>NC_063214.1:54867177-55497677 GCF_020740725.1 Corvus hawaiiensis
GATAAACAAGAGTTTCGAAACCACAATTCCTCTTGTTCTAAAGCAAACACTTAAAATAGATATCTGCTGGTTTAAAACACTTCTTTCTCCCTTTGTCTATAAAGAGAGTTCAGGATGACTAACTCAAATAGAGACAGTTTAAGGTGGTATGAGGAATCTCATCCCGAAATTCATACCAAGATGAATTTTCTCTTCCAGATGTCCTGCCACAATAGTACCCGTCTCAATGCCATGGTAATTCTTTACAGAAATGTAGCTGTTAGGAATAATTTCATCTATCTAAAGAAAGGACATTTGAGAATGATTCTTTTACCTCAGAATAGTTTAATACATTTCCATGTATTATTATTTCCAAGCTCCTGTTTCAAGCATAAGCCAAAATTGATTGTGAAAATGGTCTTTTGCCTTGTGCGCCCAGCTGTTCACACACCTGCATGAAAGCCTCTGCTTTGCATCTGAATTCTAAGTGCATCTGAAACCCTAAGGGATCTGAAATTTGCAAGTGGCGGTTGTAAAAAAATAAATCCCTGGGAAAACTGCAAACCTCCTTGAAACATTAGTTATGAAACAATGCCTGCTTAACAATGGCATTAACAAAACTTGCTGGTATTTTGGTAAACTAAAATTTTCAGATTCAAAAATGGGACTGAGTGCATACTATCAAGCAAGACATTGGATTGGACTGGAAAGCATACTGCTTTCTCCTGTTGATAAAGTGCAGCAGCACCTCAGGAGAAGGATTGCATGAACTAAATATTTTTACAAGACATAGCAAGACAGGCCCATGGAGCTTAGTGACATTAAATGCTAACATAATATAAATATTTAAAAACCTCTGCTTCCAAGAAAATTCAGTCCACATGAAACATAAATTAGGATTGTGTATCATGAGCCTATTCCAGTATTAGCATTAATGAGATCTAAACTGGCCAGCCAAAGCCAAAATAACAAAATAGTTGCTAGAAAACAGCAGTTAATCTATCTGCCATGCTGTCTTCAGCCGTCTAATGAAGGTCTGAGTCCAAGCTGCAGTCAGTGATACTTACCCTAAAGTCAGAACAGATTAGTAAGTCAGGTGTCCTAGTCCACAGTACTGGGCTGAAAGATAAAGTGGAATTCATTTAATCTGTTAATCAGGATTCTAACATTCAAATGCCCTATCCTGAAGCTTTTTCTAACTGACATTGTGTCGAATGATAAAGTTAATATCAGTTGACAGTTTGCCAGAAGCCATTAATATAAACTCTCAGTTTTGTTTCAGGGCTTGTTAATTTTGTTGTGTCCTTAGAAGACGAAGAATCCAAGTAAAGAACCACCATGTTCCCTATTATTTCTTTCTTTCTTTTAGGAAAATTTTCTCCTCACACTTTTTTTTTTTTTTTAAAGAAGCAAAAATGAAACTAGACCTTTATTTATACAATGTTCTGCACTGGTCCTGGATTTATTTTTGAAAGTTGGTAAACTCTCTTTCCAATTTAAATTGATTAAATAGGTATAGCTGAGTAAATGGACAGAGTTAGGCTGTAAGTCATATGTTTTCACTTTTAAATTACATGTAGAAGGACACAGAGAAAATAAGCAAAGAAGAAAAAGTGTACAGAGAAGAGTTCACTATTTTCAGGATTAAGAAAACAGGATTACAAACAAGATTTGATTCCTGACACATTTTGCTCTCACATAGCAGATGCTGTGGTCAGCCATGGCTGACTTACTCACACCAATGTCCTGGGATGCAGAACATGCATCTCACTAAGTAGCATTTATATGTCCTTTGGAAGTATTCTGCATCTCATGTTACATCAGTTAGATGAATTTTCACTGTTTGTTGGCCATAACAGGGAGCAGATACACAAAACACTACCAAAATGCAGTTGGAATCCTTCCATAATTAAGTGCTTCTTTTCTCTTAAAAAATAAAGAACATCTCCAGTCCTATGCAGCAATCAGCATCTGTAAGTCTTCAAGGAAGGAATCTAGTACTTCTAGTTAATTCTAATACTTCCCTACCAAAACCACGTATTATACCGTAACCCAGTTCCTTTGTGAACATGCAATTGTTAAAATACAGTAAGGAACTTAATGGTTTCAAAAAAACCCAAACAACTAAAAAAAACCCAAAAAACAAAAACCAAAAAAAAACCCCCACCAAACAAAAACCTAGAGGAAATATTTTGTAGTCAAAAGTGTTGTTATACAGTTTTTGTTAAGCTATGAAGAATAAAACAGGCTTTATTTTCTTAATATTGGATTTCCCCATGGATATTTGGAAATATTATATATATAGAAATTTTTATACATATGTAATAGAAAAGGAAATATATGTAAATATTAAAAATCCAGTATACGGGCTTTGTGGAACCTGGAAACAAACAGATGTCTACCTATTCTTGAAAAATAATTTATGTGCTTTTCTGCTTGAAAGAACCTGCACAGTCTAATTTGCAAAGAATTTTTTGCCACCCCTGAAGAAGACTGGAAATAGCTTCTGTATCTTCCCTAAAAACTGTTGAAAGTACTATGGTACAAAATAAAGACATACTTCTTTCCTTAATATATACACAATGTTATTAAACCAAACTATTTTATTGCTTCTCTTTATTTCATGTCTTAATATTACAGCACTTAGAATCTCTCTGTAATAGGAATTTAATCCATTTTCACCAGAGATTCTCTACAGTATTTACAGTAACCCTTGTTGAATTATTTTCATACACATTCCACATGAATGTTTTCCCTTTCCTGCTTGTTTGCTCTAGGCAAACACAGAACACAGACTTCCAGTGTGAGATCCAGTTCTCACTTTTATTTAATGGCTTAAACAGATTTTCCATATTATGTTGTTCATTATATCTCAATATTTGGTCATAGATTCAGCCACAGATCCAATCACTACATGACAGAAGTGATATATGTGAACCACTTCCAACACATACAGATAAAATGCTGCTAAAATTATTTTTTCTGCACAGGGAAATTTTTTGAGTAAGCAAGTGGGGAGGATCCTTCCAATTACAAGTGCAGGATGCTCTCAGGCTTAGTATTTTATCATGTATGATTTCTTACTCTCAAGATTCTGGAATCCCATTTAGAAGACTGGCAGCACAGTTTTCAAAGCAAATATTGTGCTGTTTCTGATTTGCAAAAGTGAAGTCTCTACCATGCTAGGAGTAAGAGGTGGTAGTTCCACACTTTGTAACAGGGATGCCATGCTCGCTGAATCCACAGGGGAGCTGCTCTGTGAGCCTGCAAGCTCCCAAAAGAGAAAGGGTGTCAGACAAGAGCCGTGTTCATTGAGCAACAAAGCTGGTGAAAGGTCTAGAGCTCCTATGAGGTACAGCTGAACGAGCTGGGGTTGTTTAGCCTGGAAGAAAGGAAGATCAGGGTGGACCTTAAGTACCCAGGTTCTACTTGAATTTGAAACATAGAGGAGACACACAGAGGTTACCTCAATATAAGACATCCTGTGACAACTAGAGTAAATGTCTAAAATGGAACCAACTTATTTGGGGGTCATAGGAAAATTAAATACATTTTACAGACAAAAAGTTATAACTTTTACTAGCAGAACTGGAGAGACAAAATAAACATTCTTTAGCAAAAACCATGGCCAGGCCAGCCAGTGGGGAGCTCAGAGGGTGTGACAAAGGGAATTAAGGGAAGCAGTGGGAGAACTACGGCTTGTGCAAGTGACAGTTCAGACGACGTTCAGACCACACAAACCAACATGCAAGTCCCATGTCAGTGTATTTACTTGCTTGGTTCTAAGGGCGGCTCAAACCTCAAACTGCACCTGGAGAGGTTCTTGACTTCTACCTACAGCACTGAGAGGTGCTTCAGGGGGTCCACCCCTCAGATATTTCTTGTGAAATTAGTGCATTAGGCCTGACCATATCGATAAGATATTAAAAGAGTGGTCTTGGTGCATTGCTCAGTGCTGCTCTCTGTGCAATTGAAACCTGAGGTCAAGCTGGAGCTCTCTCAACCATTGCAGCAGCCATGCCAGCCTTGAGCTTCAGGTCAGCTTGGCTCCAAAGCTTGCAGGCAGCCCACAGAGCTCAGGCTGTGAATTACTCCTTTGTGTGGCTTCTGCAAGGTATCATACATGCTTTTCACTTTCTTCAGCTGCACCAACACAAAAGCTGCTGTTTAAATATTTACGTATCACGCCCTTTTCTAACCCATTTCTCATGCTCTAACAACTGTCAACTATCATTTTGTCCTTTCATTTCACATTATCAATTTACTTTCGACTGCTAATCACAGCAAAAGGTCACACAAGATGAAGCATTGCTGGTTTAAAAAGTAGGTGGAAAATACTGAAAATCTTGCCACTTACAGCTGATGAAACTTTCCAACTTTGTCAGTTTTCTGCATAGGAAATATTCCTGTGCTGAACTAAGATTTTAGTAAAATCAAACTAGTGTTCAGCTGGTGGAAGCTGATTTTTATTTTTAGCACTCAAAGCCTTTTTAAAAGGTCCATCCAGCAAGAATTTCTATTTAGCAGCAGACTGGGGCAATTTTTCAGTTGGTACCAGGGACTTTAAAAGGGTGTTTTACAGGGAAAGGACAATCACACTATCTGTTATAGAAATCATTTGAAGAGCAGCAGTGAACCATGGAATATATCTATTATCTCTCTTCACATCTCAAGATTTCTTCACACAAGAGGTTGTTATAGCGCAATAGACAGACATGAGCAGATCAGGCAAGGAGAAGAATATGCATTGGGATCAAGCAATTGCCTATTCTTATCCCAAAGAAAAAAGAGATTGAAAGATCCCTCTGATGCTTCAGATAGTCCAGCTCTTCTCTACTTTTGTCAATATGTTTAAAATACAAGATTTATGGTGATCTATTCTGAAATAGATCTTAACTTGGCAGTGCAGGCAAGGGAAGATTAAACCAGAACAGTGACTTGGAGATAGATAGTTTCTCAAGAAGAAGAAAAGAAAATCATAACGGAAAAGAAAACCATTTTATAGCCACTTAGAAGATGGTCAAAAGGAAAATGCTGTACACTCCTCTCTGCTGCCCGTGATGTGGACATCCCAGGAGGTGCAAGGAACAGGGCCAAAAATGTCTAGTTCCCCATCTCAGCGCACTCAACGCTGAGTGTTCAAGTCCTGTGTGTTTGAGCAGCCAAACGCACAAGCTGGCAGCTGAGATGGGTGCTGCTGTGTTGAGCACAGAGGCCTTGCAGAGAGCAACATGATGACAGCAGGTACAAGCCCCCTTCCCACTTCCCACTTTCAGCATTACAAACAGGTGGGCTTCCCCAGTCCACTTCCTCTCTTCCTCGTGATAATGCACCATTAGCGATGAGATTTTTATCTGTAGCTGTGTGCATTTGCACAGATATATGTGCTTGGGTCATTCCTAGTTATGCCTATTGCTTCATGACTATTAAAAATAGGTTACACCAGGGAAATTACACTCATGTGCTTTAGCCTCAGCATTTGAGGATGAAGGTACTCTTCAGCGATGCATTTTTTGTTTCCTACCTTGCTTTTGCTCCAGGGTGTTGGGGTCTCCTCCCCTGCCATGGAGCCCTGGGAGATGGGCCCTGGGGGGGAGACACGGGGTTTCCCTGCCCCTGGTCAGTCTCATTTCCCATTGGTTGGTTTGTGTTCCCCGGTGTGGCCAAGGACCCTCAGGTCCCGTGACTGGGGGTTCCTGAGCAGAGCTCCGGCCATGCGGCTGGAGAAATAAAGATCTCTGAAACATCTACCACGAATCTGTCCATATATACTTCATTTCTACGGGACTCCTGGTTTGATATATGCTTGTCGCAGTAATCCCCGCTGTAACACCAGGGCACCTAGAAAAGAAAACAATTGTAATTTGAAAACTGCTTAGTCCATGGTAGCACTGCAGCCAATACCAGTCTGAAAACTGGCAAACCAAACTTAGCAGCCAAAAGGGACAACCATATGCTGAGTGCATCAAGCACAGCAATGTCAGCTGGTAGAGGGAGGTGATTGTTCAGCTCTGCTCCTCACTGGTGTGGCTTCACCTTGAGAACTGTGTGTCATTTTGCATGCCGCAGTATAAGAAGGGCATCAAACTATCAGAGTATGTCCAGGGGAGGGTGACCAAGGTGGGGAAAGGCCTTGAGGTCAATACTTATGAGGAACAGCTGGCAACACTTTTTTGGTTCAGCTGGGATGAGAGAAGGCTGAGGGGTGATCTGATTGCTGAACAGTGACCTCACCACAGTCTACAGCTTTCTCAAGGGGGCAGCAGAGGGGCAGGTGCTGATCTCCTCTCTGTGGTGACCAGAAATAGAACATGAGGAGGTGGAAGGAAGCTGAGTCAGAGAAAGATCAGACTGGACATTAGAAAAAGGTTCTTCACTGAGAGGATGGTCAGTCACTAAGAGCAGACTCCCCAAGGAAGTGGTGACAGCAACAGTGACAGTTAAAGGAGTGCCTGGATGATGCTTTTAGCTCTATGGCTGTCTTTCTGCTAGAGATCAGGAAGTTGGACTCAATGATCCTTATGGGTCCCTTCCAACTCAAGATATTCTATGATCCTATGAACCCCTCTAAGTCTGTTGTTCTCTGTGTAGAAGTATCTCCAGTTATAACAGCTTGGGCTGTTCAGTACAAATGCCTCAGTCTGCCTCTATTGAAACCTCACAGTCTGTGGCTTTCCAGATGGGCCCTCAACAGAGATGTGCAGCTGTGAAACTTGACTGAAAACACCATATGAGAAGGGATTTGTTACCATTAGCAAGGGCAGTATTCACTTATGTGAAATATATGCAACTGTTTTCATTTCTCCTCACACATATTTAGTGTTATTTGAATTAAACTCATGCTACTGATTTCTTCCAGAGGAGCTAATGAAGCAAACATTATTTGGACCATACGAAATGGAAACGTGGCATGCACTTTGTTAATGGACTACTCAGGTTTTTGTGAGGCAGAACTGAGGAAATCAGTGCACTGCTATTTCTGACTTTGCTGGACAGATGTTTTTAGCACAATGTTTGCACTCTGAAAAGCCAAGTCATACAACCGCAAAGCCTGACATTCAGAAAGGACAGTGAGAGGTTTGGCTGGGGAGTACTGTAACAAACTGGGTGAACAGTGGATGTGTACAACATAGTTTAATGACATCAAACAGTTAACAAATGAGGTACGATGGGCTTATCCTACGCTTTTCTTTCTTATTCAGCTGTGTTGGAGGTAACTGCCAGATAGTCTCACTGGAATATCTTTTTAATGAAATAAAATCTTCAGTTGTGAAAAAAATGATAATAACAACAACCACAAGACTAATGCAGAGAGGGATTGATCTGGCAAAAGAGAAATCTGCTTATTCTAGAATAGTTCATAGACTAAGCTGAGAGAGAGAGTCTGAATTAAAACATCAATTACTTGGGATAAAGTTCTTGCACGTCTGCATGTGAAGATGGTACACTTCAAAAGCAAAGCAGAAATCTGTAGTGTAAACAAGCTTTTAAACAGGTCAGTATAATCCCACTGAAGTCAATGGCTAAGTATGAGATTATGACTGAAAGTGAAGATGCAACAAGAATTTAGGCAGGAAAAATAATTCCATTCTGGGTGAAGAACACAGGTTTTTAATACCTGAAAAGGAGGTAAAGCCATCTTATCCTGCATCTCTTTCTATAAACAAGAACTGTAAGGGTGTGACCTGCCCTTTAACCAGCCCTATAACAGGCAAATGTTGGATGTCAAGACACCTGAAAGTGACTGTCATATTAGCTAGTCATTTGCTGAATTTTCTCCTGGTAATCACATTGCAGATAACTTTCTATTTTGCCACCTAAATACTGGCTACTGTGCTGAATTTCTCTCTTCATTAATCTTAGCTTTCCCAGAGACAAGGTCATGGGTTTTCAACCATCTTGCAGACCAGCTCTGCTTTTACTGTAGAATTCACTGGTTTGGGCTAAATTGGACTCTGAAATTCAGTAATCAGTGAATGAACTCATGATGTTGGTATAGAAGGCTTCCCTGTCATGTCAGTCCAGCACCTGTGCAGCGAGTTCAAAGGGTTGGGTGGCAAGGCACAGGCTGATCATGAAAATCAAAGAGCCTAGTATCAGGACTAACTCCACCTAGAGCCACAAAAAAATGCATCTGGCTCATTTATTTTGCTTTCCATATTAATAAAGCTGCAACTCATTATGTAAACCATATGTTGTCTCCTCAGTTGGATGCATTATGAAATCCTCTGAAGAGGGAAGCTTGATTTTTTTCTATTAAAAATGAGAACTCTTTTTATTTTGCTAAAATCCCTTTTTCCCTCTTTTTCCAATTTGCATTTAGTCACAATCTCCTCAAATCTACTTCTTACACTTCCATCAAAAATGTGACTGAAGATTTCCAAAAGAACCGGGGCCGAGGGAGTGGAGAATTGGCAGGAACAAGAAATTATTTTCTCCAGAATTTCATGATCATTTTTAAATGCTTCTTTTGATTTCTCTTCCTTACACTCATGTAAAGTCCCTGTGCAAGCAAGAACAGATGTTGCAACAAGCAGAGTTCACCCCTTGACCCTGAGATCTCATTGCTTCTTTTCTCTGGTACATGTTTAAATTTAGAGTGAAAACCCTTCAAAAATGCACGGGGGTGGGGTGAGCTGTGAGGCAGGGGAACAATCTAATTTTGGAAAGTCTTCCCTACCAAACCCTCTCCAACTTCCACTTGTCTCGCTTTATTTGTGAGTGTCTCAGTCCCAGAAGCTGAAGACAGTTGAAATGCGCTCAGATACCACACTGAGTGGCATTGCATCAGGGTACCCAAGTGCACAAATTTGAACTCCTTTTCCAAAATTATTTTCAGTAGACATGACCAATTGCCATTCCTACTGTGCATAACACATTCCAGCAGATGACAGCCCCTTGTCCACATTAGCCGTATGCACAAATCCCTCTGCAGAGAGCTGTGTCTTAGAGATCTCCAACTCTTTCTTCCACAAACCCAAAAAGTTCTTATTCACCAGCAATTAAAAAATAAACAGACACAAGCCCATATTGCAATACTCCCTCCCATTCTTGCCCGATTTTTTTCATATTGTTTTTGTCATTCTTTTTGCACAGACTCTGCTCAACACCCCCTGCTGCCTCCTGACCATCCTCCTGTTTCTGCCCATTGTGGGACATGTCCACTGCTCTGCTTCCAGCCACTCTCTCCCAGCTTCTGCCCCTGGGAAGCCCAGCTGGCTGGAGGCAGGGCAGGGAGGGCAGGCACAAGGCCAGCTGCCAGATGTGCGACAAACAGCTGGCAAGGACTGAGGAACTTGCTGAGAGCGGCTGCTGGCTGTGCTGTGCAGGGCTGCTGGCAGGGGCCATAGCTGCCTCAATGCCCCTTGGTTTGAAAACCAAGCCTTACTCCAAGGAAAGCAATGCTCCTGAACAGCCTGCCTTTCCCACTACTGCTTGCTGACACTGCCAGGATCCCCCAAGTGCTCCTACAGGAGCAGGATAGAGACTTCCCAAATGCTGTATGACCAACACACTGAAGAAAGCTGGCCTGGAATCTTTCAGATGAGCTGCCTAAGGGCAACCAGAATGCCTCCGCAGCTGGTGCAGGGACCTCTGAATTTCTCTACTCCCACAGCTCCTTTCTCAATGCTGACTTTTCTCTCTATCTGCATTGCTTGTAGTCAGAACCACGAGCCCCGTCCAGCTCAGAGAAGGAAGTGTTGCCATCCTCTCACGGGCCTCTCATCCCTATGCTCCCTTTTCTGCTGCAGAGTAGCACTGCCAGTGACATGCAGACTACAATGTTGGGTCCTTGTCCCTACCAGAATTGGCTTGTGCCCCCTAGCAAAACCCACTCCAAGAGCTGCAAGAAAATAAACAAGAAAACCAATGCAATTATAGTCATTATATCTCAGAACACAATATTGAATTTGTCTGCCCTGGTTTTATTTGTTCAGAGGATGTTTTTCTGGGGACATTACTTCTCAGCTAAATGCTCTGTCAAAATTTTTCTCAGCAGCCACAGCTTTTCATTCTGTTCCTATCCTCTTTATGTTTCTTTCCTTATGTCTAAAGTGCACCTCCCTGTTCTTTCTCACAGATGTATTGTATAGCATTTGTAAATGGAAGATGTCTATCCATCTTAACTTTTCAAATACCTTGCTTTCTAGCAACTAATACATGAGTTTCAGCTTTCTACATCTATACAAAATACAGTTCTCTGAGGCATTTAAACTCCTTAGAATGTGAATTCTGTTTTTCCATATGTTCTTTGTAATAAAGGAAAACATAATCAATATCTAAAAGATGTGGAAAGGTACTTTGGAAACAGATATTCTATAAATTGATA
The DNA here is from genome assembly GCF_020740725.1 of Corvus hawaiiensis. Lineage (NCBI taxonomy): Eukaryota > Metazoa > Chordata > Aves > Passeriformes > Corvidae > Corvus > Corvus hawaiiensis. The sequence goes on from NC_063214.1 coordinate 54,877,487, forward strand.
GAGCACTTTCCAGGAACAGAGAAAAGACCAGAGATTAGAGCAGGCAGCTCTCCATTGTGTGGCCACTAACTGTCACAGAATCCAGCAAGAGACAGCTTATGCCATTTCCTTTCAATTTCTCTGTATAAATCTGCTCTCACCTAAAGCTTGACCACACGATAGCACATACTCACATTAAACTGATTATTTCTGTCTGAGCTGTGTGTAGAAGAGGCAGTTTTAACTTCTACATAAGAAATGTCCCTTCTGGAAATACCCCCATTCACTTCAGACGAGCTGCATTTCACATCCCTAACAGACCCCTGCGTTTTATGTTAACTTCATGATGATAACCAGGCAAAAGAACGTCCAGCCTAACATCTGCATTTGAACTTAATTAAAATGTCCAGATAAAGTAACCAGACACACAGAGATTAACCTAAAAATCTACAGGTTTCAGATACTGTAGATCAAGTTAAAAATTTTACAATTCCTGAGCAATACCAGCCACTTGCCACAAAACTTGTTCCCAAATTTACTTCACTAACCTTGAAGTAGTTTATAGTTAACCAAGCTTCATTGCCATACAAGGGGCTAAGAGACGAGTCATGACCTGTTGAGTTGTTGCTCCCCCAAAGGTAGAGTGCAAGCACAGAAAATAAGAGCAGCCAGGCTTCCACAGGGGAATAAACATCCCTATGGAAGAGATTTCTCCCAGCAATAATCAGGCCTCCCTCTTCCTGCAGATACAGCACGTGTCTGAAGTGGTGCATCTTGAGAGCGGGTCTGTTCTAAGGAGATGACAATTGCCTCTCTCAAACACTGTTAAGATCACAGAAGGACTTTGATCTGAGATAAGCTCAGAATGGCTAACTCCAGGCCTGGTGAGGTCTGGTTAGCGCACCCTGGGTAATGCATCCAGACAAAACTTCCCAGTGTGGCAAATCGCGGAAAACAAAGATCACCCCAAGTTATGGGACAGATGGCATCTGCAGCCGCTGAAGGACTCTTGTCCACTGTGGCAAACTGGGTAAAGAAGCAACTGCTCAACTGTGACCACCCAAACCACCCCTTGAATATGCCTCTGTGGATTCCTGAAACTTGGATTGTAAATTAAGTCACCTGATGGGAAGTTGAGATAAGATAAAGGTGGCACTATTGTCCAAGTGCTATCTCAGGAAGAAGGAGAAGTAAATCAGCTGTGGGAGCACTGAAAATGGATACAAATAATCTACAGGAAAAGCCAAGTCAGCTGAACTGAAAGCCAACCATGCTGAAATCACCCCCACCTAGGCAAAAGGTAATTCCAGCAGGGAATTGCTCAGGAGGTAATTCCAGCAGGATACTGCTCACAACCCACCAACTCAAGAAAACCACGAACCCAAAAGAAGAGAAAGATTGAGCATGCAGGTTAATTAGCATTGGAAGCAAGGGGATCATTTAATCAATAGAATGAGAGAACTGTGTAGCCAATGAGCATTAATTCCTTTGCTTGCTAAGAAGTATAAACAGTGAAAAGTTTGAACAGCCTTGGGATCTCCACCACTTAGAAGACCAGGCTGAAGAAGGACCAATGGGACACCATGGGATCCATGGGTGGTAAATATCTTCTACCTAACTGTTGGGGTCCCTTCCCCCTGCCATGTGGTCCTGGGGGGGAGGCACGGGGTTTCCCTGCCCCTGGTCAGCCTCGTTCCCCATTGGTTGTTTTGTGTTCCCCTGCGTGGGCAAGGACCCTCGGGTCCCGTGATTGAGCAGTTCCTCGGCAGAGCCCTGGCCATGGGGCTGGAGAAATAAACATCTCTGAAACATCTACCAAGAATCTGTCCTATATATTTCTTTCCATGGGCCTCATTGATTGATATGCATGTTGCAACATCCCCATTGCAACACCTAACCTCTCTGTCTCTCTCTCCCTTCCCATTTTCCTATCCCTTTCTCTCGCTCTAGCTCACATTTACTGTTAAATGAAATCTGTACTACTGACTTTGGCATATGGTCTTGTTTGCACCTTAATTCAGGCAGAGGCATCTCAATAAATCAGATCATAACAACTATAAGCAAGTTGGACTAGTTAAAGCACTGAGCATCCTGCTGGTTGAGTCAGCAAGCTATCTCTACAATCCCATTGGAACAAGAGAAGCATGGCTCTATTTCCTCCTTTCCCTAACCTCACAGCTGTTGGGTCAAAGGATGCTTTAAATACACTAATAAAGCAAAACTGCATAACAAAATCCAATCAGATGCATTTTATTAATCTCTTGCAGAAGATGCTGACATCACAAAAGTGCAGCTTTATAGGGTTTTTGGTTTTTTTAAATTATGCTAAAATAGAACAAAGTAGATAAATCAGTCAGACCAACAGTTGTAGAATTTCAAGAAGGAAAGCAGGAAAACCTCTGTACATGGATATGACCCAAAATGATTTAGAAAGTCTTATTAAAAGGAACAGGATGCAGCATTTCAAATGTTTCACCATCTCTAGCTTGGTGATAAAGGTTTCAGGAACTCACAAAATTAAGCTGTTCACATTGTTGGTTGCACGTCATCTCTGAAGCCACAAGGAAGTACCTATCATCACATTATTTTTTTCCTCTCAGTTCTGTGGTGTACTGTTGTACTGCACATGGGAATGGAGACCAGAAACTCCCAATTTAGGATTTTCTGTAGGAGCATACACAGGTTACAAGCATTGCTGAACAACCAGAGATCCTTATGCCTAAAAGCCACAGGCAGTACCCTGCTCTGCCAGGTGGCAGGCAAACAAGGACCGCTTTGAAAAGTTCACAAAACGAGGAACATAAGAAATGGACCTTGCAAGCGGACAGCCAAGGTATTCTATCAAAGATCAAGACTGCTATGGCCAGCAGGATACCAGATGGTCCCAAAGGAGCAACTAGCAAGAAACTTCTCAGTAAAGCTAGTGGGAAAGTGCTTTAGGAATAAATGGGAATGGGATGGCAAGACAAGTGAAATAGAAAGGACTTGTGCCATTTTTTGTCAGCTTTCATCAAAAGCAGTGAAGACTGTGGGACCACTTAGAGGATACATAATAGAGTCCTAATAGCACCCAGAAAATACCCCTTCTTGACTTACATAAACTTGATTCAATTTTTGTCCATACTGGCATTTCTTACATTGTCATTTTCTACCACATCATCCATTACAATCTAACTTCATTTTAATCATTCTTTTTGAACTGTTTACACTCCAGAAGTTGACCTAGGCAATAAAGCTTTTCTAACAGGTTTCTCTTACCCCTCTGAAATTTGCTTGCACCTGTGATGCCAGGAGTTCTTTATATTTCTCCTCTGTTTACTGGACTTTCATATTTGTATATATTAAATCCAAACACGAAGATTATGAAAGTGTCTGCTGAATTTGCAATTCTGTTTCCAAGGTTAGAGGTCTCCCTACCAGAGATTGTGCTACTCTGAGTTCCTGAAGCCTGAAACTGGTTGTTTAAGGGGAGTTCACTGAAATGTAAAATATTTTCCCTCTATGAATTCTCAATACTCAATATCACAAAACTTCTCTAAACAGTCAAACCCAGATACTGTCTTCATAACTTTGCCAAACTTTGGGTCTGCTTTTTCATCAAACAGGAGGATCCTTCAGAGGATTCATGGACTATTCATTTCTTTGAGTAGCTTTGCCAGCCCAGATAATTATCTTTTATTTGTTTCAGTGTGAATTTGGGAGTACCATCCGCCCTTACTTGAAGGCCGAATCACAGATTTTCTTTCTGAGTCCTTTCCAGCCTCATGTGTACCCAAAACACATCCTTTTTTCTCTGCATCTATTTAGTGCACAGTAACAATTTGTCATTTGGTTCATAAAAACATCTGTTATTTATGTTTGAGAAAACTTTATGTTCTTCTCTAATGTTTATTTGCCTGTCCTCAGATCAATCTGTCTTATCACCTCTAGTGATGTCACAATTACATGAGTACTATTCTCTGGTGTTCTTTCCACTTGAATCTCAGACTACATAGGCCGTTTTACCTTCTTTCTCTGACGTGGCTGGATTCCCTTTTTGTCAGCTATCTTCTTTCTGGTTGTCCCTTTCATTCTTCTTCACAGCAAACCTCTCCATTAACTTTGTTTTTCATCACTAGGCAAACTCTATACTTTTCCTGTAAGCATGTTTTGACACATGCAACTCTCCTTAGGTAGTTGTCTGACATTTTCTTGTTTGGGAGCTGTCTGAGCTTGTCTGCAGACTTTCTTCCGAACTCCATAAAATCCACTGTCCTAGCTCATTCTCCATCTGTTACATCTCTTGCCCTATGACATGTGAATTAGGAACCCACCTCAAATGAGTGTAGACCTCATGGATTCTCCTTTTTTCAATTTCCCCCCTGCCCCAGATTCATTTGATTATTGTCTCAGTAGCTGCACCCCTTTGTCTTCTTAATTTATGCTCTTAAAATCGAAAGAAGACTCCCACAAATCATTAAAAGTCATGTACAGCAAAAGTACAGTTACACAAGGAATATTCCTTTTAGTGTCACAGCTGAACAGTTAGAGAAAACATCCACATTGATATCACAGAGAAACACAATGTTTATCAATATTTTGCTGCTGTTGTGATTCAGTGAAAATGATTTCTGAGACTTTTCACTCCTATGGCTTTCCTGCTTACAGAGAACCTTTCTGTGAACAGCTGTCAGAATCACCCATTGACTTTCCAATTCTCATTTGCTGCATAGCACTGTGTGTTGTTCACCTAATGAGTTCCTCACAAGAACTTGCTGCAAGTTTCCTCTCCACAGATGGATTTTTCAGCCTTCTCTGACATTTTGCATTTTTCCTGCATGGAACCTTTTACGAATTCAACAGCTATTGCTCTATAAGGAGATACGTTATTTATATTGGATCTCCTTAACCATTACTTATTTGATTTTACCTTCTCTGACATTTTGTTTCTCAGCCCACATATATGTATGCAAATCCACTTAGAATGTTTCCAATTTCTGTACAATTTTTAGTTCCCACAATTGCGTATCTTCTACAGATTTATTCAACTCCCTATTCACTACCAAAATCTTGACACTAGCAAACAGTCGTTCACTGAAAATTTTTTCCCATGACTTAATTTGGGAATCAGTTTTTCCCCATTTCCTTTGTCTGCCTGTAAGTTTAAGCTCTGACGGTTTCCCTCTGAAACAGCCACGCTAGTCTAAGCTAACTGAATTAGCCTTCCTTACATCCTGCACCCTAGTGAACCTCCCAGTCCAGAAACCACAAGGAACCCCATCCAGGCAGTAGATTCTGGAACAAAGCCTCTTCTGATGAGGCAAAAAAATCAAATTAATTGTATTTAATGACTTTGAAGCCCTCAGTAACAATCGCCGTACATGGAAAGACCTCATCACTATCTCTGCTATTTCACAGTTTATTTCTTTCAGGCTCCTCAGATTAATACCATCTGCTCCTGGTAATTCACTGCATTTGTCTTTCTCAAGTTGCTTCATAACTTCCTCCTGAGAGACTGCAGTCTCTCTTAAGGCCAATGTCTGGTTTCCCATAGGAAATGCCCTCTGAATAGCACCTTCCATGGAAAACACAGATGCAGGAAATTTGTTTGAGTTCACTCTTAGCTAAGCCTCCTTTCCAGCTGACTCCTCATGGCCCAATGTGCACAGTCACTGGTGCAATTTTCTAAACAATAACAGGTAAATGTGAGTTTGCGGTATTGGAAATATTTTTATATTTTAGACAAAGTTTTCCTGTACTTACATATCACAAAGTCACTTTATGGTCTCAAAGTTTCTTTATAGTGTTTATTCCCAAAATTTATTGAGGCAGAATACTTCAGACAAAGAATAACTAGAATTCTAATAAATATTTCCCTAATTTTAACCATTTTTCTTTACGTCCCGAAACATTATGTCTCCCTGGAAGAATTTCGCTTGATTAGAAGTAAGCTGAGCCTTCTACATTCCTCATCTCAATTAATTCCTGCAATTACATGATGAATCTTTTCCTTTTTCCACAATCTCCAAAATGAATTATCAAATAATCAGTTGCTTATGTTCTCAGTAAACTACTCCAACCTGCAATTCTGCAAAGGCCAATGAGGTGATGCACTAATTATGCATTGTAAGAGCTGCCATTTTAGTAAGTATCTTACAAAGGAATGGCTTTGGCTAAGACAAAAATTCGGGTTTGAATATCTTGTATGGGTGCTGTTTGTTCAAACAGAATAGCACAAAATCTCACCGACTGAAGAAATTATGGAGAGGCATGCAAATTCTGCTGTCAAGCCAACAAAATAAACAAACTAAGACACAATAGGATTAAAAGATGGGATAAAAGTCTGAGATCAAAGAATCCTCGTCAGAAACTCTTATGCACCAACCTTCACTTCTCATGCAAAATGAGTTGTAACTATACTGAAATCAGACAGGTAGAAAAAGCAATCCCCAGAACAACCAGAACTGTTGGTTTCCAAGGGGTTTATAGCATCAAATACAATTCCTTATAATACTGTTATAAACAATTTAAAAAAACTAGCAAATGTTACAGAGAACAGGTGTAGAGGACTTCCTGCAAGGATTTCCAATTAATAGGCAGCTGTATTCTGCACTTCTGCTTTACAGCGCAGGAGATCCAACAGCAGTGAAACCTGTTCTCTAATTATGATGTGCCAAGTGGCTTAATCAGTTTGCAGTCTTCCCTTTTTAGGTAAATGAAAACACGATTAAATAAACAAAAGGTAAGAGAGTATCCTCTGAACAAAATAATTTGGGTCTAGGTAATGCTGAACTGTCATGAACATCTAAGGACAGTGAGGAAAGAATCAATCACAGAGTACTTTTGTTAGGTTTGAAAAAAAGAAATTATGCAAAGATAATATGTAATGAATCCGCTCTTAATAACTCCTCCTAATAGCCATAAGATGCCTTTTATACAGTTTCAGATATATCTAGTACTTTATTCTACAGTAATTATAGTATTTAAACCCTTGATAGTTAATTCTTGTAGAATCCTAGAAAATTCTCTAATAATTTAGTGAATTGTGTGACTATGATCTTACCAAATTCCTTGACTCGCTGTTTCCATTGATTTACTCAAGACAGGTGAGGCTTAGAAAGATTATAAGGAAATTAAGCTACAGATTGTGTCAATGGTATGGCCACAACAGCCACAAAAGACAGAAGAAACTTTCTGAGAACCAGTCATGTCATGACTTACTGGTGACTTTTCTTTCTATCTACCATGATTTGAAAATTGGATCATGCTTTGAAGCATACAGAAATATTATGCCTTCAAACCTTTACTAAAATTATTCTTTGGAGAATTTCAGTTATTACCTTAAAAGATTTCTACTCTTTTTTAGAGGATTTGCAAATTCTATTTCCAAAGTTTTTGTAGGTTTTCCAGGTATGTCTCATCTTGCAGAATAGCTGCTGATTGTACAACTGAAGGAAATAGTTTTTCATGTCTGTTGGTATGTGCTGTCTTTTAGTTTCATTGAACATACTCTTATTTCTGTATTCTAATAATAGGTGTAAAAAATAGTGCATGTTCACCTGTGTTTATCAGTTATTTCTTAGCACATTTTTTACTTTTTCTCTTTCTTCTGCCTCCAGAAAGCAAGCCAGGATATGAATTGACCATTTTAATTTTCTAAATGCTTGACATGAATACATCACTTCCAGATGAGGTAACCTGAACAAAACACATTAAGTAAGTACTATTTCTGTTCTGAAATAACTACTGATATATGATGTGGATGACTTTATCATACCTCCTGAACCCTCATTGGCACCTGTCTAAAATATTGCTGAGTTTGGGGTTTTTTACTGGTTTTGCACATTGGTTAGAAGCCATAATTATATTTCCATAATAGCACCCAGGTGTCTTTCCTGAGTTAATTTAGGATACAGCAAGGCGTACGACTAATTAAAACTTCATTTAGAACCAGATACTCTTGAGAGCTCTGCATAAATGACTTTATGGCATTTTTAAACATACAGAAAAATTATCTGTGGGATAGGCTCCATGCTTCTATTGCCTTATAGGCAATTAAATTTTTAAAAAGTATATCCTCCTCTATCTTAGACTTTTGATTGTATAGAATAAGTAACAGATAATAGAATTTTTTTAATGTTAGAAAAGTAAATGAAGAAGCTATAACCCTCAATCTAATACTAATTGTTTTAAGTGTTGAGGCAAATTTTACAAGAGAATTGGAAGAGATTATACAATGGGGTTATCAAAAGTTAGACTGGCCTTGGAGACAATTGCTTGGTTCTTGCTTATAGACTCAGATTACCTGCAGGTAATAAAACATGGCTCTGGAACAGAAAAGGAGTATAAAGTTATAAATAGAAATTCACTGTCAAATATTTCTTCAGCATCAGTGGAGAGGAGGCACAGACGGAGAGGAGATTAAATCTACAGGAGACCTGGGGTATATTAATTAAGTGTCTGATATTGCAGAACATGTCTGGGGTGAACATAACCAATCTTGTCTTGGTGAATTGATTTTCTGATAGTGTCTTGAAGACTAGTGGCCAGTATCCTCGATAAAAATCTTTACAATCTACATTACTTAGTGAAATCAGGAAATAAGAATCACATTCTGGGCATTTATTAGATTTAGTTTAAATGCTAAATTCTTGCATGGCAAACAGCCACTTTTTCTAGAGTTACTGAACTTACTCCCTATCAGATCTAAAAGCAACTGTGAAAATCTTTACATAAGCCTGCTGGGACTCCATTAAAGCCAAATGTTTGGGCAAGAGAGAATTTTTCATCTGATCGCCAAGTTTCCTAAAACATCACTGTCTTCACTGATAGAAGCTAGAAGAGACAGAAATTTTGTATAACTTATTGAAATGGAAAACAGAGATGTACTGGGCCCTGTAATACTGTGGTTTTCTCATGCCTTTGAAAAAATTAAAACATTGCTAGAACTAAGAAAAAGCTGTATTAAAATAATCTGAATAAGCTTGCAAAGTCAAGTAGCAAAAGTAAGAAAAATTGAGGCAGCCTTCACTCAATCCCTCTTATACTTGTCCCTTACTCTACAGTACCACCCTAACACAATAAATCATGCAGTCTCCATTATAATAAAAGTACAGTCTTCTGAAAACTTGGGAACAAATTCAAGTTTGCATGTACATAAGCACGCATTAATCATTTCTCCTTTTGCAAATTATTTCCCACTGCTTACTTAGAAATCATGTTTTTTTCTTTTCTAGCAGCCTAGTGATTTTCCTCTCCTTTGCGTGCAGATAGGAACTAATATAATTTTTGACTTGGAGTGAAATTTTCTTCTCACCCTTCCAACATCTTTGTCTCTAAGCATATATGTGAAATCAATGAGTAATGTAAAAATAACTGGTTTTATTGCCCCTTAAAGAACACTGCATCAGCAAAATGAGACAAAAAGAAAACTAGTAAGAGATTCAAGCTCAGATCTTCTAAATATAGAACCTTGTCTTGACAAATGTAACAGGAGGATGAGGCAGGAAAAGACAAGTAAAAGTCGTATATGAGAAATAGAAATAATGAGAAAATTGTTACATTTTAAGATGTAACTTCAGCTCCTTCTACCAAGACTTCTACTTACATACCCAATAAAATTATCATTTTACTGTTACCTCTGACTTTTTTAGAACTCAGTGATGAGGTTTTTATTTTTTTTGTGTAGCATCTACTGTAACAATGTCCTGCTTTGCAGTTGGTGCTCCTGTGCACGGCTTTATGGCAATAGCAAAAGCTTCCCATATCAGATTTATTCCTGAGAATTTTTTAGCCAACATAGACAACATCATAGTTTACTAAATGATATATGGATGCTCCCCCTCAGCTCAATTTTACCTTCAAGTAGGTGCCACAATCTTACTGGAGTATACATGTGTATCATCAGCACAACAAACCATTAAACATATAATTTTTTAATATATTTTAACATATTCTGGGTAGAACTGCACATGGTGGTAAATATCCACTGAAAGCCTCCTCTGGGAAGAAATTCCATTAGAATCAAGACAGCTGGTTTTCATGAAAATTCAACATCAAGCCAGAGTCATAGCAAAACAACGTGTAGTTGAGAGGAAGCCACCAGAAAACTTGAGAAGCTGGAGCACGTATCTCAGCACTGTTTTTCCTGTGTGTGCATGTCACCGGTCCTTAAGTAGCCCAAGTGATGGTTGGAAAAGGTAAGGAAGCAGCTGCTCAGTTCAAAATATGAATTCATTTAAAGTGTCATGGCACTACAGGTATTAATCACACAACCTGTTCTCTTTTCCAATCCCCAAGTCTGTGCTGTAGGTAGAACTCCTGGCCATTTTTTCTGTGTACACCAGATCATCAGTAGCCAGGATGAACTTCTAAAGCCAATGTTCAAGTTTTAACCAAAGAGTTTTGCCAATCTATTCAAGTAAGAATACAAACACAATATATATACATATAAAAAATATACATTCTACAATACATGTGTGTGCATGTGCACATATGTGTGCATATAAATATCCACACATGGTAAAGTATAAATATATTACTTGCAAAGAAGCAGCAAGAGCAATGAATAGAAGAATTATATTTATTTACTTTTTAATTAATATGGACTTGAAAAGTTTAGGGATTTTTTTTTAAGCAGCACTGAAGTCAGAAGTAGTATTTTACAGCTATAATTGCAAGACCTTGTGTTTTCATTTCTACCGGGGTTGTGCCCCTTATAGTGTTTTTTTTTTCATAGCTCTTTAGAACTGAACAAACCAGAAATTAAATTAAAGTCAGCTAAAACCATTGTGGTTAAGCTAGGTGTGAAGTATGACATGAAAAACAGAATTTTGCCCAGTTTCCACATGAAAAGATAATCAGCCATGGCTAAGTCACAAAAGTCAGCTCATGTCTACCAGAAACTGCTGAAACTTTATTTTCCTTATGAAACTTGTCTGGGATTTTGGGGATCTTTTAGTTAGTTAGTTAGTTAGTTAGTTTTCATGGAAGTAAGATTAAAAGAATCCCTAAAACACTTACCCACATTTTTCTAAATCTCTTAGAATCCAGCAAGGACTATAAATCTCAATCTTCTTCATATTTGGATATACGGGAGGAATCTGATCTGAAAAATTATTTTAACGAAAAAGAAAGAAAGAGGGGAAAAGAAACAGAGAGGAAAAAGAGAGGAAAAAGGCACAGGAAGTTCTCATGAAACAAATGGCCTTGGAAACCTCAGTCATGCTAGAGTAGATGTACTTGAGCTTGTACCTCAGTCATGAGGAGGTGCACACAAGAAAAGCTTAAAACTACATGTCAGTAGTTTTGTTTTTCAGCAAACATCTTCATAACTGAGCTTTAGCATTCAGATCAGCACGAGACAACTCTTCTCACCAAAACAATGCATCAGCTGAAATGAAAGTTCCCTTGCTAATTTTATACTCTTTAGGTGCAGAGGTCTTCCATTTCCCTGAAACTATTTGTAATCCTCTTAAATTTAGATAATTTATAGCTTCTGTCCTCAATGTGCAATAGATATTATCAAAAATAAGCATGAAAAAGATGACTACAAAATAGGGTTTCTTTACTTTTCTGTAAATGATTTACGGTTATACTGTTGTTAACTTGCGTGACAGAACAAGTTTTTGGGATTTTTCCCTTTGTCAACAAATCCTTGATATTTCTGTGAGGACACTGAACTAGGTGAGATCTCTGGGAAAACAGAAGTTGCCACTGCATCAGGTCAGCATCCTCATGCTTCATCTGGCACAAAAGGAGCCCATTTTGGGTGAGTCTGCTTGCCTTCAAGCATGGAATGTGTTTTGCGTACTGCAAAGGTCAGAGAGCGAGACTTCCAGGATGATAGGAGGAGCTCTCCAAGAGACCAGTAGTCACTGGGCAGAGGTGGCAGCAAAAGAAAGTCCCTGGGATGGCTGAAAATGAGCCATGAGGAAAGGACCTGAGGGGAAAAAGGGAGAGTTACCTACATATAATTGTTTATTCTGTTTGTCTGACTCTATCACTAGGAGTTTTATTACTTGGGAAGGCAGTTAATTACCACGGCCCAGATGTGAACAAAACCTGGCTCTTCAGCATTCAAGAGCTTTTCAGTCTCTCAGAAGCACTCACTAACAAAAATTCTTACAAATCATCTTTGGCTAACTGATTACTGGCCACAACTTGCCATTCTCATCAACTTGTGAGGCAAAAAAAGCACTTTGAGGTACTCGCCCACCTGGCTGCTTCTGAAAAATGCCTGTACAAGCACTACTGGCTTGGTTAATACACAAAGATATGAAGCATGTATCCCCTCCACCACCTAAAATAACCTTTCCACATGTTAGCTTATTACTACTCCTGGATGCCACAAATTTTTGCAATAGCAGTTTAGTATAAAATATAGCAGAGGTTAAAGGAAAGACAAAGAGATATAAGGCAGTGTCTTAAAGTTGTTACCTTCAATTATCCCTGAAATTTGTTATATGGCAGTATACAAGCAGGGGTTTTTAATGGGAAGCTAAACAAAAAGTATCCAAAAAAGAATTTTCCATCAAGCAGCTAAGTAAACAACCATCTTCACAAAAAGGCACTTTACTAAGAATTAAATGTCAAAAACCTTACTGTCCATGGACCTGTAGATTCTGGGCCTCTGGAAATCCTAACTATAACCATTAATGGAATTTTGGGGTTGAGGCTAAGATACCCAGAAGCATGAGAGGGCAAGGTTAGAAAGGTATGGAGAGAGCAATACTGGCTCAGTGCACCCTTACCATCCCTTACTGGTCATAGAGCACAAACCTAAATGGGCTACCCATGGAGCTGGGAAGCTCAGCCACAGCTCCCAGCTGCCATTAGGGTTAGTGTTCAGAGAGCCACAAAGCCCACAGCTCCAAGAACCCTGAGTCTGGGAAGGGCATGCCAAGAGGTGCACGGTTCTGCACTAGCATTGTTCACCCTTTTCTAATCTGGGACACCCATGATGCTGGGGACATCAGCCTCAGCCCTGAGCTGTCATTAGGGTTAGAGATCAGAAAGCCACAGAGGCTGCAGCTCCAAGAACACTGGTGCTGGAAAAGGCATCACATAGAGAGCATTCCACTGCACCAACATCGCTGCCTCCACACATTTCCAAACGGGACAACCAGTGCTGCTGGAGATATCCTCAGCTCCCAGGTGCCTTTAGGATTAGGGTTAGGGTTCAGGAAACCACAAAGACTATAGCTCCAGGGACACTGGGGCTAGAAAAGGCATGCCAAGAGGGGCATGGCACTGCACCTATGGTACCCATCCTAACCATTTTTCCAATTTGGGACACCTGTGTTGCTGAGTTCACAGTCTCCAGTTGCCATCAGTGTTAGTATTAGGTTTCAGGGGTCTACAATGTTTAGAGCTCCAGAGACGCTAGGGATGCAAACAGCATGCCATGGGGAGTACCAACACTGCTGTTGCAATGTTGCAATGCTGGATGCAGTGGGAAAGACCCAGGAGAGACAGATCATCTGTCAAGGGTTGGGCCTGGCCCTGCCACAGGCCAAGGAGAAGGATGTCTGCACTTTCTTCAGCTCACGCTAAGCAAAAACAAAAATATGCATTTATTCATAATATTCAAAGCAGACAACACATCCACAAATGTTTATGAAAGAAGTAGGCAGAAAAAATAAAAGCAAAAATATGCTTGATCTGCTTATACTAAGGTAACATGAGAAATTTCTCTCATTCCATTATTCAGTGGATTTGCTATTTACTTCCTGATGAGATGACAGTCAGTTTCTGTCTTTGCCCATGCTTCCTTTTTGAACTGATAGAAGAGCTTTTGTAGCCAATGGGTCCTTTGAAATCTCCAAAAGGATAAAGAATGGCTTCATCTTTCATTCCTAAATGCTTTTTTTTTTCCTGTCTGAAGTAGGAGACAGGCTGTTCACTCTCATGAGCAGAATAAGCCATAGAATCAGAGAATGATTTGGGTTGGAAGGGACCTTGAAGATCACCTAGTTTCAAACACCCTGCTATGGGCAGGGAGCCTTCCACTAGACTAGGTTGCCCAGGGCCCCATCCAACCTGAACACTGCCAGGGATGGGGCATCCACCACTTCTCTGGGCAACCTGTTTCAATAACTCACCATTCTCACAGTAAATATTTTCTTTCTAGTATCTAATCTAAACCTACCGACTTTAAAGCCATTGCCCCTTGTTCTGTCACTACATGAGCTTGTCAAATGTTCCTCCTTATCTTACTCGTAAGGTCCCCTTTAAGTACCAGAAGGCTGCTATGAAGCTGCTTCCCAATGGCAGCAGTGTTATGGTTGCCACCATCTACTATGCTGCTTTATTGGCAATTTCTTGGAACAGTAATATTTCATTAGTAGTTATTGTACTAATTTTAATGAAACTAATATTATTAAAAAATAAATTGAATAGCCATTGCTAATATAAAAGAATTAATTATATTTATCTATGAATAATTTTCTGAAGAGTGCTCCATCAGGAGTCACCTGCTGCTCACAACTGGTAAGCACAGGACTATGGTTAAATGAGGTCTAAACTCTGTGTCCTCTCCCTTTGGCAGCTTTGTGGTGGGACTCAGTGAGGAATGCATCTTTTACTGGACTCTGCATTCTCCATAATTTTGTTCTCAGGAACCTGTGTGCTTGTAGCACACTGGCTGCAGATAATTCATTAGTAATGTTTGTCCAGAGGAGACAGGAATCAATCAGTGAGCCAGAAACAACACATTTTGGGTGTCTGGTCCTGAACCTCCACAGAGAAAGATGAGGCACGTGCTCATAGATCTGCACATGGATATGCAAAAGGAAGATGAGGACGGGAAACCTAATCTTTGTGTTCTCTGCTTTGTAGGTCCTCATGGATCTAGAAGAAGGAAGAATTGGTTTTATTGGCTGTCTGTTTGCTTTTAAGCCGAAAGCTTTAACTACTTCAATTATTATACTTCCCTTTGTAACAAAGGCATATTTTGTTGACACACTCATTTAATTATGAGATTGAAGTGGGTGCTCTGACCTGTTGTACACCAGGAGATTACAAGACAGGGATTGAGGGTCTATTTCTGTTAAAGCACATTAGTGAAGGACAGCAATGATTTGTTCAAATTGGGTTAAGGTCCGAAATAACTTTTGTCCACTTGTTCAGATTAGGCTTGTAGACCATCTCTCACCTTACAGAAGGTAGAAAAATGGGGCACCAAAGTACAAAACATGCTGAGTTACACAACTCTGAACAGGGTCAAATGCATGCATGTCTTTGTTCTGTACCTATTGGATCACGCTTCCGAAAAGGAGTGTTTGCTGAAAGCCAGAAGAAGAATTCTTGCCTAATTAATCCACCAGCTGATCAAAAGGGTAATCAAAACCAAAAGAAGGAGGGAAAGAGAGGGAAAAGATGCACTAAGCAAACAAACAAACAAGAAAAGATTTAAACTAAAAGTCATCAAATTAGCATGACCAATGCCAAGCTGAAGTGATGGCAACCTACTGGCAGGAAGGATTTCAAAGACATGGATATTGGCAGTCTATCATCCTGGAGATAAAGCAGAGTCATTAATATTCAAGAATTTGCTTTTGAAGCTCTGGATCATTCACATCCCCTACACAGTTTTTCCATATAAAACCAACTGAAACCACTAGAGAAGGATTGAATTACACAACAGATTATATAGATGATGAAGTGGGAAAAGGAGTGGTGAGGATAACAAAAGTTTCTTAAATTTTAAGTTCTTGTACGTGAATAAAAGAGAAACATAATGCTTAAATTAGCAGAGCAAACAAAGCAAAGAACGGACAGAAACCTCAAGTAGGAATGACTCAGCCTGTAAACCTGAGGGCTCAGTGGGAAAAACGGACAATGGAGACAGAAACGAACTTAAATTTAAGGAAGAGGAGCTTTAAACTGGATTACAGGAAAAAATATCTGACTCAAAAGGTTATTGGGCTAAAGACAGGCTGCCAAGAGAAATAGTTAAAGATACAATTATCAAAGAATTTAACACTGTAAGCAAAGAGCACTTGACAGGCTTGTAACATTTCTATATGGGATGAATTCACCCTGAAAAAGCCAGTGGCCCAGACTAGAAAGAGCTGTGATTCTTTACAGCCAAATTTCTCTTATAAAAAATGGAGTGGAATTCCTTTTACTCACTTCCAGTAAATTAAAGCACATCAAACAATCTCTTTTATACTTAAATGCTGCAATGTGTTTGTCCTCAGTGTGTTTGTGCTGGGCCCAGGTTTACAAGGTTACTGCAGGTTACAGCATTGTCATCTGACACATGCAGACCATTGATGGTCAGGGCTGAAGCACTATTTCTGTAAACAGCAGTGGGCTTGGCCAAAAGAGCTTCCAGGTCCACGTGCCAAAGAACAATGCCAGCTTCTGCTGCCATATGGCATGGAGACAAGCAGCAGGGTCAGCATTTCACAGTGTGTTGCCTGGTTTCCTTCCTCAGATTGATGAGCATTAGCCAAGGAGCTGTTCATATAGGCTTGCAAGGCAGTACCACTTGTGTAGTCAGCCTGTGTGGATTTTTTATAAAAATTAAAATAATCTAAATGTGTTAATATTTGGGGGCTCAGTTTTCTGGGTTTCCCCTCCCTGACCTTTTTCTTTTCGTTGTTAGGGCTAAGTGGTAGCTTCTAAAGAAAGCTAGATGGAAAATCAATGTTTCTTTTGAGAAGAAAATTATAATTATGAAACAAGGGAATGCTTTTATAATAAAAATATTCACAGAACTCAAATATTGAAGAGGTCTTTCAACAACAGCTGATGCATGGTCAAAAAAATTCAGAACATCACATTCTATCCTGGAAAGATCAAAATTATGCAATTCAGCTTAGGACAGGAAGTCTAGTAGCAGCCATTTTTACCTCTAATTTCAGTGCATCAAGATAGAAAAAAGGAAAGCATAAGGGTACTTCTCTCTTGCTGAAAAAGAGGAGGGATAATAGCAATGCTTCACACTCAGGGATAAAGCAGATGTAGGAGAAAGATGAGGAACAGATGAGGGAGTTGTTGCTTCCTCTCAGGGCTTTATTCAGTTATGTTGCAGAACAGTGAGATCAAGTCCTCCAGCTGAAAATGGGAAAAGGTGACACCAAAGCTGAAAAAGGTCCATCATACTGCCTGCTGCTGAAAGCAGCATCAATCCAGCTCTCCACTCATCCCTTCAGCCACCACAGCCCAGCAGCCAGGTACAACCACCAAGCTGCCCTTTTGGGCAGGAGCACTGCAGGCTCGCATCCGCTTCTCTCTGGCACAAGGGCCAACAGCTAATTTAGGCTTCTCTCAGCTACTGAGCTGCTGATTTCCCCAAAATTTCTATGTCCTTAACTATTTTTGAGAATTCTGCCTCTTCTCTCCAGATTGGTTGAAATCAGCCAACAGACTCAGAAGCTGTGTAGGGAGGAGTGGGCGAGGATGACAGTAGGATATGAAGAGAGGAAAAAAGGTAAGAGTTAAACTAACAGTATTCTGGCACTCAAAGTAGTGATTTATTTTCCATAGATACAGGCAAGTGGCGGTACGTTGACAGCTCTGGGGCACAGGAGCCTCACTGGAGTATAATTTAAGACACATGAAAGACAGCACACATGAGACTGAATGAAAGTCCTATGGGAGATTTTTCTTCCACATTTGGACTTCAAGTAAGTAAGTAGAAAAGAGTTTAATACTTGATTTCTAGCTATCCTGTTCAATTTTCAGATGAGCCTAAATCTCCATTACCTCCTTCACACTCAGTGGAGGGGTAAGCACGCAGCTGTGGTGTCCCAGGGAAGCAGCTGCGTGAGAGAACTTGCTGCCTTTTGTGTGCTCACATTGAAATATATGGCCATTTACTCCAAATTCCCGTAGTTTTGTTTCACTTCACTCTCTCTATTACCTTTTTCCTGTAATAGTTTCTGGAGAAATACATTGAATTTATCCTCTTAACATGTTAGCCCAGGTGCATCACCCATAGGCCTCTTGTGCTTTGCTGCAGCTGAAAGCACTTGGTCAGACCAGGCCTTGAAAGAGTTGCCTTTGACTGATTCCCATTTCAGAAATGGGAGAGTAAAGGAAAACTTTCCTGTTCCTCTCCCTGCACTGGGCAGCAGCACCTAGTCACTGGGGTGACAAAGAGGGCAAAGAGGGCACAAGGGCTTAAAAATGAACAAACTTTTTAGAAGGGCTAAAAGCTCCCTGAATTTCACTGTTTCAAGTCAGGTGTAATGTTGAGCTAGGCCCATCAAAACTTACTCTTTTCCGGAAGAAGGCACCAGAGGGAGCCCTTGAAGGGCCCATATTTGGGCCAGACATTTTATTTAAATCTCATGGTGATTGTGCCAGAAATAAAAAGGATTTATTAACATATCTCCTCCTGCCCATTGCATCCTTGCAGGCAGATCCTTTCTCTCAGCCTCCCCTTCAGCCAACTCCACAGACTTTTGGTTGTAGCAAACTACACAGCCCATTTGTTCCTACAGATGGCCCTTCAACTCTCCTTGAGCTTGGGCTGTGTCCGTTCCGTGCTGTTTTCAGCGGTTTCCTTGTTTCTTTGAGTTTTACATCTCAGCAAACCAGCTTCCTGGAGGAACTGGCTGCCACCCACACATCACTGCCTCGCTAATGAACACCTCAAACAAGGTAAAAACTGACGAATAAGCCAGATCTGGTCCATGTCACAAACTTTGGCTATTCAAACTGACAGCTCATTTTCCCATTTTTTCTTTGATGAGCTGTAGTACCTCTGCACTGCTTCAACAACATAAAATTGTCCACTATATGGAGGTCATATGCCACTCCTCTGGCTTGGGCAAGTTGAATAGTTTCTGGACACCAATACCAGAGGTTGTTAGAGCTTTACTTCTAAAACTCTTCTTGACGTGTTCACAGCTTCCACTGCAGTGAAGTCTCCCCTGAGCTGAGTATAACCCTGTAGTGCAGTACAACATCAGACCTGCAGACAAGAAGTTAAAGCACAAGCAGATCAGACAAGGTTTGTCACCACTTCATTTGGCCTAAAATAAAAATCCACAGGTTTTGGAATCAGGAAGAAAACAGGAAGTCTAGTCCTCCAAAGTGGGGAGCTGGGACAGCCAGCTCCTGCCCCTACGCTGACCACTCCCCCCCCACAGTATAACACTTTGCCATCCCTGCATCATTTGCATGCTTGTGCAGCATGAAATACTCTGCAGCCAAAGCAGCTGGCTGGCCCTTGCTGGAGCCTGCCATGACAAGCCTTTTAGACCATGAGTGACTGAAATCCTGCAGTCAGGAAACTTTTTCTTTGTTCACGGCACATCAGTTTTGCTTTCCTTTTCAGCTCATCACTCTTCACTGGGTATGTTCTCTTGATTTGTGAACTGCTGGTCTCTAGGAATTTCAGTGCTACGAGGTAATTTGTGGTTTGGCTTTCTCAATCTATCATTCATACATATACATATACATATACATATACATATACATATACATATGTGTGTATATATATATATATGTACATCAGTCTCCATCTCACTCAAGCTCCAATGACTGACTGAGTTCCTCTCTCAGGGTTTTATCAGTGGCCTCAAGGCAGAACAAGCCACATTTGCCAGTCTATGTTCCCATACAGGCACACAGCCTGCTCAGTAAACCTTTCCAAAGGCCTCGGAAAATTTCCACCAACAGCAATTATGATACCATCAACCTTGAGTCCAAGGAGGAACCTGCAAATTTTCCTTCCAAGTATAGCTGCTATAAGGAATGAAAGTTGGTACTTTAATGGCAACCACTGCATATGTAACACATATCAGGCTGCTGAACACATTGATACACTCAGTCAGTGAGTTAGCTACTTAACAGAGCCTTTCGGGCTAAATGGGAAATACTGCAGGGAATGAAGACCAGTTTCTCCTGACTGAGGAAAACAGAGGATACTTTCTGATTTCCTACAGGCAAATTAGAAGAAAACACTGTAATTAATTACTACAGGTGTTTTCTTAGCAACAATAAAAACACCGTCCACAGCTCTTGAAAAATGAATGCAGAAAACCACAAAAGTTTTCTGTCACACGCAAGTGAGGGAAGGCCAGTGTTTTTCAGTGATGCATAGAAAATTGTGGAATTTTGGGGAAAAAAATAATCTGGGTTTTCTCCTCCTTCAGTCAATGGAAGGGATCCCTACTGCAGGAATGTGATGGGACATCTCTAGTGCCACTTCAACCCATCATTTCAGTAAAGAACCAAATTGCTGTGCCATAGCAGTGTGATTGTGGTCTACACTTCCTCTCTGTGTTGTGACTCTCACTGCAAGGGGAACAGCTTGTTGGGCCAATGTGCTTTGCTTACAGCTCTGTGCATTAAGAAAAGAGTTTGAAAGAATTTTTACCAAAAGGGATCTAGGCCAAAATGTCTTCCTCAGTTGCAATTTAGCTTAGCATCGGCTGGTCAAGAATGAGATATTTCATATTCTTAAGGAAAAACTGGAACTGACAAATTCATTACTTAATCAGGCTAATGTAGTAAGTTAAGAGGTAATTCGGAAGAAATAATGAAAACCCTCTTGTGGCATATTAATTATGTCTTTCAGCTATTAAGAAAGGAGGATTATGGATGTGGCCAAGAATAAAAAGAGATATATTTTCAGGGTCAGTGAATTTATCTTTTCAGGTATCTAACAGAAAAGAATAAATTGATTTCCCTCAATGGAGATAATTTGAGAAGTCTTGGACCAGATATGTTGTTTTTATACTATATGGCAAAATTAAACTTGCTATATTTCCAATTTCAGTATCTGCTCAAATATATTCAAATTCATGGTTTTGATCAAAAAGAGCAACCTCTGAAAACAGACAACTGTCACGGTGCTAGAAGTTTAACTTTGTAATTGTCATTTCATTTATAAATTTGTTACCTGTGTATTTTGTTTCTCCAACGTAGAGCTGATATAAAAGGGTTACAATCTGGGGAGTATCCTGAAACGTTATGGTATGTATACACAGTAATTGCACATAAAATAACAATACCAAACTCCATGTTACATGAAGGGAAATAAAGAATGAATTACTGATTTCCATCCAGATTTCTCTGCCTGGAATGCAATCTGTCTGCAGTTCAGAATGAGCAGCTGGACATAATCTAGAGCCTATCTTACTTATCTATCTGTTGCCCAAACAGGAGAATCATGATAAGACTTGGGTAGTTCTTTGATGTAATGCTACTAATCTTCCCCTCCTCCCCCCCCTGCCCCCCTCCCCCCCGATTTCCAAAGTCCCATTTCCCTGAAAATAACTGAAACGAGTAACAGGAGGCAAACTGGAGTTTTTAACATGTTTCCTCTTTAGAAAAATGAAAGCAAAGGCCCAATCCCAAATCCATCTGCTTTCTAGGGAAGACTTGGTTATGACTATGTACTGCTGATTTGCAAGCTGCCCACAGGGTTTCCATTTGCTTCCTGATGTCTGCTGCCCCATTTGCTGCCTGGCAGCTGCTCACAGCCGGTACAGAGGCAACAAAACAGCACCAATAGCTGCACTCCTTAGTCCCTTTGCAGAAGCATGTCTTTTAAGATCATCTTGGATTCAAGTATTTTTCAAAAAGAGGATTTCACTGGCCTTCATTTAGCAAATGGTAAATGGCAGTAAATGGTATTTCAGGCAGCAGCAGAAGCTGCTGCTGACTGTGCAGGGCAGGGAAGCTTCATGACTGCTGCCGTTTTCTGGCAGAGACCAGCAGTGTAAATGCTGGCACACAGCAGGCCAGGGTTTAGCTTTCTACCTACACCATAAGTGGAAAACATGGCCCAGCAAGTGCAGCTTTGAGGCAGAGCAAGAAGCTACAACCAGGGCAGCATTTAGGCTTAGAGTTTTCAGCAACTGCCTTTTCCCATCTTGAAGGTTAAGAGGCAACAAATAATAAAGCTGTATGTCATCTAGGGGATGTGAGTGCAAGATAGAGTCTGTGCATGTCTTCCATTATTGTCCTTTAGAAAGCATTGCAAAAACCTAAAGCATGGACATAATTTGAAGATAACACATGATGCATCGTCTCCACGTATTCCCCTTTTCATTGAGTGTATGTAATGTTTAAACATATGTATGATTGTGCTCCAACTTCCTCCAAGTCTTTCTTCTTTTGTAATTGCAGTATTTTTTCACAGGTCCCCAGTCTTTCAGTTTATTTAAAATAAAAATTCTTTAAAGTCCAAATATAAAGAACAACAGTGTAGAACTTAATCCCAAAAGACACAACACACACTTTTCAGACCTTACCCCTGACTGTCATTTACTATTTAAGCCACCACTGCTGTTGAAAGCAGTCCCATCTTCCACTGCAGCAGTCAGGCTTTTTACACCCTGTTTCCTTGCATGCTGGTGCATGGGAGCAATGAACAGAACAAGTAACTAATGCAGGGCAAAACTTTTTTATTTCCCTGGAGCAGTTTCCCTGCTCTGTTTTACACACAGATGTACAATATTTGCACCACACAAGAGAAGTGGAGTGTAGAAAAGGAGAAAGAGACAAGTGGCCTGTAGAGGCTGGTGGTGTGTGGAAGGGAGCAGAGGACAAAAGGGTTGACAGTGAAGGTTCATGAAGGATTATGGTGTTCACCAATCTTTAGCCTTCATTTTGGCATGCCAAAATCTTGTGCTGCCAGTAAGATGGAGGACAAACTCTCTGGGATGACAAAGTCCAAAAGAGAAAGTACCACATGTGTATAATAACCCTGTTGTCAATTAATAATCCCTGTGGAAAAAAAAAAAAAAAATTAATATTCTAGACAGACAGACAACCATCTAACAGACCCTTTAGTTCTGCAGCTATCTCCTGCATCAAGAATCATTCCATGAACCAGTGGTTAAATCATTCCATGAACCAGTTAAACTGATGATTACCTTGTAAATGAAAGTCAGATTAAATACATGCTTTTATCAACATAGACAAAATAGCACTTTTCCTGCCTTTCATCAAAAAAATCAGAGAGCTGTAGGTTTTATACTCCAGCACACCTGCTGATAATGTAAGAAGTAAAAAATTAGAACTAAATCAATTGTCAGGACAAATGAAAGAGTACACTATACAATGCATTATCCTCTGGTCCTTTATTGTATTTCTTAATTCACGTCCTAATTCCCAAAATCCAGCTATTTACAGTGAAACTTCCAATCATTAGTGGGATTTAGCGGGTTTCCATTGTAAAGTAGCATTCACATTTCTCATGAGAGTTGGTATGTATAGTGTTGAAGGGCACTAGATACAAAGCCTGTCGGCCCACAGCTATATTTGATTTCCATACCTCTATCCAGGGTATATTAACACATGAAGTGACAATTTTCTGAATAGTTACATCCTTTTTTTATAATCATGTTCATCAAGACTTACTGTCTTGAGGTACAGAGGTTCATGTGGAAAAGCTAGGATGTGGCTGTATGACTACTTTTTAAAGCTTATGCACAGCTTCTCAGGAATGCAGCTGGATATAACTCCTTGGTGTCTTGCTTGTGATGACTGAATTGAAATATATTGTAATGATTCTCTGCTCAAGAAACATGAACTCATTAGAAGTTGAAGCTAGAGCTGAAGTATTATGTGATTTTTCCTTTTCTACTCCTTTATTAACTAATTAGAGCAAATATTTTATTCAAGAGTAAGCAGCAACTTAAAAACTTAGCTCTTAAGTTGATAATATCAGATGTAATTTCTGTTCACTCTCATTTTGAAAAATTTGTCTTCCCTCCTTATTTTTGCAGGAATGTGTAGCATATAGAAATTATTTAATTAGTACCTTGAAAATTAAAGATTCCTTTATACCAATCAAACACATAGCAATTTCTGAGTTTCTTACTTTTCAAAAAAAATTAAAAATTTTCTAAATTTAAATAATTTAGAGACTTGTTTGAAGGCCACTACTTCCTTAGATGGCTTTTTAGCAGGCATGAGAAAAGTGCTATTTAATTTCACACTCCAGTAATCCTTTAACAATTTCCTTTCAGGCAGAATATAAAATCTTATTATTCATTCCTTAATAAAATAAAAAATAAGTTATAGTGGATATGTCTTTAACCTTGGACCAGTCTGAGCAATTTTATTCCCCTCACATAAGACACCAAAGATCAGCACAGATGGCAACTGATAAACTGGCCTTTGGGATATACTCAAGAGTCCTCCTCCCTTTTTTTTCACATCAGCTCTCTGGAAATGCCTCTTCTGAACTACTTGTTTTAGCATCAGTCAGTCAATTTTGATTCCTCCCACCCCTTAACTGTCAATGGAAAAACTTGCCAAGATCTTATGTAACCCACCTTGAATTCTAGCTCCCTATCACCGTGAAGCAATGTCACAAAGACTACACCTTGTTAAGATTAACGATAAACACCAAATTATCAGAAGTTCATATCTCAAGGGCTTATTTGCATTTTCCTACGTGCTTGAATTTGCTGAAGAAAAAAAATATCTATCCCTCTCTTTTGCAAGATACAGCACCAGGAATTCCCTTGGACATTGTGTTTACACTTTACAAATAATCCTCTCTTTCAACTTACCAATACCTCTCTTTCCAATTCTCAAACTCTCACCATATGATGGATCCCAGCTTCGATAGCTGTGGGGATTCTGTTTGAAAACAAAACAATTTTATAGATGCTCTTATTCATATAAGACCCTGCTGGTCTTGCTAGTAGGTTTGAAGCATTCCAGGCATCTAATGGAGATGCACAGGTCAAATAAAGTAATTACCTCTGAAGGGCAATGGTGGTGGTGTGGTAGTAGAAGTAATAGCAGCAGCGGTAACAGTTGTAGTAGTAATGTCAGCTCTTCCTAGAGTAACGTAACTCTAGACAAGTAAGCTAAGCTTCTTTTTCATCACTGCTTTTTTATTTTTTTCAAGACACCTAAAATTATATGTGTATGAATAACTCATCACTAGCATTAAAACCTGTTAGACACATAGAAATAAAGCTGTCTTCTGGCTTTCTGAGTCTAGAGTCTTCCTACATCAGGAAACACATATGAGGACATATCAGAAACACCTCGAGAAGAAAGTTTTTCATGAACAGATCAAGTTGCACCTAACAATCAGTTGGAGTTTCATGGTTCCAATGGTTCTATTGGAAAAATTCTCAAAAATCTGTCTGATCAGTTGGTGGGAAAACATCTTCCAAATGTCAGTCTACCCTTGTCATGGATAATCACTACCTATGTGCTTTTTCTGGCTCTATCATTTGGTGCAAACAGTTATTTTTCCAACCTGGTATTTACACATGGCTTGACAAAATGTGCAGCACTGTAGGTGGGTGCCAAGAAAATGGCACAGTGTCTCTATCCAGTGTCTCCTTCCCACCCACTTAGGTAGGGAAAATACTTTTGGACATAACTGAGCAGTGTGGTTTATCACCCAAATGGATCACTAAGAGAAAGATTCGGAAGACATCTCCATTGCAGGTGGATCAATCCACAAATTCTTTATTTCATGGAGACTTTGTCCCTTCCTCTGGCCTCCGTTGCAGAAAACTTCAGGCAACATGAAGCCTCAATATAGCAACTCAATTCTTACTGAAGCCATTTGGCATGGGCTGTCCACATATATATGCACACAAATATAAAATGCATAGACATCACTTTTTAAAAGCTGTCATTTCCCAAAAGGACCCAGTGAGGTAGAATTGCTATTAAAAACAATTAATTTGCAGCCATTTTTTAAACACCTAATTTCCCCACTAGCCTGCATGCAACACTACTTCAAACAGCTACACACGGTCTTATTTAGTGAATATATGAGGAAAAGGTCTGCATTATGTTTGCTAAAAGGACTAGGATTTCAATTCCATCTGCTGCTGGGTGTGTTTGATTTGTGTATTAATTATGCCTGTTTGTAGCTGTAAATTTGCTCCAGATTAGTAGGTGATTGGTTCCACGCATGGATTCACTACACTGCATGACTCCCTTGCACTTTTATACTTTTCAAATGGTTCCATACTTACGCTTTTTAAATTGCTTTTAATACCTATCTTATTCAGTGTGAGCTTTCAACTCTGTCTTATTCAGACAAATTTTTTTCCCCTTAAGACAAAACTGCTTCTTTTCCCAATGTTACAGGGAAATTCAGCACATTCACATTTAGCATTTTCTACATGGAATGACTTAAACTAATGGGTTTAGGCATTACATGAGCACTCAGAAGGGCGTATACATACCCGTTATTGTGCAAACTTTAAATGCTTGTCACGTCAAAATAAAATTCTCCCACATGTGGAACATTTTTGCTCTTGATCACTGAGTTTTCTTCCTGGTTTTCAAAATGCCCAAAAGTTCTGAGCTGTCGCATTTGTAGTTAAGACCTGTGAGATATGCTTGAAAATGTGACACGTCTGAAATGAGCTGCATAAAAACCGCCTTTGTGTCTATGAATGTTTGTGTACACTTAGAAAATAAATGTTGAAGAGGTCAAGCTGATTACTCTCATATTTTAGGAAAAGAATCACTCTGAGCTGAAAAATTGTATGCCAAGTTTCTGCCTGAAGCCAATTTTTACAATCAAATTAAAAACCTTTGAGACTAAGAGTTTATAATGGAAATACTAAGACAGCCTTAACCATGGCAGCACTAGCAGGCACTGCAATAATATTAGGAAAGCTCTCCCTGCCCACAATCTAAACTAAATAAAAAAGATGCCATTTTCCAACATACACCCCAGGCTAGCAAATAACAATGATTTAATGTACTTGCCCTGTGGTAATATAGTACCACTGCAAACCACTGAGCCAATTTTTCTTTTCTTTTCTTTATTTTTTCTTTTCAAACATATATGCCCCATAGGGAAAGGATTGCAATTTAGCTGTTATTTGTGGATATATCGCTTTCATTTCAACAATTCTTGAAAGCCTTCCTGCTGTCACATGCTACTGTATGCAAGCACCCAACTGAATAAAGACCCACCAGGCTTTTTCAGGAGTTTATTCACAGGTTTGGCTTTGCTTATTGTAGTATGCACCACACTTAAATTAGATGAGGGCT
Organism: Corvus hawaiiensis; assembly: GCF_020740725.1. Taxonomy (NCBI): domain Eukaryota; kingdom Metazoa; phylum Chordata; class Aves; order Passeriformes; family Corvidae; genus Corvus; species Corvus hawaiiensis. The sequence continues at coordinate 54,904,406 of NC_063214.1, forward strand.
ACTGTAAAGCAATAACATTGTCAATGACTGGAATCTCACTTTCCCCTCTAACAGTCTGAAGCAAATTAATGTATTGGTTGTTCATTAACAAGTAAACAGTTTCTGCTACAATGTCAAGGAAAAAAGAATATGTTCATTAATATGAACAATCTTCATCTACAAAGATGATTTACACAATGCATGTAATGAGATAGCTTTCCCCTAACTAGTACACTACCAAACTGAAAAGCTGATTCTTAGGACTTTCTTGAAATTACAATATTGTTTGTTTACCAATAAGAAAGACAGTCTCAGTCACCTATGCCACCATTGTAAGCTCTATAGTAAGTACTTAAAAAAAGAGAGATTTCTGGAATCACTTGTGGAATTAATAAAATTGGTAACTACAGACTTACACTGCATCAAGGATACATATTATTCCTGTGATAAGTTGAGCTAAAAATAAGATTAATTTGGTTATAGAAATTCCTTAAACAACAACACTTAAATTATTTCAAACTTGAAATTTTTCAAGAATTTTCTGAAAAAATCAGCAAACACTGGCTAAAAAAGCAAAGCAGTTTGGATACACCAATGTAATCAGCATGCCTAGTGCTTTTCTGTTAACCCTCTGAGTAGAACCATAGTATTCTGGATTTTTTGTACATTAATGCTATAAAAATTGTAACTTACAGAAATACTAATTTATGTGTCATGACAATAAATCATGTTCTAAATATATCTGGGCTAGGCACCTCATCTCATGAGTGATTAATCCATCCTGGAATTTTAATTATCCATTAGAGAAGCCAGTCTCTAGCACCTATACTGGAGGCTTAGATTATTGCCCTCTATTAGATGCTTAATTCTTAGACAGATACATCTAGATGAGACAACTCCCAGCTCACTACCCTTTAGCTAATCCTGTGCTATCAGTACTACATTTTCACATCAAAGTTTGCTTACTCCATATAAGCTCACTAGAATATTGCACTTAGGTTAGGGTCCACGTTACCCCTGCTTATATTTAATTGAGAGGAATTAAGCTGGAAGTGACCCTGTTCTACTTTCCTGCTAATACTAAGATCAGGCTGTCAAGCATCTCCAGAGACCAAACATTAGATGACCTGAATCACCCTTCGGAAGTGCTCGTCTCCATCTCCGTGGTGATAGATGGTGCCTACCACAACTGCCATGCATCTCTGCTAACTGAAACAACTGTTGTCACATTTAGCAGCAATATAAGGCAGTGATTCAAAAGGGAAATGAAGAAAGAAGTCAGAAGGACTGGTCTGTATTACATTAAAATGACCACGGTGTGCTATGTGGTCTCCCAGATTATCACATTAGAAATAGTCTATTATGCTTGATTTCTTTTTTTCATTGGTGTTTCAAATATTTGTAGGGCCACATATTCTGTCTTCACTTACCCCCAAGAATTCAGAGGTTAGATTAAAAAAAATGGCAGTCACTGCCAAACAAGCCTAAACCATTATAAGTTCCATGAAACCATAAATATACATACATATATATGTATATATTAAAATATATATCTATGGGTATATGGATATATTTAAAATCATCATTGGAAACTCTTTTGAAACAGTTCAAATATCCAGATACCTTTCCTTGAAACCTAAAATAGGATATCAGCAATTTGAAACCCAGTCTCTCACAAACCTAAAAATAACTTAAAGAAATATTTTTATAGTTATGTTCATAAAACATGAACAAAAGATCAGAAACATAAGATGTTGGGGATGAGTAGGATTTTCAGGATCTAGGATTATTTTTACATACATTTTAAGTAATACAAGATGGTATAAGATGAAGGAGCCAAACATCTTATTTTAATGATAACCCTGTATTCCAAAGCAAAGAAAAGGAAAGTCCCAGATGGGTTTTTGAATAGTATTTCTCATGCATAAGGTGAAACAGTTTTTTTTTCCTCCTGACTGCCCTCTCTAATTAAGAAGAATGAACATTGGCCTTTGCTTTAAGACTGCCAAATTTTCACAATAGTCAAGGAGCATGTGGTATTAATGGACACTTTTTTATTACCACATGTATGTCTTGCATTTACATGGCTGACCTGTATCTCTTCTAAAGGAAAGGCTGTGATATAATGTGGGAAGGTCAATGCTGGTCAAACATGTGCCAGATTCTGACCTACTGTAAATTAGGGTAGGTAAGTGGCAAGGAAGGCTTCATCTTGAATGAGGGTTAAATCCTGTGGAAAAATAATCCTTTCCTCATCCAAATGTTACGAATGTACAACCATAAGGATCACAATGGCAGTGGTTGTGCCCTGTCTAGTGAGCGTCTTCTCTCCACAATGAGTTTGGGTTTGGATGGTCATAGTCAAGGATCTGACACAGATTCAACCCTTTCCCAAAACCTAAAATCTGAGAATTTTTGTATGGAAGTTCCTTTGTCCCTTCACCTCCTGCCCCAATGGAGCTCTCCAACAAGACACTTATTTGCTTTACTTGCTTTAAGATGATGTTACTCAAGTTCCAGAGTAACTGAGGCCATGCACAGGCCTTCTGCCATGGACATACATTCAGAGATCCGTCTCCTGATGGCTTAGATGACTTTCTAGTAAACTCATAATCCAAAGTTGGTGTCTGATGTAAGCTTCCACCAGCAATTCCTTCTACAGTTGAGGGAGTGAGACCAATAGGTTAATCAAAACATGAGTCCTGCCTAAATTGTGTGCCCATGACAGGTGAGATGAATCAAACCTGGAATGCTCATCTTTCTGTATTATCCAGGAAGTCTGGAGAACTAGTTTCTACTAAATATCTCACTTCTAGATTATCAATATCGAGTGGATTAAAAAAAGTTCTATATGAAATACTTGTACCACTTTTGTGAAGATCCACAAGATTAAATTCCTGTGTTTAAAATTTTCAGAGCTTTCAATATATAAATTTTCATGTCTGAGGAAATGAAAGATGCACTTTGTAGGATGGAGAAACAGAAGAATTCCAATGTTTCTTGAAAACCAGTTCAACTGATCCTTCCAGATAGAAGTGCAAAAGAGCTTTATATTAGCCCCCACCAGCTGCAGGTACACGTTGGCTGCCATAACTGCTCATATGGACAGTTCCATGAACAAACACAACTCAGAACGGGAATGATACTCTGGGCAACTTGCCCTGTTCCTGAAAAATTTATTTATACTTCCCAGAAAGATGAGAAAATCTGCATGTCATTTTGGGCAGTATATTGATACTTCTGGCTGTATGATAGGAAAGAAAAAGAAAGGAAGAAAGAAAGCGAGAAAAAGGGCAAGGGGAAGGGGAGAGAGAGGAGAGAAAGAGAGAGGAAACCACATGTGACTTTTAAAAAACACTGTGAGAAAACTTTAGAGAAGAAAACTTCCATTTTATATGAGCAATAAGAGAAACTATAAATTTCACAATGCTTTTTATTTTAGAACATGATTTTGAAAGTTGCTTCTTTCATTCAAGTGAAATTCTGAGCCATCTTTTTTTTTTTTTTCAAATTATCACATCTGAAGCAAAAGTCTACACACTGTAATATTTCTGTGGAAGCCAACTTTATAATAATGGTCAAATGAAAAGCTATAATGTTGTCTTGAGGTTTTAACAAACCAGTAATATATATATACTCTGTGTAAATGCCCATTTTATTAAATATTCCAAATAAAACTGGTGAATCAGCTTTTTAGTTTCTCCATTCTAAAGACAAAATTTTGCTAATTCAATTTAGGCTTTACATATATATTAAATGACTTTTATTTTCCCCGATTTAGAAGAACTCTAGCTATTTAAAGGGTAATGCTTATCAGTGTTAATCTTTTTAAATGGCTCTGCTGGAACAACCAGGTCATGCCAAGAGGATGCCTGTACATTCCTGAATGTGATGCAAAGGAACCAGGAACTTCTCAACTAGATCATTACATACTATTACATGACAGAATGTGTCCTCAAGCAATTTCCCAAGACTCAACATTGTCATTAGCAGCAAACTATATGGAAGCAACCTTTTGTGGCCATCATCATGTCATCTTCTGTAAACCATGAGGATGCCCTAAACTGAATTTCCCATTTAGCCCTGCATCATACCGTCCAATAACAGTCACTCCATGTGGAAGTATGATGAAGGTTTGGAACGAGCTGTTGTAGAAGATACCATTAGTTTAATTTTATTTTCATTTTTAGGCCTATATTTATAATTCCTAAGCAATAGTACATTTGATATATTTTTGGCCAGAAACAGGCAAGGAACTTCAGGATACTATAAAAGGTATGTGCGTATAAAAGCAAAAAAGCCAGAATAAAACCCTAATATGGGTTGTCAAGATTTAAGGTGATCATTTACTCAGAGGGTTAACATGTGCTAAAATTACATACTGCAGTTCCTAGCTCCACTGATGAAAACATTCACTGCTTCTATCTTTAAACAAAAAAGCAAAATAGCCTTAACCCTTTGAGGATCATATTAGCAGCAAGTTGCAATCTAAACAGAGAACAAGTATTTCAATCAATTAGGAAATAATTCTTACAAAGATTCTGTGAGCACCCTTTTGTGTTCCACCATCCCAGTGTTTACTGCTGGATAGATCAGCTGTAATCACGCCACACAGGCCTGAAGCAGTTTCAGGGTCTCAAAGGGTTAAAGCCAAGACTTTTGAGAAAAAGTGTTTTATTAAAAGGGTGAGTTAGGTGAGCGAACAGTCTCAGATGAACTTGGTGAATAGTCTTCTGACTCGGAGTTGAGTTCAGGTGGAGCTTGCTGAGCCTTATAACGTCCCCTCACATCCTGGTTGCGTCTTCGTCGGAAAACCTGCCTCTCCTTATCAAGAGCGGTGGTCTGGCAGGGGCATAAAATAAGAATAAATGAAATTAGGCTGTGTGTGAAATGCAAAGATAATGAAAACCATGAGGTTTTATGTGGCCTGCAAATACCAGGGATAATAAATGTTCAGACCAAATTAAACCTGCTCTGTCTCAGTCAGGTCTGAAAGGCTGAGCCCACAACATAGCTAAATGCTTTAAAAAGTGCATTTCCCAAATCTTAAGAGGTAGCATGACATCATCAAGCAGATACAGTCCCATATATATGGATGCCATATGTTCTACTTCTGGATGTTATTAATTTCATCCTTTAACAGATTCAAATTTCAAGTCAAATACCAAGTGACCTTCCCCCCACTCTTCTCAAAGTATAAATCTGTTTCTACAGGCAAGGCAGAGATGTACACTTGTCTTTGATTTGACCTAATGAAGGCTGATACACACTCACCCATGTTCAAGTCAGTGCAATCAGGTAACAAAGATGGATTGTGATGAAGTTGTCAGAAAAGAGAGAAAAACAAACACCAAAGGGAGCTAGACCAGCTCCTTGACACATCATGCTGCTCAATGGATGTTCTTAGGGAGAACGCTGAAGAGCTCTGACGGCAAGACCTGTTTAGCCTGACCACACTGTCTCTTCCTGCTAACCAAGGTCTACTGGATTCAATACTCTGCTAATTTTATCCACATCTAGCTAAGGTATCTAGGAATGGGAAAGAGCAATATTCACTTGATGGGCATTATTTTTTGATCATTCTGCCATTATTGAAAATGCAATTCTTAATAAGATGGCTGTAACTTCTAGTCACATTCTTTTCTCTGCTTTTCTGGCACATTTATGAGGTGAAACTTCAACCCAAGTAAGGGGAGCCCTAGTCTGACTATCAATTTCAAGCATGGGACAAGGTTTTGCTGTCTTCTTGATTATGGGATCTTAGACTACAGTCCTTGAAATTGCTGTAAAATTTTAAGTTCAACAGGATGGCCTTGATTCAGCAAGAACACTTTGACACATGCTTAGCTGCTTCTGGAGCAGGGCTGCCCCCTGAAATCACAATCCCTGACTGTTTTGGAAAAAGCAAAATGGGAAAAGGTAGGTTAACAGTAAGATGACATACAAAATGCAACTATCTGATCATGTCACTGGAAGCAAAGATAACTTTGAGAACTGAATAGGTTTCACTAGTAAGGTTTGTAAAATTTGTCCAAATTATGAAAAGGTCAATTTCAAGAAATGCAGCCAAAAGGTTATTCTGCTTCAAAGGATTTATTGTGTTCTCTTAAGATATGCATGACTGATTTCTCTAGAAAATTTACCAGTTACAGTGTGAGCCTCATAGGAGAGCAGAGATGTATTTATAGCCAACATATTTTTGAGACTAAAATGAAAACTAAATCCATAATACTGGTGCAGAATAGCATTATAGCAATTCATGCTTTCAAATAATGCAACCAGCATTCAATAATGATGTAACAGAGACAGGAAGATGGACAGGAGTACAGAACTTCTACAGCAAATGCATTTAGTTAGGCTATATTGCTGCACTATTATTTTTGTGTCTAGAACCTATATAGATAGCACTACTTTAAAAGGGTAAAATGATCCACTTAGATAAGTTCATCCCTATATTTTAAATAATAATTGCTACAAAATCCAACACCTCTCATCTGCTGAAAATTTCTTTGTTTACTGCTATCTTTTGGTTAGGAGCTCTAATTAGTATTTTCAATGCCTTCTATGTTTCTTAGCCTTGAACCAATTCAGTTTTTGATTATTTTTAATGTGAAACAGAAGAATACCTAGATCTTTTACACACAGTGAATATACTGCTTACAGTATGTAATTTTGTGTGAAAATTGAAAAGAATGGCATATATTACCACTCTATAAAATACAGATTTCCATTTAAAGGATATTTTTTTATGCTTACAGGAAATAAGCATTTATTTATAGTTTAAACCACATCACATCATCCTGTGGTAATACACACTCTCCCCTGAGAAATTTAAACATTTCTGGTTGAATAAATAAAAATACTTATATTAAATTCAGAATTTATTTTTAAAACTTGATACATGAGAATGTCAAATGTATATGTAAAATCTGAAGGTATTTAAATTTAGATAACTTACATATAAGAGAATGTATAAGAAAATTGGTTTGAAATTTTGCCTAGGACATTGCTCTTTATAAAGAAGACAGATAACTAGGTACCAGGACATATTTTTAAAGATGTCTTTAAAAATAAACCCCAAGATATTGTTTTTCTATGATTGTTGGAAAAGCTTTAGAGACTTTTCTTTAAATCTATTTGTTTAAATATACATAAAAGAACTCCCTGCCTCAATAATAAAAGATGTTAAGCAAAAACCCTGTCTCACCTCATCTAGCACCTTATGCTGCTGTAGTTTGTCGGGCAAAATATACCTGGCTTCCTAACCCTTCAGAATGTTCCTGAGATATTTTGTGACTGTGTTTTTCTTTACATTTTTATCCAGTGCTTGCCCTGGATTTGGTTTAATTGGTCTTTGTAAAGGCATACTTCTAGACTCCAGGTCATTATTATGGTTACTCTCCTGGGCTGAGAGACATCTGGAGCCTTTCTCACCCAAAGAGCTAATTGAATGAAAAGTTACAAAGTCACAGAGAGTCAAAGAAGTCAGTATTTATCTAGTGAAAGCAAAAATACACAGGTCATATTCTAATGTTTAGTGTTTACCATGTCAGAGCTACAAAATGGGGCACTTCTGGCCACAGAGTGCTCAGGCCCTACAGAACTTTCAAGAACAGGCTTATTTTGCCCAATGTTGCAATGACATTTGACACTTTCAGTATGTAATACACTGCTGATGATATAGTGGCTCTACATTCTGCAAAAATGTTATTTTTCATTTAATGATGTCACAGTTACTTTTTACCTCAAAAGAATTTCAAAATATGATAGATCCATCCTTTGGAATGCAGAGAAGATGGTAAGATAGATACATTTGAATATTGACTGTATGTGTTTTGTAAGTGTAATTTTCACCTACTGTACTTACTCATGCACATATTCCAAAAATCAGCTTTTTAATTATTATTGATGTTTTTGTAACAAAGGCCTCTTACACACATTGCCTTGGTTTAACAGATGTATTCTTTCACCTGCTGTTCATTTGGGTGGTTCACCGGTGCATGAACCAGTCCATTATGGATTTCCAGGGCATTTCTACTTCAAGCTACTCTTTCAATAAATAATAAGAGAATCTGAAGTGCACTTACGCTTCACAGGGCTGCAAATCCCAGATTTTCACTATCACATTTTGACATTTTATTTTTCCCGGCTCTAGGTTAGAGACTGAGAACTTTGAGCACTATATGAGAGTAATGAGAACTCAAATGTAAAGATAGCATTCATATTTAAGATATGCAGCTGTCTTCCTGCAATCCATAAGAGAAAATGTAGAGCTTCTTATCCAGCAGCAGATAAGTAGATTGCCTCTAACAGTTTGGTGCTGATGGGTCTGAAGTACTTCATTAAGCACTAATGTATTTTGCATCAACATTTAGTAATCCTGACACCCAGTACCAAATGGTTACCAAGCCATTTCTGCAAATGCATGTAATTTGTAGTAACAGAGTATTATTTTAAAATCATTGTTTCTGTCATTGACATACTAAGGTGGAGTTGGTATTTTTCCAGGATTTTTCGTTAAGGAATGTCTTCATCCTGATTTCTACCACTTGAAGTTACAGGACTGCTGAGCCATGCAAATTCATTTTTTTATCTTGGAAAACACTGCACTGTGTGTTTATGAACAGATTTTCAAAAAGTACAACTCCTTTGATATAGATGTTGGATTTGCAATGGGAAGCGTCTTATTTTAGCTGTGGGCTGATATTTTCTGTCAGGTCAGTAATTACTGGATTAAAGTAACTGCCTTTTATGAAAGTGAGCAGTGACTGTTATTCTTTTCACTTGTCTTAATTTACTGCTGGCCACCAAATATAGATATATATTAGTTTCATTAATAAAAGAACATTAATGTGCATTTTGCCTCTTAGTCCATACATTATTCATACCATCCAGGAGACTAAACTGGGGATGCAGCTGTTCACGCATTAATCTAAGAAACCCTTCCCTTTGCTCGCTTTTATTCTGCAGGAGCATACTTGCAATTTGTTAGCAATTTTCATGAAGCTTTATGTAGCATGTGGAATTAGATGAATATATGTATTGAAACACCAGTATTTTTTCTTCCAGTACGTTCTTTTATATCCACAGTTTTATGCACAAATTTAAATGTTCACACCTAGATAAGTTTATTTTATTTCCTTAAACTTCTGGCTAGTGACCTTTATATGTTGACAGGTTTCCTTGCTGTAAAAATGACCATTAAACATTGCTTGTGGCACAAGCCAGGCAGCCCTTCAGTCTCATCTCTTTTTTAATTTATTTTCCATGGGTTTCTCAGGTAATATATATATATATTTCTATATATACTCGATATATATTTTTATATATATATATGTATATATACGTGTGTGTGATTGATTCATGAATCAAGACACTTTTTTGAGAGTACTTCAAACTTAGCAATGCACCTCAGTCCAGGAGTGAGACACTCATGGTATTTTTAGTCCCTCAGGCACAAGGTATAACTAAGTCAAGTTACACGGTGATTTGGAGACGTGCAAATGACCACATCGAGGGGACAAATTAATCATGTGGATTTGAGCCCAGACCTCCAAATGCAAAAGGCCAATGCTTTAGCACACCATGTAACTTCCAGCATAAAATTTAGCTAAAATGAAAGTAAAAAAGAAAGAAAATCAAATCAGTTTGATATATGCTTTGTACTGTGTTGGTGAGTGAACACAAAGACAACTATTCCATATACATAACTGTCGAATTCATATTGCTGCACTTAAGTTTGTGTTTACTCTTTGACATCCCCCCTTTTTAGAGACACAATTCTTCAGCTGGTTTCAATTACATGTGGAAGAGGGTTAGTGCCAAGTTGTTTGCATGAGTGAGTTTTATTTCTAGTTTGTAAATCAGTTGTGGGTTTTTTACTCAAAGACCGGGAGATTTTAAATTATTTTAGATATCTGCCTGTATTTACCAATATTCAGTTTACAGAGGGTTTTATGTTATTAAAAATGGCACTTTACAGATAGCAAGCCTGATTCCCAATGTCCTTGTCCCATCATCAAAGTCTGGCTGTAACTTTTAACTTGAAAGTGTATTGTATCCACTTGGGACAGGTGCAAGTAACTTGACAGATGCAAAATAATGTGAACTAGGAACCAAACACAGAGGATGGAACTATGGGTTTTCAAATGAGCTATTCAGATACATTTTTAACTGCAACAGTGAGAACTGTATTTTAAAAATCCCGTATTTTATGAATTCAATATTGACCGGATTGATGATTTTGTTAAGCATCCAACATAACTCATCTCCTTTCTATTGTCATTAGATAGATAGATAGATCATTAATGACTTTTCCATACACTTCCTGTATTTTATTTACTCCATTTTACTTTTCTGAAGTGTCTTGGATATACAGAAAATAACATACTCTAATATTTTATACTAATATAATGTATATAATACTACACATACTGACATTTACTACTAGTATTTTATGTTAGATGCAACCACTCTGGTGCTCCTTTGATATTCTGAATCAGCCCAGTCTTCAGGGTTTTAACTGGACCTCCAAGACTTGTCCCCTGCTGACGCTGCTTTGGTCTTTACTGCACCTCTGATTGCAGGGCTGATGTTCCAACAACATTTGGTGGGTTGGTTTTAAAACATGTATTAGTCTGGGGTCCAAATGATTCTACTGATTTGGTCCTTGTGTTTTCCCTGATCTTCACTCATATTCAAGGAACTGTGAAAAATTTTCCAGGCATTATAGCTTATGCCAGCTAAAACAACTACTGCTGCACCTAAAAAATCATGTCATTTCCGCATGTATTATCCCACTGAAAGGGAATAAAAGAGGATGCAGAATATGCTCAGAAAAATTAGGATTTTGAAGGACTTTGAAAACAGAAGTCTTTTAGGCAGGGAAAGGACAAGGTTTTCTGGTTATTGAAGGAGGAAATAGTGACATTTAAAAAGTATTTTAGAAAGCTTCTAGAAACTACACATGAAAACAAAAAGAGAAGAGCAGAAGAAACAAGTAGTTTAATGCTAACGAAGGGAGCTTTACATTTTCCTTGGGACATGGTTTCATTTTTCACTGTACTTGTGAATTCAGATTAATTTTCATGGACCTGTGATAAATTATTTGTTTTATAGACGCAAATTGATGAACATTTTAATATGCTTTGCATCTGCACTACTAAAAACTAAACACTTGCTACATCAAAATGGTTTTATTTAGACTAAAATCTTGGTCACCACAACAGCTGCATGTTCTTGGGAGATGAGAGAGGCTCAAACACACGGCACTGCTTGGTCCAAGGCACCCCCTCGAAGACGATTTCCTAATTAAGCATCCACGACTAGGAGCCCTGCTCTCCCAATTTGCCTTTCCACACTAGGTGAACAGTTTAGAAAACCCTAATTATAAACATTGTTGTTACTGCCCCCAGCTGGAAAACAGAGCAGTTTATGTATGAATAAGAGAGATTATCGCCCATCTGCTCCATCCCATTATTAAGGGATGTGTCATTTTGTATGCTGATGGCAGCCATTACTAGTGCTTTAGTCAAATGACCTTTTTTTTTATAGCTTTATTTATTTACCAAGTTGCAGAATTAGAGCCTTCTCCCCTACCTCTTCAAAATGCATATGGTTTGTTTCAAAACCTGGGCTATGCAGTTAAACTGAGTCAAGGCCAATCTGAGGAGATGTTCACTTTTCTCACAGGCTCCTGTTTCTGGTGATCTGCTCCCACTGAAGGAGCGATTTTAAAAGATCCAAACATTCTGTATAGCAAATGGAAAGACTTTCTTTCTTTTTTTTGTTTTGTTTTTTTTTGTTTGTTTGTTTGTTTGTTTTGTTTTTTTTTGGTTTTTTTAAATGTAAAACAAAAAATGTAAACAGAGAAGGAGTGTAAACTGACCATGGGTAGCAATCAAACTCCAGGAAGACAAAGAAAGCTGATGTGATCTTCCCCGCCATTTTACAGAGGGGGCATTAAATTTGCAACTCTTCGTCAAAAAGTTCTGCTTGACAGAAAATGCCATCTTTCCTTCTTCGGCAGAAAATTCCTCTAATACTATCAAACCCACAGTTAACTAAAGCTGGGCACTCAGGCCCCATTCCCTCCTTGTCCAAAACCAAGGAGCACAAAGAAGGATGCCAAGTGACAAGACAGATCAGCAGGTTTTGCTCAGCCCTTGCAGGTCACAGTGGGTTTGTAGCCACCACCACAAGTGCAACAGGCTGGAATTAGATGAATTACAGGTACTGCTGCACACTCAAACACTTGGAGTGAGAGTCTTTCTCAACTTTTGCTAGCCAGCGTTCAACTCATGAATTTGAATGACTTTTCTACTTTTTGCCTGAAAAATAGGCTTTTTTTGGGGGTTGTGTTTGTTTTGTTTTTCTTTCCCCAGAACATCCATATCAGAAACTACTTAACCCTCAGTGTGTGCTCAGGGAACCATTACGTTTTATGGAAAGCGTGCTGTAGCCTGATCCATGCACTTGGTGAAATGATCCAGGGTGGGAGTTTTACTTTACTGGAAACACTTGCAGTGATCATCTCTGCTGTTTTGCTAAGGTGGTTACTTTGCTGAGTTTTTACAAATCCCTCACAGACAAGTCTTTAAAGGCAGTGTTAGAAAACACATGTCTCTCAGTAAACTTATAAAAATTTCTCCAGTTAACAAAATGTAGGTCTTGTGAGTAATAAAGAAAAAAGACAGCAATTAACCACTTGATGGAAATTCCAGTGCTTTGGATTTATTGAGGAGGTGTGTGGGCCTCTTGTGGGCTATCAGACCTGGAACCCTCCTTGCCCCCACTCCAGAATAAGCCCCTCCCACCCAGAGCCCCATTTTATCATACAAGTTAAGCCAGCTAACAACAACCCTGGCACGGTTACACAATGAAGAAAAATATATTCAAGAGACTCATGCAATATTTGAAAAAAAAAAATCAAATCAAAATAAATAGGTATCAGAAGGGTTTTAAAAAGAAAAGAGAAGGAATGCATTGTTAGAAACACAAGCTTACCAGCACATACAATGCATTGTATTTCAGTGAACTTGGGAGAGTTTCTATGCCCGCGTTATGCAAATGCATTGTTCAATCTAAGGTAAGGATTGTGTTTAGTGGGTTTAAAATGACAGTATATAGCTCCACATCTTGCATGGAAAAAGAGGAAAATATATGCTGAGAGCCTGTTGCTGCTCCGTGTGTTTTGAAACAGGAGCACAGGGGAAGTAGATGCCTTAACAAGCAGTAGGGAGGGGGAGGGTGCATACTTCAGCATATCTGTAGATTTTCTATATACACTGTCCTTTTAACTATAGGGGAGATTGATACTGAGCATGTGCGATGAAGAGAAAGCTGGCAATGTGGGTGTGAGGGATGGGTGAAGAAAGGGAATGAGGGGGTGTGGCATCTCAATCAAGATTAAAACGAAACTGATAAAGCAGCATATGGACCAGATAACAAATCAAAAAGCATGTTTATCCACTGAAGGAACTGGTTAATGGAGACTGCCAGCACGTTGCCATGGAAACACTGACTGTTGGCGCTGCACCATCTCATACCTTATCCAATACATTCCTGGTTGTTGGTAGTAGTCCAAAGACCCTGATCTCTTGATGGTAAACCCGTGGTCCAGCTGAGCAGAGAGAAATGGGGCAACTCAGTGGATCGACATTAGGCTAGAGAATTCAGACTCCAGAGCAAGCTGTTCCTTATTTAGTGCATATTTACTGTTTTCACTTTCAGAAGGCTCTTATCTAACATCCTAAAGCTACGCACCATAGAAGAAAAAAAAAAAAGGTAAAGAAATAAAAGAGAAAGATACTAATTCTAGATTTGGTATTGCCAAATTAGAAGCCAATTTATTCAAACTAAAATGGAGTTTATGAATAGGTTACTTAATGCATAATGCATTCATTTAAAAGTCTGAAATATCTCATTACCTCCAAAGACAGTAGTGCCCTTTTAAGTTGCACATACCAGTAATAGAATATTATCTTTTGCAATTAAACTGAGAAGTTTAATAATAATAATTTTTTAAAAAATTAAATGCAGTGCAACCATCACAAGGAGCAGGCTAGACAGACTACACAAGGCTTAAATTAGACTGCTTCATAATCATGGAATGTGTAAAGATGAAAAGAATCAGGTTTTGATACCCCATCAATCATGGTAATTCATTTCTAAAAATGTGTTAACCTTGGAGAGTAGGACTACTCAGAGCCATGAATAACATTGTTTATCATTTCAGCTTACACCTCATGCTCAAAAAGATAACAGTACAAAACTATTTGGTTTAAAATTGCACCAATTAAAGTCAAAATGGAAATGAACTTAATATTGTGTCCAGGAAATTGTGCTGGTGATATTACTTAAGGAATAGAGATCTTTCAAGTTTACTTTATCATTAGCAATATCATGTGCATAGGAACAAAGAAAATGTGTTCTTTTCCCTAATCCTTCTGTGCTGCACTAACAGACAGTGGAGACATCATTTAGCTGAATTAAACAAAATTTTGGGGGAAAAATTCTTGACGGAGACACTCTGACTGCTTTAAAACTGATGCAATGATTTTTAGATTTTTGCCCTACGAAGGGAAAAGGCCATTTTGTGCTTCAGTAAGAGTGTGGCATGTAGTTCCAATACTGATGCCAGTTTCTATTTCTAAATTCAGAAGATCAGTTCAACACATTTCCAGGTACCAACCACTTCAAGGGGAGTTAGGAACTAACTGCAAATTTAAATTTTTCTTGATGACTCCCCTGCAAGTGTAGAATTTAGTAATTTATTCCATTTTGTTAAAACAATGCCTCTTTAATGCTATTTAGAATTATTTAAAGCATGTTTCCTGTTTAAAACCATGGGAACCTTGTACCTAGAGTTAAATGTGTGTTAGCTTAACTACACTGGTCTGCTAGTGCCATCTACTGGCTTCCTTGTATGCTGCACATAAAACACACAAAAGGGATGTTTTCCTAAAAAGCAGATCAAAAATATTGGCCTAAAATTGAATAGCCAAAAATTAATTCAGAGAAAATGGGGAGAGTCGCTCCCTAATAAGAGTTGAAACTATTTTGGTGGTGTGGAAATCCTGCCATGAGAAACCCAACTGTGGACAATGACCCCAGGACAACACAGACAATAGATGTGAAGGGATAGCCGAGACACGGGTTCAGCTTTGAGACATTAAGCAAAACTTACAGGCTAGGCTTGACTTCTCCTTCACACCACCCGCGAAACCCCACTTGGCATTGGCAATTTTATTTTAAAATCGGCAGAATGCAGGGCAATGACCCACCCACTGCCTGCCCGTTGCGGGGTCCCCAACCCAGGAGCCTGTAAGCAGAACAGAGCTGCACCAACTTTCTGAGCAGCTTTTCTCCTTTGCTGTTCTACTTGATTCCTCTGCATCTCCAGCTGGAGTTTACTCCCATTGCCAAGACAGAGACCTTATACAACCTTAACAGCAGATTAGCATTAGTCTTTTCCTCTGTCTTAACAATGGCAAAAGTACAAGCACAAAAGTGATGACATACAGGCTAAGTTTTAACACTTCAGACAAGGACATATATTAAATGATGCTCGATTCATACAAGGAATTACAGCACACCTTTGGACTGCAGAAGCATTCTTAAAAAGTGATTCACACTCTTAGTCACTCTAGCCACTGTCACTGAAGCCCAGAGGGTACAGCCACAAAATAAAAAGAATTGACATCCTTGAAGAACTGAAGAATAAAATCTACCCCCAAATTTTAAAAAGACTAGTTAGTGGAAGTCTGGTTTTCTGTTTTTACTGCAGTACCTTTTATAAACACCATCACAGAACTAAAAAATACTGCTCCTATTGAAAAGCTGTATGAGAAACATGATCCTGCAAATATTTTGGCACATGCTTAACAGCAATGTGGCCATTTTGACACAGACTGAGGGGCACTAGCCCAGCCCCTGTCTCCCACAGAGACCGATAGTCAATGCCTGTGACAAGAGTTTAAGAACAGAGCAAGTAAAGTGATATTTCTCCTACCTACTCTCTCATCAGCAATCAGTGTTTTTTAGGGACTTGCTAATTCTCTTGCTGTTTTAAAAGCTAGCTCTCCAATTAAAATTTTGCTGGCAAAGCTACGTTGGTTCAGGGGAATTTTTTCCCAACTGACATAGTTACCCTGGCAGAACTTTTAATGATGTATTATTGTATCAACAGAAAAGTCTCTTTGCTTGTATAGTTAATTTTGTTTAAAAAATCATTCTGCTACATCAGCAAAGGAACTGCTTTGCTAAGCTTGCACATGTTCATTAGAGTAGTTTGTCCAAACTGACAAATCCTTTGAAATGTGGACAAACTTGAAGTCTGGACACATGCACGAGAAGTAGGATGTCTCTGCCTTGGACAGTCAGAGACAACTTTTACTGAGATTACCACATCAATAAAGCAGACCTAAGTCTGAACCAAAGGAATCAATGCAATTTGGACATTGCTGAAGGAAGCAGTAGCCACGGTAGAAGTATGCAAAACACATGTGGCTTCAAACTTCCTCTCAGTCAAGCTGACCAGAGACACAGCTTTAGGAACTTAATTTTCATATTATAGTTTTAATTGGTGCATATGGTAAATACTCCTTGAGATCTTTGAGGTGTGTTACTTCTTACCACAGGAGAAAACAGGCATATAATATTATATCATACCAAGGTGAGGACAAACTAA
Organism: Corvus hawaiiensis; assembly: GCF_020740725.1. Classification (NCBI taxonomy): domain Eukaryota; kingdom Metazoa; phylum Chordata; class Aves; order Passeriformes; family Corvidae; genus Corvus; species Corvus hawaiiensis. The sequence goes on from NC_063214.1 coordinate 54,921,075, forward strand.
GAACTAAATACCACATATTAGCGATCTCTGTACATAAACAGAGTTATAATACTCAAAATAATGATAATATTTAGCTTTCATACTATTAAGTAAGCTATAGAAATATAAGCACATATTAACACATTTTCACAAACACAGACACAGATGTGTTATATAATATATAGAAGGCAACTCTATATATTATATACACAAGCACTCTCTCAAAAAGTATGTAAACATACAGGCAGGCACAAACCCCCAGTATTTTTATAGAAAATATAATTAGTGCATGTCTTTAGTGCCAAACAATATGTTACAGCATCTATACATACTTTGAAAGTTCTAAATCTAGAGCAGTCTTTGTTAATAGGATTTAATTTTAGCTTATTTGAGATTTCACAGTTAAAGGAAGATTCCCAAACACAAAACCCTGGTGACATGCATGTCAAATGTATATTAAATAGACTTCCAAATGCAGAAACAACATTTAAAGCATTTAAAGGCATTGTTGTCTTGCTTTTGGCTTTCTTTTACATATTAAATTACTTTTGTAGAAAACTAAACTAATTTATTCATAAAATGGAAATTATCTAGCATTCTGAAACATTATCAAAACACTAAAGAGGTCTATACTTCCCCATCTTTTCCTATAATCAAAACTTTCTGAATTATGTAAAAGTATTCTTAACATTTCTACTTTATAGGCCAAGTTGCAGTATCAGTCGTGTCAGAATATGAAGTTTGCCCACAGAGAAGATCACTAAAAATAATCTGGTAAATTTCCAAACACTAAAAAATAAATAAAAGCCATTAAGAATATAATTAAACATACACATTTTTTTCCTGATGTTTTGCATTGGACAGATTCACTACAGTGCCTTTTTCATTACTCAAGTGTTCAACTGCTGTAAACAATTCCTTGGCAAAGAAACTGGGGCAAATAAAAAAAGAGGAGGGCAGGGAAATTAAAAACATAAAGGAGGCAAGGGATGGATGAGGACAGAGGCATCATTTCTTGCTTTTAAGCTTTGAAGTCATTAGCATGGAGGATCTGAGCAGTAATTCTCATGGACAAGCGTGCTGGCAGTCCATTCAATAGGAACACGATTTCAGCTAGTCTATAAAGAACATACCTGCAGTTCAGATGAGCAATGGGTATGTGATGTTTTAGTTGTGGGAGAGTTGCTGCAGTATTATTGGTTAAAAACGAAAATAAATAAATGCTGACTATGTTAGCTGATGACTGAGAAAATCTAGGAAAAGCATGAGGAACAACTTGCTTCCATGTTGAGGATATTCAGGGTAGGAAAGAGTAAAGAAAAAATATGAGAGAGGCACAGCTTGAAATTTTAAGTACTTATACCAAGTAACTTTGAGAGAGCATCCATTTTGCTGCAAAAGCACTTCACACCTGTGAGCCAGATTGCATGTGCTGAGCTGAATTTACTTCATGCTGATTTAACTCAACACTGGAGGGGCTGAGCTGAGAAACATGAAAGTGGAAACAGTACAAGAAAGTGTACATGTGCAGTCACACACCACCTGCAATTTATGGAAGCTGGGAATGAACACTGAGTAATCTGATATGGGAATGGTTATGTTTAACATGTCACATTTTTAGTGACTCTTTGGAGTGTTCACATTACTATGAGTAATAAAGGAAAGCTTACAAACACAAGCAGATGTATCAAAAATGTGAAGGATGTGCATGTCACTATTCAATGGCATTAGTATGAATAATCTCATCATATGCTGAATATATCCTGTGTCCATGTATATGTAATACAGGTGTTCATCTGTGAGGAAAAAATACAATTGTATGTGATGTATGCTCCACTGAGGACACCACTGAAACCTCAGTAAAGCTTGGTAAAAATTTTGGTCAAGCTTTGTTTCAGACACTCCGACACATTCAAACCTAGAATGGCTACACTGGAATTGCAATGTGACAGAAGGCAGCAAGAAGTTCCATTAAGTCTTTACCCCATTGAATACTTCTGCTGAAAGAGAAGCAGGTTGTGTGTGGCACTACAATAAAATGCTGCTGATCAGCTAAATCTGACGTGGCTAGACTCATGTAAACCATGAAGGCAGCAGTGAGGCATCATAGGTCTCTTTCATGTCTTCAAAGAGGAGAGTCTTAGGCTGCCATACAGATTTTCAGTTAAATTTTGAAGCAATTTACATTTTAAAGTGGTGCTGTCCTTCTGCTACAACCTCTGTGTGGCCTCAATCCATAAGAGGAGTCTGCTGCCAAGTAAAATCTCATGATCCCACAGTTCAAACTGTTGAATTTACATTGGAGTTAGGTCCACTGATCTGGTAAAATGTGGAACAGTGTATTGTGTGTACAGTTATATCTCCTAGGGACGTTCAATAACAATGTGACTCACAAGGAGAATCAAAGGAGAAGCTGTGCAGGATACCAGTCTAACTACTTTTACATTAATTAAATGCTACAATTATCTAAAGATTAACCCTCTCTGGTTTTTTTTGGTGTCCTAAACACATAACTGTCTGGTGGGCACATAAATCTTTCATCTGTGTATTTCAGATGCTTACTGCTATGACAGAAACTCCAGCTGCTGTGCTGTTCGGCTTAGGGCCTGTGTTGAAATGCTTCTTTATCTTCCCAGCTACTGAGAGCTGATGTTCATTCTCTGGAAGGCCATCATCCTGCAGATAAATAAAGCAAAATAAAACTTCAGAGAGGAAAGATGAAAAAAGAAGGAATCATGAGGTGATTCTGATAGTACCTATCAATACAGAAAAGTTTACAAAAAGTTTGTATTAAAATGGGTCAATCATTTTCTCCATCAATATATTTAAGGTACTTACAAGATGAACATATTATGGCACTAAGCGGTCTCTCTCTTCTTTGCTACCCAATATTTTCTTCTCAAACTTTAGGTAATGTTCATGAATAATAATTGTTAAACATTTCATTTTTCTTTCTACCACATCTTAATTACCACTGCCTAGTTATTTTTAAGTCCATTAATATTTCAAAGCCTGAGAAACTCAGATGTGCTTAAGATTCTGTTTACTCATCACATAAATTTAATGATAATGACCTCAAAAGTAGAAGGTACCAAGATATTACAAAAACAAGAGGCCCTGTTTCTGCATCCCTGTCAGGATGCAGAAAAGGATCTCCAAAAATCCTGAGAGACACTTATGAGGTCCTACATTGTAAAGGCTCCACACTCAGGGACTATGGGGTTGGGCAAAAGCTGCAGCCACAGCCCAGTGAGTCCACAGTGAGGAAACCCAGGTAAGATGGGAGCTGAGACATGCCCTGCCTGAGACCCTTGGGATGGGTGAGTGTAAGACATCACCAACACCAGGATGCATCATTGCACATGTCTGCAGGCCAGGTCAGGTGCTCATGGCTTGTGGTGGCATTCCCCACAGACCATGGTTGTGCTGTAGTAAAGCCATTCTTAATCAAAAACACCTCCACAGATCAAATCTCCAACTAGCAAGGGACTGCAATTCCATTCCCCAGTCCCAAGGCACAGAAGCCTGGAATGCTGTGGGAAAGGTACATGAATGCAGACAGAGGTACAGACTGCCTGGGAAAGCAAAGAAGGGCTGGAGCCAGCTATGGCTGTCCTCTTCTTCCATGCCAAAATATTCTCACCTTGAGCTAACCTGAGGTACAAGTAGGCACACAAGTGCATGGCCAAGCAGAGGCAGACACGTTCTGCTGTGGCATGCACCAAGCAGGTCAGCTGTGCACACACTCCAGCCCAGGTGCCATGTAGCTGGGCTGGGACATTCCTCCTTCCAGCTGAGATGTCCCTCTTTTCAGAGGAAACCTGCACCTAGGCATGCTGGCACCCTCCATGCTGAGGAGAAACCCAAGCAGAAAGAAGGGAGTTTGAAGTTTTGCACAAGTCCTAGATTGAATCCAAGCCCAGGAAACGTGGAGGTTTTTTTAGAAACTGTAGAAAAGATCCTTATGCCTGAAAAATGTGCAAAAAGCCACTGCTCAGTGAGACTTCCTCACTAGCAGAATGTGCAGGATTTCAGGCAACAATATGCAGAATAGGTGGAATAGGGAACAAAATGTAGAACAGGCAAAATATGCAGGGTATCAGGTCACTGACCACATGCCATAGTCATCCCTGACTGGTACTGCATGGTATGTATAGGTATGAAGAGCTGAAATAATTCTTGAACTCCACTTAGGTAAAATCCTAGTAGAATACAGGTAAACAAGACAAGGTCAGAATAGTGAGAGATGAAAGACACTTTTTTTTGGTATTTTTTAGACGTTACAAGTGCCCTTAAAGAGTTACAGAGCTGCTGCAGTAAATCAAGAGTTCAATGAGCATATGGGAATTTCAGGGAGGTTGGTAGGGTTTGTTATTTATTTAGCTTGGGGAGTTTGTGTTTAGAGATCCCTTACTCACCCCTTAACAAAATGTCTCAGCGGGCAAAATATGGTCAAGTGCACACAGCTGCAAAACACAAAACAAAACAATACAACCCAGTAGCTGATTATTGTCTAGCACTGGGGAGTCCTTGCTCAGTGGTACATGACCCCTAAAAATAACCTGCTTCCCATTGACCTTGCCTTTCCCAGAAGAAAGCTAGTCTGTAAAGTGAACTCCTCTTCACTAGAGGAGGGAAAAAAAAATAAAATCATTCTCTTGGCTTTCTTGACATGAAAGCCTGCCAGGCGTTCGTGTCATCTTGTCAAAAGACTAAATTACAGAGAAGACAACAGTTACCAAGACTGTGGTCATGTTTTATTGGTGAAGCACCACACCCACAGTTCCAGTGGCAACATTCCACAGACACATCGTTTGGGCTTCAGCTTTTAGATGAAATAACTTCCAGCTCAATTTAAGGTGCAGCATAGGGATATATCAGAATTCCTCTATTGTTACTAAGTTTTTATTACTACTGTTGGTGCCAATTGATGTTTAGTAGTTCTCTTTTATAAAAACATGCTTTATAAACAAATCAATATATATTAAACTGGTTCCTGGAATCACTTCAGTCAACGATAAAATAGAGAGCTATTGAGGGTGAGAGAAGACAGCTGTTTAACTAAATACAAAACAAGCTGCTTTGCAGTTTTAAAAGGCAAGAAGTGAACAAAACACCCATCAAAAATCAAATTGCTCAAAATCAGCAGGTTAAGTTGTAGCACTGGAGAACAGGGTAAACACTGCTGACAAGAATTTCACTGGGTTGCTGAAATGGGAGGGATGTCAAACCCTGAAGTGGTTAAGTGTTCCTTTCCCCTGTATTAAGTCTTTGCTTTTTGCAGCGGGTTAGGATCACAGAACTTAATCTCAGCACTAGCAGTAATCATAAGATTTTTTTAAAGGTGACTAGTGACTTTTGACGCTCCATCTGGGAACTTTAAAGAGTCATGAGTTTGAGAAAATGTTGACTGCTGATACGCTGAAAGAAGAACTCTCCTGTGCACACCTCAGAAGCTGAGCAGTCAAAAGAGTTTGAAAACTCTGGTCCAGAATTTGAGTTTTCACACAGACAATATAAACTGCTTGGAATGGTAAAATACTTTTGTTTTTTGGTTTGGGGGGTTTTGGGTTTTTTTAACCAGACTCCACAAAATACCTTTCATGGTCTACTTGCAAGAATTCAAAACAAAAAACAATAAAAAAGAGGCAGAACGTCTTGGAGTAATTCCAGTAATTGATAAAAACTGGTCTCATATTTGCATTTTTCTCTGTGGCAGGAGACACTGCCACTCAAAGTAAAAAGAAGTGTTAAAAAGATGTAATGAAGTTCAGGATTCCCAGACTCCCACTGCCCTAAAGCACTTAGATCCATTACACAAGATGGTCACAAGAGCTTTACTTTCCAGGTCTAAAAGCATCAGATGAATAGATCATTATACACGTAACAGCAGGAAATGAGAGCAAATAGAAGAGCAGGAAAAGCTTTTGGACACTGTTTCCTTTAAGGATTACAAGGAAATTTTTCTTTGCGCAGTGTCCTAGGGTGTAACCAAAAGTAGTGCAGCTGCCAAATAAGGAATGTCTTTTAAAATTAATTTTCTTACAAATGTTTATCTTATTGCTAATTATTGCTTGGTTATTCATTTCTTTTGCACACAAATTTCCAAGGCAGACATAGTGAAGGAAAAATGTAAAAGCTCCAGTTTCCCTAATTCTTTCTAGGCTGGTGTGTGCCATCTTCCTCCTCCCACAACAACACACATTTTATATTGATTATTTTAACAGAGAAGGATTTACAGAATGCAAGCCATACCTTTCAGCATTCACTGTTCAGTGATGTATAAGGAAACATTTACTACTTATACAACAACAAAAAAATAGTGAGTTTGTCCTGTAACTTGTTTCAAGTTATCAATAGCCTTAAAGTTTAAAATGCCGGACCTCAAGCTTCCCGCCTCTTTTATAATTCTTTGGCTTTGCAAACAATTTGAGCAGGTAAAGTAAAGAGCTGGGGTCCCTGTAGGGGAAGTATAAACAGATGGATTTGTTTCCAGGTCTAAGTGTATTGCACAGGAGAGATGAATTCAAATAAACTAAATGGTGGGGGCAAAGAACTGCTGCTGAACTGCATTTAGAATTCAAGATCTCCATCTGTGGCAGTGGCATGTAGCCAACATCTTTTCAGGTTTTGTTTTTTTGAATTGAAAACAGCTGGGATATTATTCACATAGAAACTGCTTTACTGGTCTGACTCTGACCATGACAAGTTTTGCAGTTTCCAAGAGCATTCCAGATATTTTTATAGCAAAAATTTAAACTGAAATGAGGGTTTGCTCCTACTGAAACTGTCAAAGCACATTCCAGGAATCTCAGCAATTTACCAAGTAATCACATAGCAAGCAGCTATAAAGTAGAATGGTTATTTACAATCTACAAAATGGTTTTATATAGTGTAAGCAGTTACAACACTTCTATCAAAAGTTTGATCAAAGAGAGAAAATGTTTCTTAAAATTGTCGAAGAAAACACATGCCTGCTTTTCAAGCCAGCTGTTCCATCTAGTATTTTAGCTGCAGATTTAACACTCTAGGAATAGGTTCAAAACTGAACTAAGGGAAGCGTTGTAGTGAACTCTATCACAGCTGAAATCAATAGAGAAAGTAAAGTCCAGCATTTGACACCATGGAAAAGTACTGAAGCAGGTTACCTGTGGAAATGGAGCATAGGTGAAAATTCCATGTGCCATTTCTTCTCAGAAAGACAGTTATGCATAATTGCTCAGGTAATTTACAACACGTAGATTGCAGAGCCTTTTGTAAACAGGGATGAGTGTATTAATTCCCTGTCCTGAAGCTGGGACAATGAGGTCTAGGGATGCTGTGTGACAGAGTTGCAGCTGATCAAGAGAGTGATGGCAGAGGGATGTGTAGTTGGATCTGACACTGTACGTTCTGCCTCTGTGCATCAACGGGCTGTCCCTGCTACCTTATCTACTGATACTGCCCAGACACACTTCAGGGAAGTGCCCTTTCTCATGGAAGCATTTAAGCACCTGTTTCAACTCAGCCATATTCTTATTTCTTCCGATGTGAACTAGAATTGTAGTGCCATCTAGTTAATTTTATGCCCAGTATTAAGTGCTTCCACGTATGATGCCTTAAAATAGGAGCAATGTTTGGAATGTGTTCAACTGCTTTCCTGAACTGGTCCCTGTGCTAGCCTTTTTCCTTCCAGAAAAAAATATATGGAGGACATAAGAGAATTCAAAAGCAGTTTTGATCTGCATTATGAACTATCTTTAGTGTAATGATGAAGACAAAATACTTATTTGTTTCAGGTGTTAAAAGCAGCAGAAAAGAAGGAATTACAGAATTGTCATGGAATATTTGTTTCACTTACTTATAGACAGAACTGCTACAGATTGCAGAGAATTATTACCAGCATAAAACTACAAGTGCAGCAGAGCTAGACTAAAGATGAACTGATCACTGCATGTTGTTTCTAACAGTGCATCAGAGTCACTCTTCAAGAAGTAGTATATTGAACAAATAGATCTTGAACTTCCCCTGGTATATCCTCTAGTTCATGCCAACCAAGTACTTAAGAACTTTGTGAGCCAAGAGTTATATCCACATCACTATATTTAATAAGCACCAATGGGGTTACCTCCAAAAATGTATTAAATTCCCTTTTGAATCCATTTATACCAGTTTTCTACATCACCTTCTGGCAAAGGGTTCTACATGTTAACGCATTGCACAGAAATCCAGGAATTTGCCAAGGTGCTTCAGTAACCAGAACTCAGGTTTTCCTAGCAGAGCTCTAGAGTGTTAAAAGTCTTTAGCCCCCAGCCTCTCTCCCCTGCCATCCTCACCAGGAGGTACTACTGAGGGCAGGGAAGCAGATCCTCATGTCAATTGCACACCGCCACCATCAGCTTACTGACAAAGAGCTGCACCTCTTCCTTTTTATACATCACACTAAAATGGCCTTCTAAAACACATCATGGTGAAACAATTAAAAAAAAAAAAGAAGTATCTGGGGGTAGCATTAACATTTCAAATATATTTTTCAGAAAAAAATGGAAGATTAGTGACCACTTCCTTAAGTGGTGTAAGCAAGTGACATTTCAGTAATTTCAGCAGCAGGGTGCAGGCTTCTGATCAGTCACTTCCATCTCTTCCTCTGCAGCACTCCAGAAATCTCCACATGTCCTCCTCCCATGGAGACAGAGAGACACCTCAATCACCATAAGGCATTATAAACTGTGACAGAACACTGTGTCCAAGGACAGCCCCTGGCACCAGGGAAAATTAATATTTCAGCTGCTTGAATATCATCTTAAAAATGAAAAGATTTTCATTAGACATTGTCCTGGATCCTTGCACTCTTCATACACCACAGAAGTGCTCTGCATGTTAATAGCATTTACAAATAAAATTGGTTTGAGCAATAAGGGAGCCTCCAAGTTTAAAGCATATACTTGATAAATACTTAACTGATCACCACTACTCTGACTGTATAGAGGACACTTTCATTAAAAAAAATTAATATCTGAGGTGACTGTATATTTTAATTTTTAGAATACTTTTTTTTAGTGAGAAAAGGGATTTTGGATACATCAGCCGAGGGACCAAATAGTATTCCAGGGAGAACTGCACACTCAAACTTGCAACAAACAAAATGAAGCATTATTTCTTCTTCCTTTATTTTTTTTTTCTCTGTTCATCCCAATTGTATTTCTTTTCTCATTTGTCCCTTCTGAATGAGAATATAAATTATCCCAAATTTTTATTTCTTGTCATCCAAATACTTTAAAGCATGTTTAATAGTCTGGAATAATTAACAAATCTTAAATATCATCAGAAGTAAATATGATTCTAAATGTTTGCCTGTTCCATTCTGGATCAAGTAGGCCTAACAGAATGGACTATATTTCAGTAACGCTTAATCATGACTTTGAGATTTTTGAGTCCACCTGATCTTAGGAGAACAAAATATCTCACTAAATCTGCAAGCTGTGTTAGAGATATACTTTTATCAAATATGATTGAGATTTTCTGAAAGCCCATTTCAGAGAAAATGTAGCTGAGCACACACAAAATAGTGAAAACTCCAAGGTACAAAATACACTAAATCAGCCTGTAACTTGGCTTATTTCCAGTTAAATCTGTGGCATCTTTAGAATGTGCTGGCTTCCAAAAGAGCATAGCAAGGGCTTGACAGAATAGCTCAAAGGTGCCAAACTACAAAAAGCATCTACAAGTCTGAAAATACTTACATTAACCCATGGATGCTCAAGAACTTGCAAGGCTGAGAATCGCAGATCTACATCTACTTGAAGCATCATTGTGATAAGTTCCTGAGAAATTGAATACCGCGTCAAATTTAAAGAACACTTCTAAAGAACAAATCAACATTTCATTCACTAAAGAACTCTTTAACTGGTTTTGTAAGAGTGCTCAAAGAGAGAGTGAACTACCAACTGCAGAAATACACTGATTATTTAAAAAATAGAAAAACCATGAACTGATGGACTCTCAGCTGAACTTTTAAATCAGTATCTAACAGTACCTTGAAAAGCTAGAAGACAGTTCTGAGTTACAGTTCTGAAGCCACTGTTTAAGAGAAAAGCACTTAGTACATAATGTGCAAAACAGATGGTCCCATGAAATTAGGTTAGCTTCCCATTAAGAAGAAGCCAATTCTGCTGTAGAAAAAAAAAGGCAGCAAATACAGTTTTACTTTAAAATCTTGTATAAATGACATAGAAGCTATTAAAAAAAAAAAAAGAACACTTAAAACCATTATTTTTCATCCTCTGATTTCCTCTGCAATCACCTAGATTTCAACTAGCATGTAAATAAACACACATCTAATTCCAGCACAGGGTGGAGTGCATGGAAAATAGGATGGCGGTATGACAGCAAATAAAGGTGTATCACCAAAGACAAAAGCTAGTAATTCTTAGTTACAAAAATAAGTTATATGGATAGGCTAAGGCTTCAAAACAGAAATTTTAGACTGAACTATTTGGAAGAAGGAGTTTCACAGGAAAACACCTTTGGCAAAGGACTTGCAGGGTTCCCACTAATGATGCTATGAAATAATGCCTTCTACAACACAGTGATTCAGTTTAGAGGACTTCCAACTCTATGACTATCTCATTCATTAACCTCATAAGTTAACAGGCTAAAATGCTAGTCCTGATCACCCTCCACATACCTTAAAAACGCATAAAAGCAGGATGTAACTCTCCAAAGAATGGAGATCCAGAGCTACTCTCATTACCTGCATCCACCTTCAAATTTCACTTTTTTTTTCTTGTGATTAATTAAACACTGTCACACTAAAGGAAACAGGAAGACAGTTTTTCATAGACTTGTCTTACAGACTAGAGAAGTAAACTGACTTAAAGTAAGCACTCATCTATCTACAGAATGACCATATGAATCTTTTTTTACGTACACGTATGTATTATGTCTCTGTCCACATATATTTATACATATGACTATAGTGAATGCCAGATCCCTAGAAAATCTTTGAGTTAAACTCTTGCTCTAGTGTACTGGTGAGAGTTGAAAAACTTGATCTGCTCTGCAAGTATAATGAACTCTGTATCTGTAAATAATTATATCTGCCTTAGCACATCGAAGGCTGCAGGTCAAGAGCTGTGACCAGAACAAGTCTGTATTTCGTACCACACTGCAACAACACAGCAATGGGAGACCTGGTTCTTTGACAGAAAGAAACAACAGACATAACATCTAATGGGGCTAATAAGGGAAATCAGCCTCCCCATAATACTATTATATCATGTTCAAAGGCTCCAGGTTAGTACCTGGTTGCCCTCATTAGTACATATAAAACACAGTCCGAGGGAGATTTTGAGCTACGAAGTGAATTACTTTAAATTTTTCTCAATCAATAAGGGCTGCTGGTGTGTCTGTTGTGTGAGAAACCACATAGAGATATGATGTCCATTTCAGAATGGGGTCCATTTCAGAACTACCTGGAGTCTAAGAGACAGTAACCAAACAAAACATGCTTGGTGACCCAGAGGAATTTATAGGTGTAGCAGGAGATGTATGAGACATGTCAAATACAACTTTGTGAAAGAGCAACGTGCATTAGGCACTTCCACTGGAAATAACATTGTAGAAGAAAATACCATCAACTATGAAACTCACCTTCGCAGAGTCAGAAACATTGTCCCAATATGGAGATGGAAAATCCATCTGTCCCATCAAAATCTGATCAAAAAGCACTTCTTGGTCATCTCCACTTCTGTAACATAAAAACCAAAGAAAACGAACAACAAAACCCAAAGAGAAATTATTTTCAGATGTGGTTTCAATAGACTTCTTAAAATTGTTTTTAATTGCTGATGCCTTAGTATGCTTTTGGAAGCTGTTGATTGGCCCAATCATGCAGCCATGGGTGTGAATGGTGAGATCACAAAACACAGTGCATTTGGTACACTCTTCCTTTTTGCTGTTCTTTAGGATTGTCCACAACTTTGAAATTGCTTTGAGGGGATAAAATATCTGACACATCCTTATTAAGTTTCTTACATTTTAATTACCTTTTACCAACCACAAAATATGTTGCATTCTGTCCATGAAAGAAGATGGTTATTTCACAGTGTATTTAAAACTTCAGGCAATGGCACACAGAACCTGTAATGAAGGCTCTTGTTTTGTAATGCAATGAAGTTTAAACTACAATAAACAAACATGAGACAGAAATCTTACCATAAAATCAGACATTTATGGGGCTTGTGTAAAACACTATGCAGAGCACAGAAAAAAACACCAAACCCTATAAGCAGAAAACTTCTACCAGTGGGAATCTCTGCTTAATGTGAAAGGAGCACAGGGACCAATTCACAAAACAAGGATGGTTGAATAGATCAGTCCATACCCACGGAATGGAGGAAAACCACAGAGCAGGATGTAAGTAATCACACCCGCTGCCCAGATGTCCACCTTCAAGCCATATCTAGAAGTGTGAGAGACATGGTTAGAGACATCCCATTCCTATGGACTACAGTGCAAGAACAGAGGAAACATGTTCAGAATCATTAATAATTTCTTATAAATTCTCATCTGAACTTTCTCTACCTACCAATCCTCATTCTGCTATCAAGTGTTTTTTACACTTACATCTTAAAATTACATTAGATCAGAATGTGTGAGTGCACAGAAGACGTTGGCCTGTATTCTTGAGTTAGTTAACTAATTCAAGTTGAGTTAACTTGAGTTAGTGATGCCTATCAACATGAAGTCTGCAAAGGTGACACAGGCTGCTCAAGCCAGCAGGCATTTACTCTGTGGAACAAATCAGAAGAGGACAATGTGTAATAATGAAATAGAATTAAGTGAATGGTAGTTAGCAGTCTCTAGAGAACAGAATTACTTCCACTGTATCTGCAAATGGCTAGTTAGTAACTCAGTGTTAAGCTGAAAAGTTTGAGGCCAACAGCTGGCAGAGGTTGACCAATATAACTCCAAAGCCAGCCTGCTCTGAATGGTTTGGGTAGGATAGCCTCCAGAGGTCCCTTCCAAGTGAATTGTTCTATGAGCCATGAGTCTGCACCATAGCCAACCAAAGGCCGCATAAAAATCTTAATTGCAAGAACTCCAATCAGACACAATGGCAAGAATGTCCTGCACTGAGTACACATCAATGTATGACCACTACAAGTGATTTACCCAGTTTCAGCAATGATTTCTGGAGCTACGTATGTTGGTGTCCCACAGACAGTATATAGAGGTCCATCCACAATTGTTGCTAGGCCAAAGTCTCCCAACTTCAGGGACTTGCTTCCATCTTGGTGTTCATACACCTAAATGAGGAGAAAAATTCAAAGCTTTACCACAATACCATCAACGTAATTACTGTATCACTTGCTAACTGCCTGAAATGTTCCTTCTTATTTACAGGTTTTTTTCTCCTCCCTACATTTAACATATTTCCGTGCATGCTTTGAAAATTCACAGACAATTTGGACAACTTCCCTTGAGTACAGTCAGGATGTTTGGAAAAGACTTGTCTCGCTTACCTGTCCAACAAAAGACATACCACTTGCTAGATGCTAAAGCCCAGAAGCAAATGTGTGACCTTCCAACAGTGGCTTTCCTACATTAACTCCCCACTGAATTCACAGTCTAGGGGGATTGAGTTTATTCATTTTACTTGCAGAGAGCTTAAAGGTTTGCACAGGAACTTCAGCTACTTAGAAAATACAAAAGTGATAGCAGTTCCAGGCTCTTCTGTGTGCTGAAGCCACAAGACACAAACCTGGCTGGACTATTTCACCTAGAAATACTGTCCTGTCCTTGGATGACTCTTACACACCAACAAGTGTCTTATTGGCATGATACTGTCACGATCAACGGGACATAGGCAGCTAGGGCTGCTAATGGGGATACAGGAGAATCCTGTCCTAAAACCTGGTCTTCACAGCAGCAGTGTAATCTTTCACGAGGTTTTATAGGTGCAAAGAGAGATTAAGATGTAGTTGCATGAAAAAAAAGCTAGAAACATCAGTAAAAAATACGTAATTTTAAAAGCTGGCTCAGAGCAAAAGAATGGCCCCAAACCTACAAATACTGAAAACTTTACCAAAAAAAAAAAGTTTAAAATAAAAAATACAAAAATGTATCTAAATTAAACACTAGACTGTAAGTCTATCTTTAATCAAGTTGCTGGTTTGAGTTCTTGCTTCCCATTTTGGAATGTTTTCTACAACAGCACCTTAAAAAATAGAAACAGTCTACAGGAGGCCTTCTTATAATATATATGCATCACTTTATTATTTTGCAACCCAAACCAAAGCTCCATGCAGTCTGGATCACCACTTAGTGATATTGTATAAACAATTTCCAGCAAAATTGTGCAAAAATTAAAGCTATCGTACTTCCTAATCAAAACCAAAATAATCCTTCATATATATCTTCACCAGCTACTCCTACATCCAAAATCACATTTATCTACAACTGTTTTAAGAAGAAAATAGTAGATCTTTTCTTATAAAAATACAATAAATTCTACAGGGGACCTTAGAAGAGTTCACTTGGAGCAAAAATAAAGTCTTGAAGATTCTCACCACTGTTTGCTACAGATCTGCTACAGCTCATAATAATTAGTTATGTTATACAGCCCCCATTCCCCAGTTTCTTGTTTGTTAATGTTAGTCACGTCTAGAGAGAAAACCCTTCTCTGCCCTGAATCCCTGCTTACCAGGTGATACAGCCACAAGCAGACATTCAGAATACAGAAATACACTCCTCTCCTTATGTTACTTTTAAAAATTCAACTGGATGTTTAAGATGACCAGCAATTTAAAATGGATTCAAATTTCTCTTCTACTAAGCCAGAAAAAAGTTATGTTTATAGAAAAGCACTGGGAAAAAAAAAAGCAATTATGGTTTTATTAAAAACACAGATTGTTAAATGCATCTGGTTCCTGAAACTAAAGAAAGTGCTCTCTGAAATGGCAGTAATAAATCTAATTTCAACAACAGTATTAATTAAAGTCTAGAGACTAGGGCTTTAAATATTCACTTGCTGAAATATGTAAAGTGTGCACTTAGACATCAAGAGCTGAATCTGGCCTAATTAGTATTTCACATTCTGTTTCATGCAGTTATCTTTTACAAAGCCCTCTCTGAGCTGTGCTAACGTAGCAAACATAAGTTCCTTCCTTCAACAGACCACACCTTTTGTGACCCATCCATATTAGAAATTAATTACAGAAGAGGTTTGTTTGGCAATATTTGCCAATGCAGAAGGTTTGGTACAGTGTACTTTCTAGTATTCTGCCTCATATGTTTCTAGGAATAACTTTGCTTGGAAAACTACTTCAGTTGACTTGTAAAAAATGAAGAAAGTAACTTTTCCTCACCCTGTTATAACTCCATATAAAAAAGAACCCAGTGTGAAGCTGTGGTATGTTACTTGCTGGTCAAGGAATGGGAAAGATAATTTAACACTCATGTTATTCAGAATAAATGCTATATATGTTCCTGCATTTAAATAGTGAAGGGCAATTAAAGAAATGGGGATTAGTGCAAATTGCCCACTATGTAGTGCTTTCACTGTTTTAACTAAGCAATAAAACTGCGTAATTGTACTACACTAATTGAATGCAGCCACACATAATTGTATGCCACCATATGTATCCTATTAGTATAAAGACTGTCAGTATTTTCTAAGCTGCTCTTGTGATCAGTGCAGATGGCAACAGTCAGAGAAGTTGTTCTCTAGGGTTTATTATATGGCTATAAAGACATCCCATGACTTGACAAAATAAACGTTCTAAATAGCAACAATTATGAAAAATGTTCCAATTAAAACATGGAAGACTCCCTAGAGAATAAAAAAAAACTAAACAAAAAAGCTAAAACATCACAGGTATTCAGCATACCCTAAACTCTTGGACAGTTGACCATTAGGTAGACTTTACATGCCTTGAGGATAGTATGGAATATTTAAGCAGTTAAAAAATAATGGGTTCTGCACACAGGACAGGTTCACACACAAAAAGATTTATTAGCAGGATCTAGAGCTGGTCTCACACATCAGCTCTAAGCCTGAAAGTTACTTTTGGGATGAAGGAAAAATGAGAAGAGAGAAAGCAGAAGGTGAAAGGGAAGGCTCTACCAGGGGCTGGTAAGAGATGAAATAAAGAAACTCCAGATGAACATCCTCTTCCCATCTCCCTCTCCAGAGCAGCATGTTCCCCTTCACTCTCCATGTTTTCCTGTAGTAACTCTACAGCCTTGCTCATCCTCCCTGTTGTTTTTTTCCCACTAATGGGGTTGTTAGCCTTGGGACATGCTCCTCTAAACCTAAAGTTACAATCCATGACAGGGAGAAGGTGGGAGAGAAACACTAGTGGCCAGGAGAACCTACTGTAACAACACAAGCAGGGTTTGCACGTGCAACACCGTGACAGTAACAGAGGGAAAGCCACAGCACAAGAACAACAAGGGAAAAATACCTCCATAACCACTTAGGTGAAGGGTTAAAGAGCTGCAAGGAAAAGGGCAGGCTACAAAAGGCAAGTAGAAGGTATTTAGCAAGAGAAACGCTAAGACCCATGTGGCATTTTTCAAGCGCTTTATAAACGCCATGAAAATAACACTAGTTGCAATTCTGCAACATAAGGAACCACACATCCCATTTCACAGCTAAGATAAAAGCAGAAGGGTTCAGAGACACTGAGGCCACAGGCAGCCAGTGTTAGAACTGGGCTCAGAGCTCAGATAAGGCTAGTTCCAAAGCACTCTTCTGAAGCAGTGTTTTTTTCTTTTAAGGACCTGATAAACCTTAGAGAATTAATGTAATTTGTGAATCAAATGCTGGTCTTTGAGAATTAGGATGCTGCAAGAGGTTAAATGCTGCATCCTTACTGCTCTGTCTCAAAATCAATGCACAACCCTGAAAAAGTCACTCAGAAACAATTCAGCTAAACCGTGAACAACATGATCATTCTTGTTAGTGGGTAATTACCAGAAAAGCTGAGCAGTCAAATCTAATCCTTTCCCTGCTGCCCTCACCTCCTGCCCACACCTCCTGCCCACATCTTTCCCCCAAAAATTTTAACTCTGAAAACAATAGAGTTTAGGCAGTTATAGACAAGTCAAGATGGCCAGCAGGGCAAGGCTTGTCCCAGACCAAGACTCTCCTGCCCACTCCAGGAACAGCATTAATGAATCCTGGCATGGGATTGCTACAACATCTGCATGCAGCCACTTATCAACACCAGCACCAGAAATGCAAACAGAGCACAAGGGACAAGAAAGGTGTATCAGTCACTAGTATCTAGTGAAACTTCCACCCAGTGTGTTTTCAGCAGTTTCTGGAAAATGAGGGCAGGTTACTGTCTTACCCAGAACCTAGAGGAACTTCAACTGTAAAAATCCCACTCCCTGGATGTTTAGTAAGATCTGCTGGAGTCAACTTTCTCATAAAACCTCTTCAGTGTCAAGCAAGACTAAATGCATTAAGTCATGGCCAAGACCACACAGCTGAGAGAACTGATGTTCTATGATTATATGAACATTGTTTCATGGTTGCAGAATATATGGAGAATTGGGACATCTTGATACAGAAAAATGTCAGCAAATTTGTGAAAACTCAGAACAATGAAATAATCAGGAGAAGCTAATTTCTCAGAAGAAATAAAACTATGTGGAGGATAAAACTGCTTCACTCAAGTGTGCAAAATTCTCAGAAAAAAGACTAATTGCCAGGGTATGTTTTTCATTGTCTTCAGTGGATAAGGCTCATACAGTTTCAGCCAGAAAAATGTAGATTTAGACTATCTATTTGGGAAAGCGGCTTAATAAAAAGGGCTATAGGATTATTTGGGAGATGCAGTAGGAGAAGGACAATGAAGTCCCTTCCTGGCTCTGCTTTGATGTATGACATGATTAGGGCACAGCATTAACATGCACCATACTTGTAAAACTAAAGGGTTGCTAATTATTTAGGCAGTGACAGAAGAACAGAATAGTCTGCTGAGGACAGAACACTTACATTTATGAGAAGCTTGAAATTATCCTGCAGTTTACTAGAAGTTCACTTCTAGTGATCCCAGGAATAATTCAGCTGCTATGTCCCATGGAACAGTCTAGACATACCACCTTATGTTACTGTACTTACTGTGACAGCTGTTATTCTTAGGAGAGCTTTACAATGCAAAGGTTAAAATTAAAAGATCAGTGACTTAAAAGACTGAAATAAACTTGGCAGGCATGTGGAAGGAGGAAGTGCAGACCTTTTCTCACACTCTCCCACGTTATCAACAATACTGAAAGATGAATCTTTACTTACCAGTAGATTCTCTGGCTTGATATCCCTGTGGACAATGTTCAGGCTGTGAAGATATTTGATGGCACTGGCCAGATTGTAAAGCATCCCACTGGCATCCCGCTCTGTGTATTTGTTCGTGGAAGTAATAGCATCAAAAAGATCTCCTCCCTGGAGCAAAATTACCATGGGATATGAGCAATACTGCTTGTGATATGACTGAAAAATTTAGGGAAGATCAAGGAACATTTTTAAAGGAGGAGGAGGAGGAGGAGGATGGGAAGGGAGCAGCACAGTTTCCTTTCAGCTATAAACTATGGGTTCTGTGATGACATCCCCTGTAATGGCAGGTGAGCAGATCAATAATTCAAAACCATTTGTCATGGCTGAGCTGGTCAGCCAAGAGGCTGGTGTTTCTACTGCAAACCATTCCCACCTGTTGCTGCTTTTGTAACACGTCCAACACTTGCCAGCCTGTGTGTTCAGAGCCTGCTACAAATTTCTGGCAAGACTCCATACTTGCCTGTCATGATGACATTTACCAACCCTTGGCACTCTTTATTATAATCACAAACAGACTGACATCAATTCTTTGCCCAGTGCCTGACTGAACCCCAGAAAGATGAAGGAACTCTGAGTAAAACTCAAACTAGCTACCTGTCATCATGGCTATCGTATTTTAAAAGTCTGATTCCATCTCACAAAGCTTTGAAAACATGGACTTTAGAAACCACTTTCTCTACACAAGATGTCAAGTTTTTGGTAATGTGATGCCTCTTGCAGTTAATACTGAAGAACTTTAGGGCATGTATGTCAGACAATCATACTGGGTGACACAGGTGGCAGCTTGTGCCACTTCCAGCTCATCATGCAGCCTAATTCAACTAAAAGCTGCTGTCAGTGAAAGAAAAACAAGAAAACAAGAGAGAAAGACAGAAAGATGAAAAGAAGAAAAACTAAGTAGAAATTCTCAAAGTTGAAATGATCTTCACCAGCGTCTGAGACAGCCATGACTGTATTTCCAGAGGTGAGTTGGCAAGTGGGGAGAAGGAACTTGGAATTTGGAAGTACTTGGACAAAGATGGAAAAGGAATTTTAAAGATGAGATTAGGAAGGGAGCTTGACAGAGTGCAGGAAAAACCAATGATCTTTTGAGAGATACTACTCAGAGGTATTGAGCCTTTGGCCAAAATCAAAGCAGCACTATAAAGAAAACACAATCCAGCAAGAACAACAAAAAAAAAAAAAAAAGAAAAAAACCCCCCAAACAAACAAAAATAAAAACAAGAAAAAAGAGAAGACAAAGGATAACTCTGTAAAAACAATGCTAAAATTCCCTGCTGCAGTCAAAACATCAAGAAAAAGAAAATCACAGAGGACTGTATTTAAAAGAAAAAGTAGGTATTTTCTGAAGGAAACAGAGGAGTCCCAGCTTTACCAGCTCTCATAGTTTTATCAACAGCTTCAAGATATTTTCTGGGTTTTTTAAGGCTCAACTCCAGAGCAAACAGTTTTTCCGCTTTCCAGAGAGAGAAGGGGGGGGCAAAGAAAAAAAAAAACTTTTCCAGGAATTTGGCTACAGAGAAAAGGGTAGGAAAAGACAACCACCAAAGACTCAAACCTGATAAAACAGACTTCACTTGTCATAAAAACCCCCCAAATTATTAACATTTTTGCATCATTGAGGTGCCACTGAAGTATGCCAGGGCAGGTTTATTCCCACTGTAGATGCAAAGTCCCAGCTCTTTGGAAATTGCTTACAGCCAACCATTGTCAAATCTGGACCACATCAAACTTCTTGCCCTGGCTGGTGACTGTTCAAGACACATCAAGATACATAGTGTCAAGGAAAAGGAAGAACAAAAGGCCGAGCTAAACCAGATAGAGGATTAGAGAGAAAGAGGCCAAATATTTGGCAAAAGTACAATACCATGTACTTCATGGCATTATCTGATCCCTAAGTATTAGGTATCAGCATGTGGCAAAGTATGTGAGATAACTAATCTATCTTCCCTAAGCTCCTTCCTGTGAAACCCCTGTACCAGCTGCTTTTTAACATGAGGCAGTGGATTAGACAGATCTTTGGTCTTATCTAATATGTTCCAGATGCTCAGACCAAGTGTCAATAGTATCAGCAAAGCATCTGCCTCCAAACAAAGAAAATGATCTGAGCTATGAAGAGCAAGAATGAAAGAAGCTGACCCTTAAAAACAGAAGGAAAAATTTTGGCTTGAAGTCAGAAGAAAGAGAACAAATATTCATGCATAGGAGAAACATAAACTCAGAAAAAGATAGAGGCTGCAGAGCAATTTAACAGACAGTCAAGCCAATCTCAAGCAGATTAATTTTCTCCATTTAAGCATCTACTGTAGTCAGTAAAGTTCCTTACCAGGTACCCTGCTAAGAAAAGAGAGCATGTATTTAGTCTGCAGGTTTCTCTGCGGTTAAAAGAGACGTGATATCCTGGAAAGAGTTAACAGAGCTGACAGCTATATCAGGCAGAATTGTTTTCAGACTTTCCTCTCCCCAAAGAGCACTTTAACCTGCAAGGTTCTGCTAAGCCGATTCACACAGCAGGTCACTATCATTTATTCAGGCACCAAGGGTGAGTTCAGGATGACATTTCAGTCTTAAATCCCCTGTTTTGGAGTGAAACAGGACCAGAAACATCTGAATGCAGTTTTTATCATCTGTGCACATGAGGAAGTGTACTTGGAACTACAGTAACCAATTATTTATTTATTACCTTGTTATGTAAATGATATGATCTCTCTTTTTCTTCTGCAAAAGTGAAATCATATCCTGGAGCATTAAAGGAAACTCAGCAATAAATCTTGTTTCTTAAATTGGCCAAACCCCTGTTAAGTTTGAATAACAATTTTGTTTCGCTGTGTAAAAAGGCAATGTGCCAGAAACCAGGTCTTTGCTTCCTTTTACAAGCACCACTTGCAATGTGTTTATATTTGTATTTATGAAGTGCTTTTTCTTACACTTTACAAAGCAATGAATGGCCTATCTGCCATGAGGTGAGGGCAGGATTTGCAGCAGTCACTTATGTCAAAGATGTTACTGCCAATTAATGCAGGGTGGTACTAACTGAAACCCAGCCCTGCGCTATCAAGCCTTTTCTCCTTGCCTCTCTTTCCTGTCTGTAAGTTTGATTTAAGTCTTCAAAAGTCAGTCAATAACAGATGATTAATCAAGTCTTACAGTGCATATTATGAAATGGTAACAGTCAGCAATTGGTGAATTAACACTCAATGTCTTTCCAGAAATGCCTTCCCTAGTGCCATAGAGTGCAACAAGGCTTTTCTTCCAATTATATATTAAGGAATAGATGTTTGCTTCAAAGAAACAAAGTTGACTTCCCAGGATCAGAATATTTCTTTTAAATTTCTTCTATTATTCTACATAAAAGTAAAGACTATTGAAACAGTGTTCTCTAGGATATAAGAAGTACAGAGATTCCTATAAAGCCCTTCCATAACATAGCTAAAAGAACATGTGCAGCAATCCTGAAGAGTAAAGAAGAAAGAGCACAAGAAAACAGATTTCTCCAGAAAGTGAATAAAACGCATGTGGTTTTTTATATCCATCTTTTAGGCTAGTTATTTTCTAAGAGTTTTCAGTCCCCTCCTCTCTCATTTAGCTGAGTAGGACTTCAATTAAAAATCCATTGGACACTACAGTGTACACATTTTTCAACCATGAATAGCACAGCAGGTTGCACCCATGAAACCAGCTATGTGCTTACGTCTTGGCAGGTTAGATGAGGCACAGCTTTTAGTTCTTAGCACACCTCATGGGGCCACGATGAAGGATTTGTCAATGCAGGATGAAGCTGTGGCTACATGTGATTACAGCGCTGCGCAAAGGGATTGATGTACCTTTGAACAAGCTCTTGCAGACACTGAGGAAAACCGACAGTAGCATGGATTTCATAGTGTGCTCACTTAGAATAGAGCAGAAATTATGATTAAAATAGTGTTAGATGGCTAATGGTATCTGATCTCAAGCTGTGCTATTTCACATTGCATGCCTGAGAGAGAGAGAGGACTGTGATTGTGAAGGGAATGGGGAAATTATTCTGGGACTGGTTATACAAAGAGATTCATGGCATGAAAAAGTGTCTTTCTTTCTGAAATACTTCTGAAAGTATTATTCTTTTGTCTTAGGATTTAACTTTTTCATCAGAGAAAAAAATGTCAGCTCCTTGTCACCAGCATCTCCCAGTGTGCTTCCTCAGAGCTTGGAGGTGGTGGACAGTGGGGTTAGTGGGACCATAAGCTCCACAGCACTACTCAAGTCAAATAGGATATCTGTCGGGTGCAAACCTAAGAGGACAATGTTGCCATCTCCTAAGCTGTGGGGCATAGCCTGAGCTTCTCATAGATAACAAGACTTTCCCAGACTGCCATGAGGACAGGGAAAATCTGTGGGCATCCATCCATGAGCCACACACAGCCTTCCAGCTTTGGACTGGGAACATGGCTTGTCTCACCAGTGCTGCCACAGAGCATGGGGGATAATGGAAAAAACCAAAAACCCATCTCATTCGACTTGCTCTTGTATTCCAGACCAGAGATTGAGAAGGTATTTAAGAAACACTTGGACCTGGGATTGCCCTATTTAACATCTCCATGAGGTGCCTACATTAAGAGCACCCTCTAACCTCCACTACAACCAGAGCAAAGCAGATTAACAATCCTGTTTGC
This sequence comes from Corvus hawaiiensis, assembly GCF_020740725.1. NCBI lineage: Eukaryota > Metazoa > Chordata > Aves > Passeriformes > Corvidae > Corvus > Corvus hawaiiensis. Next base: position 54,944,031 of record NC_063214.1, read on the forward strand.
CAAGAGTTGCCTTCTCTCACGACCTCAGGTGGTGCCTGTTTCTAGCCATGGATACAGAGGATGCCCACTGAAGAGGACCACATTCTTAATTTGAGAGGAAGTGATCTGGGTGCCAGGGTTCAGAGTGCCTGATTTGCTCAGAAGCGTTGAGCGTGTACACACAGCAGGCCTCCACACAAATACTGCTGCTGCACAAGTTCATTGACACATTTATCCTTAAACACTTGAAACTCTGTATTTCCCAGGCATAGGTATGATGGCTGCCTCCAGGGAATGTGCCAATCAGGATACAGAAAAGGAGGTGGCTTCTGGAAAGATATCCTTCCCCAGAACAGTTAAGGAAGGAAGGAGAATCACAAATCCTACCAGCTGATGTGAAAAACAGGTGTATCCTGGTAAAGTACCTATGGAGGACAAGATGCCTTCAGCGGTTTTCTGTTATAATTTGCACAATTTACTCAAATCCATTTTTACCATCTTTTCTGCACAGTGGCATACTTGTGTATTAGTAGCAGAACCAAACTCATATTTGTTGCACTGCACTGTTGACAGTATGGGGGCAAGAGATAACCTGGTCTGAGCTTCATAATCCAGTTTGAACATACAATTCCACCAGAGAGTGAGCTAAATGCACAAGATCTGGAAGTCACTGTGAAGAAATAAACAGGGTCCAAAATAGAAATTACTGCATTTGCTTTTTTGTTAATTTACTTTTTAGAATAGAATCGTGCTTTAAATAGCAGGCTTTTCTTTTTCACTTTCCCCTTCAGCTTAAATTTAGTTTGCTATCAAGAAGGCAAGTTTTAAACTGTGTTAATATAAATCAATAGAGAAAAAACACATGTAATATTGTTTAGATTTAACATAAATTAATAAAAACTAATGACCTAATGAACTTTTTGCATTTTGAAGGCTCGTATTTATGGCTGTTTGGACTGGGTATATTTTCAATTCACCTCAAGGCAGATCATGGCTTTTTAATGAGTATTCCTTTGAGGAAGGAAACAAAACTGGTGATATCCAAAGTACTGTCCACAGGACACTTCTAAGCATGGCTTACAGGAAGTCAGACAAATATTTGAAATATTTGAAAGCTAATAAAAAAAAAATCCGACAGTGGGTTACACATCTTTCAGTATGATGCTAGACTACTTTCAGAGACCCCTTCCATTCTACACTGTTCTGTGACCCCATGATTTTTTAGTAAGCCTAAGTAGGAATGGAATTTTTCAACATGGTTGATACAGTAAGCAGCTTGTCTCCAAAATACTCACCTTTACAAGTTCCATGACAAGGTACAACTCAGTTGGCATGTCCATCTCCTCGATCAGAAGTACAATATTGGGATGCTTGACTCGTCTTAAAATAGATACCTCATTCTGGATCATGTGTTCCTGACACACAGAAAAATCTTCAATGAATGTGGGTTAGTGGGAAAAAAATTCACAGTGGAAAAAGCAGAGAGAATTGGGACCTGCATGGATTCTCTGGGGTTTTTGAAAAAACTAACAGATGTTGCCTCCAGCAATACAGAAGGAACATATCTAGAAACAACATCAATGTGGCAACTGAAAGAAGAGAGCGGAACACAGAAAAAGAAATGGAGGAAAAGACGTGTGTCTCATGCAGAGAAAAATAAAATACAGAAGTTTTTAAAATTTTATCTGATGCAGAATCTTTAGATTTAACAACATGATAGTATCTTCTCGAACCATTGGTTACAGTTTTCAAAAGCTAACAGTCAATTGGTGTAAAATTGACATCAATTTAATTAACCTAAGCCTTACACACAGTGACCAGTGTTGTTATAATTATTTGTATTATTTTTCTGCTTTCTATAACACCTGGAATTATGAAAATTAGAGGCTATAACTACATGGATAAAGAGCAAGGAGTCACACACAACCAACTGGAGAATCAACATACACATCTAGAAAAGAACATGACAGCTTTTTCTCCTGAAACTCCACGAGTCTCCAGAGGGCAGGAAAAGACTTCAACCAAAGAGATTCTAACACTTGTCAGGAAGGACACAAATACCAACAGTTTCCCAAAATGTTCCCTCACAAAACATTTGTTGGAAAAAAACATCTTTGGTGTCATATGTTTTTTGTACTTACTTTTCCTCTACATTTACTTTTCTTGATTATTTTCAGAGCATATTCTCTACCAGTTGATCTGAGGAAAGAGAAAAAAAAGTGTATGTTCAATCACATTGAATATTTTTCCCAGCTGTGTTTATATTTTTCATTTGAGTACAGTAAGTGTAGTGAAGAGTTCTAGTCAAATATTTGTTTTTTCCAAGAAACAAAGCTTAGATTTGACTGGTATTGTGAATTTGAGCCAAAGTTATTAAATACACACATGCCTGAGAAAAAGACATAAAACTTTTTTTTTTGAAAACATTTCATTGTTTTCAAAACAAGAAATTGCTTAATTTTTTCTTTCATTTTGTAATGAGAATTGTTATTACTTTTTCATTTTTATGTAAAAATACCATACAGTGTTCACAGGTTCACATATTTTCAAAACAAAAAAGTTTTGTTTTCTATTACACAAAAAATACAACCCATGGAAAATACTTACTTACTTTTTACTTAAAGTGAAAAGTCATTTGTTTGCATATCTGCAGTCGCAACTGCTACGATAAAAAGGTCAGTCCTTGGAATAGTGTTTTATGTATTTAGTAAGTATAGGATATTCAGCAGAGTTAAATATGTTGGCTGTTAGGCAGAATGTAAAATGTTCTGGAGACAGTAAGGAATTACAGAGGAATTAGTTCAGGATGAGAACACATTTCTTTTTAACTACTGCGTTGTTTTGAAACCTTATAATATTTATCACTACCACATACACATTGATATTTATTATCTAGATTGCTAACATAGAAAAATTAGTTGTAGACAAGTTAACAGTATCAACTTCCATTTTTTAATTAAGTTACAAACCCAAAAGATGGCTGTAAGGATGAAAACAAGAAGCTCTGTTTACAAGATGCAGTTTCACCATAAGGTTAAATGGAAAACGGGTAATTTAAGAAAAAGATCTTACTGAAATATTTTCCTTTTGTAATAAGAACCTAAACAGGTTACAAATATCTATTACATTGCCCTTAGGCATGCTTGGTTAAAAATTAAGAAAAAAAATAACCTTTCAAGAATACAGGGCCATTTTTTCATTCTTCATTTCACGAAACACAGTAGTTAAACCAATACATTAAATTGATATAGAGTATGTTCAACAGAGACATTAATGTGTCTAAAAATGTGCTCAGTCTGTCAAACAGGACATGCAATGTGAGTAATACACTGAAAACACTGTATCTGGAAAAGAACTGGGCATTTTCATTGCCATATTAAAACATGGAGAACTCCTCTGGCAATGATGTACCACTTACTTTTAATTTAAGGGAAAATGGGGAATTCAGTAAAAAGAAAACATCAAAATAGTCATTTTGTTTGAGTTCCCAGGCAAAGAGCTAAAACTGTGTCTATTAGGACATCACTTAAAAGAAATCACACAAGATGAGAAGATTTATGAATTGGGGAAAAAAGTACAGCACATCTGTTTAAGAGTTATGCAAATAAAAATTAAAAACTTCTCCTATCTGTACTCCCCCACACAGGGGTTTAATGCTACAGCCCCCCAAAACTGGCTGCACTCCATGTGGGGTACCCCTTCTCAGTGCTGCTCTTCAGTGGCTACAGTCCAAGCTCAGTGAGGGGACAGGAAGAGATTTGTACACTATTTTTTGGGACTAGAAGGAGGAGGTTGAACAAGAAATATTAGAAATTAAGATATCTGGGGTTCAAACTCAGACAAAATATAGCCTCTTTCAATAGAAGTCTCCAAGCTGCTTGGTTGCCCTAGGAATGCTTCCTTTCCGTCATGAGAAAGGAAATTGATGGTTTTTGTTGGCCATGGGAGACTCCATGTACTCCAAGACACTGGGAAATCTGAGCTAGTGAGCAAATGTCAGAATTTGGAAGTATCTGAAAGTTAAAATTGAACACATACAAAAACACCGCAGGACAAATCATGCATATGATGGAGCAAATATATAACAAGCAGATGACAACTCTGACTACTCTTTGTTTTGGTAAAAGGAAAATTAAAGCTAAGATAATGTAAATCCTTTCCCCTAAAAAGCTGCAGAACCACAGGCTGTCAGCAGCACTACAACTTACACACTGCCAAAAAATATGCATGGCCATGTCAGAAAGTCACTGTGAAACAGGCATCATGCTCACTCCAAACAATAAAAAGGAACCACAAAAAGTAGGCAACATGTTATGGCTGGACAGAAGTCTGGACCCGCTGCACTATGGCAGAGTTAGATCTCTAGCTCATAACAAGACTTGGTGCCACATTCCCTGGCTCTTTTACACTTTTGCAAAGTTCACAGGCATTTACTCTGCACTGTAGACAAAAATCTATCTCTGTTATATTTGTGTGTGCATTAAAGGTATTTAAGTGTGTGTGTCTGTGCATTCACAGATGCTTAAAATGGGATTTAGAAGTCCTCACATTAAAATTTTGGAGATGGTTTCTGGCTTCTATTTGGACTGTTCATTGTCAGAAGAAGACGCCTGTGAATGTATTGAAGTGCTCACAGACATGTATTAACCAGTACTCACTCACAGACTGATCTTACAGCTATGGAGAAGAAGTATCCATGTGACCAGTGAATTTGTGTAATAAGACCCATGCCTATTTGTTTAACACCTCATGGTGCTATTCCTTTGAAGTCTAATGCACACAGGAATTGTACTTCAGAAGAAAATGGAAAAGTCCTCTGTCCCAAGTATCACCCCATTAATTTTGGCTCTGCAAATGATGGACATCTCAAACTTTGAAGCGAGGTGGTTAAAGAGGCTTAAAAAGACTGCAAAGAATATTTTTGAAGGAGTTTCACATGTACTGGTTTAATTTACCCTCTGAGTCTTTAATTTATCCTTCCACAATTGTGATGGCAAGGGTATACTGCTTTAGAAGCAGAAACTAACAGAAGTAATTCCACTTTAATTTTCAAGATCTCCTGAAGTAGTAGCTCTCTGATAGAAATGGGATCTATGGAATGGTATAGCTCAGAGACCATATATCTGGGAATACCTGGGTAATAACGCTATTTGAGTACATACTCATTAGACACACCATGTTACTGGATAATTCTGGGACCAGTGGGATAGACAGGAGGACAGGAAACAGTTTTCATTCAAACTCTCAAGGATATTGTAATCAGTACTATTTTTATGTGTAATGTGACCTATATTTAATTTTGTTCATGTATTTTCTCTGAGCTCAGGAAAGAATTGTAACATGCACACTAGCACATTTGTATTGTCTCTCAGCACAAATGGCATTTTCAGCTGAATGAGTTTAGTAAAACCACAACCTTTCTTTATTTTAGCTTCTAATCTGCTTTTCCCAGTCACCATTCACTTCAACTTTAGCTGTCTTTTTCTCTTTTCTTAGCTATGTGTTTTTACCCATCTTTTTAATCAGCCACGCTCCTCCATAGGGTTTTACAGTGCTTTTTTTCTTTCACACTGTTTTGCTTTGCTTCCTTTAGGTTTCCATACAGTTTAGTGTTCAGACCATGAGGTTTGATCTGAACAGCAGTCGCCCTCTGGATGACTAGCTCCGCCATGAACTCACTCTGGCAGAGTGCTAGAGGCTTCTTTTAGAGTTTTGGCCAAGTCCCACAAGCACACTGTCAGCCGATACAAAATCCACTCTTACCCTTTCCCCCAACAGCTGTCTTCCTGATCTCCAAGTTGCACTTTTGGATGCAGAGGTGGACCTGTATTTTTCCAAGGAGACTAGTTTAAAACCAGCCAGTCTAATTTATCATTGTCTGACATGAGATTTAATGTCACTCTCCAGGGTTTATATTAAATTCTTACAGGCTAAAGAGCAATTTTTTCTTCGAGCCCCAAGGTGAGATTATAGACTTCTGTAAGAGTCTCCTCTCCAGGATATGGTAATAGGGGATAGAAAACTTAACTCACGAAATTTCATTCTCAAACCTTGACATCTCTATTGTTCTCTCTTTTGGACATCTTCAGCTCTGGCAGGTTTTTGCTTTGTCTGAACTGCTCCTATCTAACATGAGCAATCTTACAGTCATTTCACATACAGGTGAAATACCTTCTGTCTTTTATATTCTATAGTGTCCTATTTTTAACAATACCACCAAAAGCCAACCAGAGTTCTGCTTAGAGCATTTCTGTTTGGTTCCCTAATTTTTACACTCTTAAGGTTGGGTAGAGGCAGTTCAAACCTGACCTGACCTAGCAAGAGACATGAACTAGTCAGCCTGGACATTTTCATCAACACTGACATTTGAGGTGACTTGTGACTTCTCTATTCTGGAGCAGATGTCTAAAATCAATGACTGTTTTCACCTCTTAACAGTAAAGGTCACTTAAGAAGTTAGATTTTGTTTTCTGCAGTGAGGCTCATAAAGTTAGAAGGAGCAAATATAATGGCACAAAGCAGGCAAGCAGGAGTTAGATGTCCATTTAATTAAAAATAAACACAGAAGAGACTACTCCTCAGTGTCAGATGGCAGAATAGATGGATCCAAAGTTAGCTCTTTGTACTGACCATTGCCACTACACCACAAATACATAATTTCCTGACATCTTTAGGGAGTGCTCCTACACGTGAAATATGCCACTGGTCCAACATAAAAGGAGACTTGCAAGAACATACTGCAAGAAAATATGTTATTTCAATGCAACAAGAAAGATTTAACACAAAGAACTGGCAAAATCATGTGGAGTGCAGCAGAAAAAAACCCATATAAACCCCAAAAAGAATTAAATTCATAGATTGCCCCTTGAACTCACTCTTTTTTTCATTTGACAAGGACGTTAGTTTTTCCATCTGGCATTGAGACATTACCTTATTACATTTTTGTATTCTACAAATAAAGATATGATCTGGAAAAAGCATGACATTAATGAATTTTTTTACAGTAATAAGCATATTATCCTCCTCACCTTTCTATACACTCCTTCACAATAGCAAAATTTCCGTCTCCTATAGTCCTTCCAACTTTATATCGCTCTGCTATCGATGCTGGAACCTGGAAACCTTCCTCCAACACTTCTGAAAGAATCATTAGTACATTTTTATTGTTAGTGAAGGAAACACAGATGTTGCACATAACATGCATTTTAAGTCCACAGTTTAGGAGCCTGGAAACCATTCAGTCAGTATCTCACTTACTGTACAGTGAAACCATGCTGCTGACATTGTATATACTCAACAGGTTTCATGCAGATACAATAATGAAAAATAAGGCTTCTGGGGGCTCAAACATACCACCATTTGAGTGTTATATAGTTTACCATTGCCACTGCAATATGCCCCCAAGACAAAACCAAAATTGTATTTTTTTAATTACGAAAAGGCCTCTGTGATCTGCACAAGCGCAGACCAGCCTCCAAAAAGGGCTGGAACTCCTTGACACAGCATGATTAAATATATGTACCAAAGAAGTCCAACACTCAAGCACTTATTTTATTACATCCTGTAAACTGAGACATCCATAAAACTCCTCATGTGCTAAGTGCTAGTTCTCCCCATCCCCCAATATTAAATATTTAGTTTTTAAACAAATGTTCTCAATAATATTACCTTGCATGCAACCTGGGTACCAGATGTTTAGGTAAAATTGCATTACACAGTGTCTAAGCATAAGAAAAGCTTGTAGTTTAATGTGTTTTAGTGCTCATTCCTGTACCATTCTTTTTAAATGTATTTGAAATAGTGTTACAAATACCTAACATGCCTCTAAAAGCTGCCTGTAAACTGCAGCTGATACAAACTAGTATATAAATATTTTTATATAAAAAAAAAAGCCTCTCAGAAATGTGATTTTTGTTTACACTCTTTAAGACAGTGCATTTAACTGTGTATTTCTCTGTCCTTTGCTCCAGGTGAGTTTTAAAAGTGAATGTTAGGACACAAGGAGGTTGAGGTTTGTCTGAATTCACAGACAGCATGAAGAGTTATTCTCCAACAGGAGCACAGATACACACACACGTGCATAGATGTGCGTGTGAGCCAACAGTGTTCGAGCAGACCCTGTCCCTTAGCCAACTTGCTCACAGCCTTAGCATGGAGTAAGACTTCCTAAAGACCCAGGACTGCAGTGTGTTCTTTAGTACCATGACAGATGAAGCAAAAATACTGAAATAAGCCAGTCAGCACTGCGTTGCTTGCAGAAATAATACCTCAAGTATTCCGCAAAAAAATATTCCTCTGAAGAGTGATGTCCAGATCAAATCTGATCACGAGTGAACCTAACTGGTTTGCTAAGGCTGAGGAGCTTCCTCATGGAAAATAATCCAGCCTGCAATGCTCCCACTTTCTCTGGCAGGAAGAATGACTCATTTTCTACACAGCTGCTGTTATCACTACACTGACTGCTTTGAAATGTCAGCCTCCAAATGTTACCTTCTGCAGGGCCATCATTTTCATCCATAGAGCTGCAAACTTTGGTGGATGCTAATGAGGTAGAGGAGCCACTGTGTTGGGAGCTCTGGAAATGGAGACACAAATGAAAACAGATGATTTTTAAGAAGCACAAGTACCCACAGCACACTCCTTCTGAACACATGTCCCAGAGAGGCTTCAGTGTTCCCTATATAAAGTATCAATTTACTTCGGTGGGGGGATATATGGATGATTGGGAAGAGTCCAAATTTTTCCACTGAAATTACACTTTTGGTAACCTCACATTACTGGAGAGATCCTTGATCCATCAACTGCAGCAGTGTGCATGCAAGGATACTGCGATGTATGCTCCATTAGTTTCTCCCTTTTCCACACACATTTTGGCAGGGAAAACTGAGGAGCCGTACGCCCTCTGCAGGCAGGAGACCGCGTTCTCAGAGACCCTATTAACCCAGCAGGCACTAGAGGAACGTATGTCTGTAGCTGTGTCATGGGCAGAATTCCTCACTTTTACAAACCTCCCTCTGTTGACATCCTCCCCAGTTTTGTTCTAGAAGGGAGAAATCATTATGGTAATGTACAGACAAAAGAAAATGTCAGGGTGAATAATGGTTGCTATTTCATAAAGGGAATTGGTTGGGGTAGCTCGAGGCAATGACTCTGTAGCTGTACTCTGTTCAAGTACTTGTCCTGCCATTGTCTGAGCTTGTCTGTACAGTTGATGGAGGGAGGACGGTGTCTCTATGGTCCCTAGAAGGAAACTCGTAGCCACCCACCTTGGATGCCAGAAGTATAGGAGGCAGGATCTCACCAGGGAAGCCTTCCAAAGCACCTATCAATGCCTATCAGTTACCTATGGACTTTAGGTACGCACTTTAGGAAAACTGCTTCATCATGCATCTGGATGGATGAAACTACACAGACATTTGAGATGGACTGGATTTCACCAGCAGCTTTTATCCTCTGGTGCATAATGGTTACACAAACACGTCTTCAGGATTCGCCTATCTTCAGAGGAAATCAGAAGAAGCTACAAATGTAATGGTGGCCCTTCAAACTTAAAGCCAAACTGAACATTTCCTCAGGTCCTTGTATTGCAACTTAAGTGAAAAATATTCAAAGGATTTTCAAAACTAAAACTTTCCTGGGTTCATAACATTCACATGCTGAAAGTGCTGCTATGTTTCATTATCTTCTTCAGCCTATTTTTACACAGATTGCAGGCTTTACTTTGTGTAACTAACACTATCACTTCCTTATTAGTGTTTGCAAGGTTTTTAGATGCCCACAATCATGGTGTCAATCCACTTTACAAATTAAACACAGATACTTTAGAATTATCTCTCTTGTGACACTGCAGAACACAGCTGATGTGATCAAGAGTAACTGAAGTTGCAGCAGTTCGGATATTTGCTGAGTACTGAGCCAGGGAAAAGGCAGTCAGCAGACTTAAAAGCTGGCCAGTATGCTGATTTCATTTGAACAGAATAACTTTTAATTTCTCCCACAACAGACTAAGGTCAGATGACTTAGACAAACTCTGAACTTGGCCTATTTTTCACTAAATAATCCTGAGAGTTTGCACATCCCATCTGCCATGAGATTCTCTGCCCTTGTTTTCTTTAATCAACCCCAGCTCTCTCTTTTCATTCAGGCAAGTATTTCTTCTGAGGTTTGACCAGAACCGAAGAATGCACTAATCAGTTTTTGGACTGTTTTTGTTGCCTCTTGACAAAAGAAGTCAGCACTGAGGGATTTTATGCAGTTTGCTAAGATATTGCTGCCCTTGTTTCATGCTCAGGATGTGTTTATATATGTGCTATTCCTGTGCTAAACTCTGCGTGATATCCCAGTAAAAACTTACCTCTGGTTCATTTTTGAACAAATGAGCAGATGTGGATCAAGGTAACGGGGAAATGCTAGGAGTTCTCATGTCTGGAGAAGTCAGTCTCAAAGCCTATTTTTATACACATGTAATGAGAGAATTGTTTCCTTTACAGTCCTGCTTGTAAAATAAGCAGCAAACATGTTCTCTCATTCTGCTGTGTTTGTTTGTTTTCCTAGAACAGGCATCCAATTTCATACTTATTTTCCCACTCCATGGTCTTTTCTGAAAGGAACTACAATTTAAATATGTTTAATATTTGTTACTTCTACGATCAGGAATGAATCATTACAACATTTAAGGAGTACAAACACAAAAAGGCTAGTGCTAGATATTCAACAGATTATTAAACAGCGAATTTTTTTCTTTTTTTTTGCACTTTAAATAGTGAGATTACACTTTTAAGTAGATGTTAGGCCAAGGCTGCTGATTGCACAGCACGGTAGCTTTCTTTAGAACCCTGATGGTTTCTTTACAGTCTTGCAGTCATTGCTCTCATCTGTGAGAATGGGAGATGTGAAAATCAAGACCTAACTCAGCAGCCACATCGTCTCAGAATGGGTGCCTAGAGACACTCAAATTTCTATCTGAGGACTTAATTTTTCAAGGACCTTAAAACAAGGCTTAGCTGAGAAATGCAATTGCTCAGTCCTTCCAAAATTAGACGTCTTCAAAGGCCCATTTCAACAAAGCACTTCAGCAAGTGCTTCAATTTAAATACAAATAATCTTAATGGTCTACACATGACTGAAATTAAATTGACTCCTAAATATGTCTTAGGCAAACTCCTTAAATATGTATTTAATCTAAGTTTAGTCTAATAGACTGAAAAAAAAGTGGCCCATAGAAAATTTAAAGGAAAAAATTGATCTCATACTGATGTTTTAAGTGGCTCTATTTCTTTTCTTATTGACAGCATATAAAGACGGGAAAGTTAAGATGATATTTGTTAACTGAAGAAGAACTGAAATGATGCATTAGTAGCATATACTGTACCACTGGTCTGCAAACAAAGCACGCAGCTCCTTTGGTGACATCTGCCTGCCAAGCACTGGCATGGAGGCAGAGGCTGAACTTGCCAGTGACAAGGAAGCAGTAGCTAGGAAGACGTGCTAAAAATACACACTGAGACTTTTTAAACTTTAAATAATTATTGAAAAATATATAAAAACATACTTTTCATTACCTTTGCGGAACCCCTCCTATTAAAACAACAGATTGAAAATAAATCAGGAACTGAACATTTGTATACGTTCACCAAGTCTGCTGGTGGCCCTCCTTCCACAATTAAAGAGATGTTACTGGATAAACATGACACAAATATTTTCATCTTTATTCAGCCCTCTTCAACAACACGCAGGCATTTATTTATTTATCTTTACTTCAGCTAGAAGGACATTTCATTTATTTAGGCTTTAATTAACTCGCTGTTCTCACAAGCTGAAAACCCTGTGGGTCCAGCAATCCTTGTGGGTCTCAGTGTTCCTTCCAGTTGGCTTGCCAATCGTGAGGCAGTCTGTCGTGCACGCTGTTGCTCTCACAGATGTGGACCCCATCAGGGATCTTGCAGATGAGGAGGGGGGAAAAACAAACCCCAAGCAAGAGTATAATCTCTTCAACACACAGACTTTAATGCAATTAGCTGTTTTAATTTTAAGAGATGCTGAGGTGCTTGGAATGTCATCACTTTTACACAGATTTAAAAGGGTCCAGTTGCACAGGCTGCCAGCACATGGCCAGTTTTATGGCACACTTTCATAAAAGTGATGGCATAAAAAAATCAGGTCTTTGGTGTAAGGATTTCAGATCCTATTCAGGTTTATAAAACAGATGGCCAGCACACCACACACCTCACTGATGTGAATGGAAACGTTAGCGCTATAGAGTTTCAGCCATGTCTCAGTGGGAGATTTATCTAGCAACTGTTTGGTAAATAGTTTGTATCTCAGTGGAAACTATGCTAAATCCATGAAAAAAAAAAGCAAAATAAAAATTACTGTAATGTCTCTGTCCTGATACTTACCTTTGTCCTAAATTAATCTTAAAATCCCACTAAACAGCAGGACTATAGCGTCAGCAGTTACAAAAAGAGACTTAAACAAGTATGATTACGAAGTTTGTTAGTGCAATTCAGATTCCTGAATCTTAAACCCCAAACACTGCATTCTATTTTCTAAAGCTCTCAAAACATTTATTAGCGCATGTGGAGTCTACAAAGTCTCTCAACAATAGATTCCTCTGTACTTTTCTAGCATGAAGGAAGCATCTGGATGAAATGTGAGTAACAGAAAAGCACACAGGTGTAACACTAAGTTTGGATCTCAGGCAGAGTTCTACTCTTTTAAAAACGGGCTTAATGAAGTGAGGAATAAAATCAGTAAACAAAGTGTAAGCTCAGGAAGGAGGCTCAGGAAAAGGGAATTTCTAATGTCTTTAAATTATGCCTCCTAGGATTGTCTCTCTTCCAAAGAACTATACAGAATTAAAAAAAAATATATATAAATACAAAAATATAAGCATGTCAGTAATATGTGTAAGATGAAGCTCAACTCAGTAAGGAAAAATAATGTTAAAACCAAAACTAAGCAGTTACACCACCACGTTCACCCCTTTTGGAGCCCACACTAGGGTTCAGTCTGGTTATAAAAAAACCTTTGCAAGGTAGCTGTCATGACTTCCTGACAGACTCAGTCCCTTTGCCTGAAGATGATCATGAACAATGGTAAAATAAAAACACTCAATGCAGGTATTAACTTTGAAAGACTTTGAAGGGATCAAAAAATTCCTGTAATATGTAACAGTGTTAAGCAAGAAATGAGTCAATGAACAGCAAAACAGTACATCACCAGAGAACAAAAACAGAGGACAGCTGGTTAGAACAGTAAAGTAATACATTTTGATGTAGCTTTTAAGAAGATAAACTGATTTCTTTTATTATTTGACTTAGAGAGAAGCAAAGGGTTACACTGAAATTCCCTCTCCCAACTATATCCAAAGACGGTTTTGTCTTTTGTTTAACCTTACATTTTTTTGCCCAGACAGCTGAAACAGGGGAAAAAGCTTTCATGTAAACAGTAGAGAGTTGGCAAAAAAAATTACTTAATGAAGAAACATGAAATCCACAATCTTCATGCTGGAAGAATGGAACCTAATGGAGTTCAATCTATAGAAAGAGAAATGATGCAACTGTTCTCTTTTCCAGTTTGACTACTGCACTAAACAGGCACATCAGATTCAAATTTATTTATAAACTGCTTCATCTGGAAAGGAACAGTAAAAAATGTATGCAAACCTGCTTACAAACTTATTCACAATTGTACATCCTGCCCTGTTTTTTTAGACACTTAAGAGAGGCCCTACAGAGGCAAGTGATTTTTTTGTTGCTGTTCATTTATGCAATTCAGAATTTACACAGTGAGGAGAGAGGTAAGTTCAAATGACACAAGCAATTATCTGGCGTATTATCAGGTCTTGTGTTGGTTTTCTTCTTTGAGGGATAGAGGGACAAATGGGAGAGTTTGCAAGGAAATGGAGCTGACAGTCTGAAGTTAAATTTTCAAGCTTGAAGCACTTTGTTTTATTAAGATTCCCTTACTAAGCTGCAGCATTGGATGCTTATACACTCATTTGATTTGTGTAACAAGACAATTTGGAAAGACCAACATAGTTTCCTACATGGTATTCAACAATAAATTTAAATGTAACCTCCACTAGTTCCTAACAGCTGCTTCCAAAGTTGAGCCATAATTCAAACCCTAGGCTCACTCAGCTCTTGGCATCATTCAGAAAAGATTGATGATATTAAAAAAAAAAGTATCAGATTCATGGTATTGGAAGCTATTACTGTAATTTCTGTATCCTTATTGTGGTTAACATAAAAAGCTACATGTTCAGTGATGCAATGTGAAGGTTTCCTTTTACCTCTTCTAAAGTTATACGCAGGTAAATTTTTCCACTCAACCACAGAATAAAAATTGAAAACCCACCAATCAAAAGGAGGTTTTTATTTCTTCCACCTAATTAAGGGCACAGCAAAAGAACCACTTTATTTAGTTGCATTTTAAAAGCTCTCCTGGTATTTTTAACTGTTTCTTGGTACAAACAGAAACCTCAATTATTTTGTTTCCACTCTTCCCAATTTCTATTGTATTGTTTCCTTTCTATGTGTGTACACTTTTTTTAGGCAGACCTATTTACCAGCAACCAAGAGCATTTCCAAACTAGAACTTTTATCAGGCCCACAGTTCCCTCCAGGAAAGTGTATGAATATCAGCTGAAGCATCAGGCTGGCAGATGACATGTCAGAAATTGTAACATCTCTCTTCCCCCACCCCTGCCAAACAAGAAATAAAACTAGGCTATGGACATGCATTTTTAAAGAGTGGAAAGATGTATCAGAAAATTAGGTACTTATTTTAAAACACACCAGGTATGTTTCATTACCATTAGCTTTTCACAAGCATATTTTCCTAATACTTGTCTTAGTAGAAGTTCTGCTGGGGCTGAGCTGTTGGTAGGGAGCTGGTACCTTACTTTGGATATTCTACTAATTCCCCACTTCATACTTCAAATCTATCCCATCATGTGCACACAAAGTTACCCATAAGCAATTCAAGGCAGTTATATTTACTGTCTTCACAACACCCACTACAGACCAAATTCCTCCCTGTAGGATTTTTTGTATCTACACACTAAAGCCCAGAGTTTATTACTAAAAAAAGACACTGAATGCATCTACTGTTTAAAGGAACCCATTAGGATGCATGAATCCCATATGCTTACACTAAGGCTAGATGTACAATGTTGATCCAAAATGAACAAGCAATACCAAATGCAAGTATTTTGTTAAAGCCTGGTAATCATGTTTCCAAAATAAATTCTCTGAACAGTGTGCATTTTTAATATATATTTATTACATCACTTACAATAATCTACATTAATGTTAAATCTAGCAAAATAACAAATTGCAACCAAGATGACATGGTCAAATATGAAACACAAGTACAATACAGTATGATGAACCAATGGCACAAAAATGAAGGTGATTTTCTTCAGCTGATTATAAGAAATAAAACATTCATCGGCGTTTATTTTGCAAGTTTTACATTTTTTGTTGATAAATCAACAGCTTTCTTTTTGGTTTCCTGCATCACATTAATACAAAAATGGTATAATTTTAAAAGCAAATATCCAAGCACTTTTCATTAAAAAAAATAATTGTATGCATAACTTTGTAAAATCTTAAACTTATGTTGTAAATGTGCCAATATTTACAATATCATAGTGCAACTAAGAAAATGAAGAGGCCTTAGCACAAACATTGTTAGCTCCTCTTTCACTAGAGTCCAAATTCCAAAACACTGTATTGCAGGGCAAACCACAATCTAATTATCCCATATAACATCAGACAACAAGTACACGCTGAATATAGTACAGCTTTCTTCATACTTCACTGCTGAGGGTTAATTTAAGCAAACTCGAGTATCACCACCATGCGCAATCACAGACACAAAACCGCATAGGAGCACGTGCGCGGGTGCACTGCGTGTGTGTTCAGCCCTGTGCTCGCGTGTGCGGACACAACACAGGTGTCACCTACAGACCCACTGCCTGCCGCGGGGACTCGGGGCGCTCAGCCAGCCTGGGAGCAGCAGCCAGCTGGAGAGAGGCAAACTGAGCCAGCCAGAATTGTCATGGCAGCGAGCACAGCTCAGAGTAGCCCCTGCTCTGCTCAGCAGACCCTGCCTTCCGGATAGAAGGGCTTTCCTGGGGGAAGCACACTCATTTCCAAAGAGGGTGACAACCACTTGCTTGCTTTGCTCTGCACGTAAAGGTGTTGCTGGCTGTGCTTCCTAAAGTTACTTTTCATCACTCATAGTTAAAAGCTCTTGTCACTAGCAGATAGAACTGAAAGTGAAGATTAAATAAAAACCAATCTTGTATTTGGTTGCACACCATTAATTGGATACGAGAAAAAGCACAGACAACATTAATCTATGCATTCATCAAGTGATGAGGTAATTTAGCACCATAAAGATTTTCTGTCTGTTCATTTCTCTGCATTTTTGACAGAAACAGTAAACTTGAATTGATCAGAGGTTTTTTTCTATATTACTGTGAATTCATTTTACATTCAGAGTGCAGTTTTTGTAACATATGCACCACATATAGTTCACACTGTAGTGTGAATTATGAAACTGCAGAAGAAAACACTATTTTTTATCTAAATTTTTACTCCACACAATCTCAATCCAGTTGTTCTTCTAGGCTGATGAACAGTATATATATCCTTTCTTATAATATACCTTTATAGCCACAATATTAATACCCCAGAATGTTCATCTTTCAGCCAAATGCGCCCTGTGAAAATGATTTGTGAAGAGAAAAATAACTAAATATAACATGCTGTTGCTGAATTATTTTACAAATTGGAAATCAATTTTCACATTGCATAATGAATGTTAAAGATTTTACTGATTTCAACAAAAGAACTTCTAATTTTGCATGACTTAATGCACTGCGGAACAGTAGAGTTCAAGAGGAGGCATAAGACTGAACATGTCACAAGAATACCATTTCGAACTTTCAAATTTCAGATTTGAGTTTAGGATTAATGTTTTGTCTGTGTGTGTGTATTTGTGCGTAAGGTTCTATCCTTCCCACCTTGGAGTCAATAGTGGCTTTGCCACTAACTTCTGATCAGTTTGAACTTAGCCCTTGTTGGTAGATGTGATCTCTTAAAATTGTACGGAATTCCTTGGGGTAGCTGCTCAGCAAGTACTGGTTGGTGCAGCTCTCCCAACTTTAACAGAGCTGTAGTGAAGCCCACCAGACGAGCATCCTCCTGTTAAAACATTTTCCCCACTTATTTGTTTAAAGTCACAAATGTGACGTAACAGCGCATGGGTTCCAAAGCCATTAATCTATGTACGTGTGTGCGTGCATGTAAATATGAACATACACGTTCTGTGCTTCACATGTGAACTGCTTGTTGCACAAAAGAAGAAAAGAGATTTAAAAAACCAAAACAAAACAAAGTTGCAGAAAGCATTAGGGAAATAATCACAAGTATTCATAAAGCTCAAAGGGAAGCAAAGCTTTCACAATCTATACAAGACTCTTTAGCTACATCATAATCACCTTAGAGTAGGCACAAATAATGCAGCATACAGAGAACTATCAGAGGTTCAAACACTATAAAGTTGCTTAAGCTATTCCATTATTTAATGCAGTTGATGAAATCTAGGAACAAACTAAAACCTGTGCTGTTGCAAGCAGAACTACAGCATCAAGGAACACAATTTCAGTTTCACCCATAAACTGAAACCTTCTGGTCTTGCTCAAAAGAAACATTTCATTTCTGCTCATGTATAATGGGAATTACATTCCACACAAAAAAGGATCTTAAAGTCTATAAACAGTGTACCTTTTCAATCTCTAAGGGACTTTCATTCCTTAAATGAAATATTAATGATACATCTTGCCCCTGAATAGCCCCTTAATACAAGTCATATGTTGAAATGATTAAATGTTATGGACTAGCATATTCTTTTTTAAAACAGTCTTGATGGAGAACTCACTATGATAACAATTACTGATATAAGGTCCATTTTTCTTTTCCACAGCTAAGCAAAGCCATGGGATTCAGGTTTGCTGGGAATCCGTGCTCCCTGTGCAGAGCAAACATTCTTAATAAACTGCCTAAAGCAGCAGTAGCCTATACGGGAGAAGGGAGGAAAAATAAAATTCCTGGAATTTATTTTCTTTACAGGAAAAAACAATTTTCAAAACGTCAGTAAGTATTTCGTTCAATCTGGTCGAGTTGCCTGAATTTTTGGAAACTGATCCCAATGCACCTTTATATAATATGCATTTCTCAGGATCAAGTAATACATTTTGCAAAGACATTCTCTCATAACAGCTGAAAATGCAAGTAACTTCACAGCTGCAAACTTTTTCAGTAGAACAGGGCAGCCTTAGGAGTAGGGTATGGGGTGAAGGATGGACTTATGGCTGTTCTTATGGCTGGGAACAGTTTTATATTGAAGTCTGAAGCAGGAATGGCAAAACATGCATTTCAAAAGGGAATGACCTGACTGCTTCAGTAAACCTGCCAGATCAATGACTTTCTCTCCAGGTGATACTGGAACCAAGTATTGGAAACAGAGAAGGTAAGTTTTGTATTCTGCTGCCCTTTTATTTCTTTTTGCAAATATCCTCTGTAAAGAAAATTATGTTGATACAGTGAAGCCATAACATCACATGCCAACATTTTCCATCTGCTGAATTTTATCATGGACAAATCAGTCTAAAGGAATTATTTCACTACATTTACAAGTTGGCATGTGGCAGCTAAACCTGTTCTTCAATTCAGTAAATTTTCCTGATTTCAAAATATATTAAATCCTCACTAGTAGCTCAAAAATATAATCTCTATAGATTTTTGTTGAGAATCAGAAACACACTGATTTCTAATTCTTAAATCATTAGTATTTGAGAAAATGAAAGGAAAGTATAAGACTGCAAAAGTGTGTGATCACTACACTATGGGGTTAAATACAACATACAATGGGAAATATTGCTATTATGTAAATTAAGTAGACTAAGATTCTCACAATAAAGCAGCAGAAAACAAACACAAATTAGTAGATATTTGTTAAGCAACTGGTTATAATGCGCGACCTACTTCAACACTAAAGGAGTTTTGCATATTCATGCTGTACAAAAAGAGTACCTCTAGATACTGTGAAAACAGAAAAATTAGGTCAATGGGAGGATGATTTACAGTATCACCATTTCTGTAGGCTTTCTTTTTAAAATGCACAAAATGTCTTCTCATAGCAAATAAAAAAATGATGTTCCTGTTCTTAACATAAGTGAAAATAATCAATTACTTTCTCAGGCAAAATATATTTTTCCAAAAGGTGTCATCATATCTGTGTCAGATGATGCTGCTAGCCAGCAGGCCCTCATATTTCCTCGGTCATAAATCTGTCCATATTTACTTGCAACACATGGATGATCAGCATTAACAGCTCTTGCCAGGTAAAACATTCATAATGCCTGTGAACACCCTTCTGTTTACAGTCATCAGGTAGCAACGCAGTGAAGAGAATTTGAACACTGCTTTGAAAGAATTTACTTTTGTCCTGTGACCACACAGGATTTCTTCACTTTCTTTTCATTTAGATAAAAAAGACTAAACTTAGTGTGTTCCAAGTGTGCGTGTTGGGATCAGACAGCGTGGTGCAAGCAGTTTAATATGGCAGGTTTTTTCTTCTCTGCATTTTACCTATTCGTTGGTAAAAGCAAAGTACTCATTAACTGTTCATACCAAAATGAATGAAGACACATATGGTAAAAACAGAACATATAATCAGTACCTTAGATGATAAAAATAGTGCTATTCATAATTGTGCCCACTATGGATTTGTGCGTTATATTTACCTTATCCAATCTTTGTGCCTTTAAGTAGGCACAATGCTGTTCTGGATTTGATGGACATATTCAATGGCTCATTCATTACAAATTCTTGCATTAAAATGCAGTGATAAAGCCAAAAAATACCCCCACACACTAGAATTAATTTGGCCCCATGTTGTTAATATTAAATATGCAAAACTCTTTTGTGCGATTCACTATTACTGTAAATTAGCAGCTATTTTCTTTAAAAATGTTAAACCTTCATCAAATCACAAACCATAAACATTGTTCCATTTTCTCTTTTACACTGAGTCTCCTACTGAATCCATATCATCCGAAGAGAGTGGGCGATACAGGTCCTGTAAGATGAAGTGCAGTATAGATTTGTTTATTGTGTTTGATTTGTTGCACTGCAACCGTCTTATATTCTTTCTGTTACTGTGGACCAGAAGACATTGTTTAACACAAAATACACATTCTTTATACTCATATTGTTGTCTTAATGTCATATTATTATTTTAATAAAAAAATAGATAGCTAGTAAATAAAGCTGAAGTTTCAATGTACAACATATTCTCAGAGGCAATTATTTTTGAATCCTTTGCTATTAAACACTATTCAAACAGTATTTGTCTCTTCCAGAGAGTCTCCTAATGGTGTGGAAACTTGGAAACATTAATTTAATCTCTAAGGGAATATATTTCCCTTCAGTTTTGCAGTGGCAGAGTGGCAGAGTAAATGCTTACCTTACATAAGGTAATAAAAACTTGCCACCCACTGGTGATAGAGCATGGATCCAGCAACATTTGTGCCCTGGACTGCTGACACTGAATATTGCCGTTGCCTGTGTTGTACTGACGATGGTATCCCTTTTCCACAGTTCCTCTGTGTCCGTGTGCATGTATAAAAAGACAGCGTGTTTTACACTTGTCCCCCATCACTCTCTTTCTGTCGGTAGCCAAGCAACCAGCTCATGACAGAAGAGGGAGAGTCTGAGTGTACAGAACCACTTCACTCTTTCAACACACTGGTCCTCTGACGGATCAGATAATCCTCAAGTGCCAGAGGTGTTATGGGATGATACATTGCCCTATCCCACCTACACAGCACTACAATCCTCATCAAGACAAACAGCAGCACGGAATGAAAGTTCAAAAAAGAGAAGTGGTAGAGCACAGGGCACTGTCTTTTTAAGGTGAATTAAGAATAAGTGATGGTTCAGAGGGGTTCTGATTGAGCAGGTGCCCAGCATATCTCATAGCCATTCTCTGATATCTTTAAGGTGTTTTGGGGGGTCCTTTCTATATAAAACATATGAACAAATTGCAACAAAAAAACCTGTGAGACAAAATACAAGAAAACATGAGAATGGGAAAGCTGATGGAGCCTGCTTTAGGGTTGACCTTGGATGGATTGTTTTGCCTTTTTTAATCACAGTAAGATAACTGAGACAAGAAATGAACAAGTCTGAAAGCTATACTACAAAAAAGGACCAGCTAAAATGAATGCTTCACAAATTTCAAATTTATAAGGATCTCAATAAGTTATGGAGGTTTATATCTTATTTGCAGGAATGAAGTACCTTAAAGGGGGAGCTGATTCCCTAGAATGCTTATTCTGTATGTATTCTGCCAACGGGCATGTATACATGCAGTAGAAAGCATTAGACTGGCAGAGTGAAAATCAGATCTTAAATACATTTCTATTTACAATCTATTTAAATACAATTTAGACAAGAGAAGAATTTTAAACAGGTAAAACCATCTTATTCTGAATACTAACTAATTAGTTAATTATTGAAATTTCTTTTGAGAATATACAGTTTGGGAATTTCTAATACATAGCACAGAAAAAAAAAATCTTTTGATTTGCTAGAGAGGGTAGCACCCCAAATCTGTGAACAGTATCTCCCAGGTGACTGCTCTTGCTTCTGAATGTAAAAAAATAAGCATTTGGAACTGACCAAGAAGATGTTTCTGACTTTTAGTATTTAGAGAATATTTTTGTGTTTATTTTAATAACTCAATGATTGCTTTAAGGCAAAATCATTAACAAGATTTCAGTGTCATTTTCTCTGCTTTTTCACCTGCTTTTAAATACTTGAGAGTCTTAAAAAGTTTTTTCTTTCTGAAAGAATTTTCCCTGCCTATAATTAGCCAGAGAGCTGTGTTTCTTGAAATTATGAGGAGAAGCTATTTATTATCTTACATAGATTTATAAGAAGACAAAAATTGCTGAATGAATCAGACTTCTTGGCTACATACAACTCAAAAAATCCTTATATAGATAGAATTCAACTGACCTAATCGGGTCAAGAGGTACCTTAAATCTAATCTTTTTTTATTCTATAGGTTTCAATCTCTAGGGACATAGAAAAAATATTTAGGTTTTTTTCTTTAAATGCCATGTTGCCTTTTTGGTTAACTGCACTCTGTTGCAGAAGAAATTACATTTGTGTGCTTAACTCTCCTTCAAAATGCTATAAACATGAATTTCAGATGTATTAATCCTCTGGGGAAAAGAAAATGACATTCATAACAATTTAAAAACTAGAATCTTAATTTCCTATTTAAGACTAAAGAAATAATTAAACTGCAAGAAAGCATAACTATAGCACACAGCCTGCTAGTTAAAATATTCAGAGGCTGAAAATTGGTTGACAGTTAGCTAAGATAGCTGATAAATTGTTCCTAGTTCACTTTCAACTCCGTGAATTACACCCATGAAATTAATCTTTCAAATCTTACTTTCTTCAAATATAGCCTGCGTTTCGCACAAGATTATAAAAATATAACTTTCACTGATTTCTGAATTTCTGGAGACAACTCAGCCACATACATATGCAGATGAGAAAGAATAAACTTTATCTTTCTATATTCTGGCTTTTGAGGGTACAAAATTTTATCTATAGGGTTACAAGAGTACTGTTTTCTTGAGTAAGTACCACAGCAGCATTTTTGGCTTTATTTACATCAATGGAAAGCCTTCATTCAAAGGCCAGAACTTATTTTTTAAAAAGAGGAGTGATGAAATATCAGTATGTAAGATGATTAATCCCTATTTTAAGCTGCCTAATGCACTCCACAGGTCTTTACTATTCCCAGGAAGAGATCCCTCCTTTTGCGGAAGTACCTTGCTTTGGTGCCTCTGGATTCAAAAGCATGACTTCGTCTCACCTGTACTTCCCAGGAAAAACACTGGCAGCTTGCCTAGACCCCTCAGCATTTTGATGTCTCAAGCCTACAACTCCCTCATAGCACTGGATGGGCATGCTGAAGAACTGATTGATTGGTTAAGTCAAGGAGAACCAGGCTAGGCTAGAGGAAATATTCCTATCGCCTTCCAGACCCAGCACATACCACTGGCATCCCATGTACCTGATGGCATGAGAGAACAGGAACTCCTCTAACTCTAACTGCACAGAGAAAGGCACAAAACCCCCAAATTACACATCTGAGCTGGTGTTCCCTGGACCCAGCATCTTATTTCAGTTCTAAAGCAGCAGCTCCCTCAAACTGCAGGTAAAGAGAGAAAGACAGACCACTCAGAAAGCCAGCCATCACAGTCAACCCCAGACCATGGCTACAGCAGCCAGCACTAGGAACACCTCACCTCTCAACACTGGGGACAAGATGGGAACTTAAATCCATCTCTTCTCCCTTGTAAGTCTATCACATGATACTAGCACTTCAACAACCTTCTAGGGAATAAATCCTCATCAGGCTTGGCAGCCCTGTAGCTGAAGCCACTGAAGACAAAACAAAATGCTTTGGGTTCCAATTTGGTTTATGACAATATGGTACATAAAATAACCTCTCGCCTAAGTAGAATTTAAATTTTTAAACAAAACCCGGAAGACGGTACTAAAACTAAACAGAACACCATTTATACTGCTAACAATGAAATTATGATTTGCAAGCACTGCTTAATGCCTAATTTACTCATTGGAATGCACATTAGAACCTTTAATGACACAATCATATGTTTTTACACTGAACTTCTAACTCACTCACTTCACAACTTTAACATGAAAGCAGATGAAATAAATTCTCAGACTGAGTGTAAAGTTTCCATCCCTGAACTTCTTGAGAAGTTGATTTTGTAACCTAAATAGTATTACTGCAATGCATTTTACATGATTGCAATCTATTTTTACATGAATATATTCCATGTTTCATCAGGTAAAAAAAATAAATCTGTCTAAATAAAGCCAGACAAGCATGAAAGCTCCCCTACCGAGGTCACGGGGACTGAATACGAATATTGGAGAAGAGAATTCAACTCCTTAACAATGTCTTATCTCTCCTGTAGTTTACTTCAATATTTATTTTCTCTACAGTTAGCAGTCTGATTTTGTTACCACTACATAGCACTTTGCATCCATAACACTGCCACTTGGTGATCCTATCACACTTACACATAAAAAGAAGCCCATCTGCTCTCCTCTTCACATTTGAAAGTCAGAAATCTTGTGCCTAGAAAACCCTTGTGTCTAATGGTGCTGATCACATGGTTCCCACTCACCCATCCACAAACGTTAGCAGAAAAACATTTCTTCACTGTGGAGACCGAAGCATCAGTGGTGAGAAAGAAAGTTTAGGAAAGTTACCAATGAAAAGAGACAGCCTTACAGCAAATGCAAAGCCAATGTAAACTGGTATCATCCATCTAAACAGACGCCCTCACATCACCAATGTATAATTCATTTGGAAGACTCTTTGTTCCCTCTTCAGTGACTTATTAATGATTCATTAATAAGCCTTGAGAGAGAGAACAAACAGGTGGGGAAGACATTGCATCCAAGAAGATTTTAGCACCAGCTTACCCACTGGAACTTGCATCTTTACTTTCTGTGTATCTGATGATGAAAACCATGACACTACCCTGAGGCTCCAGGCTGCTGCTCTCTGGCTGTCCCTACACTGCAAGATCACAGTTGGCTCCTGTGTCTGTAAACAAGTCATGGCAGAAACCCATAGCTGTATCCCAGATGGAGGTAAGACTTGGGCATGCACAACTCCTCAGCTCCCTGGCATACACCAGACATAAAAAAGGGCCCACAGGCTAGAAGGGAGCTGTGTCGTGCTACAGCTATTCCTGATCTGGGTATCTGGGGAATCAGGTCTGCACCAAATTCAAACACCGCCAATTTTGTACATAACCCCCTTATTTTGAGAGACACAAATTATGTCTTTATTTAAAAACTGAAAAGGCAGAAAAAACATTGTGTTCAAACTCTGTTTATAAACAAGGCTGAGATACAGAGTACTGCCTTAGGGATGCTTTCATTGAGAACTGACCACGGTTTAGAAAATAGCAGAAAATACAAAGACATCTGTCCTATTGCTTTTAAACAGATACAATTAATTAAATCAGTACGTGGAGCTTTTGGGTTGAATAAGTAATATTTTATCAGAGGGTTACAGCAGTAACATAAGCACTAGCTTAGTTCTGGATGCTTAGGAATATTGTAGATTCCTCCATAGGAAGGAAAGTAGATTCCATACAGGATAACTAGGGGGAACCTGCAGCTACTATCAACTCTTGTCCAGGAAAGTGACTGACAAGTCTCACATTGCCTTGGTGCTGATAGTATCTTCACTGCACAAGACTGTGATATCACAGCTAAATTCCACAGTGCATTCTTTCACCTTGCTTCAAAATCAAAGCAGTCTGTAGTTTGCACAGAAAGTTAGGAACAAAAGAGATTCCTTTGACAACATGAGCATTTGCTTTCAGTTGTGAAACATTCATAAAAAGAAAGTAAAACAAACAAACAAAAAGTCTTGTAAAAAAGGAGAGAGATAACCCCTGTTTTTTTCCTTCAAGGATAAGCCATTTCCCAGTATACTTAGCATTTTGACAAACACAGAACAGTTGTATTCCACTTCAGGGTGTTTTACAAACACAAGGATTGTAGCCAGGCTCTTCCACCCTATGGCTCTAAATGCACTCAAGGGATCAAAAGGGAGAAGGCTATTGGATAATGGCTATGCTGGATTCTTCCCTGCCATGCTCAGAAACCAGTTTCCTTATTTCCTTACCCTCTGTTTCCGTAGGCTTCCTGGGCTGGTGGGAGATGGGCTTGGAGACTTCCCAGAGCGGGGAGTAGAAAGCTGGCTACCAGGGGTTCCATTCACTAAAAGGACAAGAAATTGAAAAAAATAAATACAAGGCATTATTAAAGGAACAAAATAGTTAAATCCATTTTTTTTAAATTTATTAAACAGATTCATTTGCTTTTGCTTAATGTTTTAAACATTAAATAAGGTAATTCAAAAAAGAATTATTTCCTTAGAGTTTTGGCTCATGAAGAAAATTTTTTATACAGAGTGGAAGAAAATAATGAAAAAACCTGAATAGACTTCAGTCAATGGCAGAGAACATGATCATGTTTTCTTGAACTATACTGTTCCTGTACTTGAAAGTAATGGGGAACTAGGTGCTTTGTTAATCTCAAAAGACACAATATATAAACCTTTTCATTCCATTTAACTAGTGCTTGAAGTGCTACCCTGTAAAAATAAAACACAGTATTGCTTGCAAGAACAAATCAGCTGCTTGCTTTTCCTTACTCAATCATTTGAAGAAATTTTTGCAATACTATCTGACCCAAACATCACCTCAGACTTAATCCAGAAGGGCTTTCTAGAGGAAAATGAATTGGATATAGCTCCTCCAGTATGACTTACAGGAAAGCATCACTTTCTCAAATAAGCAAGTTTCTTCACATATGTCAGCACCTATCTCTTTAGAAGCATCTTCACGTGCATATGACATTATCCAATAAATTAACAAAACAATGCCAGCAGAGGACAGAATTCTACTACAAAGTAATCACACGAGAGGCTATCAATAATACACTGAAACACCGACAGAAACACTACAAAGCATGTATCACATATCCACGTAAATATTCTTAAACAAGCAACTGTTCTATCACTGTCCACATTTGTAAGTGCTAGGATAAAAAGAATAGACAGACAGATTCCCAGATTCTGAATCTTAGGAGAATATTTTCATACTGAGGATATCAACAAGGCATTTGACTTACCTTCTATGAGTTCTAACATGGACAGAATCTGACTGTTTAACCTGGTAGGAGCAAGCAGCAAAATTCCTGCTCTGTACTAAGCCAAGCTGTAGCCAAACTGAGAAGCAATGGGATTAGTTAAGGATAGCTGGGGCTGCTCACAGAGTGAGCTGAATGCGATGCAGAATTCATAAGCAGAAGCCTTTTCTGCGTAAGGCTGACGTCTTCAGAGCAGCAGTGGGAGGTGCAGGTGCTGTCTTAGGGCTACATCAAAGGTGTCAATTAAGCATAATGCTGCTGCTTCACAACGCTGAGCCACCGCAACCCCCACTCGCTTTCCATGGAGCCCCGAAAGCCTAGGCAATTTTATATGCTGTGCACTGAATCATAATGAGGTGCCTTTGGGGGCAATGTACCAAATGACTCATCTGAAAATCAAAATGACAATAACTCTTGTAAAACCTTTGCTGACTGGCAATCTAGCAAATGCTAATTCCTTTGGATAATATAGTAGGCATTTTTAAAAGATTCTTCTTACTTTTTACATAATACATTGTTCTTACTGGCTAATACTGGGCCCACACATTATAATGAAGAAACATGTATACCTACCACACCACACACATCAATAAAACACATCATACTGCTTGATAAAGGATACACTTAATAGTGCTTAGGTGCTATGAGTGATCCAATCTCAACATCACTTTGTTTAGAGTAAAGGTGCAATATATTTGCATAACTATAGAAACAACACAATGCACTAATTTGATTTATAGAAAATAATTCCACTCATCTAGGCTTAAAAATATCTTTATACAGAGGACAATGGTTTGCACATATCAACACTCATTCAAATACTGTACTAAGTGTAGTGGGAATGCACATGCATATGTATGTATGCATGTTCATACAGTATTCAGCAAAACACCACACAGATCTGTCCAACAGTGACTAAAATCAAATTTATTACTGATATCACTGAAATAATTTAGGAAAAGAGCAAGATGAGGACATTAAAAATGAGCTTTCTAGAATCTCAAACTTGTAAAGTTGTAAAAGGTGTCTTCTAGACATTTATGGCATAATTTAGAAACTAACATTTAACTACTACTATTCACACAGACCTAGTCCTCAAGACTGCTGAGTAACAGGACTAGTGATCTGCCTTCTCTTTAAACCAAGCAGATACTCTTAGGTCTTATTACAAGCAAATTTAAGATAACAGCTACATTTCAATACACCTTGTAACACTAGGCACCGGTACCTGTTCTTTATAGATGGACTCCTTCCCTGTAACTTTCAACAATAGTTTTTCTTAGAATTACTATAGCAATTATTCTGTCCTGAAGGCAAAAACTTGAGGCTACCAAGTGGAATGAGACAAATAGATGCCATGGTGTATTTAACTATTGATGTATTTCCCTATTGATGCATATTATGTTAATGAGTATCTATTTAGGATGAGAAAACGAAGTGTTTTAAATCCTAAAAATTACTTACTTGTCACCACCAGAGCATCCAGAGTGTTTAAGCTAAGTTTGAATGCTCTCTTCAACTGCATTTTTAAAAAGCAAAATTCTGATAGTTGTTCTTATGTTGGCCAACAGCAACATGTGAAATCAAGAGCACAATTAATGAATTGAGACCCCCAGGAGACTTAAGTTTGCTCACCTCCTTACCCATATCCAAAATATAAAGGTGCCAATACATAAAACATGTACAAGGATTTTTAAAAGCTTACAAGGACTTCCTATGGAGAGCTGATTAGGAAACTCTAGAGATGGCCATTAGCTCTGGAGATGAGATTCCTTTCACCAATCTTCACATACTTGTTGTATTTGCTTCTATATCTGAAGTAGTTTTCTAGACTTTATTTTAACCAAGTTTCTGTCATAACACAAGTTGTACGACCCCAAAGCAACCATCTAAACCTGACCTGATGAACAAGGTAGTATGAGCATCCACTGCAGTGTAAACTTCCAAAGTGACACAAGATTAATCCTTCTGGATGCTCTGCATATCTGGAGGTACATATTGCTCTTGCTGTTATGACATTATTCTTACTACTGATATTATTAATATAATCCTTAAGACAGACATCACAACAGGATAGAAATGATAATTCCTGATATTTTCCTGGTACATTCCAGGGGCCCCCCTTTTTCACCTTTTTGTTTATGGCTTCCTGTGCCTGTGAGTCATTATGCTGAATTTGTAGATAGAGGTGATATTAGGTGCTGTGTAGCAGGAAGAGACTGCAGTGATTCTGAACCCCTTCCTGAACTCCATTTACAATCATTACACCATTCTTACATAAGCTGCTCATGACCAGAAAACATGGCAACAAATATGTGAATAAAAGCTACAACATTTCATAATAATACTACATTCCTGATCACTAAATTTCCCTAAAATCTAGGTGGAATGCACTTTTGCTGGAAATTGCATTTCTATCCAGTATCTGCACCGCATTTCTCACTGACTGATACAGCACATGTTCCTAGAGGGAACCTTGATGTAGATAAAGACATATGAAATTGGTAAATCATCGTTGTGATTGATCATTTTATTGAGTGAGGCAAGAGGTTTCTTGTCACTTATTCATAAAATGGCAGGGGTTACAGACTTCAGCTTAACACACAGCGCCCTCCTATCATCTTATGAAAAAGATTTATCAGTTCAAAATTTCACCAGTGAAATATGTATTAAAAAGTTGCAACAATAACAAAATTACTGTGGCTGCTCAGAGCAGATGTATGTGACAGCTTAGCTGTGAACTCCTTTCCTTACTGTCCTCTCTTGCTGAGGATGTGTAACAGGGCAAGGACCTGTCTTTGTATTGGCTTTTCCAGCACCTGGCACACACATGAACTTGGGAATACCCATAAAATAGAGCACTAAAGCTGGATACCAGCATCTACTGACATAAATGCAAAATAGGTTTTCACATGATAATATGAATAATAAATATGATAATATTTATGAATAGTACTATGATAATAAACTAGTGAAAATGCTACAAATAAAAAGTACTTTGATGGCATTCCAATGAATAAACTTTGATAGAGCATATTTTTATTAAGTAATAGAAACAAAAAGCAAGAAAAAATTAATTAAAGCATCAAGTGCCAGTCTGAGGAGCTGCCAATACCACTTCACTGTATTAAAATCATAGTCTCCTATAGAATTGCCTATTGTGCAAGCGCATTGTACTCTATCAAACACATAGAGATGACTCGGTGTGTTTAAAAAAGTGGTTTGCCAAACTCAGGAGTGTGTGTGAAGAAGAAAGAGGAGACTAAAGGAAAGGAATAGTGAAGGCTTTTTTTGCAGCCACAACTTATGAGTAGGAAAGTTAAGCTAGAAAATGTTTTACACAAGTCACAACATGTGTAGGTCATATTCAGCAACTGTTAGCTAGAAAATGCTGATGTGAGATCACTATTTGACCTTGTCTCAATTACTTCCGTAGTTTTTGACTGTCCTTTCCAAAACGACATTTTTATCTCAGTAAGATTATGTAGTTACAAAGTAGCTAGGAATAAACCATATCTTGCCTTTTTGTTCCTTCTGCTTTTGTGTTCTACTTGTGTACATCTTGTCATTTTTGTCTTCACACCAAAAGACAGTGTGTACAGAGCTCCACATTAGTCAAGTGCCCTCAGTATGACTCCCCAGTAAAGACGAGGCTTTAAAAGTTCTACCTTAGCATGCAACTGGTCGAGAAAAAAACCCCAGATACCAATACTGCATTCATTTTAACTGGTGCTAAACCGTCCTTTTTATATTCAATCTTTTCTAGAGTTTATGTCAAGAAGTTAAGCAGATACAAGTAGAACATCCCTCTGCCACTGAAGACAAGGCCTGGTAGATCCACACAGAACTTTCACCTGATCAGCAGATTAGAAATGTCAGGGGAAAGGATCACCTACAGGTCAGGTTTACAGTCCCCATCCCAGCAGCCACCAATATGCGAGTTCTTGTTAGTCACTGGTACCTGTGGTAGCCACAAAGTGTAACCCAAGCAGTGCAGAGCTCGGCAGGGACTGTAAACCCCTCACACGGTCTTCCATCTCAACCCAAAGTCACCTGTGTCTGCACTATCAAGCAGAGAAGTGCTGCAGACAGGCATATATTGCAGACATATCTTGTATCTCAGAAGAAAGGAGACTGCCTTGAAAATGCAGTTCCCTGGAATCCACTTGTATTTGTTTTTTCCTGTAGTCTCAGAAGGGAAGTGCCTCTTGGGGTTTTTTTCCCTCTGCACTTCAGCTGCTATCTATGAAATTGACTGCTAATTTCATGAGTACCTAATCAAGAGAGCATCTACATGTACGTATGATTTAACAGAAATCTCTCTTTTGAACTGTTCTGCTTAACTAGAAAGACTAGGATTCTCAAATCAGTCTGTGTGAACACAGTACAATTTCTGAGCATGTTTCTTTATTTAGCATGTAAATGTAACTCTTCATCCTTTAAGAGGGTTTAACTACTCAGTATAACCAAATCTCATTCTCTCACCAACTCCTGTTTTTGTTACAGGGTATAAAACTATAAAATTTAATTTTTCAGTGACTAGTATCAAAGACAAACACCATAAATAAAAAATTAAAAAGAAGCCAAGATCAAAGCAAAAACCATCTGGAAATCCCTGGGTCCACAGGATGACTCCATCACTCCCATGGGTGTGTGCTCTTGGCTTTAGGAAAATTTTGCTTCAGCATATTTATTACAAAATCTGTCAGCTGAGTACCTGTAACAGTGTGAATAAAGACATGTGACTTCTCCAAAGACAATATGATACATCATGCTCTTTTCCTTTGGGATACAAAAGACCTTCTTGAGTCAGGTGGTTGAAGGAGGGTTTTTTCTGGATAACAGCCTAAGGATGAACCATCAGACTAAATGAAACCATACCTTATTGCAGAGGAACACCTCTTCTTCTTTTTTTTTTATTTTTTTAACTAGCAGAGAAAAGCACAAGCATCTGACCTAGGGAAGACTTCAGTAAGATCCTATTTCCATGTCCACTTTTTTCTTTAGGGAACATCTATAGTTTTGATCAGGCTTTAGTTTGACATGCAGTTTCACGATTTCTTTGCTCAGGTAAAGTTTTTAAAAAAAACCCTCTCATAGTCCTTGGTAATATGAGCTACTCTATCCATTCCTCACATATTTTCCTTTGTAATTTGGAACAGGTACATATCAACCCAGGTATTCTTGAAATAGTCACTTGTCACACTAAATAATGCAAACTCCTAAATAACTTTTTTTAACACCAAACTTTAATACCTGAATTGCTATTACAAATATGATTTCAATCATCTGACATATTCTGAGTGGTAACTGGAGGGAAACAAGAGATTGCTCACAGCGGAGAAAAGTGAGAAGGAAACAATTTTAAAGAAGGTGCTCAAACTGAAAAAAAAAAGGAAATAGCAACTTTTGTTGAGTACAAGTCCTGAAAATTAGTGTTGGAATTTCAGAAGGTAAAACAGAGTTCACCCAAATGCAGTATCCAGTATCTTTCCTTAATTTAATGGACCAAGGGTACAGTAATTCCAGTCATCTCATGCTGCTCTTGATTTGATTAAAAACAACGATTAAGATGTAAGTGCTGCTGCTTTCTTTGAACCTGTTACCTCTTCACCCACGCTGAAGCTGCCACCAGTGGTGTTAAATGGCAGCTGGACAGAAGCCACCAGCTACTGAAGAGCCATCAGACATTCATAATTTTCAGTCACCAGCAACAAGCTGATACCCAGTCTCACTGAAATTAAATGTCTCTTTTATTATGCCTTTTCCCAAACACTATTTGATGCCAACAAAAACATATCAAAGTGGTTTACAGGCTTTAAGAAGACATCAGAAAAATTAAATAGAGGTAGGATTATCTATTGCACTTGGAATCAGACTTCAGCCTTCTGCCAGCCCAGGAGGTCACACTATCTTTTCTCTGCTTCTCTTCTTTGCCTTGTTCCATGCTTCTCTTCTCTATCTAGACTGAAAGCCTTTTGAAGCAGACAATACCTCAAATGGAATTGTAAGAAGCCAGAAAGCAATCCTCCTGCAGAGAGATTTCTGTCTGGCGGTACTGTTTTGAAACACTGTCAGATGTAAATAACAAACTGAAGAAAACATAATAATGGAGAAGTCAGCCCTTACACAGATCTTCCTAGCTTGCTTGTACTCTTGGAAGAAAAAATTATTCTGTGTTTTCATATAAAAATAGAACGCATCTGTTCTCAGGAGCCAGGAAGGCTATCAGGAAAATGTAAGTACATTAAACATAGGCTCTGTTATGAAAAAAAAGGGAAGGGAAAAAGCAAGGATGGAAAAAAGGTGAACACCACCTATGTAAAGGCATAGATTCCTTTGAAATATGCCAAGAAATGGTGTAAAGGCAGATGCAGTCCTTTTGCTCACCGTAGATTGTATAGCTCAAGAAACGACAGGCAGTGTGTGTTTCCCACAGACTGAGGCATTTTACATTGCCCTCAGCTAACCAGAGCAGAGATTTCAACCGTTGTGGCCATGAGCACTTTTGTAGCCTCTGGTTCCACTCAGGGTCTTTCCCTGCAACCCTGAATCCTGCTCCACTCACAGGTTCCCCACTTAGCCCTGTGCTGCCATGGCAGTGTGTCCTAGAGCCTGTGGGACAGCAGTTTTTATCCTGTTGTTCCCATGATGTTATTGCCATGGCCATATATCTGCAAAGCCTGACAGTGCTCTTATGGTAGGTTCTATACAGGACCTACAGGCTTGCCAAGGAGACTGCCTTTAGAGGCAACAGAGGGCAAAAGACACCTGCAAAGGCTGAAAGTCATCTAAGAGCATTGGAACTGTCGTAGAGTACTTTTCCCCCAGCAGCAGATGAGACAATGAGGGAAATGGTTCTCCAGAGCAGTAGCTGGTGACTCACCAGGGAGAGAGGACACTCAGCTCCTCACAGAGTCAGGGGTCACCACAACAAGGTGAGACTGAAATGGAAAGCAAGGGCCTTCAGGCAGAATTTCCTCAAAAATAATTTAACATTACTGAGTTTATCTTCAAAGCACTGGTTTTGGTAAAGTATTATTGTTCCAGACTTAGAGATGCAAAAACAAGACACAGACGGAAAAACAACAAATGACCAATGCCCCAAAATAACCCCTTCGATTTCTGAAAGGAAATTCAGAAGCTATTGGGATGGATTTGGGAAAGTTTATCACCCCTAACCACCATTTGCTCATAGAAAGGAACTCACGGAGTTCATTGAATTTATAAACATTTAGTGCAAGTCAGAGCTGTGCTTAATTCATTGACGACTTGAAATTCTGTGTCAAAGAAGGGAAGCAGTTGTTGAGGATGGCATTTAAGTGCTTAAACCAGAATCGATTGTCTACCTGTCTTAACCTCATTTATACATCTATTTCTCTAACAATGGGAAAATGGCCGAAAGACTTTGCCTTCATTAACTCTAAAAATGATGAATCCAAATCATCTATCCTGTTGAATACCTGCATTAAAGACTATACCATACTACAGATGCCTACACAAGAGAACAAACGTTAACTCAAGTATATCTTTTCATTCTACAATTTTATCAGTTTTAATACCCAACTTTGAGATTTCTATGTTTTTTTTAACATAGTCTTTGTCTGTGGAACTTTCCTTTTTTTGGTCCATGTAATTATCCATGTGTATTATCTTGATATGGACATTAATTCAAGTCTGAAGCAGGCATATGATCCTTTTGTGCAGTTAGAATGTGCAGACTTTTCGAAGTGCAGCAAGATTCAAAAAGAAACAAAAGGAATCAGATTCTTTCTAATTAGCAACACGCTCTTTTCCATACACCTCGCTTAGCTTTTTGTGAAGGGTACATTATCAAGACTGCTTTCTGCCTGCCCTTTTATCCCTATTTCTTTCAACTTTTTTCTATGATAAAATGCTTCACAAAATGATACACCTTTAAATTTTTGTAATATATACGTATTGCCTTTGATCTGAGCAAAGAATCTACTCTTTTCCTTGAGTATTTTCCATGTTTATTATCAATGAAAGAAAAATCCCTAAAAGTAGTTTAAAGCTTATCTAGAAGCAGTTTAAAAACATAGAATAAAAATACATGTACATACATTTAGCAGTAACAACATGAAAACAAAAGTATAACTTCCAGCTATGCACAAGTCATTCAGGAGATTTTCTAGTACCGAGATGTTTAATGCAGATGTAATGGAAAAGATTATCTGCTCATATGTGCGCTAGATGGCAATTTCTCTATTCTGCTACTGTCACGGGTACATAATTCCAAGAAATAGGCTGCATTTTTAGGCTTGCTGGGTGGCAGAAAAGTGAAAACTGTACATATTGTTTGTATTTCATGGGAGATCTTTGGCTTTTGTCTAAAACCATCCAAGAGTCAATGTTTCTTTTTCTTTCTACTGCTGTTTTTTTTAAAACGCAATGTCTAATATAAAATTGCATTTTTTAAAAATCATTGACTGATTTTAGTTTTATGTGATTTAAAAACAATTACTGATAGCAAGTGTTTAGTACAGTATTGTTTCCTTATATAAAAGTAATATTGATCTAAGTATTCATGTATGTAAGGTTAGAAATAGGTTTACTGTAACATTCACACAATTTGACCTATTTGCAAAAAGCAAACAGCAGAGATACAGACAGCCAAATCAGAGCCGTTCCCCCCACTAAAAATAAATTCTGAAGAAACACTTTCAATTGGTTATCCTTTTTAAGTTTAACAAATTTAGACTAGACTAGACCAGAATAGAATAGAATAGAATAGAATAGAATAGTTCAGTAGGAAGGGTCCTACAACAACCAACTAGTCCAACTGCCCAATCAACTCAGGGCTGACCAAAACTTCAGCATGTTCAGCTGAGAAGTGGAGCAATACAGTGGCTTTGGTGAGCACTTGGCATCCAGTCAGGG
This sequence comes from Corvus hawaiiensis, assembly GCF_020740725.1. Classification (NCBI taxonomy): domain Eukaryota; kingdom Metazoa; phylum Chordata; class Aves; order Passeriformes; family Corvidae; genus Corvus; species Corvus hawaiiensis. The sequence goes on from NC_063214.1 coordinate 54,979,781, forward strand.
TCAATCAACCATATGGTATTTCTTGGTAACAGAATGCTTCCTAGCTATAGAATCATTGAGTTGTTAAGACCAGAAAAGACCTTTAAGATCATCAAATCCAACTGTTAACCCTACACTGCCAAGTCTACCACTAAACCATGTCCCTCAGTGCCATGTCTACACATCTTTTAAATACCTCCATGGATGCTGACTCAACCACTTCCCTGGGCAGCTTGTTCCAATGCTTGATAACCCTCTCAGAAAGAAATACCTCCCAAGCCCAGTCTAAACCTTCCCTGGTGCAGCTTTGAACCATTCCAACATGCCTTGTCACTGGATACCAGAGAGAAGAGCTCAGCACCTTCATCTCCACACCCCCTCCTCAGGAAGCCACAGAGAGCGATCAGGTTATTCCTCAGCCCCTCCTTTTCTCACAACAAGGCAAGCCCAAAGTCCTTAGCTTCTCCCTACAGGACATACCTTCCAGCCCTTTCACCAGTTTTGTTGTCCACCTCTGGGCACATTTGAGTACCTTCGCATCCTTCCCGAACTGTGGTGCCCAGAATTGCACACAGTCCTCAAGGTGAGGCCACACCAACACTGAATACATTGTGACAATCACCTCTGTTGTCTGGCTGGTGATGCTGTGTTTGACACACCCCAGGATGCAATTTGCCCTCCTGGATGCCAGGGCACACAGCTCACTCGTAATGAACCTGCTGCCAACCAGCACCCTCAGATTCCTGTCTGCAGGGCTGCTCTCCAGCTACTTCTCTCCCACTTTATACTTGTGCCTGGCGTTACTCCATCCCAGGTGCAGAATCCGGCATTTGTTCTTTTTAAACTCCATCCCATTAATCATTGCCCAACACTCCAATCTACCTAGATCCCTTTGCAAAGCATCTTGTTCCATCAGAGAGTCAACAGCACCTCCCAGTTTGTTATCATCATCAAAATTGTTAATGGCGCATTCACCTCCTCTATCCAGATCATCAATAAAAATATTGAACAAAACTGTCCCTAGACCTGAACCCTGAAGAAATGCCGCTGGTGACAAACTAATGTGCCTATTCCTATAAATGTATTGGTTTCAGATAAGAAAGGTTTAATTTGGTTACATCTGTCATCAGCATCCAAAATAGCTTGCATTTTTAATATTTTCACTACACTGTTTCATTTCTTGCTATAAATTTAATATTACATTAATTATTATTGTGGTATAGTAAAAGCATTCCCCTTTTTCCATAGGCCGTAAAATAATCTCCTGATCTTTTGAAGTATGTAATATATTCTGCTCAGACCTTTACAGAAGTGAACTGCAAGAAGCTAAGATTTATTCACCTATACTTCCCCAGCATCTTTAAGTAAAAACAGTACTATTTTCTCTCAGGACCAAAATTAACATGGTATCACACAGTCAACACAGAAAAAACATTGCTAGTCCCATAGAAATCCCATAGATTTGTTATGCATGGCAGGACAGTTATTTCACATAGAAATGAGCACACACAGTTCAGTGTTCATTACCTGTACTCACAAACGAACATCCATTACAAAAAAATCCCAGAGTCTAACATTCACACACTAAACAGGGCCAAAGTTTAATTTAACTCTATTCCACCTAGCTACAAAGAAAGTAACTTAACATGTTTATGGAAGAGCTACTCTGAGCTTGTCCCTCACAATGGATACTTCATCCCATTACCTCTTCTCAGGTTTCTGTATCTCAGCTGTTCTCTAGGATGTGTAGGAGGCAAGTTGCCTCCCAGCCCTGCTAACCACATCTATGCCTCCATCTCTCATCGTGTCTCTCCCACTTTACTCCTTCCCAGAGCAAGATGTTTTTTTCTCACCTTTGTTCTCACCTTTGTCTGTTTGTTAAAAAAAAAATAATAAAAAAAAGGTTCCAGTTGGTCTATCCCTACCCTCTTTGAAGCCAGCACCGGGCCTTTCTGATCACCACCTCCCCACAAAGACCTTATGGTGCTGCATGCAAGTTTCAGTATGCCATTTGCTTTCCTGGTGGGAGAAGACTAGGGCAGAAAGAGGGAGGTGGATTTCAGACAGCTCTAATGTTCGCCTCTTCCAAAATCCGTGTTCACAAGCAATGGTGCAAATGCTTGAATGGGTCTACTCAACTGGCTCACACAGAGGATTATTTGTACCTTCTGGCATCAATAATGGCAAATCATCTAATGTACTTTTTTGTTTATTTATTTGTTCTGCCTGCGAAAAAGCTGCAGGGGTGAATTAGTCATTGGCTATCTAGTGGGAGCTACTGCAAAGGCAGCCAAGGCAAGGCCCTTCAGACAGAATATCCTAAAGCTTTTTGCTATGTCTTCTCCAGCCTGTATCACTGGCTTGTTAGGTCAATTCTGACATTTCTTCCTCAGCTATCTTTGCACCCCACATTCACATCTGTAATTGCATTCTTTCTCTGCCCTGCTCTCCTTTTCTCAATACCGTCATGATCTTTAGTCAATCCTTTCCTCACTACTGCCTCCTCACTCCCTTAGAAACAAAATTCAAAAAAGATTGTGAAATTAACCTTTTAGTAACACAGATCTTATGCTGCATAACTTGGGCTACTTTCTGTATTGTTCTCATTCTGTTCCTAGTACAAAGACTACAATTTTTTCCTCAGTCTTTAGGTATTGGAAGCAAAAATATGCACAAAAAATAAAGTCAATCGAACCACTGTAATGCCAGAGTATGATTTATAGGATGCTGAAGCTTTATTTTGTATTGGGAAGACACTTGATCTCAGATGCAGTGAATTTTTACTGTCAACTGTTTTATACGTACAACGTTTTTCCACAGAAATGTGTCATTTTAAATGCATTGCCCACTCTATTGAAACAGAACAGTTGCTATTGTTAAGAAAGATTGCTTGCTTGCTTTACCTGAGCTAGTAGAAGCAGGAGACTTGCTGCGTCGGGATGGGCCTGGGCTCTTGGTGGTGCTCCTACGTGAACTCGAGGCTATTTTGGTATAGGAAGTAGATTTCACCACCCGACATTCTAGAAGACAAAGAAACTGCCTAAGTTAGCAATTAAGAAAGCCAGCAAGATTCTGTAACAGAAAGAGCACTGAGAAGTGAAAACATTTAGCCCACGCTTATTTTCATTCACCTTGAGGAGTTTTATGAGAAAATATAAAACCTGTATAAATGGCTCCATTAAAATCCAAGTACAGTATGTGCCATATCCCAGACAAAGAACTGCTGCAGTAATCCAGACTTTTAAATACCATGGTTACTGCAGGTACTTAGGACAGCTTAATTTAACAGTGCTGAGACTACTCATAAAACCTCTTTGCTTTTGAAGATTTCAGTACAAGTAATGTAGCAATTTTTTGTAAACAATCCAGATGCAATGTAAGCATTTTTGTCAGCCTAAGCAGCCTCCTCTAGAAAAATCTGAAGTCTTCTTTTCTGTATCAAAATGTTACAATTGTACGAGATGACACAAGTGTCTTCCACTCATGAAAGGTTTGAAGAAAATAAAGCAGGTTTGTTGCTCCTGCTTAATCCTCTGGTGAGCAATAGCCCACATTGTATAGCACACACAAGTCATCACAGGTTGAGGGAAATGGCACTACTTGCTCATAAGAGACATCAGTAAAATCAATGAAGAGGCGAAATTACCCTCCCACTCGAGAACACTTCAAGATGTTCAGGTTAGAGTTTATGTACACCCACACAGATCTGTAGGCATCCTTGCATTACGCCTGCAAAATGGTTCTTGGCCTGAGGATGAAAGAACTTATTGTGCATAGCACTGATGTCTTGCACTCCAAATGGATACTAGATTAATCACCAGAGATATTACACAGTTGGGAAAAAAGAAAAAAACACTTCTTAGTCAATATACAATTAAAAGTCTGCAGCAATGTTTATATTGCCCTCACCTGACAATGTCAGTATACTTTACTTGTTTAAAAATATATCAGTAAACATTTAGTTCTGTATCAGACCTGTTTCCTATTTTCTTCCCATGGTTAAGGTTCCTCAACAGAGGTTAAGAGAAATAAACAAGAGCTTTTTCTTCCTAGTCAGAAAATACCGTGTATAAGCCTGCACATTATTTAGTCTTCACAGATCAGTGGAGCCTGTAACATAGTTTAGACAGATTAGAGAACAAAGAAATAAAATTGAGCATAACTAATTAACTTAAACATATACACCAGAGAGTGATGTCATGAAATTTATCTCTCTTGGCTGCCCTAACTGTTCATCTTTCATCAAGCTATTCAAGGAAATAGAAGCAAGAACTGATGCATTACTGAGCGAACCATCCGGCTCAGCTGAGAGCTGAGAGGACCAGAGAAATGCCTTGGTCTTCCCAAAGACACTTTTCTTCCCAAACTCTCCACATTGCTAATGCCCAATAGTAGCTAATTTCTTTCTGTTGACATTTTTTGTGATTCATTGATGACTACTCTTGTTTAATACTGAACCATCAGGGGAAACGGAGGAAACATTTACTCTGTGAGGAAAAATCTACTGAAAACAGAAGGAATCATATGAAAGCTTTCAGTCAGGTGCCATTGGGTAACTACATCTTACACTGATTTATTGGCATAAACAGCTGCTCCAGAAACCATATACAATGCAAGTGTAAACAGGTTTACAGGTATCTTCCTGTAAACAAAGATGTAAAATTTTCAAACACCTAACAGCCTGTTAAAACTGTGACATAATCCCAGTGTGGGCCTGTGTGGGAAACAGCCAGGAAGGGGAACTGCCTATTCTAATGGTCAACAAACAACAAAACTAAAGCAGAACGATCCAATCAAGCCAAACCCATTAGAATTTATCATCTGCTTAGTCAAAAAACTCAAGAGTCCATGAAGAAAACAGCTACTTTATGCAATATGTAAAAAGCTTTGCTGTTTCCAGCATGTAAAGAAAATGATTATCTATATCCCTCTCTTGCATTTCATGCTATGTACTAAAGCTTAACTCTTATTTTATTACATGTATTAATACTTATTCAGGTTCTCTCAATACCTTAAAAACACCCAGATTCTTAAATATGTTATCACCATATATATACCACCTATGGAGGCATTACTGCCATTTTTAATTGGGTCAGCCTTGGCCAGAGATGGGTCTGTCCTGGAGCCGGTTGGCATTGGCTATGCCGGACACAGGGGAAGCTGCTGGCAGCTTCTCACAGAAGCCACCCCTGTAGCCCCTCCAACTATCAAAACTTGGCCATGCAAACCCAGTTCATCTGCAAATCATTCTGAAGGGCTATATACTGACCCTGACCTGCGAGTAACCCCACACTAATGGCATATTGCCCTGAGAGGAATTCAGCTCTTGCAGCTGATCTCTCCACACAGGAGAGAATCACAAATGATCGTACAATAACCCAAGAAATGTACAAGCATCACAGGATCATAAGATAATCCAGTTTGGACATAAGAAATTCCTAGTCCAGTTTCTTGTTCAAAATTTGAAGTAGCTTCACATTCATAGTCCTGCATGACTTGGGGAATGACACTTCAACCTACTTGGGGAATGCAGCAGGGCATACACAGTGCAGGAGGATCTTGGAGAGCATCAGTGACAACTTCCTGTTCCAAGAGAGAGAAAAAACAGTAAGAAGAGATGCTCTGCTCACACTCACAAAAAAAGGAAGACTCTGGGACTATGAAGGCAGAAGGTGGCCTTGGCTGTAGTGACAATGATAGGAGTGTTCATATTGTGAAGGGATTGAAGGTGGGCAAGAAGCAAGATCACAGTTCTGGACTACAGATAAGCAGACTTTCTCTTCATGTATCTGCTTGGAAGTGTCCCATTGGATAAAGCCCTACAGAGAAGAAGGACCCAAGAAAGCTCATGAATATTAAAAGAGCATCTCCAAGTTTCACAACAGTCCATCTCAACAAGCAGGAAGATGTTCAAAAATGCCAGGAGGTCTGCATGGATGAACACGTTACTGCTGAGCAAATTAAAACATAAAAAGGAAGCATAAAGAAGGTGGAAGCAGGGACAGGTAACCTGGGAGGTATATAGACTAAGTCCAAGCATGCAGACACCGTCAGGAAAGCCAGAGCCCAATTAGAATTGAATCTGATGAGAGATGTCAAGGGCAATAAGAAGTGCTCTGTTACACACAGAGGGATCAAAAGCAAGACTGTGGAAAATGTGCACCCACTGCTGCATGAGATAGGGCCCCAATGACATAGAACGTGGAAAAGCCTAAAGTATTGAATGGCTTCTTTGCCTTGGTCTTCACTAGCAAGCCCAAGCTTCAGGCCCCAGAAGCTGAGTGAAAGACTGGAGAAAGGAAAACCTATCCTGGGTGGAAGAGGATCAGATTAGAGAATAAGCAAAACAGACATATGTAGGTCCATGGGACCTGACAGGATGCACCCTGCAGGCGCCGATGGCTGACATCATTGTGAAGTCACTCAACAGTCTTTGAATGATAGTGATGATTTGGATAGCCATTTGAAGACCCAGAAAATCTCACTCCTATATTCAAAAAGGACATAAAGGGGTACCCAGGGAACTATAGACAAGTCAGCCTCGCAATCAGTCCCTGGGAAAGCAATAGATCAATGAATCATGAAAATAATTTCAAGGCACATTAAGGACAAGAAAATCATCAGAAGTAATCATCATGGATTCACCAACAGGAAGTCATGCTTGACCAATTTGATAACTCTGCAAAGAAATGACCAGCTTGGCAGATGCAGGGATAGCAGTGGATATTGTCTACCAGGACTTCAGTGAGGCTTTCAGTGCAATCTCCCATAAAATCCTTACAGGCACACCGCTGATGTATAGGCTTGATGAGCAGACTGCAAGGACTGCTGAGTCCAAAGAGTGGTGATCAGAGGCAAGAAGTTCAGCTGGAGGCCAGTAACTAGTGGTGCACCCCAGGGGTCAGCACTGGGTTCAGTTCGTTTCAACATGCGCTAATGATCTGGATGATGAGGCAGAGTGCTGCCTCAGCAAGTTTGCTGATGACATAAAACTGGGAGGAGTGGCTGATACTCCAGAGGGTCATGCTGTCATCCAGATGTACCTTGACATACTACAGAAATGGGTGGACGGGAAGCTCAGGAAGTTCAACAATGAGAACACGGAAGTCCTGCTACTGAGGAGGAACAACCTTGGTACCAATACAGGCTGAGGGTTCCTCAGCTGGAAAGCACCTTGGCAGAAAAAGACCAGGGTGTCCTGGTGGACACAAGAGGACCATGTGCCAGCAATGCAGTGTTGCTGCAAATAAAGCAAATAGTATCCTGGTCTAGGAGGAGTGTTGTCAGCAGGTGATCCTGACCCTCTACTCAGCACTGGTGAGACCACACCTGGAGTACTGTGTCCAGTTCTGGGCTTCCCAGTACAAGAGAAATACAGAAGTACTGGAAAGAGCCCAGCAACAGACCATTAAGATAATTAACTGACTCTCATATGAGGAGAAAAGATAAGGGAGCAGGGACTGCTAAGCCTATAGAAAACTCAGGGAGAATCTTACCAATGTATACAAGCAATGCAGCATGCAAAGAAGATAGAGTCGGGCTCTTTTCAGCAATGTCCAGTGACAGGACAAGAGGAAATGGGCATAAACTGAAATGCAGGAGATTTTGTCTCAGCCTTTTACTGGAAGGGTGACAGAGCACTAAAACTGATTGCCTAGAGAGGTTGTGAAATCAACATCCTTGGAGACATGGTCCTGGGCAACCAGCTCTAAGTGATCCTGCTTGGGCAGAGGAATTAGACCAAACAACATCCAAAGGTCCCTTACAACCTCTACCACTCCATTCAGGGATTCTGTGATTCTGATCTTATTCAAGCCAGAAAATCCCCAAGGCTGGACACTATCTGGGCCTCCCAGGAAAAGGTTTTCCTCCCTGGGCAAACCTACTCCAGTGCCTCACTGCCATCTCAGACTTTTTTTTTCTTATCTAGTCTAAAACTTTTGTTTCAATTTATATCTATCACCACTCATCCTTTTACCAAGCATCACCAGGAGGAGCCTGACTCTACCACCTTGATGGAGAAGAGATGTTGCCCCATGGACATTGGAGGCTTCTGGCAGGTACCCCTGAAGCAATCTCCTTTCTCAGGCTAAACAAGCCCAGCTCCCTCAGCCTGTCCTCACACAACAAGTGCTCCAGCTACCACCCATCATGATGGTCCTCCTCTAATTGCCTCCAATTTAATGATACCTTCCTGGGACTGAGGGGCTTTAAACTAGACATAGTATTCCAGATGTGGCCTCACATGTGCTAAGCAGAGTTGGTTCACTGTCTCTACTGAGTCCTTTTTAGTCCATGACACAGAAATATTCTCATTTTCCCTATTTGTCTATTTGTATAAACACTTCTGAGCTCAATTATCAACTTCTTTGGCACAATTTTCTTGTTCCTCTCAAAAATAATTCACAGGATGTGAAATTTTAAGAGGTCACAATTCAGATGAGCATATACTCTCTTTACGGTAAACTTGTCAAGTGCCACATTTCCTGTGGGTTTACAAGTTTATTCATAAAGGACATGGGCTATAGTAAGGCCTGTGGAGAGCCATGTAGGAAAGTTTTCAGTGCTGCATGCACCAGGCTCGAGCAACTCATACTTTCAAAGACTAGGGCGAGACTAGTTCCAGAATCTACAAGGATTTCCAGTCATGGGCAGAATGTAACCAGGCTGCTTGTTGTAAATAGGTCTCAGCTCCCAGAAACAGTTTACGCATGCAATTCTGTTGTCACATTTAGTTTGTAAAGTAAAATTTTACTGTAGGCAAAGATCCCACTCAGCAACCACACAACCACTGCTTGTTCCTCTAAGAAATTACCATAATCTGCCTGTTGCTGTAGGAGAGCTCTGTGTGTATGGACAAAACAAAACAAAAATGCATGTTTTATTGAAACCGTCTTTTCTACACAGAATGCAAACTGATGACCAAATAAATACATACCTTCTCCTCATCAACAGTATTTGGATTACTACAGAATGGGTCCTTTGCAAGCCATGAAACAGAATAGCATTTTTTCCCCAATTTTCTTTTGAGGCCAAAACTGTATCAGAAATAGATCTGAACTCCTGACAGAAGAGAGCTATACTGCCTTTCTCACTCATGTGGGCATGGCATGCCCAGCCAAGAAGAAACACCAAGTGTTTCTATATTATGTTCAGTAAGGAAAGAAATGGTTCATGAATCCCCATTCCTTCCTCTCACCACTGACTGACTGAGATTAAAGGAACAAAATGATGACACCCATGGTAATGCAAGACAAAAGGTCAGCTTTACAGTTTGAACTTTACAGGCTTTATTGTTTTCCAACTCAGAATATGATATAAATAAGAATGCTTTTCCAGTGAACAACATCTTGCACTAAGATGTTCTATTGTATAACTGCATACAGAGCTATAAAGTAGGAGAGAGAAGTACAGACTAACAGCAGCAAGGCTAACAATGTAACACTGCAGTCTCTTTATAGTATAGAATATTTACCACAGAGTTCTGAGGCCTTTATTGGACACTAACAATAGGGCTGAGGAAAAAAAAAGAGAAAATTCCCCAAGGCTACAATCTGACATGACTGAGACTGCAGGGACAAGATAAGGAAAACAGAGTTACTGAGATTGTATAGTGGTGTCAATGAGCAGTAGGAACTGTCAGAACCAGGAGGGACCCCAACATACGTACTTGTGAGCTCTTGATTCTTCCTGTTGCCAAATTGATAAAATGTAAGCATGAGGTAAATAAAGGATGCTAACACGCAGAATCACAACGCCTGCAGTCTCCAGCCCCATGATGTTTCATTTCCAAAATGTTACATTAGCTTCTATGCTCATTAGATTTTACAATGGCAAAAAAAGCAGCAGAGAGTAACTAATCTGCAATAAATGTGTCATAAAATGAAAAAGTTTAATGTGCTTCTAGAGAAGACTGTGAAAAGTTATTTAAATTACCAGGAGATCAAAAAGGCTTACTTGTCAGCAACTCAGAAGTTGATTGTATGGCCTTCATAAGTTCTTTCTGGGCAAAAATATCACTCTCTGCTGTGTTTTGCTTTTCTTTGAGGTCTGTGTGTAGGGAATAGATTTTATATTTTCAGTATCCCTGCCAATCTGTTTCTCTAAGACGAGAACATTTAACTTGGTTTCAGCAACAGCTGTATCCTGCAGATAAGCAAGGGGGGAAGATCAAGGATGTCTGTGGTTGTTGGTAAGCCACTTTACTGTAAGCCTCAGGCTGGTGCCTTTTACCACTGCTTAAAGACATTAGTGTCACTAGCAATGTCCTCAGGCCAATCAGTAGATCATTACCCCAAAAGCAGTACCAATTTCAGTTTTTAATGTTAAGGGTAATTTGTTTCATGTTGCTAATTCTTAATGCAGCTAATAAGATTTTACTTTTCAGCTGTATTCATGCCTTCAATTAATACCAGTAATCTTCTGTTTGCAGAACTAAGTTTTGTTCTCTTCAGCAAGAGGAATGGTAGCCTCCTGTCTAGCGGCATTGATACACACTGCAATTCACCCTACCCAGCTGATCAATCACTGGCAGCTGTGACTTGCAATTACAACATGTTCAAAAGGTTAACTATCTTGCAGTTTCCAAAAATGAAAGGGATATAGAATGTTTCACAGAGGTTTAAGTAATTTCAAAGCTTCTATCATCATGGTTGTGCCTACTACAATTTTTTCCTGCATGTCTTCCTGCTCAGTGTGTTCCTCAACACATTGCAGATGCAGATGGACAGTGATGTATGCGTAGAATGCAAAATCCCAAAGTTTTATCCCATGCACTAAGCTCTATGTCACTGTAAATGCATAGGGTTTTGCAACATCCTATCTTCTGATTTGATTTCTTACCAGTAATTGGTCTTCCACACATGATAAAGATTAGGAATTCTATTTCAACTGTGTGCCAAATACTTGTGGAAGCAATTACCTAAATCTCCATTTTTTTTTTCTGCAAAGAAATATACTTTGATTGGAGTTCAAACTACAGAAACAGTTAGATTTTCTTTCATGTGAAAAATCATTCTCCAATTCTGAAACTGAGGTAAGTATATACAATAAAATACAAACCATTAAAGCCATCTATGCCTTATTACACATCAGTAAAATAGAGAATCTTGAAAGGTATTAGAAACACAAATCACTTCACCCAAGCTAAGAATGCTTTCAGATGTATGTATTACTCAAAAAATACCTTGTTTAGGTAGAAATAAGGAATGTATTTGCAAATTCACATATTATCACTAATATCTCAATCTGCTCTAATCTTCAAATTCTGAATTCAAATGTTTCTAAATTCACCAAAGAGGTAAACAGATTCTATGTATAAATCAAAATGTTGCTTCAAGTATTTACTACTTTTTCTTCAAACATGTTCCTGTTTTAAAGACACTCTTGGGAGGATAGAACTCATCTAGTGCTAGATAGCTAAAAATATGATGAACTATGAACTATTCACCCCACAGTCCTTCTACAGTCAATGGAACATGTTCATTTATGTGACCTATCTTAGGAACCCGTATATTAGAAAAAATGAATCTTACTCATGAATTATCAGATACAAATGAGAGGTTTTGAGTTTTGGTGAAAATACCCCAATTAGAAGCAGTATCTTAGTTCCTTTTGCTTAATACAAATACCAACACAAGATTTTGCTGTATTTTGTAACTTCACTGTGTATGAGTAGATTTTATCTCCCCAGCTTCTCCAAGTGCTAACCTTTTTGTCAGATTCATCTTACACAAACCTCCACATTAATATTTTGTCTACAAAAAACAACTTTATGTTAAATCTTGCTTTACATGAGAAAAAAAAAATCTGCTATCATGAAAAATTCCACCCCACAGCAGTGGAAAAAAGGATTGAAAAACCATTTTTCATCACTGCAACAGCTTCTCTGACAAGGCACAATAACTATTTTCCAGCTCTGCATTTGTAGGCACACAAAACTAGAAGACTTCTTCAAAACCTGCTTGTATAAGTGAATCTGAAATATTTCTGACTGAATTAATGTGAATAAACTTGCATGGGTAAAATATTAATTTCTGAAATTAAAACTGGACTATCAGAAACTATTGTTAAGTTACCTGAAGACTGAGTTGAAATAAGAATTTTGTCATTAGCTAAAACATACCTCTAGCAAACATTCTCTTTGACATGTATGTTTTGCGTATTTTGCCACATACTCTGTTCCGCTCCCAGAGATTTTAATTATCACCGTTTGCTCAATATACTTCAGCCAAGATATTCCAATGCTGACATAAATGTTCATTAGTTTGCCCTTATATTCAGCACCCTTTCCCTATACCTCTGCAGATTTACCACACTAGCTGCAGTGACCAAAATATCACAAAGCTACTTTTAACTGGAAATATTTATGATGGCACAAGTGATTACAACTGCAACCATCTGTACTATTTTTATCTATGGCCTCAGCATTATTCTTCACAAAACAAAGAAATGTGACATGCCTTTGCTTATGGCTTTCCTTTTCTTTCTGTGACAAAAGCTTGTTTACGGGGCATATAGTCTAACAACAGATATCTCTCAACAAACACTGGTGAAGCCACAGGAAAAATTCAACGCTGCCTTTCTTTATCTGCACAGTTCAGATGGTATTTTTCTTGGTATTGTTTTATTCATGCAACTGGAGATGAAAAGTTGCAATGAGACAATGGTACAAATTAATTAGCTCTTAACTATTCTGTTCATCAAGATCAAGGCTTGCTTTCCTGTTCAGGACAAAGAGGTAATGTTTGTCCTATTACCCATTAAAAATAATTTTTTTCTTTACTTTGAGAATAAGCAGACCTCCTATCCAATCCATATGGTAACTATTAACATCATCCTATGCACCAAGTACACAGGCATTCCATCAAATATTTTTTCAATTACGGTCTAAGAAAAGTGTCAGTGTTGCAGTCCAACAAATTCTGGGGTTTTGGTATTACTACTTGCTGTCTGAATAGTATAACTTGTTCCCAATTGTTTACTATTTCAAATTACCCTTTTGGAAGTTTACAAGCTCAAGCTCTTTCCACAGTTACAAATATAAATTCTCATTTGCAGAACATCATCTTCACATGGAAAGTATTGGCTAAAGGTATTACTGAGAAACATCCACTCAAAACAGTTAACTTTTAATAGATTTTAGCAAGGTCTCCTGAAGTTACAGATTTTTCTGTATAACTGATTTATGGTGAGCAAGAAAATATGTATTTAAACTGCCCTACTTTTTTCTGCTTCAATTTTTTTCAATTAAATCTGCCTACTTATAATGCACTTGTTAGTCTAACAACTTTATTGGGCAGTATTAAGTTTTAAAAGCCTTTTTTTTTTCTTCAAAGAAATGAATTACACTATACTGGGATAAAGATTATAGTTGTAACAGTTAAACACAAATCAAATTCCCATGGCTTACACAGCTAAATAGTTAGATTAGCAAGGAGTTTTGCACAAAACAAGGAATATACAAATTCAGAATATCTGTTAAAAGACAGATGAATATGAAAAGCCAATTGTTGTGGGGAGTTTTGCTACTTAAATGATCATTAAAATTACTAACTTCAATCCGGCAAACAATGTAACTTCAGCAACAGTGAAACTAGAAGACAAGACACACAAAGAAGAGAACAAGTTAGAAAGAGTTTTTAGACAACATTTTCAAATTGCAAGATGTGAAGAATAAATATTTAGAGACACATCTAAGATGAACTCTGAGCTACCAGACATTGTTTTATGAGAATTGTGAGGAACAAGCACAGGTCAAAGAGAAAAAGTCAAAGCAAATGCCTGTCTTTAAAACTGGGACACAACAGAAAACTAGGAGTTGCAGAAAAGACAGGCTTACTTGAGATTATTGACAAAAGTTATCCAAAGGGAGAGTCAAGATCCTCTCCTTTTGGTTGGAGCAAGAAAAGAAGCAATGGGCACAAACTGAAACACAGGAGGTTCCCTCTGAACACCAGAAAACTCCTTTTCACTCTGAAGGGACCAAGCACTGGCATAGGTTTCCCAGAGAGGTGGTGGAGTCTCCAGCCTTGGGGATATTCAAAAGCCATCTAGACATGATCCTGGGCACCCAGCATCAGATGACCTCTAGAGGTCCCTTCCAAGCTCAACTTTTGTTTCCATGTCAATACAAAGCAATAATGGAAACAAAACATTTGAAGCTTAAAAGATATTAAAATCATATAAAATAGTCAAAATTTTTATAAAATTTTTTGTCCTTTCTATAAAGGACAACAGGAGGGACAGTAGAGATTATAAGGCTTCTGCTCAGAACTTCGAATCCCTAGCTGCAATTTAAGAAAATACCATCTATAGAAATTGCTTTTAAGTTGGGCATTGGAAAAGCAAACCAGGGTAGTTACTAATGGGTTTACTGTTAAACTAGGAGACAATGGACAGAGAAACTCACCAGAGTTTTGTTTCTGATCATGGTCTAGTCAATATTTATTTGAATTAATAAGCTGAATATGCATTTTAAATCTGGAGATGACACTACCACAGGTAATGCCGTAGGCATTGTGGAACAATATAAATCTGAAAATGGCAAAAGTCACCAGAAAAAACAGATAAAATTCAACAAGTCCAAGGTACTAGAACCAGGAAAGAGTAAGCAATAGAATAAAGCATGATGCCATCACTACAAGAGTCAGTTGCATAAATGCTAAACAGTAGTTCTGCAAAGTGGGACATAAGTCTTGCAGTGGGTCACATGCTGAATCTGAAGTAAACGACTGCAGCAAATGGAATTCTCACCCTGCTGAGGGTATCACCTCTGTGAAGGACATCTGAATTACTCCCCAGGGCTACTGCAGTGTTAGCTAACACAACAAATCCACTTTTGTGTTTCCCATTTATAAACATGAGGATTTCACCTTCAGAGGATTAAGAGAATACTAAGGAATATTACTACATGGGGAAATATGACCAATGAAGGACAACTAATATAAATAGGATCTTTAGTTCAGAAAAGAAGTGATGAGACAAAACAGCAGCCTTCAATGCTTAGTAGACTGCCAAAATGAAGAAAGACTAACTTCCTACTATTGGTTTTATCACAAATATGACAAAGGGGAATGATCTTAAGCTTCCAAAAGGTAGATTAATTCAGACATGAGAAAACCTGGTTTTAACTGCAAGGATAAGGAAGTACTGGAACAGATCACATGGAAGACTTGTTGAATTTCCCTAACTACAACTGCACACACACAGGTTAGCCAGAAACCTATAAAGTCAATTTAGGTAGAGCAGGTCCTCTTGTGGGACCTCTCAGATTCCTTCTATGATTCTTTCGATTAAGTCTTCCTAGTATGACTCATAAAAGGTACGCTGAAGTTTTTTCATTATCAGAACTTCTGCTTGGATTTAGCTGAAAGATAACTAAAAGGACAAGATTAACTCTAATGTAAAACTGAGTGAAAGTCAAAGAACATTTTAGCGAAGGAAAAGTGATTGCTTAATGGGTGAATTAAAGTCATTATCATTTCCTGAGTGGGGAGACTATTGAGATATAAATCTTTTATTTGTCTTCAAAAACCAGACTGATTAACTTTTAGAATTTTTCTCAGTTGGACATTAGCAGAATGGATATCTCCAAAAAACAGACCTTCTCCTTCACAGACAATTCAGCCTGGCTGGCTAATATTGTCTCACACAATTAAGATATATGTACATTTCCTCCAAATCAACTATATGACAAAATTTCATACTTAGAGAAGACATTTCTTACTGGCTTCATGGATTAGATGCTTTTTTACCTTCATTGGACAGATCTAAACTGATTTTGTTAGGGTTGATGAAAAGGCATGGTTCTATCTACATCTTCAACAACTTAATCTGCTCTTGAAGTACATCTTTAATTCTTAAGCTCATACATAGGCATGTCTAGATGAAAAAACCTTAGATGAAAACAGAAAAGCCCACACATTCTATGTAGTTCAAGAAAAGCTGTCATAAAAAAACCCACAACCCAACAGAGAAACCAACCAAACAAAACAAACAGACAAAAAGAAAACCCACCCCAAAACAAACCCCAACCAATGAAAACAACATTAGCCTACATCATCTTCTGGAGCACTTGACTGTAAACAGTTTAAGCAAGGATCAGAGGTTAATATGCAGCTAGTGCTTAAATGATAATCAACAAGCAGTCGGTACGCAGCGGGGATGGGAGGAGTGGTAACTATGGACTGAAAGACTATATTTATATACATTCCTTAGGTTATTGTTTAAAGCAATGCTTTACACTCTACCTGTAAATTTATAGGTGTCATTTATGATATTGTCTAGCATTTCAGTGGATCATTGTTTCTAGAACTATTTTTTTGTAACCTCTTTTTACTACTGAGTTGCAAAAACTTAGCTGATATTAGACAAATCCAGTTGGAGTTGACCTTCTCCCGTTAAATGAAATCCATTATTATGATTGATAAAGTATGCTAACCCTAAAAATGCAGTCGACATTTTAGAGGGGTACTTCATTTTTTTAATTCTTTGACCCACGTAATTTTTTTGCTCTGCAAGGTGGTGACCAAGAAATATTTCTATCTCCACCATTACTTTTAAAGAAATTCAAATTTGGAACCCTATCTATTTCCAAGTTTTTAAACAAAGTTGGTATCCTACTAAGTGTCTGAAGAGGGCTGTCATGTGAGTTGACAAAATATTGGGCTGCTTTTGAAGTTGCGTAGCTAGTATGAAAGATTAACAAATAATTAATTCAACAAGTTCTGCCACATTATTCTTTGTTGTTGCAGTGGTTGAGGCCACCACAGGAGGGACCAAGGAGCCACAGGGCCCCAAAACAGTGGAAGACTGCTGGTGGGCAGGCTCAGAGGTCTAAGACCATCCCCTTTACCCTTTTTAAGTCCATGTTCTAGATAGTTCTCCTTTCCTTAATACCCCACTGGTTCCCAGTCCCCTTGTTCCACCCCTCTCCTTTCCCACTGGTCACTGTTCTGTCACCCAACGCCCTCTCCACCCCTTGGCCCCCAGATGATTGGTCTCAGATGTTCTGCCCGCCCCTGGTACCACCCCCTATAAAACCCTGGAGCCCTCAGTGTTCTGGGTTCTTTGTCCCTGGATCCCTGCCAGGAGGGACTTCAGTAAACCTCTCAGCACTCCATACAAAGGACCCCTCCTGCCTCTTTGTCCCTGGAGCTGTCCGGCTCTGTGTGTGTGAGTGGCTGCGAGTACCCACCAGCTGCGGTGTGCCAGGGTGTGTCCGAGTGCGTTTGTGTGGCACCCCCCAAGGTGCTCCGAAGGCACACTTTCGGGATGGACGCGACACTCTTTCCACCCCCCTGACTCGCACTGCGTCACTTTGTGAGTCCCCCACAATTTTCTCAGATCTGTTTTTTATTTAAAGTCTTAGTTCTTTAAAACATTCACTTAAAATTTTGAGGCTATTCCATATTTAAGAGTATTCCTGGTCTTGGAAAGGACACAACACTCTGAAGCGGTTTCTGAACAGATAACGAACAACTTAAAGACTAAAAGATCACTAAAGACCTAATGCGAACCCAATGCTTACAAACTTACCTATAAATATTGTCAGAAAGCCACTTAATTTCCTCTGAAAAGTCATTAAAGCATACTTTTTTTTTTACAAGAATATCACCCCCCCCGCCCACCCTCCCAAATACTGAAAATTCCTAACACAGTTGAACCCAAAAGTTAGCTTAAAAAACAGGTTTATTCACAGGACATACTCCTACCTCCCTCTAGATATTCTAAGAGAGAATGTGACTTCTTGTCACTAACTTAAACATACAGATAACAATGCTCAAAGTCACAAAATACTGATATATAGACAATGCTAATGATAAAATACAGGTCCTAGAATTACTAACTTCTATTCTTCCAGTACCTGAAACACAAGAATCTCTTCAAGAACATCATAAATCCACTTTGTAACTGAAATGCAGAAATATTGAAGACAACATATCCTTGCCTTAACTTTCCAATTTGCTTCTAACCTCCCCATGGTTTTGTGTGTCAGTCCCAGCCTCCCATATGTCTGTTCCTCCCACAAGAAAGCCTCTACACTTTCTCTGACACTTAACTTCTATGAATAGAAAGCTCTCTCTGAGGCAACATGAACAAGGCAGCTTCCCTCTCTGTATGATCCCCTGATGATTTTATAATTAAACTATTGCAATCGAGATGATGTAACACAATGCAAAACAAACAGATGGGCAAGAGATATAAAGCGTGGCAAGGCCTAAACTAGAAAACATCACTGCCAGAAATATTGTTGGGCTTGCAGCTGCTGACATTGCTCCTGGGATGTGTGCACACTGAGGATTTGCTGGCAGCTGTGTTCCTGGCTGAGATTTGTGGCATGTGGTTCTACTTAGGTGCCACAAGCTGGGCTTTGTTTGCTTACTCCACATTAACATGTGCCTGCATGCAAATCTGTGGAGATAAAAGGTAATTCTGGATACCAAAACTCTGTTGTGTAGATCAGGCATGTTTTCCTATGCTGAAAGAATGTGATGAACAAATGGGGATTTTTTAATGAGGCATGTTCATTCTGTGACTGCAGCATAAAGATCTGGAGGTACCATCTTAGAATTAACTTGAGTAATGGCACCAACCTAGCTTTGTGATTGGAGCTCAGAAGGGTAAAATAGCATATCCTAGCTTCTGTGCTCCTGCAACAGGCTGCTCAACTATGTGAGAGGGTTTATTTAAATCTCACTTGGGCATCTATAGTAGTAATAGGAATTCTGAGGTGGTATGGAAGAAAAATAACCAGCCCCTGGCAAATTTCTTTCCTAATTATTATTATTTCATGCTATCTTTATTTGCCAAAAGGTGCAGTTTATTAAACATATAAAAGCAGAGGACTAGAGACATTGCTTTATGGAAAAGAAACTTGAAAATGAATAAATATTGGGAAAAGGATACAAGTATTATAAGCCAGTGCAAATTCAGTGATAAAACACAAGAGAGCATAGTAAATCAAACTCCCAAGTACTCTGATTGTTCAGTCTCAACTCATCACTCTGTAGACCGTGACTGGGCAATGGCATTTCCACTGCAGTTATGGACTAAAGCCAGGAGCAAGAAACCCTTGATGGACTGAGCCATACAAATTAAGTGATCAACTGGAACAGCTGAAGAAGGGCAGTAGGATTCCAGTTGCCTGGACTGTTTCAAATAAGCAGCATCTTTTAAAGTTGCCAGTCTCATGAGAAAACAGCCTTACTGTTCGAAGAGGAGCTCCTTCTCCTAATACTCACATCTGAGGAAACCAAATATCTGCTTTCCCACAACATATAAACTAAATAATCTCTGTACCTCTCATGGCTGAGAGGAATGTGCTGCAAACAGAAGAGCCTGAAATTAAGTATTGTAAATCTGAGATATTTATAGATAAAAAAGTAATAGATATAGATGCAGAAGTAACATTTCAGATGGGTAAAAAGCCATTATGGGGACAGAAGACATTTTCAGAAGATCATGAATAGTGAATTTATACCTTATTTACAGCAGAGTAGGATCTGTAGAATCTAAAATAGCTGGATTAACATCTGGGCTGCTTTGAAACAGACAAGCGCAAACAAGTATTTTTATTTTTTTCATTATTTCTTCCATTCCTTCACCAAAATGAGTATTTTTATGGGGTTAATATTACTTTAAAAACAGAAACAGGTAATAGAGGTACTCTGCATCTATTCCTAAAAATCTAACTCTTTACTCTAACAAGCTTGAAAATTACATACTGATACGTAACAAGATAATATAGTTGAATCACAAAATGGTTATCTGCAAAATTGATCCACTTTCAGTTATTATTTAGGTGTCAGAAGGCATGAAAGGAATGTACTGATGAGGTAGGAGGATATCATGATCCATATATTTTTTAATGAGGCAAAAGATTGTTTTCTGATGCAAGGACGATGGAAAAATTTACACAAGTGCTCCGAAAACCAATCAGAGACTTCGAGGCAGAAGACATCATCAGCCACAGTTCCTACTTACAGGCACCTCATCAATGATTTAATACGACAGAGGGGACTGCAGCTTCATTATCTGGTGATATTTTGTTTATTAATATTTAATTAATGCATATCATAACAATTCAGAATTTGACTGCGTTGCAGCAGCTGAGGGAAGGAATGAAGCTGTTCTACTGCCTGTACTAACACATCTGCTTCACAGACCTACAGGGATTCATTCAGCCACAATATAGAATACAAGTGAAAAAACACTTATATTCTACAAATGAGTTCAAATTCTCTGTGTTAAAACTGGGTGAAATAAACAAAGATGTCTTCAAAATTCATGCAGTGGACATGAAGAAATCTATTTATCTTCATTATAGGCTGAAAGTGTTTGGGTAAAAATGCCCAATTTAGGTGAACCATGAGGAGAAAAAAAAAATGATGGCAGAAGAAGAAAAAAAAAAGTAACATGACAAATTAGCAGAACCAAACCTTTCCCCCAGTGGGAGGGAGAGGTGAAGGCCAAAGGGTAGATTAATCTTGCTATATCATATGGTCCTGATCTTAAAAATTTCTCTGCGTGTTTAGCAGAAATCACACGCACAATGGGGAGACTTTGAAAAGATCAGGAGCCAGAGCAGATTAAGATGAAATGGGGCCAGATCCAAAAAGCCGTCAACCTCCCACCCTTTCCTGCAGCCTCCCATGTGGGCAGGAGATCGTTTCGTGGCTCCACAGTGCTCATCTGTGCTGAGCTCGTTGATGAGTGCTCTTTCTCCCTGTGCCTCTAACAGAGAAGGACTTTTGACTTCTCTTTTCACAGCAGTATGAGCCACAGCTGTGGACACAGGTCTTAGTAACCCCTCTTACTTTGTGGCCCCAAGTCAGTGTGCAAAACCTAACTGATCCAACCTCATCAAAAATAAAAACAGATCCATGCCTAGCCAAAATAGACAAAGTATTTTTAAAAAGCAAAAGAAAAGAAAAAATTCGCTATGTCTGTTTTAAAACAGAAATTTAAAAAGAGAAAAGGGGCTCAAGCAGACGATCAGGTTACTGCAGCTTACCCAGTTGCTGAGTGTCAGCTGAGTCAGAGCCATTATCTGCATATATGCATAGCAAAAGTGAGTTAATGCAACACGGCTTAGCTGAGCCTACAATAGAAGATTTAATTATGTGCACATGCACAATTTATACATCTGAGCTGATGTGCGATTACTTTTCAAGGTACTGAAATTGCTTGTATACGCAAACTTTAAAATCAACCAAGCAAATAATACAGACTTTAAAATAAGGAATTTAAAGGGTTATAACATAACCCTTTAAACATAACATGATGACAAAAAATGAAGAAGAACCCCTAAAAAGTATAAACACTCTTTTAACTATTTTAACTATTGTTCTGAAAACTCAAATGCATCAGTATGGAAAGCTGTTTTACTAATTTGCTTTCAGAACAGCTAGGTGCAAAAGCATATGTTCATTCACATAAATCTAACAGCAGTGTTTTCACTCTCTTTTAAGATAAAAGATAATTTGTTCCATGATTTACGATCTCACTGACTTCCTGTATTGAATTAGGCAGCTGAAACAATCCCTATCATCCTGCAAATTGTTATTAATGTGGTAGCATACACACATACCCTGACTGATACGTTTTATTTGAATTCATGGCGGGTGAGGATAGCACAGTAATTTCATGAGAAAGGGTTATACATCCACTAATGACAAACTGTTACAAACATCCACTCGGAACTTCCACACAAAGCATGCCAGACACACAGCTACATAATTCCCAGTTTTACACTGGCACGGCTATTGCGATCTGCAACTTGAGAGAAACCTTGTGTGAATCAGATGCTGTGTTCCCCATTCTTCATTATGAAGAGCAACTCAACAGATGCTTTTATAGCTGTTGCTGTACACATCTACTTCAGTTCCCCCTTTCTTATTCTTGTTATTTTTTTTCTCAATTTCCTAATTAAATGACTTACATTTATTTGCTCTTTCAATATTACCCTATAAATGTCTACCAATCGAGTTACTACTCACTGAACTAGGCAGAACCCTTTCTTGTTCCCCATAAATTTTCCCTGCAACCATAACTTCATGCTGGTTTCCCTCTAATATTTAGATGTGCATGAATGAAATGCGTTGGCTTGTACCTAATGCAACGCATGTGTTTATGGAACATAGCGGGCACTACTCCATTTTCAAAAGACATAACAAAAGAACAGTCATTTATGAAAGTTTTACTGTTTCTGATTCTCACTTCCTCTTCACCCTGCACCCTTTCCCAGAGTCCAACTAGAACATCTGGGTACACTGGATTAAATAATGGACTCTTTTGTTTGAAGAAAATTCACAGGAAACATTAAACTTCTCTTAAGACAGGAGAGGTTACTGCATGGGAGGCAGGACAGGAGGAAGTCAAGGAGCCAGATGGAGAACTGTGCTTCTTCAGGACAGAAATGTATCACTCAGATGTGTGAAGTTCCACCACAGACACCAGAGTCCTGGTGAAGTACAGACCAGGCAACTGTCACGGCAACATGGGGATCCTTGGCATCTCCTCTCCTTGAAGGAAAAGGCAAGGCTTTTGTGGATGGACTGTAGTTGAAAGGAGACTGTAAAGAATTTTGTCTGATCTGTTACCTTTGTCTATCTCTGCACAACTTTTGATATGTTTATGTATCTCAGGAGGGTGTATGCTACATTTTCTTTTGATAATTTACACCACAGAGATAATAAAACAGCTAATAACACCTGGAGAAGTTATGCAAGAGACGTGCATTGTTTTTCCAGTTCAGCTTGGTGAGGAAGCTTTTTATATCAATAGAACTCTACATCCACCCTAAGTTTAATACAATTCATTGCTTTTTATTATTATGGCAAATGAGCAATTAATTTCATTGTAACCTGAAAGTTAGTTTAAATAATATGGAAAGTTCTACAGCATTAATTTTATATATTATCATTGGTTTGCAGTTTTGATTTTTTTTTTTTTTTAAGTTTGCATAGATCCAGACCCCAAAGTTAACTGCAGTTCTTCTATATCTGGACTCAATTGTATCCAACAAAAGGCTTCTACAGACGTAGCTATCTAAATATTTTATGGCCCCCCTAGCAATTTGAAATGGAAAATGAATCTCTATGGAAGCAATAGAATTTGAGGAAAGCAGTGTGCTGCTGATCTCCACAAGATTAATTTTATATCTCAGGCGTAAGCTATTTTTTTCTTTATGTACGTAGGGGGTGGGAAAATATGTGGTGATTTTACTGTATTGGTACTATAGAAGTGGAGAACACCTACATAAAGCAAAAGCCTTATGTTTCACTTATCTGGATTTATTCTACAATCTACTAAGCAGCAAAGGAGGCAAGGGACACTCTTATCTGTTTTCCCCTTTCTCAGCTTACAGGGAAAGAATACTGAACCAATTGGTTTAAGCTGTTACCAGATACAAGACCTAGATTCACACTGGAAGAGTGACCTCAAAAACTGTCCAGCTGCATGACCTGAAGATGAGCCATGTTGCACACAGTAATGAGAATCGTTTTACTCATCCTAGGGAACCTTGAACTTCTCTAAGCTGGGTAATTTTTTCTGCAAATTTACCTGACCAAAAAGCTAGTAATTTGGCACCCTTGTTCAAATAAACCAGTATGAAAAACAAAGCTATGTATTTTGTCCTCAAATTCTGGGAAGCAATGCAGAGACACTGCAGCAAAAAATTCTTTTAGCATATGCACCAGTAAAGAAAATTTATTCTCAAAGCATGCTATAAAAGAAAACCAAGAAGCAACCCAGTTCTACCCATTTTTTTCCATCTTTTTTTCACAAAACTGTTCCACTCATTTCTATCGAATTTCTGTAACTTACTACCTGTACATCAGAAACTGACTGAATTGGTTTAGCAAATAGCCTTCTTTAAATACTGTATCTCATATCCTGGTTTTATGATTTCTGCAATTAAATGGCCTTGGTATATTAGGAATTTTGCATATATGATCTACAGGGCTAAATGTCTTAAAAGATAAAACAACAGAAAGCAGATTTTTGACAATTTATTTCCCTCTCAATATTTTTAGACTTTTTTTTAAGCAGCAGATGTTTAATATGCACATTTCAGTGCACATTTTCAGCTTGAACATCTTGATTTAAATTGAGTTACCATGAAGGAATTATGACAATATATAGTAGCTGATGATGTTCCTCTTGGATTATATTTGACCATACACGAACCTTCTAATAAGAATTCCTATTTTTTTCCATCTTTTCTTAAATAAATTATACATCTTACTGCAATGATATTTTAGGGTTGTTTTTAATTACATTGATTTGTTTTCTTTCCTTTTTTTTCCACTCTGAACAGGAGATAAAAATAAAATTTGGAAATAAGTCTTATTTAAGGGTAAGAGTGCCTAAATACCACCCTCTTCAAATATTCCAAACTTGCAATCAAGCTTTCTTTTTTTGACAGTGAGTTTGCTTGTACCACAAGCAGTACAACCATGATAAGTAGGAAATCCTAGTGGTCACTCCAAACATGTAAGACCATCAAAGCCAAAGCATAAAAAATAACAAAGACCCAATCTGATTTGAGTTACAAGAAGAAAAAAAGAAAACGTTGAAAGACTTTGATAGTTTCTCCCATTAAGGCAAATACATATCCCTATAATTCCATTTTCACATTTTCAACACAATAGTTTTTGTCAGTAAAAAGAAAGGAACACAGGATATTTTTGTTTCAAATACCTGTAAAATCTTAAAATGAAGTGGTCTAAGAAACAGCATTCATGAGAAAATCCCAGAACACAGAAGCTTTGACTCAGTAACAATTTTGAAGAACATCTTTAACTCAGCCAGAAACAAAAATACTGTCTACCAGCATCTTACCACATTTTGAGGCTTATTCTGTCTCTCCCCTCTCTCCCCTCTCCCCTAGGAATAGGCGGGGGTTTTGTCTGTTTTTGTGATGATACACTGGAGCAATGAAGAAGTAGGAAGAGAAACTGGTAGGGGAAAATACAAGAGCTAACTGTGAAGAAGTTACTGCGGAAAGTGTGATCAATCGTGCTGAATCTGAAAAGGGTGAAAGAGAAGACAGATGCAGAGGACACTCTGTGATCCAGCCAGGAATGGACAATTAAGAACCCCCGAGAAATCACACTTGAGGGGCTGGATATAACACAAGCAACACTGGGGCTGCAGCTGGAGAACAAGCAGATGACCACAAATAGAGAATTTGAGAAGATTATGTGAGGGAAAGCCCACTAGTGCCAGCTGTAAGAACAGTGGTGTCCTTGCAAAGGAAGAGTCACAGTGTAAGACCAGTCTTTTAATTGCCACGTCAAGCAAGCTGCAAGCATCACATTTTATACAGTTATTTGTCACTGTTATTCTTATTATAACATTTTTGACTGCTTTTTGAGTTGTTCTAAATCCTCTGGGTTGCCACAGATATTTGCTGAAGTTACCATTAGCAATCACATGGTGCTAGAAAATAGTCTCCTTTCACCATGGAGCTAATTTCTAATTTCCATTTTCCAAACCTGTCACATTGCAACATATACATCGACATTATGACGAGAAAAGGTATTAAAACACAATTTCAGCAGAGGGACAGATGTAACTTACTTTTGTAGTTCAAAGATGTCTATTGGCTGAAAACCAAAAGCCAGGGTTGCATTCTATTTCAGGCCTCAGATTTAGTAACATGAGCTGCATATATCTAACTTATCTTCTCATTTCTACGTCTTTCAAAGGTTTTTAGCTCAATGTAACTTGCTTTTAAAATGACCTTTTCTTGAGCAGTTCAAATATCAAGCTAAAATTTTTTCCTCCCTCCAAAAAGTCGTAATAGATAAAATATTTTAATAATACAAGTATTTATTTTCTTTATTTTTATCAAAGCCAGCTCATACTCCTAGGTTTTGGTAACACATTAAAAATTTTTTAACATTTTCATAGAATTCTTTGGCATAAAAGGTGCCCAGTAAATTCTATTATGTTGTTTTGGGGTTTTTTTTGTTTGTTTGTTTTCATGATTTATGTGTTTAGACATCTCCAAGGACCTGACTTTTGTGAGGACTTGGGCCCTCAGGCTAACGATTGCAGGAAAAGTCCTAGATGGCACATTTGCATCATTCTCCAGACACCATACTTTACTGACATCCCAATGTAAAATACACAATTATTTTCTTGCTCTGGTAATTAGTAGCACTATTTAAAATAATTTTTAAAAATAAAATAGCAATTTTTAAATTTTGTACTTCTGATGAAATGCATGTCAAGAGATGTACAAGGAAACACCAAATTATACTGTTCTCTGACTCATATTTATCACATTGCCACATTTAAAAGGTAAGGTATTTGGTGCCAGGAACTTTTGTTTCTTCACAACTCATGTGTATAATGTTGCCTGCACCACATCATGAGCCCTACTTTCTACTGCAAAACACATTATTGAGATTACATTAAGTGGAACATAACAGTTCACTTCAACTGAACATTCAACAATGTTACAGTTGAAGCTTCTTGATGCCTCCCATTATAAAATGTTGTTTACCAGTTCCTTATAAATCTTTATGAACACTTTAACTGTGGATCGAAATCTTCCATGTTTACTGTCTGTCCTCAGACTGACTGACCCAACTTAAAAGTCCTCAACTGATTCCCAAAAGATAGAGCTGGTGAGGGGAAAGTGCATTATTTCTCAGGTTAAAGAAACCAGAAAGAAGCAGAATTGGAACTTTCCCCAAATGGATGCCCTAAAATGTCTCATTGAGAAAGTTCAGTTTTTCTTTGATTTATACAGATATGCAGAAAAGCAAAGGTATGGTCAAAATATAAACCTCTAGAAGTGTTCTCATGTGATTAAAAGCCTTCTTCAAAAGTCTTCAAACCTTACGGAGATATTTTCTGAAGATCCTTCCTGCATCATGGAGGATCCATCTCCTCTACAGCTTCTGCTCATTGACTGCGTGGTTGGGTGTGCCATGTTGTACAACCATTATCAAGCATCTCTTATTTGGAACTATCAGGTGAGAGGCAATATTTTCTTTCCAATTTCCCTTTTCTGATAGTCTGAGGCTATGGTTGTTCCAGCATGGAAAGGTGACTTGACTGTTTTGTACTCTTGGTACTGTCCTGTAAGGGACAGCAGAGGAAGGAGGACACAGCCATGCTGAAGCACTGGGGGAGCCATATAATGATGAAGTAAAATATAATTTGAATTCCCTTACATTTGTGAGTCTGATTTACTTAACATTAGTACAGTACCATTGCATAGCATTTTGGATTTGGAGAGGTTTTTCCTTTTTTTTTTTTCAGTTGAAACATTTATTTTAATTTTTTTCATAGTCTTCTTTAAAAGAGATGTTTAAAAACAGTAAAATTTTACCAAATACTAAACAGTGAAGAAATCAATTACTTTTGATCTTTAAAAAAACAAAACAAAACAAAACCAAATTGCAAAAAACCTTCTGAAAAGGGAAGTGAAAATCAATCGATCATTAGAGGAATAAAATCCCCCACCAATGGAATCTGTATACTGGTGATTAAAGTTTTGTTCCCATTTGTGTAGGCACACATGCGTACATCTATCCAGAAAGTATTTTTAGTTCTTTCCTTATCTGTCTTTCCGTATCTACTCTCATAATAGTCCAATTTTAGCTGTTTCCACACATCATTTCTATTTCTGCCCTTCTCTATCACAGACCACGCATTACCACTCAGTTGCTTACAACACGAGGGTAAAGGAAAACATGTGAACTAATTGATTCCTTTGGAGAAACTTGGAAGGTAAGGAGGACCGAGTAAAATTATAAGCACAAAATTTCTTGAGCATCAAGCTCCAATGTCTTCTTACCAGCCATTTCTAAAAAATTTGAATTATCCCCTGTCCTGTGACAAGATGAGCCAGCAAAGATGGGACACTTTCCTTGGGTGAGGAGTTACATTCAAAGAAGGCACAGCTTCAACACTGTGCATAAAGCACCGCAGTAACTGCTGCACCATATTTGGTAATCTTGGCATCTTACAGCTTAAGTATCTAACAGCACAGATAACATATTAGGATGTATAAACCAACGTCTATTCAAATAAAATCCTTCTAAGACCCAATTTAACTGGCCCTGCACAATTATGTTTTCATTTTGCCCCTGTTTATCTGTGAAGTTACAGTTTCTAGCTAACCTATGTACTGTTTCATACCCTAAGGATCAGATATTTAAGTATGAGATTTTAATTAGGGCTCTCTGGCTTTGAAATACCCAGGAGATACTTACTACTGTTTCATTTCATTTTTCCTTCTTCATTACTGGGTTTGCAGATCACAAGCAACTTTAAGGAAAATGAGGCCAGCTTCAACTAGACTAGCAATGATGGCAATCATATTCTGCCTAGTTAGGCACTTCTAATACACATAATATGTGGCATCTAAACACTTTCCAACCAGAAGGCCTGACAGCAATGCTACTTCTAATAATAAATGCATAGTAAGTGTATGTTGCTGTAGGAAGAATGCACTTAAACGGTTAAAAATCATGTTTTGGGCTGAGGATCTTTTTTCCTCTCATTTCTCCTGTTCTTCTGTAAACAGGCATTTACTCATTTACTGAAGTTGTTCCCATTTATGAGGTGCTAACCACTCCCACAAAAATGCGCAATCTTTGCCATGAAGAATTTAACAGAAAGGAAGTATAAGATGTCTAGACAGAGCCATACAGAAATATGGACAGGATGTAAGGACTTTCAACTAAAAGAAGGCAGATTTAGACTGGATGTAAGGAAGACATTTTTTACAATGAGGGTGGTGAAACCTTGCAACATGTTGCCCAGAGAGGTGGTAGATGCTCCATCCCTTCAAACAATCATGGTCACGTTGGATGGGGCTCTGAGCAACCTCATCTAGTTTAAGATCTCCCTGCTCATTAGCGGGAGGGGGTTGGACTAGATGAACTTTGAAGGTTCTTTCCAACCCAAACTATTGTATGATGCTAAGATTCCAAAGTTTCATGTCTGCCACACATGAAAAGCACAGATATCAAAAAGCCAGTGTCTAATTTACATACTCCTGTTTGCCTGTATTTGTACAGGGTGTGAGTAAAGGTATTTTAAAGTATCTTTGTCATTAAAAAGGACATTGTGAACTCAGTGTAGCATCATGAACTATTTCCCAAAGGAAAGACAGACATGGAAGCAGCTTTAAATAGTTTTGAGAAATATTCATGCAAGTTATTTAAAAAGGAGGAGAAGGGTACTTTCCCCTCGTGATGATCACTGATTATTCTCTATTGCCCAACCACCTAACTGCACCACCAGGTTTACCAGAAGGAAGTTAAGTAATGTCAGTAAAGAAAGATGTGAGATCTAAGTCTTATGGGTGAGTCCAGGAAGTCTATTTCATATATGTGTGGGAGGACAGGAAAAGAAAGTTCTGGAAAATGTGGTGAAAATTAGCCACCAAAGTTAGGAATACGTGTGGAAGAACGGGTAACACTAGGAACTGTTCAGATGAAAGGCAGTTTCTCTTAAGGGACTTCTGGGCCGTTTAAAGGAGAATTGTGTTCTAATCTCATTCAGAAAGCACCCATTATGTGCTTATAAGGTAAGTATCCTAAAAAATTTTCTCTGCTACCTGGTGAGGAGAGAAACTGCTCATCTGAAATCTCCAATTAGCTCCAATGAGCTAATTTATATGCTACCATGATCTAATTCATCATGGACATTCTTTCTCAAATTATGCCTAAAAGTGACTTTTTTTCCCAAACTAACCATATAAGCAGAAAGCATTTTTCAGAAGCTTGGTCTCTTAGGAAAGCAGGAACGTTCACAGCCTTCCTACTGAACTATTCTCTTCTATTATTTCTTGAACAACTTTATCACAAAGTCATATTCATTGCTCCATTCAAGTACATAAGGAGTATATGAAGAGCTAACGTGAAAGCACAGATATAGGTATTGCTACACATCACAGAAAACTGGTATGTTGCCATTCATTTGAGAGTTTGGAGGTGTGTCCTCCTTATAACTTCCAATGATAAAGCAAAAGAACCCACAGGTATGTTAATATCCTGGGACAACAACATTCCTGTAGTTTAATGGAGACTACTTACTTTAAAAAGGAAACCTCACTTACATTCAACCACAGCAATATCATTTGAAAAAGTAACATAAACAGAGTTGCCGGTAAACATACCCTGAAGAGTTTCCATTACTGATAATATAGATGCCTCTCTTTTCTTGGTAACAATCACTGTACTTCCTTATCCAGGTTTCCTGTTGCAACAAGACCTATCTATTTCCAACATCATGAAGGAATTCAGGATTCGTTCTTAAGGAATGGTACAAAGGGACTGCAACAAAAGCAATAATTGAGAGTTTCTCTATGGTCTTTCAGATCCCATGATTTCATGTATTAGATCTTGAGAGAATTAGCCTGGCACAGTCTCAAGATAGAAAAATTTGCCCTTGTCTTTAAAAAGAAGAGACATAAAAAATATTTATGAAGATTCCACTTGATCCTGCAAATATTTG
This sequence comes from Corvus hawaiiensis, assembly GCF_020740725.1. NCBI lineage: Eukaryota > Metazoa > Chordata > Aves > Passeriformes > Corvidae > Corvus > Corvus hawaiiensis. The sequence continues at coordinate 55,010,252 of NC_063214.1, forward strand.
ATATTCCTATTTTACACTGTACCCATAAACTCCAGTTACTTTTAAACCATTCAAAAAAGACCTATTGTACTTCCGTACCACAAGCAATTCCTGATATATATACTTGTATCTCCATCAGTAAATGTCTGTCACCTATAGCAAGTTCCAAATACCTTATAAGCACTTGGATCAAATTCAGTCAGAAATAATGACACCTTAAAAGTAACAAGAGGAAATACTCAATATCCTATCTCCGCTGAAGATGCAAGTTGTTAACGCACAATGCAATGCAAGTTATATTAGCATTCAACAAAATAAAAATCCAAGGAATGCAAAATCTCAAAAAAAATCTATCCATTAAGTTTACTTCTAATGCAAGACAGAAATACACAGCATCAGGGAAACTCTTATTTTAGCTGGAAATCTTCATCAGCACTTCTGCAATGGGAGATAGCCCCTTTGACTTTAGCTAGAACCAAACCTTGGGGCTTTGAAGGCTATGCTTAAGAGAGGACCCAGGAAAAGGATTGAGAAGACAAAAAAAGCATGTGCTCCACAAATCCTGGGGTCACTTGATATGACTGAAAACTTTTTAGCACATTCCTGGAGCCCAGACACAAAGTACTTGATAAGACTTTCAGCACTAGAGCTCATGAATAACCATGGTTCACGTATAAGGAGTCTGATGATATATCAATTCATGAATCACTTTATGAAACTCTCAAACCTGACATTAACTGACAAAGGCTTTGCTCCTTCCAAAGCTACTTCACTCTTCAGACAAGTTATCAGACACAAGAGCAACACAATAAGAATTTTATGTCTTTTAATAAAGCCACATGCTACTTCAGTGCCCAAAAAGCTCTGAAAATTTAAATGCACACTACATTTTTCAACTTGATCCAGACTCTGGAAACTCTAGGCATAAATGGGTTGGTGAAGAGTAAAGTATATAATAAATACTACAAGGCAGAAAAGGAATAACAGCACAATATTTGTACTGGGTTTGGACTCTTTTATTTTTTTCAGCACTTGGGCACAAGTTTCTTCAAATTACCTACAACAGTTTGTTGGACTATCTGTACAATACCAGCTTGCAAGGAAATCCTTCTTTGCAATGTTAATGTCCCTTTGAGTTTAAGAACAGTTAAGTAACTGCTGTAGTGACATTCTTGTTGCACAAGATGTGATTATAAGATCACAGTCATTCTTAAGTCATTTACAAATTATACTTTTCTATACTTTTATTCTATTTTTTTCCAATAAAAATTATTTTAAATTTGGTATAGGTTTACAAAGCACTGATAATGAAAGTTTGACTCACAGAGAAATGAGAAATATATGGGTAGACCATAAAACTCCAGAAAAAAACTTAGGAACTTAGGAGAAAAATATTTACTTCATGCAGTATGAAGGATATTGTTTAATTGATTTTAAAAGTAAAAGTAACCATAAATTCTCTTTTCATTCAGATGCTCAATAAAAAAAACCAGGCACTGTACTAATTGAAGATCACCACTTACTTAATGTATGTGAAATGTCTAAGTTCACTGACAGTAAGAACGAAGATACCTATAAACACAAAACTGAAGGTACTGGTGTGATTAAGGAGCTGCTCCTATGGCACTTTGGCTTATGGATGTGACCTAAGAAAGGGTCAAATTTCCTGGTGCTGGATTGTCATTTTCAAATGACACTCTCAAAGTGGTTTCACGGACACAAAATAGATTCCCAAGACTGTGGTGCACCTGGGTGACAAGGTTACATGTGATATGGCCATGCCAGCCAATGGGGTCAGCACGGGCAAACAAGAATACCCACAAAGGTGCTTCATTCCATTACCTGGCAATTAGGACACTCACTGAAGCAGATGACAATTAATGTTTAATGCTTCTGTATTGTTGCTTATAAGTGGTGGTAGATACAGACACTGCAAGCTATCCTAGGAAGAAAAGAGCTGAATTGAAGTGCTTTTTCTCCCTGATGCATGTCCTTACTTACTAGACTGTAGACACATGCACCTTCTTGTTTCCTACCTCTTCAGTTTCATGTGTCTTGCACTCCTGCATGCAAAATATCAGGACACTTGTTTTGGAGGTGGAAAATGTGGACCAGTGCCAGTAAGAATCAGATTATTTTAGCCTACCAGGATGTCACTGGTTCTGGTACCTCGTGTAGTTCTATCCATGTGTAGGGCTTTAAGCTACAGTTACACATTTGTCTGTGACAAGAATATCAGGTATCTTGGAACCCTGTCAAAAATGTTGGCTGTTCTGTGCTACCTTGCTATGCAACTACAGTACTTATTATGAAACTACTGTCATGTTTACTTGGCATTTCCTGCAGGTTTTCCTCTCATCTTGTCCTTTATTAAACATCATCCATCCATCCATCCATCCATCCATCCATCCATCCATCCATCCATCCTTTTAAAAGAGAGTGTTATATCCCAGGACAGCAGGGAGGGTGTGGGTGTTGTGGAGGTGGCTGTAGGCTCGTTTTACACCTTGCCTCTGACTTCCCTATAAAAAGCTGTATCCAAATCTAGACCAATTCACCAACCACCAATCACACACTTTTCCAAAGAATGCACTTATTCCAAATTCTAACGTGTGTAACTGGTATGAATTTGGTTTGGGTTGGCAGGAACATGTAAGTAGGTGTAGATTGCTTGTAAGGGGTAGGAAAAGGAGATGAAACTTTTGAAAAATTGATTAAAAAATAGAGAAGGAGTTATAAAAGCTGTATTTTTGTTCCATTAAAACACAAGCTGTTATGTAAGTGTCTGCTGCAGTAGGTCTGGTTTTAAAGAAAGTTAAAGAGGCACACACTGGTTTTCTTGCAGCACATAAAGTTATTTAACATACCTCAAGGAACTGAAAATATTACAGACTAATTTTTTTCTAGTTAGTGCCTCAAATCTGCCTGTAATAAGAGTATTAAAAGTTAGCAGGCAGAAATTTTTAAAGAACAAAACCATAAACTGATGTTGTCTTAAGAAATTAAAACACCTGGAATAGTAATGGTTTTTTAAAACAACAATACTTGGCAGGCCCTCGAAAAAAAAAAGTTTACAGTGTCAAATATTAGCGGTTTTGAATGTTTTTATAAAATTTCACACACATAAGAAAAAAGTATTGAGCTGCAACATCAGAGAACTATCAAACCAACCCGAGCCTAAGAAATCTACAAAAGGATACAGGAAAAAAGGCAAAACTGGAGATTCAAACTTACTACAATATGGATCTGCTCAACAGCTACTTTTTACAGACAAATCCCCATGCACCAAACAATCAAATACAGCACTCTTACTGTAAAACAAAGCACTTTTATATGCTGATGTTAAACCAATATTCACACCTGGACTCTCATGCCTCACACCATGAGCTCTGCTGCAAGGTGGGCAACAAAACCCACCTGCAATCTACAGGCACATACAACTGCCAGACCACCCACATTTTTGCTTCTTCAACCTCCACGACAGTACCAAGCAGACTTATCGCAACATTGCTTTACCTATCAACAGAAAACCCAGAAATTGAGTCTCCCAAGTTAAAAAAAGTCAAGGACTCCAGAGCTGTCTCTAATTTAAAAATCCCTAGGCAGCTTTTGCCTCTAATATTAATGGGTTCTCCTTGAATGCTATCTGGTTCAGGCAATTAAATTTTACTGTAATTATTTAGATAAAACTAAAGTAAACAGGCTGAGTCATCCTGGCAATAGGCTAACAGTGGGATATTTGGAAAATGTGGCTTCACTAAGAACATCTGCTAACACCACAACACTTACTGAGGTGTGTAAAGTCCCAGTGACGATTGTTTTTTCTTCCGAGAAAGTTTAAATAACTGCAGATTGAAAATGAACGTTGGGTTGGAAATAGCCCATGAAACCATCCTTCATTCTGTGTACCACAGTATACTTCAGAGACTGGTCAGAGGAGTGTTTTGAAGTTTACAAATGAATTTATTCATAGGCTGATGTCCTCTCTGAGCACTCAAAGAGACTATTTTTATTCAATATGGAAAGTCAGATCGATAAAAAATGACAGACAAGCTTTACTAATATCAGGGGTTTTGCTTCACAGGAAGGTACAGAGCATTAAATTCTGTTACTGTCTTAACAGCCTATACAAACTCATATTTCCTGAACAGTGACAGGTCTTACTTGTACATGGTACATTTTGCAACTGACTCAACTTCTGCATTCTTCTCTGGGACAGTAATTTTCATTTCTCCAAACATTCTGATTAGAAAGGGGGCTTTTCTCCCATGATGTGTTTTATTTTTTGCTGAATATAGAAGCCAAAAAATTGAGATAGTAGATCTGTCATTGCTACACTGCATCATGACCTCCATTTGTGATGGTTTGTTTGTTGTGTTTTTGTGGCTTTTTTTAATCTCCACGTGTCAATAAAACCTTTACTCAAAATCAGCATAATTTTTGCAAATGTAACTACATGACTACTTCCATTGCTAGTTTTTGGTATAGACATCTTTACTAAGCAATTCTTTTTAGGCTCTCCATTTTCTGCCAGTTGAACTTTGGACCCTTACCAATATATTTTGGACAGATGCAAATCTAAGACAGCTTTTGGCTTGCTTTTTGGTTGAAATTCCAAACCTCCTCCAACATTCAAGTCCCCAAACTCTTAAGTCTAATGAACTTCATTGACTAATTCTTCTGAATTTTCAAATTTCTCCCTCTTAATATAATAAAACCTTTAATTATTGGATTGGTTTAGTTTTCTGGTCAACATAAATGAAATCAATATATGATTACAATATCTAATGCTCTTCCTAAGACAGCTTTATCATTATTATTAAGAGCACTAAATCTAAATAGATAAATGTTCCCAGTTGGCATTAGTAGCAGTTTATCTGTAATATGCGTCTAGGAAGTCTAATGCACCTCATAACGTGTTATTATTTCTCCTGCTGCTAAGAACTATCACAGCTATCTGTCTGCATCTAGTCTGAGCTATGATCCCAGAAGACTCCCACCAGAATCTCAGGAGAGACATCCTCCCAAAATGGATTTTGAAAAAGTATCCTGTTTTATTCATTCATTTGTCTTTATTATTAAATGTTTAAGTATTAATTTAAAATTTCCATTTTTTAAGTCAATTTCAAGCAGTTTATTTGATCCCAGAGTTAGGGTCCTTGTTGTATATTTCCCATGGTTTCCCAATTTATATTTTTAAGCAGAAAAGAATATAGCCTATCTTACAGCCCTGCAGTACACAGCAACTGCTATGCAAAAATAAATCTACTCCATTTTCTGAAGTCACTTATTCTGCAGATATCAATATGTGCTTGAAAAACAGAAAGAGAATGTATAGTTTAAGACAGAAATAGTTTGCATAATGCTTCATCAAATTTGTTCTCTTCCAGGGATTTTTTCTTCCTGAACATGGTGTCCTCATCAGAAACTGCCTTGCTCTGTAAGTTTTCTTCTTTTTTTGCTAGACAATCTTAACAGTTCTAAGTAGCAGAGAAAAACCTTCTGTTTTCTATTCCAGAGTAAAAGGAAAGACTAAGCAACTTCAATTTCTTTGTCTTTTAAACACTATTCACTCTATTAGGAATAATTAGCAATCTTCCAAAAACTTTCCTTGGACCAGATCCTTCATCTAGAAGAGTGAAATCTCATGTTAGCCCCCTTATTGCTTCAATGAATTTTAAGTCCCTAGAAGATTTTCTTTCAAAACAAAAAAAAAAAAAAAAAGGTTTACAATTCCTCTAGAACAAAATAATTTTAAAAAGCTCTGACTGAAGAATAAAAGAAGCCAAATCAGAGCTCCATGACCTACCACCTACGGGTGTTCAATTCCATGGCAACGTGAGACTTCCTAAAGATTACTCAGCCTTATATTTCTTCATGCATATTATTAGCATCCAGTTCTCCTGCAGGGAGCTATGCTCTGGAAAAAGTTTATTCAAAGGTGAGTGTTCACAGAAGCAACCTGAGCTGTCAGGTAAGACTTTGGAGGTTTTCAATGGGAAATTTCTGTAGGTTGCATTTTGAAAATAATAGCACCAAACCACTTTTGCAGCATACACTGTGAGCAGCCAGTTTTGCAGTGCAGACCAACACAGAAATTATTCAGAAGTCTTCTACTGGCCTTTATACTTGATATATTTGTGTCTGTATACACAGTATCTCACTGAATATGTATAAATATGAATATCTATCACTGGTGTACTCCACTTTCTGACTTCACCACTTTGAAATATTTTCCAGGTTGTTTGATTCTCCCACAGCTGCTATGCTGAAGTTTATGTTTGATAAGACTTTAAAAAAGCTTTTAGTGAGTATTAAGGATGAATACATTTTCCTCATATGCTTTCAGAACTTTTTTTCTTTCTAAAAGCTAAAGAGCTCTGGATTTTGAATAATTATGCTCTTTTCAAAATATCTTGCCAGTATAAAAGTATCTGGACAGCTCTGGCACTAAAAAAAGTGTGCACATACTTACTCAAGACATGACAAAACTCCAGGAAGAGGGCCTGTATCTATTACGAAAAGTAGAAAATTACAGTGGTCAATTTAGCGAGCCAGTCCAATTTTACTGCCGAAAAGTAGAGTCTAATCTCCATACAAAAGCTCTGGTACCCAAAGAACAGGCCACCCAAAGAACAGGCAGGTCTCCAGGGCACATCCTAATACCCTGTAGCAGCTGGCACAGTTTGCTCCAGGTCTCAGACTTAATGATGAAGCACTGATGCTACAAGAACTATTCTTCTCAAAGCTGTGCCATACAAATGGGACTGTAGTGCTCACCCAAAGGATCTCCCGTAACAGAACACTGTTCCAGAAATTGGTCAGATTCTAATAGTTTCCAGCATTGGAATGCATCTTCAAACTGTGAAAAGCACAAATGTACTCGCCAAGATTACCAACACTGCATGCTCCATTTTACCTGACTAATTACAAGACAAGAAAAGCACAAAGATAAACATATGAGAAAGGCAATTTCTAAACATTTCTGATGTGAAACTTCTCTGTGGTCTTCGCCAATCTACTCAACAAACTTGGTGGAGGAGATTATAATAGACAGCTACTATCTTCTACTTCCATCATCACTAGAACTGGAAAAGTGAAACAAAAAATCTCTCCCAAAAAGAACTGAAACTAAGCTGCTATTTTGGAAGCTATCATCTTCTGAGGATTAGACTGAACACACAAGCTCAAAACTCGACCTGTGATCTAGGATGGAATATTATACAAGCTGGAATACCATCAAAGGCGGCAAAATAAAGCAACTTCCATGGCAAAAAAATAGATATGAGACAGTCAAAGTAAGAGCTTGAGTCCCAAGATCTACCCTGTTGTGTGTATCAAATTTCTGTGTTTATTCCCCGGAACCTAAAATTTGTTTAGAAAAGTGGTCATAAACATTAGAATTGCACTTTCTGCATTTGGATATACAACTGAGACGTCCACAGTTTGGGAAAATAGCTCAAAATGTTCTGTGAGAAAAATGTTCTCCTGGACCATCTTATTAATCTAAATATTCAAGAAGTTACAAGAAAAAATTAAAATGAAAGAGCAAAAATATCGAGCTATACAAAACCAATAAATATTCTGTCTTCTCTCTTATTCGCTATTTAATAACACTAGCAGTTATGATTAAATTCCCTTGTATATTAAGATAATGATATTGATGATGTTTAATAACAATTTCCCTTTTCTTTAAAACAAGCTGAAGTTTTATAAATTCCCAACATAAATACAATTTATTAATATGTAAATATTATTGAGGAAATCCTTGATATTTTTGGGTGCAAAATTTTTAGCATTTTTATATCCAAAATCAGCTTTACTGCTGAAAAAGGTTGAAGGAATATGCACACTCAAACCTCATTATGCAGATGAAATGGGAATTTCCATCAGTTCTAATTTTTTGGATAGCATTTAATTCATGCTATTTTTAACAGACATCAGGGAAAGCAAATACTGCAGAAAACATATTGAAGAACATTTGGCTCAATGAGCAGGATGAATTAGCATTGACTGCAGTATTACAGTTTGGCGAGTTTCAATGGCTGTTTTGTAAGTTGTAAATGACCACAATTTTTCCTGGCGATACATACAGGCAACTTCTTCACTGCAACATGGATGAAAAGTGAAAACTATGCAAATTTACATGCATGCATGGTGAGGAGTTGGGGAAAGGGACATGCATTTCAGTGTAAATCTGGACTGGGAAGCACATATGTCATCTTCTTGAAAGATCTAACATCCCTTATTCATGTCTATAAATCTGCCAGCTGCAGGGGGAAAGCAAAGATTTATGATTTAAGTGGCCAAGCTTTCCCTGCTAGAGATGCTTAGGCAGAAAGGTGAGAAGCAATGTCTCAAATAAGTAGACCTGTGAGACACAGTGGAGAATATTGAAAGCAAATAGCTTGCAGACAACAGGTAAAGAAGTGGGCTTATGTAATCAAGAACATACCTATAACAAAGAGAAAATGCTGCACAGAATAAAACTGAGGTTCTGTGAATGCATTTTTCACGTGAGCAGCTCATTTGACTCAAGCATTACTACAGATTTTATTTCATGAACGCCACATGATATTCTATTAACAGCCACCTGACGATCACGCTACCAGCCTGTTCTGAGCATTGAACTGGGGATCAGCATCCTCCTTTGAAGAGTTTAACCCAGGAGAAACAAGTGAGTCACTCCCACACCGCCACATGGCCGAGTGCTTCCTGGCAGCCAGAGCTGGGCTGGGTGCACAGACCTAGGGAGGGAGGTACTTTCAGCACAGCTGGACACAGGTGGTCTCAGTGAGGGGAGAATTTTTGAGAAACTTGTGGAATGTCCCACTACTGGATAAAATGAGACCTTTTTAAAGTACTTATTGTGAGGAAGGGAATGAAGACAAGTACTGATGTGCCAAATGGGAGGGAGCTGAGGGTACTGTGCAATTGCCTACAGCACTAAGAGAGGGTGGAGATGAAAATGGAGGTCCTGGAGTAGGAAGATAAAGGGGGCATTGGATGCAAACCCATTGGAAAAGCAACTTCTGTCCTTCTTCACTTTCTGAACTGTTAGTATAAGTGGTACATCCAGATCCTGGCCTCTCCTGCCTTAGTTTGTTTCTTCCTTGTACACAGAATATCTGTTTCCAAGGCCCAGCAGTTGCTGACATTTGAAAATATCACACTGCAGTAGAACACTTTATATTTATGCCTCTGTTGAAAGCAAAGTTGTATCTCAAAGTCCTCAGAACCCACCATTACTTTCCAATTGCCAAAGCACGAGTTTTTGATGAGGGCAGAGTAAGTCAGCCAGCATGCTCTCCACTCCCAAGTCCAGCCAAAAGCTGCTTAACATATCAGTCTCTGTCCTATAAATCAGGGTAGACGAGGACTATAACCAATTTCCCCTTCCTGCCTCTTTTAGGAAGGACAGATTAATGAAGGTTGCAGAAACATGACAGCTATTAACAGGGATAAGCATGATACCCCTGACCTTAACCGCAGTTCCTGGATCAGATGCGTGTGCATGCCTCCATGCAGACACGCACGTGTGTGTGGACACCACGGGACTCAGATTTTCCTGGCAAGTTGTCTGCTGCTGGCAAGATGAAGCAGTAACACTGCTGGCACAGAGATGCTGAGCTGAGGACTAACAGGCCAGCAAAGCCAAAATGAAATTAGGTTTTAAAGATTCCAGTCTTAATTTTCCCCTAACACAGAGTCATTCTCTTCATTGTTTCCATAACAGTAATATGTGGTTTTGACAAGCAATCTGCAGTTGTTTTCACATCCAGACATTCTATATTGGTTACACTCTGCTTCGAGGCGGAGACACGGGCTTTGGCCAGCTGAGATTGCAGCTTTTGTACATGATGCATCTCAGTACGTGATGAAGTCTGCCATACTCTTTGTGCAACTCTCAAGCTTCCAAAGCACTCAGAAACATTAACAGAACATAAAAAAAAATTAATTTTTAAAAAATTAAGTCAAATACTGACAGCTTAAAAAAGTCTCTTATTTTACAGTGCTGAGAAAGAAATACCTGTATAAGCAAAGGAGATGTTTTGAATTAGGGCAAATCTCATGAGTTACTCACATTCCAAAATCCTATTTAGGTGCCTAAATAATAGCTGATTGCAAATATTTTTGTGAGAGTGGCCCTTAAACCTTAATCTTTGTCAACACACAGCTAAGGGCTATTGAAAGTCATCTTCTGACATCTCCTTTGAAAACTGAACATTCAGTTAAAGAAAACCTGGGATTTCTGGGAGAGTTTCCAAAACTGCAAGCTAACAATGCCTGAAGCAGTCACTGCCATACTCTACGCTGAGGAATTTTTCTTCTTACAAGCCGCTGTAATGTGTGCTTCATTAATGTAATGCTTTTGTGCTTACATATCCCATAAGAGCTTTGCATGAAAATAGCATCATCACTGATGCTTTACATACAAGGAATATTTACTTCTTAATTTTATGGTCACTCACATGCATCTTTATGTCTCATCTGCAGCTCTCATGATAAAAATGTGTGTGGCTATTGTATCCATTGATCATGGAGATGATTGCTAGGAATTATGATGGGGATAGTGCCTATTGTTTCTGCATTTCATGCAATAAACAGTGTGTTTAGCATGAAAACCATCTGTACATCAAGGCAGGGAAGGGAAGAAACTGCAGTATATAATGAGGACTGCTTGTTTTTTCTCTTTGATGGATCCCTAATTAACTGACTTCTCTTAACTGATTGCCAAGGGGATATGCAATGCCTCTTCCTGAAAGACATAAAACAGAGAAGGGAGATGATATAAAGAAGGAACACACACCCTCATTCAAGGGCAGATTTGAGCCTGAAGTCAAATCAAAGCTGAACTAATTGTTCAGCCTAAAGAAAAGAAAATTGATGAGCCCACAGATTTTTTCAAAGAGAAAGGAATCATCTGTTTCCCATGGTCAAAGTAGATAAGAAATGTAGTAATGGATTTCATTTATAGCAAGGGAATCTTGGGAAGATAGCTAAAAAAGAGTAAGAAGAGTTTACTACTGGGACAGAATGTCTTGGGAGGATACAGAGGATACAGATACTCATCACAGGCTTTAAAGGGTCTTGTTAGACAAGTATGCCAGAAACTAAATGTGGAATGTTAATCCCACATTTAGATGGGGAGGTTGATTCACTGACTTCTAGACTGGTTTTTCTAAATTTCTGATCCTATGGCTCTTAGAATGTGCTATCCAAGGGCAAGAGCAAGCCATGGGAGCAGGAGAAACAAAGATGACTAGAAATAATGCAAGAGGATGAGATTTTAGACTTTTCTGATAGGGTAGAATTAATCTCATCCTAAAAGTTTTTTCAGCAACTTTAAAGACATAAAATGTAGACAAGAACAGCTACACCAGACATATAGATGCCTCAAACCAGACAATTCTGGAGCATAATTCACAAGAACTCTTCGAAACATCCACTTTCAACTGACTTAACCAAACATCTACCATCTAGTATGTCAATAAGTTTTATTTACTGGGAAAGAAATCTACTGGGAATGGCTCAGTCCCAGGTATCTACCTACATGCAGCTACCTAGTGTTAGCTAAAATGAATCCCAGTACAGGTGACTGGCTTCCCAACCCCCTAAACTTTGCCTCTTTCTCACACCTAGTATCAGGAGTTCTGAACCCAGACCACAAAACAATGGCAGTCTTCCTCCCTGAGAAGTAATTCCCAAAAGCCCAGAAACCTGATTATTTGTGTATTTATTCTCTCTACTTTTCTTTCCCACCTTCAAGTTTTGCTTTTCTTTACTCCTGCTGCTGCAACACCTTAACTGTTATTCTCATCATCTGGCTGAAACTGGAGAATACTGGAGGGATGTAGTGACAAACCAGCAGAATGTTGCTTCAAGATGCTTTTCAGGGAAGAAGAGACAGACTTTACAAGCCTTGCACAGTTGACAGCACTTCCTAATAATTGTAGTGTTCTTAGATTAACTATGAGGGATGCAAAGACACACATTGTGATCACACAAATTCATTTGCCGAACAAAACAAGTTAAAAGCTCTTTTTTTTTTTAGTTTTCTCTCCAACTCTTGCTCCTGCTCAGAGAAGGCTGATTAGATGCATATCAGTTGGAACATCAGCTATTATTGGCAAGCAACCTAAACAAATTCTCAGATACCAAACCTCCTGAAAAAGAGAGAGCAAAGTTGATGTACACTTCTCAAAGGAATTAGAGACATAGTGTGAAATCTGATTTTCTCCCCTCCCTTCACTCCTTCAGTAAAAACACTCAATGTTCACTGAATCTTTGCCTGATAGAAAAGCAAACACTACAACAAATAGCTAAAGTTGTGTTTTCACCACAGATTTTAAGGATTTCTCTTTTTTTAAGATCAGTTATAAAATGGTTTTAAGCACCAAAGTTTCAGAGAAAGTCACTGCTTACTCAAAGGGCTGCGGATATGCCAGAAAAACAAAGACTGAACTGAGTCAGGCTATGTCTGTACTTTGACACTAGACCTCCAAAAACCAGCTACATACTTCCAAAGTGTTTTTAGATAAATCTGCTGTCAGCATTTCTTGTGTCTTTGCTGGAAAAACTGCCACACGATTCACTGTGAGGAGACTGGCAGCCACCAGTGCCATCTTTCAGATAAGAGACGCAAGTGAATCCAGACTACACAGTCAACTACCCAGGTCTCCTCTCCTTAAAGGCAAGGACCTCCATTCTGGGCACAAAGCCACCTGGAATCAGCAACCTTTGCTGCTCAAATGTCCCCCTCACATCCTAAAGATGACTAAAGCTACTTTTTCACCATTAGTACATTTTGCCTTAGAGGCAACTACAGTAATTTCATTACTGCAAAGAGCAGATCTGGTGCTCTATTCTGATTTTTATTTCCATATTATAAGGTCCTCTAGAGGAATGTAGAATGTGTTCTTGCTTCTGTCTGTGCCTCACACAAAAGGTCATTCCTGTGCCCAGAAGACACCTCCTTTTTCAGAGTCACCCTTCAACTCATAGAGTCAGGTCTGCACAAGTTGCTGCCTTCTGCTCCTATACAACTTAATGGACCATTTGTCTGGAGCTGGGTAAACCAAGAAGCTCTCCAGTTTCACAGGTTAGCCAGCGAAACACAATTGCACCATCCTGAATTGTTAAGAGTATAATTGCAACAAAAACCATGATGAAGTGGTGAAGCTAAACAGGTATGTACATAATGACTGTGAAGTGGTTACTGCTGTAACAAAATCTTCTCTGACTGATTTTTCAGTCAAGTGTTCTTTGAGACCTTTGATAGTTTGAAAAAATATGAGTGATTTAGATACCAATGGATTACAAAGATACCATGGACTGAGAAAGAGTGTAGGAGCAATAAAACTTTTGCTGTGTCTTGTTCTAAACAAAAATAAATTCAGTGTTGTTGGCAGCTTTGTTTCTTTGTCTGTTTGCTTAAATGCACAAAGCCTATAGTTAGTTTTTTCTTCTTTTTCCTTACAATTGTGATTCCTAAGTCAGGAATATTCTTTGTAACAATAAAAGTATCTGAAAACAAAACATGCATTTTCCTCAGAGGATTACATACATTGATTTCATTATTGTATTAGTCAGCCTCTGAAAAACAGAAAACTCCCTAAATTTTCTCAGATGACTTGGTCTGCATTTGCTGATTATATTTATCTTCCATATAGAATTGCATCTATCTTTCTATATCATATTACCTGTGAATCATTATCCAAATCTCAATGGTAAGCATTGGGAGCCTGAGAAATTGTAATAAAGCAACAGAATAAACTCAAAGCCAAAACATGAAAGACCTCACGAGAAAGGAATTCCACCAAACACATTTCCTATGATATGTGAAATTCAGGCTGAAATCAAGTTTTAGGCTGCAATAGGTAGACAGCTTTATTGTTGCTTTCAATTCTCTTATTTTCAGTATTTAGAATTAAAATATTTCTTCTGTTTCTGAAACCAATTCAGGTGATATTGCTTTGGTTTAATTAGCATGATATGGAAATCTGCCTATTACTCTCATTGTAAACATTTGAAAAATACATCTTACCACTTTCATCCAGCAAGAAATCATCCTGGTAACGGAACTTTTCTGGTCCACATGCAATAAAAATGTCATCATCGCCAAAAAAATCCTGAAGGCACATCACCTGCAAGCAAGAAGGAAAGAAAGACATTGTATGAAATACCTCATCATCAGAATTGTAACAATAAATCCCTCTTTGTCTCCATCTGCATGAAAATTCTTCACTTTTAATGGAATCAACAGGGCTTCATCTCCATAAATTTCAAAAATAGTAGTCTACATAAGTTTCATAATTTCGTTAAATTAATGAAATTCATAAATTCCAAAGCTGTGCTCTGACCATCTGTCACAAGTGAGAAAAAGTTTTACGGACAGTGCAGGAAAGATAAGACACAAAGCTGGAAGTGTCAGATTTATTACACAATGCATCTACGGTATGAGGTAAACGCCTTCTGTTTGTGCACAAGGTACCATTCAGGAGTTAGTGGGTAATTAACTTGCTTTTCAGTTCCCATCTCTATCATTTGGCTGCAATGAAACAAGGTTACAGCTTTGTATGCAGAACCAAATGCAGTTCTTTCAGCAAAATCTCTGTGACAGGGAATCAAACTCATGTGGGTGAACTAAGCCTCCTTCACACACTCTCCCTCTATGAAGTCCTCTTTGAAGGCACCAAGCTAAATAGCCAAGTCAGATGAGCTGGGGATAATTCTTCTAGCACTGAGTAAAAGGATAATCTCTTTCTACTCCCATATATGAACAGTCAGGATTATATTGGTGTGCTTTTATGTCCCTACAGGAGATTTAAGAGATTTTATTGCAGCCTTTCAGTACCTAAAGGGGGCTTGGAAGAAGGATGGGGACAGACTTTTAGTAGGGCTTGTTGCAATAGGACAAGAGGTAATGCTTTTAAACTAAAAGAGGGCAGATACAAGGAAGAAATTTTTTACAATAAGATAGTGGAACACTGGAATGGGTTGCCCAGAGAGGTGGTAGATGCTCCATCCTTGGAAACATTCAAAGTCAAGTTGGATGCAACTCTGGGCAAAGTGATTTATTTGAAGATGTCCCTGCTCATGGCAGGGGTGTTGCAACTAGGTGAGTTTTAAGTCCCTTCCAACCCAAATAATTCTATTCTAGGATTTCCTTACAACAGATTTTAGTTATTCTACAAGGCACTGCTTAACAATTTAATCTTTCCAATCATATGGAATCATATTAAACAAAGAATCTATGACTTTTACCAAAAATTGGCTTTGGACTTACTGATCCAGCTTTTACAAATTTAAAAAACAAAATAGATATCTACCTATCTTTAAAAAAAGAAAAAAAAGAACAAAATAAAATCTGTTCTCACTTCACATTTACAAGAAGATTCTAAAAGGGTAGGCTTGCTTATATATTTTTATATTAAGTTTTGTAATTAAATAGTGTACTGATATTTGAACAGGTTGATTTCACAAATAGGGTTTCAAGTCTACAGCCAGTAAAGCAACACATAAACAACTTCCAAAAATTGACAAAACAGTTGAGAAAGTCCAGCTCATCCAAACAAGCCCCCTCAGTCTACAAAAACACAAGCGAAAGAATTACCTAATGACATTTTGCCAGATTTTGGCATAAAAAGTACCCCCATCAATCTGAAGTAACTGGTGTCTAGGGGTTATAAAATTCATATAATGCTTCCCAGAAACATGTCTGAAGGCTTTGACATCCACAGCTGTTATGAGCCTCTATAGTAGAAATGTCTCAAGGAAGAAAAATAGCAGTACATGTCGTGACTTGCTTGTAGACTACTATTCATAATTAAAACAATTTTAAAGGTATGACATTAGCAAATGAAAAAAACAGGAAATTGAGAGAACAACAGCTAGATGAAATAAATGCCAAAAAAAAGGACAAAGGTTCTTCCTAAATTATCCTTAAGCAATGCATGTACTTTTATATTCAGGTCCACCGCAACCCTATTTCTATGACCATTGTCATCTTAACACTACATACTACCTGAACACCAACATCAAAAATGTAAATATTTGATAGAGCTTTTTACCATGTTCCCACTCAGTTTATATTCTATTATTGTATCAGCCTCAGCAACGTTTAAATAAACTCATTGATTTCCCATCTTTCTTTTTTGTCCATGAGACATATCCTGCCTATCTTCCCACCCCATACTCCCACCAAACTTCAAATATCTCTTCCCTTCAGTCAAGTTCCTCTGAAATTGCCACCTCTCCCACTGCATGTACAAAACTACTAATTTGCAGAATAACATTAAAAATCCTGTGATTTCCTTTTTGCTTCCCGAGTTTGACACACTTCTGGGGAGTGATAACTTTTACATTTTTCTTTATACCAAGCAGAGTATTAGAACCAAAACAGTAATAAGCAACTCTAGGCATAAAGTTGAGCTATTTTGACAACAAACATAAATACAAATTAAATACATGTTTGATAAAAAAAATTTATGGATTTAATAAAACTCAGAAGTGCTTGGCTCTGCCCAGTTAAGAGGGCTTTTTTCAAGCCTAAACAGGACATTGAAATGCAGGTAGCAACACCTAACCAGGATCAACTATGCCAATTTTTTAAAGCATCTCAGGTTCAATCAGTGCAATTTATATGCAAATAAGAAAGAAAATAGGATTAACACACAAAAAATAATTTGTGCTTAGATATCACTGGATTTTATTAAACTTTACACTTATAATTTAAAGTATTCTTATGCTTGCCTCTTTCTCCTTGCCCTCAGTTTCATACTCCATATGTAAAATTACAGCTTTTCTTGCCTCCTGAAATTTTAATAATTTTTGAATTATAATTCTAGATTTTAGAAAGGTTATAGCAAGATCACAATTTGCTTCCAAATCCATCTTTTTCCAGCATAACCTATCTTAAGGTTTCCAGTACCTTTTTATATTATTATTGGAAGCCCTGAGATGTCCTTCACTGTCTGCATTTTCCATCCTTTCTGTCTCAGCATCCCTGGCTCTCTCTGAAAGTTCACTTTCTTCAGCAGTTAAATTAAAAGGCATCTGACAAATACACAGCACCCCCTTCCAGGCTTTTTTGGAGAGAAATCTGCAAACACTTTCTATTCACACTCAGTCATCAGCTAAGCAACAGGACCTGCTTTTTATTACCCATTTTCACTTCTGGGGAACACGGCTTCTAAAAAGTTACAGTTTAGAAGATCAAGAACTTTTATCACCTAAGCTGGACCATACAAGTGTTTGAGAGGTCAGGGTGCTCTGATGCACATGATCAGCTTTAAAATTAGTCCTTTTTTTAAACAGTGAATTACAAAAGCCTCCCTTGGACTTTTCCGTTTGATTTCAAGGCACAGAATCCATCTTCTCGTTCACAAATAAGGCTTCATCTTTTATACCAGGACATTTCTCACAGGGGGAAAAAAAAGCCAATGCAGGAGCAGTCAAACACACACCTTATATAAAAAGAAAATGAAAAAATATTGTCTGAGACACACATGGTACTAAATACTCTGTGATTCTTTTTAATAAATACCTTTCTGGTAAGGAGATGTTATTTAACATTAATGGTGTCTTATACTTTGTAGGGGAATGAATAAATAACTAGCATTAGCAGAGGCCAGGAAGTGCTTGTATTGGTGGTGAGAAAGACAACAGATCACTAGTACAGGCTTTGGCTATAGGCAAGGCACATAAATAAGACTGGCTGACCTGGCCATAACCATGAAAAACAGAGGAGGCTGAAGAATTCGTCATGCCTGAAGTCCCCTGAGTAAATTGTACATGGTGAAGCCTGGATTCCACACAAGTCATTGCCTTAGTAAACAACTCAAGACACCCCTATGCCCTTTCAGTGAGAAACAGAGGTGTCTACCTAGGAAGACCCCAAATTATTTCATACTTCAGCAGTTGCTACTGTGCTTTGATCCTCTATTCAAAGCACCACATCAGCTGTGTCCCCAGAAGGGACCTGGGGAGGACCTGGATGGGCCAGGCACCCACAGCTGCTGGGGAAACACAAAGCAGATCAGAGCTGTCCCAGAAGGAGAACAGGGAGCAAGAGCAGCAAACTTGTCTTCCAACACACCCTCAGGCCTGGCTTTGCACCATATACACTATAGGAATTTTGAAAAATTATCTTCACTTTTCCTTCTTTAAACAGGCGAGCATTTGGAACCAATGAGAAATCTCCTAACTGCTACAGAGACTTTTTCTTTGATTGGCCTGAAACAGTTAAGCTCACCTCTTTGGAGCTGGTACCCTTGTTATGGAGACCCTTCTTGTTAGAGATACAAACCATATAAGAATTTGTGCCTCACATTTTGGAGCACAGATGGCCCAAGAATAGCAGCTTGTACAGCCAACACCTGGTTATATTCTCTCGCCCCAAGTAAGAAAGAGCAGCCAGAAGTGGTTTGGAGAGGTGCAGAGGAAGGGAGAGAGGGAAAGGAGAACAGAGGGGAAAGAGAGGGAAAGGTAAGGGGAAGAAAGGAAGAGAAAGAAGGAGGGAAGCAAGGAGGGAGGGATGGAGAGAGTGACTGAATCAATCTTTTTGCTAAAAGCATGAAACGAAAGCTACAGATGCAATCCTCTTTTAAAACTGCTGTATTCTGGCTATAGTGGGATCAGGGACCTTTTAAATTCACGTTTTACAACACATCCACAAAAAAAACCAGAAAAAAATTCTTTGCATCAGTCAAACTTTTCTATTCTTTTAAAGTTGACCACACATCGAGTTAATACTGAAACACTGATTTCTTAAAAAAAAAAAAAATTTAGAAAATAAAATTTTCCACTGCATTCAGGAACAGTTCATAGCACCTGCACATTACACAACAACCACCATGATTACTATGTCACTTCTTTGTTACAATATTCATAGTGCCGGGTTCTTGGACAGAAAAGAAGGAGAGGGTATTGTGTGTGTTTGTCTTCTTTTAATAACAACTTAATTAGTCTCAAAGCTGAAAGCTATTTTGGATGAGCAATGAGAAAACCTCAAGCTGGCATATCCTCAGGCACCACGGCTGTTGGAGAACTGGAAAGAAAAGTGAGGACAAAGAAATGAGGTGGTTAAACCAAAAAAGATGCAGAAGGCTCTAAGGAGAACTCACATGATAAGTGGGTATAGGTTTTATGAAAAGCAAAAGAGAAGTGGAGCATGGCAAAAGGAAAATACGAGGCATTAAGGAAGGAGGAGACACGGGCTGCCAGCCAGGAGCACACACAGAGGGTGACAGAGAGGTAATTGAGGCTGGTGGGGAAGGAACAGTCCAAAGAATGGGGCAGGCAGAGAGTCAGTGGCAATTGCCTTCCAGACTTCACCCCATGGTCAGCCAGATGGGAAGTTTTAAATCTATTTTAAAGTAGCCTTCTTGAACCTTAAACAATCTCATGTTGAGTTTGATTACCATTTCCCTGATAGTGAAAAAGACACTAAAAGATGTTTCATCCTTGGAAAAACCTCAGTATTTAAATGACTCATGATTTTAGGGCTCTTAGTCATTAATTTTGTGTCAAGTTTTATGAGCTTTATTACAGAGCTTGTTTTCATTTTCCTGCTACTTTTTGCTCGCTCAGCCTCAATGTTTAATTCCTAGGCAGGTCTCTTCAGTTATTCATGTCAAAGGAGTTCACCATACCTCTGTTCTACTATTTTTCTTTCTTTACTTTCCTTCTGGCTGATTTTTCAAATGAAAAAAAAGAAGCCCCTCCTTGTTTTAAGATTCAAATTGATCTTTACTGATATTTTCCTTTCAGTTTTCTCCTTAGACAAACCATATTTTCCACTAACCACTACCTTTGCAGTACTTATTTTACTTATTTTTATCCCTTTCCCCTTTCTTTATCTATTGCTTCATGAAGAAATATCTCAGATACTGAATTTATCTCACTGCCATCTACCCTGGCAGTCAGTAAAAGTCTCATGACAGCTATGAATATTCCTGGGAGCTTATAAATCATAGAATCACAAAATGGTTTGGGTTGCAAAGGACCTTAAAGTTCCTCTAGTCCAACTGCCTGAGTTGGGACATCTTCCACCAGATCAGGTTGGTCAGAGCCCTGCCGCTGTTCTTGAACATTTCCAGGCAGGGAGCATCCACAGCTTCTCTGGGCAACCAGTTCCAGTGCCTCACCACTCTCACAGTAAAGAATTTCTTCCCAATATCTAATCTAAACCGACCCTCTTCTAGTTAAAAAAATATTTAAAAACATTTAAAACCCCTTGTCCTATTGTAACAGGCCCTGCTACAAAGTTTGTCCCCAGACTTCTTGCAGTCCCCCTTTATGTTCTCAAAGGCTGCGATAAGGTTGCTCCAGGGCCTTCCCTTCTCCAGGCTGAACAACCCTGGCTCTCTTGGTCTTTCTTCATATGATAAGTGCTCCAGCCCTCTGATCATTTTTGTGGCACTCCCCTGCAGGTCTCATGAGAGTGGAGTAGAGAGGGAGGAGAATCATTCCTAGTCCTAGCAGCAATGCAGTAACAGAAGAGACTCTCTACATTACTACATTATGCAGTAGCATAAGGCTGCTAGTATAGGCCTGCTTCCCATATTAGTTTTCCCAAAACTTTGTTCAATTTTGTACCATACTGCTTACTGTGTAGAGCTGCCCTCAAAAAACAGAGCAGTAAAACAATCAACTGTTACTCATACAGAAAGATTTCATGGCTTCATGAAAATCAGAAATTAAACATTCCATACTTCTTTTTAGGTAATTTCTGTGAAATGAGAAATCCAAACATATCAGTAAGGCCTTTGGGGAAGGGAAAAAAAAAAAAACAACTTGTTCTTTCTAAATATGCATTTGATAGCAAAACTTTCTTTTTCTTCCCTTTTCTCAAGGAACCTCAGCCCCTCCCTTCCTTCTGAGGGAAAGGAATTATACCTCAGCTGGAATTCACAGACCATCACATTTGAATATTTCCTTCAAGGTTAAGGCCAGTCTATATGCCTTCCTTTTGGCTCAGGCTCTGAGGCTTTTATTCATGCCCTTTCACATTTATCTGTCATTACACACATGCCATTTCTTGAGATCCGGTCACCTACAAAAAATATAATTTATCATCAGTGTATATGTACTTCCTCTCTCAGCTTCTGATCCAAGTTCTCTCCTCAGGTGGTGGCTTAGCTGAAGCCACTGGGAAGTATCTGCTACACATTCCCGAAGTCAAACAGCACCAAATTCATTCTTTGCTGTTGGAGTGAAATCTCCATGGTGACAACTGCATCATCAAGCTGTGAGAGATTTTCAGTGAAGAAGAGCATTTTATCATGAGATTCTCATTACAAGAGTGCCCTCTGTAAATGAAGAGGAGATGGTACTGTGGGGGTTTTCGTAAATGAAGAGATGTTACCACAGGGGTTTGAGCTGGCTGGAGCCAGTCTCTGCCAATTGGCTTGTGTGGCCGCATTGCAGAGTAATGCCTCTGACCGTATCTCTGACCCCCAAATCAGATCAACACAAGGCACCATCATATTTAAATACATATGAATTTTCATCCTCAAAAGCAGCAGAAATAGCTTGTTCTCCTGCTGCCTCACAGGAGCAGATGGAAAACAAGCCAGCATCCCCATACCCTGGGGAGTCCTGCTTCACCTGCCCTGCACGTTTTCTCCCCACAGCTGAATGTTGGTCAGTGCTGGCTCAGGACTCACTGCTCTTTATTTTGCTCCCTCTGCCACCAATACAGAGGTTTCTCTCCCTTTTTGTTTGTTGAAAATATAGTATCAGCCTACTTCTATTTCTAAGGTGTGTATTCATCAACATCATTCTGTGATACAGACAGCTCAGCCTGTATGGTCTTTGTCCAGCTAAGACTAGGCAAAAGAAATCACCAAAAAATCATCTACTTTCCTCAGTTAAAACATTTCTCTCTTGGTCAGTAAAGTCTTTTCATAAGGACAAGAAAACCTTTCACACTATGCTTTATACGCTAATCGTAATATCCGCTGTTTTGTTTTTCTGTGTTGCACCAAAAGTGGCACACCTAAAAAACCAGTCAACTTAAATTAGGTTTTTCAAATGTCCCATCACATTCCTGTTGATGCACATGTTCACTTTGTGACAAGCCCTTTTTAAAAGCTTTCCACTTAACCTCCTAAAATTCAGATAAAGATAGTAGAAAGTTTGCAGTTCTAGTGCACAATAACTACTACACCTTGGCTCAAAACATTATGTGAAACTTAAATAATTTCTATGTTAGACTAAAAATAATAAACAGGCTTCTTTGTTACAGAAATTGAGGAAAGCAACCGACACCTCATGGGCTTATGTGTGACTGCAATACTGAGAAGCACTAGCATTCAGATTTGTCAAAGGTTTCTCTATAGGAACCCCTAACATGGGCACTTGAGACTCCTCCTGTCAAAAACTGCTTCATGGCAGACAGGACAAGAGCCATGAGAATGTGGCTTTTGCACTGGAGGAAACTGAATCCTGCTAGTGACCATAAAATCCCACAGCAATTGCACAATAGACCAGCATGCTCGTGATGGACAATTCAAACACCAGAACAGAGAAGAAAAAATCTCCTCACACATTTAAAATAAATTCTTGTTAAACTAATGATGTTTTTTCAGGACAATCAAACATTGATAGGATGGTTGATTTAACAGCAGAAGATGTAATCAATGGGCCAATGGAAAAATAGTTAAGACTTGGTAGCAGAGTTCAACTACATCTGGATTTTTTTTTTTTTCCTGTGCTGTATTCTTCTATTTTCCTTTACCAGTTGCAATACAACACTACCATTTAGTGGTCAGACACGCCAAGTGCGGACTCCAGCAGCCCTCCTGGTTTTTATGTCCAAACAGGTGGCAACTATTTGCAAACACTGTACTCACATAACCCTAAGAAACAGGAAATTAATATTACTCTAATTTCTGACCACTAAGCAAAATAAAACCTCTTTGACCTCAGGTGCTTGAATAAGGCCCTGTTAGAGGTACTAAAATAGTTTTGGAGACTGAATTTCAGAATGTGTGTGTACAAGGGAAACAATTTACAAAGCTAGAAAAGCTAGATTTTGATGAAAAAGATACAATGCTCCTGTGAGGTGTTTTTTATTTTTATTATGGCTGAATTCTACTGTTAAATACTCAGAGACCGAAAAACTAAGCACAGAATATGTTGTCTATGATTTAAGGAGCAAGGAATCCTAGTATGCTAATATCCTCTGAGTCAAGATAGTGTTTACTTTTACTTCTTTGTCATTCAAATAATTGTACTCCTGCAACTGGACTTGCACAAAAGCTGCTGGTTTCAGAGCAGTTTCTTAAACTGTCTTAAGCTCTGGTCAGTGTGTCCTTCAAAAAGAAGTGACAGTTGCAAGATCATGGGCTGAAGGAGGCCTTTGTATGGCAGAACTTCTTATAAAAGAAAAACCCACAACTTGAAGGCCCTGTAGTAGAAAACCCCAAACTGCTCTTCAATCATCAATCATGTTAAAAGTGAAAATAGTATTTTTTACCTCCGTTGGAATAACATTATTTTCTAGAACACCATCCTGGATACATTAAAAAATTAAAATCCATAGCTTTGTCCTGTTTTCTGTGAACAGCAGAGCACTGGACTACTTTCTCATGCCTGCGTTTAAAGTTTCTCAAGTATGCAAGAACAACCAATTACGAATTTCTATTGTTCACATTTCATGATAAATTTTCACTGATGATCCTTCTAGTTGCTTAGAGCAGCTAAATGAGGAGGCAGAGACCAGCTAGGTGAAATAAATTCATTCAAAAGAAAAATGCAGTCATGTGTCAATTTCTGAAAATTATAATTACAGGTTTGGAGATAAAAAGGAAATATCTTGCTAAAGTACAGACAAAAAAATTTTTCAGAGTAAGCTTCTACAGCTAGGTGAAATGAATCATTGTGCTCAGTCATGTTCACTGTGTTTAGTAAATGCATTATATTGGTCCATTACCTGAAATGGAAACTAAGGGGTCTGCTACTTCTGAAGTAGTTTTACTGTAATTCGTTCATAAATATCAAAAATATGGTGCACATAATCCATGTTTCTCAAAATCAGCTTTTTCAAGATTCCTGCACACCAGTAAAGCCTTCTGATTGCAATTTCTCCCTGAAATCAATACAATTTTCCAACAAAAGACACTCTCACCATTTTACCCGAAAGCGTACAACACTCTTATTTCCATGTTCAAGTAAGAGATCTATCAAACTCATGCTATAAGGCAAGTATGAATCCTTGAATTAACTGCTAGAACAGAACCATTTGATTAATTTTTACCTCCATCCACTATGTACTTTTTTTTTAGAGGTCTGCTTATTTTTGTGAAGTTCTGCTCAGCAGGAGGTTGTGAGCTGTGTCCTGCTCTGCTTGGCTGGCCAGATGCTGCTCTCTACCTTCCCAGCTGGGAATTGTGGGAGCAAGCTGCAATCATTTTTTGAGACGCTGGGAGATCACACAGCCTTCCCTTGGAGACTGCAGAAAACACAGCTTATCTGGGAATTGGTCCAAATAAAATTTACTAGCTGTCTGAATCCAAATCCAGATGGAAATCTTCGATTGGAAATTTTGCTTTAGATACTGCAATTCCTCTATAACAGAAATTATATTATATACATCACTGACTGATACATGAAAAGCTCAAAGTTATAGTCTACACACCATTACAAAAGCATCCAATTTAGAGACTACCACGACATTAGGTGGCATTCCAGGAGCAGTTTCTTGAAAGACCTCTAAATACAAGATTTTCTTTTGTCTTTCAACTCAGAGCAACCTGCCTTAGTACACCTTTGTCAAGTGTGGGAATATTTCCAGCTTTCTTGCTCTTGTGAGAAAGACAGTGTGCACTACAGAAGCAGGTTGAAGCATGAAATTTGTAAGAGTTAATATCTGAACTGAACCCATCACACCTTGTGCCTGCACTAGAACCAGATTTCAACCACTGATTTCAAGCAGCAGATGGACTGTGCAAAAAATATATAGCTACCCAAATGCATTTAGAGGTGGGAGACCTATTTTCCCTTCTTTGGAAGCATTTTAATTCCAAAATCCCAGTGCATCACCTTAAAATCCATGACACAATGTTCTCGTGTTAGCTTACTGGCTTATGGTGGACTCTGGTGATAATGCCATAAACTCCATTTCTTTCAGGCATAATCATTAATAAAAGGCATGCAGGACAGCACTCCATCATAAACTGAAACGTAGCTGTGTGATGGCTTTTGGCTGCATATGCTAACTTAAGGCTCAGCGTGCTACACTGAAAAAGAGCAACATGGTTGAAGTCTGAAAAAAAAGGAGGAAAAGGGAAAACAGATGTCAAGGTTTCAACAAGTGGCCCCACACTGCAGCTGGAACCAGTACAAAAACAACACAAGTATGCTGATAATGTAGCATTTCGTGTAACGATAAGGGCAATAAAATAGCACAAATGCAAAAGCTCAAACAGCTAAACACCTTCCACAAATTCCAGAGGGTCGGCTGGGCTGAACAATAATAGTAATCCTTTCAATAACCAGATCAAATTATTTCAACCATTAAAGTTCTTTATGATCAAGAAAAGTGAAAATTGAGAGATTGCTTTTCTTCTAAGTGCAGAATACAGACAATAAATTTAAAATCCAATCCAAACACACATTCAGATGCACGCTATCTCATTTCCATCACTCTTGAAACTATTTGGCAATAATTTCCATTATTACAACAGATGTTAACAAGATGGATAGAGAGCATGTTAAATAAACATTAATATTAATATATAAGTGTCTATGTAGCAAAGCCACTGTTCAAATTATTTATTTCCCCAAGAGCATTTCTTGGGAAATTAATCAGGGAATTTTTCTTGCCAGTAACTATTATAAATTCAAGGTATTGCCATTGACAAAGACTGTATTGTTCAGAAAAAAACACTAAGCAATGTAACCATGGTCTACATGTGTAATCTGCATTCTGGTGGAGTGATTCTTGAAACTGCCATTCTCCCTGGGCTGTGGCTCTTTAGGACAGAGCAGCAAAGGTAGGAAATGCAGCGAGACAATCCAACCTACAGAAATTTACAATGTGAAAGAGTCCAAAAGCTTAAGGATGAAGAGAGAGCAGACACAGGCAATAATCACAAAAACCTGGAATTTTAAGCCCAGCTCTGTGAAGAGACACCTTGGTCAGAACACTGTCTCCACTTCACAGGCAGACGCTACAACTGCTGAGATTTCTCAGGCATGCTGAACATGGAGATTGCTTTCTCATGTAAGAGTTTCTTACTGGAACACAGCCTGTTGCTTGTGAGTCAACAGGCTGTGTTCTATACAGCAAATCCTGAGAGATTACTAAATCTAGCAAGCAAAAAATAAGCAAGAGTTTATATAAATCCATTAATATGATGTGAACCATCAGGATTAGAGCTGACAACAAAGAAAGCAAGCAAAAACCTCAGACCAACACTTGGAAAAAGCTGATAAACAGAGTCACAACTGACTACTGAAAGATTTGAGACTTAAAAAGGAACCTGCTAAGATGTACCTACACAAAAAGATGTAATCAGTGTAAGTTTCAGATAAATCCCTGCCAGCAAAACATACAATAAATTAGTGTTACAATGAGAGTTGAAGAGGAGGTTCCTCAAGCACATCTGAAAGCTCTAGTATGATGGCATAGAAAATAATTCCTTCAGAATCCTTTCTATTTTGCTAGAAAAAACTTTTTTTTAATATTTAAGCTATAAACTTTGAAAGGAGATACTTTTACAAAGAACCAATATCCAGAGCCATTAATTTTAAGATTAAAATTATTACAATATACTGGTACCATATTTTCAAAACTACTTGTTGACTAAGAAAATGAAAATGAAATTTTTTTGCTGCCATGTAACCCTTCACATTCATCACTAAGCTGACTGCTGTGTATTTATAAATTGCACAAGCCAAAAGCATTGCATTCATGCTTAATTTCATCTGTGCACCCTTCGGTTGACTTACTTTAATCTGTAGCATATCTTAGAGGAAACATGTGGAGATGTAGTAAGTACCAAAGGAATTTGTCTTGATTATTTTTGATATAATTAGATATATCAAACTGACACCCTGATGCAGATGCACATCTCTGCTGGCAGTGCAGCACTGCTCACATGCAAAAGCCATACCAAAAATATCTGCCAGATGCGTTTGGAAATGTTATGCTATTTAACACACATTTGAAGAATTGACTCAAACCCCAAATGAAATCAAAACGATGAAGCAATCTATGCTCAGGCAGTGCAGCCCCAAATAACTTGTTGAACTGGAGGTGCAGAAGCCCAGCAAGTTATTCATCTGTTAGGCTGTTCCTTACAAAACTTCGTAATCATTTGAATTGTATCCCCTGTGTTCTGATCCTACTACCTGTTATGAACTCAAACTTAATAGCCTACAGCTACAAATCCTTTACTTGTGAGATCCTATATCTCATAGGGAATGATGTGATAAAGCAGCATGAAAGAAGCCACATTACAAAACGTAGGAGAATTTAGTGCATTTGCAATTCAGAAGGCTGCTAGGCACAGGTAAGTTCAAAAGAAAAATATAGTAACAGAAAACAGCACCGTGTTGGGAAGGGAAATTTGCACCAAAAGCAATTTCACCTGTGATAACACCTTGCTGTGTTTCTGAATTTCCTTTTCACTTACTGATGCTTTTCTGCAGCACAAAGGGCCAGATCCCCATGACAGCCAATCTCCACACAGCACCCAACTTCATTGTTTGCATTCAGAACAACCTAGGAAATGAAGTTCTGTCCATATACCTGTCTCTACACATCCCACACATATCAATATAAACAGATCTAAAGATTCCAGGATCTATTTGTAGCTGCCAACATGATGAACCAGAAAATGTCTGGCCTATAAGAAAAGAAAAATAATAAAATTAAGGTTTGTCCAAACAGGTTATCTTTTCTAAATTTAGGTATATCTGTGAAATTTCATAGCCTGAATCTCTCTCCTGTGCTTGCATATGGTTTTGGTGGTGGTGTTTTGCAGAGTTTTTGGGTTTTTTGTTAACTGAGAAATTGAAAGAAGTAGGTTGCCAGCTCAGAAGCAAAGCAGAGGAAAAGGTATCTTAACCACTTGAGAACAAAGATAGAGCTGTGGATATGCTAATTGTTGAAGCTGTGTCATTTGTGCAACATTAAAAAAAAACATAATTACCAAGTGAGGCAAAAGCAGAAAGAAGGAACTGAATACACAGCCCACACAGTCACAGATGGTGACACACTCTGATGGGGATGGAAGTAATTATGAGCCAGTCTTAGTCTTGGGACTATTCAAGGAGTCCTTGAATGATATTCACAAACATTAGGCACGTGACAGGGGATAAGCACTCTCATATTAATGGCAAGGCTCCAATTACTCCAACTGGTTTCATTAGTTTGGAAGTGTTGTTAATTCCTTTCAGCAAGTGCAGGTAGTGCTTAAAAAAAAAAAAAAAAAAAGAGAGGCTTTTCTTTCTTAAAAGATAGTGCATTAATAACTTGATGTTGAAATCCAAATTTAAGTCTTTTTATTGGTTAAAGGAAAACCTGAAAAAGGGGAATATGAGCACAGAAAAATCACTTTCACAACCACGCTTGCAGAGTGCTGCCACATGCAAAACTGTTCAAGGGCTCTCTGCATCCTTACTCTTCTCAATGCAAGTTAAGCAACAATGTATATGAGAAACATTTGGTTTATGTTAGCTACATAATTACAATTTTCTATCAAATTTATAACGAGCAACAGATTCACTTTGCCAAAAATATCTCAAACATACACTCTTATTTGAGTTTTCCCAATCATTTAAAACAAATGTAACTCTACAATTGCCAAAGATACTTCCTTCCTCCCCTTTGCATTTTTTCTAGAGGTAGTTCCTCTGCCTTTTGTTCAAGATGATTAGCCTTTAGTATCACCCTTCTTTGCTGAAACCAAAAGGCTGCCATCATGCTTTCCCTTCTTATAAGAAAAATGAAGCTGAAAGCATACAAAATGCCTACTTCAGAGCAGTAACCTGGTACAGAAATAACCTACAACGACCTAGAATAAGCTCCCACTAGGAGCCAGAGATTTTAGCACCACCAGTGATGGATCTGTATAAGGCCAGTGTTAGGATCCAGAAAAATGCTTTATAGGTCTTTTTACTTGGCAATTCATGATTTGGGCATACTTCTTTTAAACAAAGATATAATAAATAATATTTCTCTTTACCTGCGATTAAACACAGAGGGAATGTATTCACGAAAGTTAAATTCATGAACAGAAGACCCTTGAATGGAAAGAGACAGATTTCAGAAAAGGCAGTTCAGAGAAAGAGCACACCTTTAAGTGTTTTGAATAATTTTCAAGGTGTCTCACTGCTGACAGACGTAATAGCTTACTGTGTCAATAAAAACCTCTAGTTAACCTTTGCAAATACATTTACTCATCATCTCTAATTGTCTTAACACTTCCTAAACCTGTGAATCAGTGTGGAAGGGCGACAAAATGGAGACACAACACCGGAAGAGAGCACTTACAGAGATTCGTAAGACATAGCCAAAGATCCTCCAGAGTACATTAGAACTTGTTTCTGCAAACACAAACTTGATCAAGTAATGTATTAATTCTTTTAAAGAGACCCAGAAGTCAATGGAAACATATTCATGTGGGGAAAAGCCACCCACACTTAAATGGCACAATGACTCAACCAACTTGAAGGCTTTAGGAGAACATAAAGATCCAAGTTACTATCTGGGGCATCTTCTAAAATATTCCCTGTGCAAAGATTACTGTCTACCTTGCTGAATTCATCAGTGGCCACTTCAGGATTAATTCATCACACTAATGGCAGGTAGCAGCCTTGTCCTGCCTCCGCACCAGCCGTGAATATTCAGAGAAATGAATACTGCCTCCAAATGAGGCTAAACACTTCCTGGTCCATCTGCAGCGGCTCCAGAGCTCTTCATTCAATTTTAACTACCCAGAGCAGACCCCAAACGCGCAGCGACGCGCGCCGCACTTGCTCGGATCACCGTGTCCTTGCGATCGTTCAGCTGCCGTGAGGAGCCAGCGTTGCTGGAGCGCTGCCGTGAAGGCAGAGCCGCTGCGGGCAGGCGGCGAGAGCAGCCCGGCGCCGCAGGGCGGCAGGAGCGGAGCGGAGCGGCGCTGCCGCGCCCCGCGCACACACGGGGGAGCTGCGGCCCCGCGCCCGCCTCGGCCCCGCGCCCCCTGCACCGCCCCGCGCCGCGCTCGGGGCTCCCGGGCGCACACACCGACGGCGGCACACTCGGCATCCCGAGATCCGGACGGGCTCACGGGGCAAAACAGCGAATAGATGGAGAAACGAAGGGGAAATAAGGATCGTAAGTGGGCTCTCCTACATCCTCAATGAAGCTTTCATTGGTGAACTTCAAAATTGGCGACTTCTGGTTTTTTAAGGGTGAGAAATCCAAGAGAAAGCTTTTCTCCCTTTCTGATACTTTCAGGTGCATGAACTTAGCTTTTCTTAAAGCTAAGCTTGCCTGCGGGCAATCACCCAAGTTTTTTTTTTTATTTTTTTTTTTTTCCCCCACTCATAGCATGAATTTATTCTTCACACTTTCCCATTTTTTTTCTGAACATCAGGAAAAAGATTTTAATGTGAGGGTGACTGAGCACTAGCACAGGCAAGTGATAAGAGTCTCCAGCCTCAGACACTAAAAAGCCATCTGGACACTAAAAAGTCCTGGGCAGCCTGCTCTGGGTGACCCTGCCTGAGCAGGGGAGTTGGTCCAGATGGCCTTGAGCAGTCTCTTCCAGACTCAACAATTCTGTGATTTTGTGATTTTTTTTCCCCCCTTCATTTCGCTTTCTCCTGTCATCACCCTCCCACTCTTACTCTTTTTCCCATTAATATCTGCTGCCTCAATTGCCTTACTCCCACCTTGTTGTCTCACTTCTTACTCTTCATCTATTTTTTTTTTTTTTTTTTTGCTCTCAGATAGTGAAAGAATATTCTGCACTTGTGAATTAATTGGAGAGGGTATATGTTTGAGAGTTGGAGCTAACAATCAGGTCCTGCTGAAGCACCTTCCTTCTCCATAGTAACATGGGACAAGAGGCACTACAGGAGAACATCATCACCATGGCCAGACAACATCAATTCAAGTGTACACACAATCAGGCATACTTTGTGTAACCAATAAATAGCACCATTTTTATAAACATAAGTATGCTTCCCTGTCACAAGGACTGCTAACATGCTGGAAGTAAATGTATGCCCCGTTTGTGGGACAGCCATACACATGGTAACTATTCTGCAAAATCAAGCTGACTATTTTATTCTTAAAATCCCGATTTTTATAACGAATTGTAAAGGGTGATAAACAGACCTTGCACAGGTTTAGAGGCCAAAACTCTAAAAGGAGTCTAAGAACATGCTTCAAAATAGCTCATTCCCTTAAAAAGAAGACAAAACCAAAGCCAACCTTAGTGCAAGTCCCTTTCATAAACAAAACTGGAGCAGAAGTAAATAACAGAACGGGTTATGTGTCCACAATTTACCAGAAACAAGTCTCACCCCCAACAATCCCTTTCCTCAACCACTTTACTTGGACATCAAATTACAAAGCTATCTGTCTTGACTACCTGTCCCAAAGGCCAAACTATTCCTGACCATGCTCCCGAGGAAGAGCAGTAACCATTTCATCTAGCTGTGGAAACTTCAGTCAAGCTCTAGAGGGAAGAAAACGCTGTTTTCCTTTCTGCATCACCTGCCCCAGAGAGGGCATGTGGCATTCCTTGGGGAGAGCATCACCCAGGAGCTCAGGAAAGTTCTTCCCTGATTCAAAAAGCTAAACACACCATAAACAAAAGTTAGAAAAAAAGCTTTTCATTCTCTTTCTGTTGCATCACAAGCTCCGAGCTTACCTTCTGGCACACAGTGAAGGCTGTCTTAAGAGTACCAAAAAAATAGTATTGAGCCACTGCTTACATCCATAAAACTAAAAACTCAAGCCTATTATGAAATGACATATTAAACAATGTTTCAGGATTGCACTATTGTGACTACTTAAATGAGAAAAGAATAATCTGTCTGAGAGAAGAAAGAGTGAGCCCAGTCCTGAGGAACGATACCTACTATACCTTTGGGCCTTTTCCACAAGTCCCCTATTTCTCACAAACAGATTTAACCTGGGTCTTAAGGAAGTTTGATGTACCTCACAAAAAATTCTTTCTGTTGCAAAAGCACTAGCTGTTAAATTCAGTTAAGTTTATATTTGTGATGTTATATGCAGGGGGCATGCGTTGCTGTACTTTGAATACAGGGAGACGCGCAATTCTGTAGCTTTGGAATTTCCTGAGAGCGCATGGACCACAACAGGTGATGATGGGAGAGATTGCTCAAGATATTTATGCTTTTTGTTCCTCATTCTACTGGTATTTTTCAACATTTCAAAACACAGCAAAATCCACATCCTTCAGGGTGAAAGATTTATGTATTCTTAAAAAAAATCACCAATTTCAAAAATAATGCCACAGTCCTGCATAATGCTATCTTTTGTTTGCTAAGTCTGCTTCCCAGCAAAAGCCCTGCATTCCAGCAATTGCTTACTTTCTTGTTACAGTCTTAGCTGCAGTGTCTTGATAAATAGATGTTTCCATGGAGATGACAAATGAATATCATCCATGTTGCAATGAGATTCTGATTTCATCTTGAACCATTAGCTTTCAAACCACAGCTTATTCATTATTCATTTGCGGTGAGGAAATGGCTGAAACCCAGTGCACTACAGCAGACTAAAATCTGTGCATGCAGTCTAGAAGAAAGTGCACTTGTCACCATATAAAATGAACAAAACTCCCTGAGATTAAAATAATGATCGCAGAAGATGTCCTAAAGGTCTAGAAAAATTTTCCCCTCAATTATTAGGATGCCTACATAAACTATGGGAATTGAGACACATTTTAAATATTAAGGCAGGCAGGGGACTTTCAGGAGGGAAAAACCCAGTAGATGATGTTCAACTGTTTTTCAAACTGTTAGAATTACACTAAATGCTTTTCAGAAACAGGCTTAAAAACATATACCATCAAAACTTATTAGCTTAGTAGGAACATGTGCTTTTTGACTGTTCTTGTGTAGGAAACCAGTATCTGCATTCCATTCAGAAAATGTCTTTCTTTTATGACTGGCTGACAGATGACTGGAGTCTTTGGCAGTCTGAGGCAGCCTAAGATGGAGAAGAAAATATTTTCAGTTTTTTCATAACTAAAAACCTGCATGGCGGCTGCAGTTATTTTTAAAAAGGACCTTAAAGCTCATGAAAGCTCATGAAAGCTTTCCACTCTGCAGGAATGTTTACTTTTGTCTGCTCAACTTAAGAGAAATAGTTGTTCTTCTATATTTAATAAAGGCAATACAGTTATAAGATGGCAAATTAAAATAATATGCAGTATCAATACACTCTATTAAAACATTTTTTCAGACTTATATCCCAGGCCAGAAGGAGGGAAGACGTCAGTGCACTACTATTGCTACAAGTAGCACATAATGAAAGAAATTTTGTCTTCTGCATTTCTGCATATAGGGGCTTCAAATTTATGGCAATTTGAAGAAATTTAAATACTCTTTCTGCTGACCTAAGACTGGCCTACTTGGAAGGAAGGAGTCTGTGACCAATGCTTGAAAGACACAGCAGGCACATGCACTGTAGTGTCACCTAATACTTACTGGCTGCTGTTGTCATTGCTTGTAACAGCATTCAAATTCACTGTAATGGAGATAGGCAGGAAATTTTTGGCTGATTTTGAGGTGGGAGCTGTCTACACGTACATGACCTGAAGGACATTTTGCTTGGAGGAAAGTTATCGTGCATCTGATCCAGGGAAAAAACAGGACATACAAAAGTAGGACGTCCTTCACACTTGCCCTGGTTAACAACATCCATGCTCCTGCTGTCTGAGCACTGGAGTTGTCCTGGGAAAAGCATGTCAATTAGAGTAAGTTAGAACCAATTACGTGTCTCTTCATTTGAATTATTGTCCATTAAGAACTGACCTGAGTTTACAGAACACATTTCATTCCTGTAATAAGCTTAATACCAGTGTGACAAGAGGTCGAAGGGTAACAAGAAATGATGAACTGGGATTACTTTGATAGGTAGGAAGGGGACAGTGAGCAGCAGCTCATTTTTTCCCACTACCATGACATGCCATTTTCATACTACTGCTTTCTCACCTAGTGTGTCAGATTACCGTGAAGCTGGAACAACCACACGCTCCACTGCACAAGCAGCCATCTCCATAATGTCTCTTCATATCTCACAGATGAGGCTTTATCATAGCTTCCCTAAGCATAGCATAGGAATGAGATGGAGCAAGCAATAAAGGCCAAATCTTATTCACATCAAGAAATATGCAGACAGTCTAGACAAAGCACTGAGCTCTTCCTGTACAGGTTATCTCACGTGGAGTAGGACGTCTACTAAACGACCTTTTCTGCAGAAATGAACTTGCCAGGGTCATTTTTGTTGCTGCAGAGATGGGGGAAAGAGTTAACACTGCCCAGCCTTTGCAAACCTTTGAGGATTCGATCCAGCACGCTTAATTTAAAGAGTTCTTCTACTCTGAACTTAAAGAAGAAAATGGACAAATTCAATTGCAACATTGTAATTCACAGTAGTTAATGCCTGGAGCTGCCTAAGGTTTGAAGTGAGACATTTGGGACACAGGCTGTCAGAAAATGGATTTGTTTCTCAGACCTAACTCTTTTCTCATTTGGCAGGAAATGCTCTTTCTTCATCATGCTCTTCATTTGCTTCTGAGCACAGATTCATAATAACCATGACAGCGTGTTTTCACTCACAAGCACAAATTGTAACTTTCAGAGGAAATAAAAGCAACAGGCAGATAGACAAAGCCATGGAAACCTTTCAGCGCAGCACAGTGAGGATTCCAGCATCGAGCTAGATGACCAACAGAGTGAAACACACACTCTTTTCCTTTGACAAGAAAAACAAGAAACCCAAGGATGAAACAAGGTGTTTCAGATACAATGTCTTGGAGTATTTTTTTTGTAACTTCCTAAGATAAACACACAAACGACTTAAACTTTTGGTGATATTTACTGGAGCCAAAATGACCACTGTGAACTCACTGTGGAGTACACTGGATCTTCTGAAGGACAGTTTGATGTTAAGTGTAATGTTTGCAAATACTCATTTAACCTATAACTTCTCTCTCCTTGCTCTCTCATGGATTTCTATAAACCTGTCACTGTGTGTATCACCTGCTACAGCCTTAACCTTCTCCAACTGGATATGGAGATGTAACTCCACAGGTAGCCAGCACAAGACACTCTGAGAATCCATTAAGAAGTGAGAATACATGGTCCTTCATGTCATGGAGGACATCACAAAAGTCATGGCAGAAACCTACTTGACCTGGTGCAGAAGGAAGCTTTGCTGTCCAACAGCTTCCCCTCATATTATTTGCAATTAGATGCTGTCATGCTCAATACACTTGGCCTTCTGAAATCTGCAGCTTTCAATTCATTTAACAAATATAATTCTGTATTTACTACTGTTTAAAATACCCTAGAGCATTAAAAAAATCTGGAAATTTAGCCAGTGTCCATTGCAAAAAAACCCCACATACACTTACATAATTGATCATTTCTAAGGTGACAGTGAAGTGTGAAAATCACATCCCTAAAAAGTCCAGAACTGGAAATTGAGATGCAGGAAGGGCTAATTAGCAGCCATAACAGACTAATTAATGTACTAAGTCTGAAGGGGGAACAAAGGTTCATACCCTTGTAGCATTTGGGCTGTATAGATTTAACTCCTAGGCCTAGGAATACATTCGTGTAGGTTCAGCTCCTAGCTCGGTTTCCGTGAGACATTCCAGAGCCACCACATGACTTGTTCCAGTTTAATCAATGTGTTATAATACAGATATATTTTCATACATTTACAAAGTGTTCTGAGTTTGGATAGTGTTGAGTAAAAAGAACACAGACAAGGAAGTTAATTTTCCTTGAGCACCAAACGAGAACCTAAATATTCTACTTTAAATCTAGAAAAAGATATGAGATGTTTATCAATGAAAATTATTTGGCCTTGTTCAATGGTGTGATATTAAAGCAAGAACACACAATCTTCAGAAGAAGTTTGCACTAACATCCCGTTTCCTACTAGGAAATAACTGAAGTCAACAGAACAGAGAGTTTTTACTGTGAAGTTGTATGATACTGTGATCCCAAGGTAAAAATCAGCATTTCAAGCACAGAAACTCTAATTTATTTGACCTGAAGTCACATTAAATGGAGAGAAATGAGTTTATTCCTCTACTTCAGCCAAGCACAGTTAACTAAAAGCAGAAAATCTTTACACAACATCGTTCCACAAGGCAGGTACGATACCCCAGGAGCAGATGTGTGACACCATCAGGAAGTCATCCTGCCACTACCTGAAGCCAAACTCAGTGTGTAGCATCATCAAAACTACAGGCCATTGCCACCAAAGCCTTCTGCCAGTGTCTGCTTGGCAGAAAAAGAAAAGGCTCAGCTATGTCTTCTCCCCATCTTACAAAAACAGGAGAAACATAGAAGTAAGGACTGCTCATCTGCAGAGCCACACTGTAGCATTTCTTCCCCAATATTCTATCTAGTGCAGCTTATCTACTTTTTTTTTTCCTTCTCAGCTTCCCCCCACAACATGACAGCAAGTAACGGACTCAGGGATTTCTCAACTAAAAAATTGTAGAAGAAGCTGTAATAGCATGGAAAAGTCACGGCTATCTATGTTACTGTCCTGAAGTCCCTTCAAGGACCAGGCTTGAAACCCTCCTGTCATCTCATGGTGGCAGAAGCTCAACAGAGAGCCAGGGGAGAGAAACTCAAAATGTGTGACATTCCTGTGAGTGCAATCACAAGCCCTCACTCATGCGGTCCATATTCACCAGGCAAAAGTGGGGCCAAGCACACAGCTTCTGACCATTGCTTTTTGTCAGCTTTGAAGTCAACCTTCATGGCTAAAAGGCTTGCTGGGCATTTTCAGAGTGTACATCTTCATAGTTTCCAACCTGTTGGATGATGAACTGTAATCAGAATGGACAAAGGACCACTACAGTACCACTGCAAGGAAGAATCACTTTGACTTTAAACTACTACTCTCTTCTGAAAGAGATCTTATCTTGGTCTCATGAAACCTGCTTTTCCTAGTTTCTTCTCAGCAGAAAGAATTTATGCAGTGTGTAGAGCTGGCGGCACTAGGTATATATAGCACTTTGGATCATCATCTTTAATGATCATGTTGAGTTCTTAAACCATTTGCCATCATTTCACATCAATGTCAGTCCAGAAAACAGCAGGGAAATCTTCAGCAGCAGCTAGTCAGCAATTTCCCTGTTACCAGGCAGGACATAACCCAAACAACTCAAGTGCTTTATAAAGAAGATTTAGCCCTTCAGTATTTTGGAGTAGGGACTACACCAAGGTCAAAGAAAAGCCTTATTTCTCTCCGTATGAAAACTCCACTTTGCTTAGATTTTTATGGGGTGTGTGCACTATTCAAATGTGCATCCCATAGAAGCGTATTAGAATCTAACAATCTCTTTTTCTAATGCTCTGCCTCCATAGGGCAATTTCCAGCCCCAGAAAGTGCAAAGCAATATTGGGAAGGATGTGCCCCTCCAAGCTCTATGACTCAAGATAGTGAAAGTCCATTTTTCCATGTGCAATTGCTGCTCCAGCCACCAGATGCTACTGCGGCATTAGAATGGGAGCCGGGGGTTGCAGCTCCTCACAGTCCCCTACTGCGGAATGGACACCACACAGCCTTTAATTACATGATCATGCACTACCTCATGCCCCGAGCTGCTGTCCTCTTGAAGAGGATAATGAAGAAAGCTTAGTTATCTGTAGAACCCTTCATCATTTGCTGAGAAAGTTGGCAGGTATGTAGTGAATAAAATGAGACGGCGGGGGAAGAGAAGGGTGTCAGGACTGAACACAGTGAAGCTGAGCTGTTAAAGAGACTGGTGAAAAGGGCTGCAGAATTGGGAGCCTGGGTACAGACACACCCTTCTGGCTACCCAGAATCAGAGGATATTTAAGACCCTGCATTTCATCTCTCCATGCTTCTGTTCCTTCTGTAAAATGGAGATAATGCCTGCTAACATCTCTGAAATAATTCTGTAAGTATTAGAGAGTGGTTCTAACACATTGATGCATTTACACATGAACTATTAATAGCAGTAAGAATCAACACTGCATACAGTATAGAGAATTTAAAAATGGTTATTTAATGCACAGTTATTAATTTAATATTTTGTTATTTTAAAAAAATACTAAATATGTACAAAGCTCAAAAAAGAAACTGTATCCAGTACGTTTCAAGGATCTTTGACAGAAATATATATTTAAAATGCGGCAGCACAACTTAAGCTCCACCCTCCTTATAGCTCCATTCAAAGAAAAATTCAGAATCCAAGGTTAAGGAGAGGCGTTCCTGTAGGATGCCTGTAAGAAGGCCAGCACACCACAATCACAGCACTGGTTGGTTGGAATAAGGAGAAAGGTGGCCATGGTACCTCATGGATGGCCAGATCACAAGAATAAAGACAAACAGAGAACAAGAATGGGTGAGGAAGCCTAGGGTAAAGAGTTCAAACAAGTATCCAAACTACACAGAAATCCTAGATTGAACACTTAACCCTTCAGCCATTTGCAGTCATTGTCCCCTTCATGTTGCAGCCCCACTGAATGCCTGATAATCTTTGCATTATCTCCCTCCCCATTTCACACAATCAAAATATGACTGTCCACTGTCAACCAGAGGGCTGGAATCATGCAGAGATGTGGGAACTGAAAGCTCCACACCTCTTCCTCCCTCCATGGCCAGACCTGTGTTTTGTATAGCAGCCACTACCTGTTCACACTAGAGCAGCATAGCAGGAGAGCAGCAACTGTCTGTGAGGCTGATCTCTGCTGCCACAGGGTGAAGGAAGGAGAGGTGCAGGAGTACAATTAGTACCTTAACTTATTCAAAGCAAAGTCATCTTACCACCAAATTGAAGGTAATTATACCACAAGAAAGAGCAATTATGGTTTTTTCCTTTTTTTCTTTTTTTTTTTTTGTTAACCTTTGAATTGCAATGTCCTGACAAGCAATCAGGCTCAAACATTTAAGCTCAATATGAAGAACCTACAGTCCCTTTCTGTGATCTCATTTCCTTTAGATAGCATTTTCCTATCATCAAAAATAAGTTCCCTGCTGATTCTCAGCTCTTTTCTAGAATCACAGTCAGTCCAACAAGATCAAAGCAGAGCTTCTGTCCTACTGCCCACTGTCTTCTAGCAACTGTCCTACCCTGTCAGAGCTTCAGCCTTGCCTGAGTCATTTAAATGTATGGCACACAGATGTCTTTCCTCTCATCTTTCCTTTTTTACCTTCTGTCAGAGAAAACAAGAGCCTGTGAAACAGGCCAGTTTTCCTCCATTGCTTTACCCTGAAGAGCATTCAGGTAGGGTCATAAAGGGATGTGGCTAAAACGGCACCACTAAGTGAACCAAGCATCAGGGATAGCTTCTGTCTTTACAGCTACCTGGAGCACAGTGCTGAGGGGTACAGAACTGGAATGGGGAAAAGGACAGGCGCAAGAAGGTCAAAGAACGAGACAGAGAGTGATAAAGGGGGAAACATCACCATTCAAAAGCACAAAAGGATGCAAAGGCCAAAATCTTTCTGGATGAGGAATCCAAGGTTTGATAGATTTTCCCAGTGATTACTCACCTGGATCCTATTGCCAGGACTGGCTTGCAGTTGACTAAAGAAGGAAAGGGTTTGTCATTTCATCTTGAACGAATGTTACCAACGTTTCAAAATATTCTTATAAGCAACAGGAGAGTTCTTTCTCAAGTAAGTTTTGCAGACTGTTTTTTTGATATAAGCCACAGTGACTTTACACAGACAAAGGCAAGGGAATGAAAGAATAATATAAATGTGTGTTCACCTGTGTTTGGGAGAGAACAGCAGCTGCATCTAAAGGTTTTCTATATATTACCACAACTACATGTATCACATGTTGAGTCTTGATTATTGATTAATCTACTAACTGATCATTCTACTCATAAAAGGTTAATAGAATTTATTATTAATAATAGAATAATAATAGAATTTAATTTTCTACCAATTTACAATTTACTGAAAACTTACAGGTAGCTATAAAGAGTTCCCTCTTTTGCCTAAGTAAAGCCCTGAACCATCCTAGGGCTCTTCACTGGCTTCAAAACTTCAACACTTTGCTCTATGGAAAAAGTCTACTATTACACAGTTCCGGTCTTGGCTCTTCCTCCATATCAGAAACCAGACAGAGTAATTGCCAAGTGTTGGAACCCTGAATTCAGAGAATTTCAGCCTTTCAGTGCTGACAGGCAATGATCCTCAGAAGCACACTGAGTTTGACCTGAGGCCTTGGAAGAAGCTTCCCAGATTATGTAATAGCACCGAGATTGTTGCTATGTAATTAAAGTTATATCACTGGGTGGAATATGTAGAGATGTAGAAAATTTAGGTTTCTGGGATAATATAACAAGATGGAGGATTTTGGATGTAGGTTAGTTCTTCTTCTTTCTTCTTCCTTCTTCTCCACAAGCCTGGTTGATGTGGTATTGGTTCAAAAAACCCGCAGTGTGGAACATGAATGATTAGTTACTGGATCATAAGTAAAAATAAATTAGTTGACATTCCATAATTGGACAGTTAGGGATTTAAAAGACCTTGGAAGGTAGAACTCAGCGGCCATTTTC
Organism: Corvus hawaiiensis; assembly: GCF_020740725.1. Classification (NCBI taxonomy): domain Eukaryota; kingdom Metazoa; phylum Chordata; class Aves; order Passeriformes; family Corvidae; genus Corvus; species Corvus hawaiiensis. Next base: position 55,050,995 of record NC_063214.1, read on the forward strand.
ACCATGTTAACTTAAGAGGTACACTCTGTGCAGCTGTACTATAGATAAGAAATAATAAACATCTGAGTCCGAAGAACAATTCTGCGTCTCCTGCGTTTCTAGCCAAACTCTGAGTAAAAGAACCAAGACTAAGACTGAGGCAAAGAGAGTCAAAACAGAGAAAATTAATAGCCAAGCATCTTCTATTGATACCCAGCTCTCTAAGTGAATGCCACTTAGCCCTCTCTGGGGTCTTGATCTTCTGACAGTGTCTCCATTTTCCTTGTATTGCTGGTTACAAAGCAATCCTCCTAACCTACCCTTCCAGATGTGGTTACTGCTGGGCTGAGTGGGGCAGCTGGGGGCTTCAGGAGAGAAGTAAAAATGCTGCAGTTTCCTCTGCCTTGTGAGAACAGGCTGCACTTCTCAGACTGTGTAGGTGCCCCAGAAGATCTTCAGGCCTGGAGGAATCTAGAGTACTGCTCATCTCCTACAGAAGGGGCATGTATTCAGAAAATAATGCCTCTAGGTTCATTACCACACTCTGAGAGCTTCTTGAAAAGAGTGATTTGAGGAATATTATAAAATTCCAACACTTTGCAAAGAGAGAGATATTAGAAACAACAGTTCTGTTTCTTGTAAAGACTTTGCTACCCTTAAAAGGTAACAAAAGTGGTGAGAAAAGATATTGTTTCACTAGGTTAAACATGAACAGAAATTAAGCACCTGACAGAAAATCCTGCAACTCCAGCACAGTTCAGCAGGAGTATTTAAAGCCTGTTTCAAGCAATGCCAGAAGAAATTTCACTTCTTTCTCTGAGCTTCTACCACCACACTTACAGCAATCACATTTTAACCATGGAAAATGTTTGAGAAGTAGTACTCAGCAGGCCTAAAAACAGCATTGCTGATTGCGATGGAACTTGACTGCCATTTTCTATTCACAGACCCTTTCAGTTCGTGCAGTGCATGGTGTTATGCAAGGCAATTTTCTAGTTACAATGAGGTTTAAAATAACTGAGAGACAATCTAGAAAAAAAAAAAAAAAAACACATGCACTGGGTATTTCTTATTCATTTCCTCTTCAATGTAAGTAAGGCCTTCCAGCTACATCTTGATACATTGGTAGAGAAGCATGACATTTTTTGATACAATTAAGCACAAGATTTGGATGCTAACTGATTCACTCTGAACTTAGAGGTGTTAAAATTCCTGAATGATAATGTTTTTGCTTCAAAAGCTTTTTCTTACTTCTTTTAATTTTGTCAAGTATGATACCACAATGAGGTGAACAGGAATTGCTAGGAACAAGCAGCACACAGCATCACAGCTGTCTGCCATGGAAAGCAAGGGACGTGCCTCTCCTGTGGAAGCGAATGACTGCCTGGGAAGGCAAAGTAGCCCTTGCTGAGTCTGTGCTGCTGCAGAAACACTGCTTCCAATGGTACCTTGTAAATTTAAAACTACTGTGGAAATCTCTACTGTGCGCTCTTGTGACAACAGCACAGACAAAAACTGAGGCTTTCACAGGCATGTCAAAATAATACTTTCCAAAAGGTACTCTTTAGAAGAAACAGGAGCAAAATGGAATCCTTTTGTCAACTTTAATTTTCATGCAACAGTAAAACTGTGGATGAGGGTGGAGGCAGTTGGATTTGGATGGAATTTGCTAATCATACATAGTTGGTTTTTTTCCCCTCTATGACCACAAAACTGCTAATAAAGCAGGATATGGAAGACAAAGCCACAGGAGTTCTCCTACATATCAGTACGTACATGGGAAATGATAAATTCAAAACACTTAAACTTTCTGACTTTAGTTTACCCGAAATGACTATTATGTATCTGAACGACGCTGGGAACGCCTGTGGATTTTCAGCAGCTGTCAGTGAGCCACCATTCCAGCAGAATACACATTGCTTTGCTGTGGGGGGGGGGCATGCTAAATGACTTAAATGTTGGTAATTCTCTGCCCTTCCAAAGTTTCTAAAAGGTGCTGGGCTGGCGCCTGTGAAGGACAAGCACGTCACATTACAGTTCACCTGGGAAGAGCCACAGAGCAGCACTGAGGACTGTCCTCTGGGACAGGTGCTGGGCAGAAGAAGTGTGTCTTGTGCCCTTTCAGCTCAAGGACTCCTCTTTCCTTCTTCACCTTCACAGGCTTTGGAAGACTAGGGAGCTCATCTGATAGTTTTCAAAGGGTTGACTTGCTAAACAGTGCCATAAAATTCCCTCTTTCCAAGGCAACAATCTCATACAAGCATTTCAAGGAAAAATAATATAGGTGTTACAGGCCTGATTGCTTTCATCTATGAACTGCCTATTTTATACACTGGCAACAGGAACTTTCTGTGTATCTGTGAAATTTTAAGAAGCCTGCTGCAAGGGCCTTGACCATCTATAGAGAGATTTCGTCAATTTTCTTTGCACACTTCTTTGTCTGTGCTCTTTTCCAATGCAACAAACCTTTCCAAGCAGAGGGAAACAGCAGAGGGAAACTCTAAGTTCAGTTTTATTAGGTAATTTATTTGCACCCCTAATTCTATATTCTGATCAACCCTACTGAAAATATGTATTTAAATGCTACTTCCACACAGAAAGGAAGACAGAAAAAATTAGTATCAAGAAATTTAATTGCAGGCAACAAAGCATTATTGAAAAGCATTTTCGCTCTCTTTTTTTCCCCCATCTCTAATATTTTTTCTAGAAGAGCAGTTAAAATGCCAAGAAATGCCATTCTAATTCAGGACCTCTCCAGGTATATTTGACATTTCAGAGCAGCTCAACCTCATTTGCCCCTTTGCCCGTCTGCCTCACCAGCAACCCAAACATTTATACTCCAGAGATCTGTACAGAATCAGACTTTTTCTCAATTGCCATTTTCTCCTTCTACCCTTCCACTACAATGAACAATACTCTTTTCCATCACTGGACAGAGCTGAGAACATCACTGAGCTTTCACTTTTCCACACTTCAAGACAGAAAATGTATGCCTGACTTTTTGTTGAAACCAACAGCTGCATTTCTTGCACTTCACTGTTTCTGTTTTTAAAACATTCTATGCAATCATGTTAAAAAAAAAAAAAAAAGGCAAAATGACTTATGGAATGCAAAACTTGTCTTCTGGATAAAGAACAGGACAGTGGCTACCTATTTCTTCTGTAACTATGTGCCTAACTGATTGGAAAAAAACAGGGGGGTTTTGTTGTCCAGAACCTGTGACTTGGACAATTAAGATAACATGGGCTAAAAGCCGTCCTTGGTTTGGTGATTAAAAAAAAGCAATTTAAAGCATCCTTTATCAAATCACACCGATGGAAAGGAGATGAATAAATAATAGCTGTAAAAGAAAAAAACCCAAACAGCAAAGAAATAAGATAAAGGAAAATTCCCACTTCCAATGACTCAGGATACTGAATACTAAGCAAATTAAGAGCAAAAGCAGTAGTATGGGTTCTCTATGGATAAGGACAGCAAATTTTTTAACAGAGAGGCAGAAAAGGTTTGTCTATCCTCCATTTCAGAAGTGGCAAAGAAGTTACTGCATTAAGTCATGACAGAGTGTGTTCCAGTCCTTTGAAAAGTGAAGAGAGTATTGGGCAGAAGCTACTAAAAAAAAGAAAACCACACCCAAAAAAAAAACCCAAAAAAACCCACACAGAAAAAAAAGAAACAAAAACACCAAACCAAACTGAAACAAAAAAAAAAAAAAAAAACCAAACCAGAACAAAGCAAACCAAAAAACCCAACCCCCGCCCCTCAAAAAGCCCTACACTTGTAAAATCAGAAGAGCTGGATAAGTATTATCCAAAAGTCTAGACGAAACTGAAAAATAGTCTATCTTGTTGAAATATAAATGTCTGGCTGCTATAGAATTTAAAGCCTGGAAGGGTACCAATTGAAAACAAAATGTCATCTCAGATAACACTGACAGATAAATTTAGTTAGCCTGACACTTCTCCTGATAAATGTAATACACTGAGGAAATCAAGAATTAGAAGATCTCTATATAGTGAGGGTTGGTCGATGCAATTCTGTGGAAAAAATCTATTTTGTCAAATAAACCTGGTTTTACTCTCTGATGAAATAACAATTTGGTTGATTAAGGTAACTACATAGACGCACCTGACAAACTTGGATTAGATATCTGAATTGTTATAGCATGGCATTCTGATTAAAAAATCAGCAGTATTCAGCATCACTAAGGCACATAATAACTGGATTAAGATGGCAGAATAACAGCTCCCAAACAATAGCTGCAACTGGGAAATCGCCTTGAAAACACAGCATTTCCATCAGGGATCCACAGGGACTGGAAGCTGGGCTCAGTGTTTAACAGCAATTTTTTTCAGTCAGTGACCCCAAAACAAATACAATAAAACCATTGCTCTTTAAAATCTTTGACAGACAAGGACAGGCATAACAAGTAAGAAGCACCTTACAAATCATGTTCTATAGATTTCTAATCATTCTGGACCCTCAGGTGACATCTAAACAAGTAAATCAAACATTTCCCTAAAACAGGAATGTGCTAGATAGCTCAGACCAAAAAGCATTCCAGGGAGACTTCAAACAATTTAATGCTATGAACAACAGAGTTCCAGGGACAGGAGATGCTGTAGAATCCAAGAAAGACAGAGAACAAAGAAAAATGTATAAAACATGACATATGGAATAAAATTCAGCAAACCAGAGTTGTTTAGTCTAGAGGGGGAAAAAAATGACTTGGTCATAAACGTCTGTATAGAAAGGACTACTGCATGGAAAAAAGATATGCCGCTAGGACGGGAAGAAATTCAATGATAAGCAAGGAGGATTTAGGTTATACTTTAGGAAAAAATTTTTGACTGCAAGAACAGTAAAATACTGGAAAATGTTCCACAGAAAAGTTGCAGAATCTCTTGGAGGTTGAAGTTTTAGGCAAACCTATGCCAAGAGTTGGTCTGGCCCTGGAAAAGGGAGTCTGCCCCAATAGACCACTGACCCCTTTGAAGCTCTTTCAAATGTTTTATATATATCCTTCTCCCTCTTACCCTGCCAAAACTTAATGTATTTGTGACATATCTGTAAACTGGCACAGATAAGAATGTTTGCAGTCATAGACCCCAAAAGCCTAAAAAGAAACTTGTGAGTTCTGCTCAAGTATCCTCTTGTCTTGATGAAATGTAAAGACATAAGTAGTTTTCCAAGTCATTAGATAAGATCTCTAGATGCTCCAAATTTTGTTGTGCAGAGAAATGCCTACCTCCAAATCAGTCTATTGTAAGGTTTTTGGTCAACTCATTTGTAAATATCACACCATCTGTAGCAATCTTCTTGTTTTGCCCGGTGTCAAAAATTGGTTTTACATTCATATTTTCTCATCAACACAAACTTTTTGGATATAAAGAGGCTGGGGTGCAGAAAGTTCTATCTTTTGTATTCCAGGTATTTTTTTCTAGTAAAACATAGATTTAGAATAACAAGTTTGAGAAAATATTTATTACATCTCTTAAAAGGACTATTATAAACTCAACATAATTGGCATACTCTGTAAAGTCAGAGTCTGTTTCTACATTTGGTCTCTCTTCTCTCAATATATCAAATATCCCTGCACATTTCCTTTTTACAGTTTATCTTTAAAAGAAAAAGAAAGAGCAGAGCCAAGGGCTTCCAATGATCATTCTGTCACAGAGTGCATAAACAGCAGCAGCATCCCCTCAGCCCCTGTTTGCAAGAACCTAAGAAGAGCAGGAATTGTTGTTTGTCCCTCACAGTACCCAACCTCAATTAAAAAATGTATTTCCACTGTGATATGACACTAATGAGAGAAGTAATCTCTCTGAGAGGCTGATTATCATCACCGAAGTCTAAACTTATTTGATGCTGCTCACTCTGAAACTGATAACTAGGGCAAGAGTCCAGAGGCTGAGAGAAAATAGCTTTATATTCAAGTGAAATTTCTGGTCTTTTCTTTAAATAGAAAATAGACTTCTAACACACACATATACTTGCTTATACATACAGTGGTAACTTCCAGGGATTTTCAAGTTTCTTCACTTTAAATAAGAGACATCACATATGACCATTATATGGTCACAAGCATTTTAATTTAAAGTCGAGATGGAAACTAAGAAGGAACTGATAAACATGATCAATCGTGCTAGCTCAGAATGAAAGTTATCTGTCTGCTTGTCACGTAGGTTTAACTCATGCATTAGCAGTGCACAGAGTTTACAATCTAGTGACATTTTTAAGGGTTTACATTTTTTTATGAGAAGTGACATTACATTTGCCAATTAAGTGTAAAAACTGTTTTTTATTTCTATTTGAGATCTATCACCTATTGCTCATGTGATGAAAAACAGAGAACAGTAATTCCCTACTTAACATTCCCACATCATTCATGGCTGTGTGGACCTCAACTCCATTTCCCTTTTGTTGGCTTTCCTCTCCATGCTAAAAAGTTTCAGTCTTGGAATAAGTTTCAGGGTTTTTATCCATATTCTCTACTCTTCTCTGTACATTAGAACAAAAACAGGTTTGGGCAGGACTGCACACACAACCCGAAGAGTGTGCATGGCACTCCAGTGCTGTGGGCATCAGCAGCTTCTGATGTTTTGGCTCCAAACCACTTTTAACACCCCATTTTTGTGCTTGACCACTGCTGAGTATTGAAGCTGAGGCTTTCAAAATACAACACATTTCAACTTTCAGATTTTTTTTCCTTAACAGAAGCAGCTGATTTAGAAATGATCACATGCCTAGGGAGGTGCATCACTTTTCATCTGCGGACAAGAAGATGTATTTGTGTTTCTTTCTGGCCAGTTGTTTAATAGTATGGAATACACATGTGTGTCTTTGCCACAAGTTCTAGGATAGCCTTTCCCAACAGGAAACATGATGACAACCCAGCACTGACCCCCTCTTACCAGATATTTACCAGCATAATGAAGAGTCCTAGCACAGAACCCTCTGGGACTTTATAACGAATCTGATCTTACTCCTGCCATCTGTTTCTCAGTTTTTCATTCATTACGGGCCAAACAGACATTTTCTTTCTATGATGCTCCCTTACTTATCCAACTAATTATTACTCCAACCTTCTGAATCTAACTCAGATCATAGTTTCTTGACTTACATATAGCACTCCACGAAAATTAACCTTAAAAAGAAATCTGAACTTGGAGGGGGTAAGAAAACTTATGGAAAATTCATACTGGGTATTTCATTTACAAGCAATGGCACAGTCATAGAAAAAATAAAATAACCTGAGCCTGTTTATTTCTGAGCTGTAATTTCCAAATAACTTAAGATTTTTTAAATATAAAATATGGAACCAAACTTTGCAAAAGTCAAAGAAATGATTGCTGTTTGCTTGTTTTTAATTCACGCTTACCTCTATTTTTGGATCAACAACATTTTATTCACTGGTGCTAACATGGGGCTTTCTGCCAGGGATAAACATGGTCTTTCATTGCATTCAAGTCTGCTAAAATTTGACATATTTTTATTCTCCAGAGTTATCTGAAGACCTCTTGGGCATCTTCTCATGCATTACATTGCATGCCTGTGATTAAATTTGAGTCAAGCGAAAGCAAAAAGGTCAGAAAAAGACCACAGAAAAGTGCAGAGTATTGCAGGGAAGTGTGAGACAGGAGTCAGTTCTGCAAGTCTTACTTAGAAGAGGTAGAAGACTCGACTGCCCTGTTTATATACCTCTTCTTTAGCTCATCAGTCTGTGTTCCAGTTCAGTCTATAAACGGTTTGTGAAAAGACTATGCTGTATATTGTCCAAAATCTAGCACAGTAAAGTTAATACTGCTTGACCCACATACAACACAGTTCAGCTAAAAACTCTTTATAAACAGATCATTCCTTAGAAATGCTTTCCTTAGGGCTCTCTGCTTCCTCTTGACATCTGCAGAAGCTATATGGGTATACCCTAACATCCTCCCACACATGCCGACAGAAAGGAGGCAATTGATCCATATGCTATTACCCAGTGTCTAAGTAACAGGTATTGCAATTTAAAACACCTCAGTCCAAGTTGATCTCTTGTTCAAAAGTCAGAGGCTGGCTACCAAAATAGTTTGTTTTCATCTTTTCTTTAAACAGCATAATTAACAATGCTACAATCATCTATGTGGACAACAAGAAGATACACACCTTTCTGTACCATTTGCCAGAACTTCCCTGTTGTCACTGCCAGCAAAACATTCCAACAGCCCCATAAATTTCTCCCCAGGGTTAAAGAACTGGGGTTGAGTGGAAAGGAGATTTCAAATCTTTCTTTCTGAAGGAGAAACCTTAGGAACTTCCTTAAGGAACAGATGCTAAAAGGCTATCGTGACTTCACTTCATATGAAAACCAGACCGGATCCTGACTTAAGCAGGAGTTAATGAGTTGAACAGTCTGACATGTTCATTTGATAGGGAGCGATGAAAGGCCAGCTGTCAGATTTAATTTGTTTGAAGATAAGCTGATTTATTGCTTACAAGTAATATGCTTGGCACAGGGCATGCATCTCAGTAATGGTGTATTTCAAACACTAGCACATTCAATTCTGGTAGAGTACATTCACCGTTCAGAAAAATAAATGCAATCTTCAAAATGACATTTCAAGTTATCATTTCTTCTGTATCTTCCCATGTGAATAAAAAACAAAAGGAAAACTTTTTTCTATTAATTTAATAGCCAAAACTGGGCCTGCCAAATGACTTGTAGTGTTGCATTACTTTTTAACTAATTCTGAACAAGGAGCTTTAAATGGGAAAAAGATTAAACAAATAGTCTTTACAGGATAACCAGTGACAGGAGAATCAAAAGCAGCAGCAGTCAACAGCTGAAGGATGACCAGGTGTTGAGGAGCTGAGTGACAAGATAAGAGGCAGAAGATTGATAGGGGATACCAAGGTGAATCCAGACAATCAGAAAGGATGGATAGAGTTACAATGAAATTGGACAATATACAAAAGTCAAATGTATTGCTCTCTTTCTGAGAAAAAATAGTAACCAAGGTAGAGGTTAAACAGAGGAAGTTTGCAAGTTGTTTAATAGAAAAGAAGGAGAGAGGAGGCAGGGGCAAGGGTGGTCTAATGGAGAAGGCAGGAACAGCGAAATGGAGGTGAGCAGCTATCACTGCCTTCCTGCTCCGAGGCCAGGTGGTTTTGAGATGGAGACGCCTCCATAAGGAGTACTGCCAAAGGCAGGAGTTCAGACACAGCAAGGGACAAACACTAGCCTCACATGAACAGAAGATTTTGGTGTTAGTATCAAAAGTGGGCATTCCAGAAAGACCAAAGGAAGAAAAGGTGGTAAAATCAGACTCCCTGGCTTCTCTTGCATCTGCAGTTACTGGCCTATTTTCTGTGCTTGTCCACATTCAAAGGCAGGAAACAAGACTGTGTTCAGTCTTGGAATTCCCATCCCCATCTCCATGCCTACTCCACTTTTGGATGCCTCTTGATGTCCACTGAAATTACTCTTGCCAAACTCTCTCTTCCTCATCCTCACCAGTTCTCTACACATCACTGTTTAAATGGGTTGTAGAAGAGATAAAAACGAATTTGTATTTCACCAATACCTTTTCTTTTTGTTTTTTTTTTTTAATAAACAGAAAAGCCTAAAAGTACATCAGTTATTCATTAAAAAAAAAGGACTCAGTATGGTAATATTTATAAGAGTTATTTAAACAATTCCAGGTATATAGATGAGGAAACAATGGAATGGCATTTTATCTTAATCAAGGGTATATACATGAGTGAAAATGAAGGCAGCAAGAGTTCATATGAGGCTGGAAAGAAACTGAACGACCCCCAGCAAGAAACAAAGCATCTGCAGCCAACAGGAAGCTTATGTTTCACATTTACCCAAACTTTTGTAGAGATGATTTTTCAGGGAACAGGACTTGAATTGTTCTCATTTTGCTTGGAAAGAAAAGGCTACAGTCTTGATATGAAGAAGAAGCTCATGAACCATTCAGAATAGTGGCAGCACGAAAGAAACATCTATTGTTTTTTAAACAGGAAAAGTGGAAAAGGGAGTTGTATTAAGTGTCCTAGGCATCACCATCAGAACAACAAGAAAGCCTCCCACCAGGCTTCCCACAGCCACCACTTCCAGCTCTTAGTGCCAACTTTTGCCATGCCTGTGCCTTTAGTGCCCAGTTACCTCCACAGTTTGAAGTACTCAAGGGCTTCTCTCCTGGATAACTCATTGCCCTACCCAGAAAGGTTTCAGATACTTGATGGCCTTAATAAGTATTTCTCACAGCACAGGGCAGTAATTATTTTTTTTCAGTCTCGAGGAAGGGTAATGTAGTGCCATCTGATCTCACTACAGCAGTGTCCTCTATTGGCCACCCTTTGCTGAAAAACCTGTTCTGTACGTGCACCTTTGCCCCTCAGGTTGAACTGTGTCTCTCATGGGAAACACCTCACTATACAGTGCCTTTCCAGAGATGCCTGGGAAAGTGGTCTGACGAACTCTAAAACAGCCACAGTTTTGAAAGCTGCATGCTGCAAAAGGAAGTATAGGTTTTTATCAACTCCTTTAGCTCTCATTACAAGAACTGATGCAAAAGTGGAAAAGAAATTAAAAGTCAGTACTGATTCTGAAGTTTTGCCAAGTATATTCTGAAGAATTATTAATTATCTCTGTGACAGAGACTGCGCATCCAGGAGCCCCACTGCTTCCTATCAGAAGTAACCTACTGGAAAGTCCTCAATCACCTCTAAAATATAACATGGAAATCTTGTGGGGGGGAAAAAAAAAAAAAGAAAACTCCAAAAGGACACTCCTTAAATGCAGGCAAACGTTTCCTCTGTATCTCCTAAAACCCTGTGTTTTTTCCTTACTTAAGTAGTATCAAATGACTACATTTTCCTATCAGTGCTCATACAGGGGAAGCACTCCAAGGATATAAACTCACTGGTACAGCTTTTCCTGCCTTAAGCAATAGCAACGTTCCTTCATCCTGTACAAGGATTCCTATGTTGACCATGTAATACTCCATATGATACTGTTGGGGTTGTCTATATTTGCTGCCAATTTCTGTCTCCCTTGTTTAGGATCCATGTCCTCCATGCTATACCCCCAATTACTTCCTTTCATATCTCAATCTTTAAGAGCACTTGACATCCCCATAGCAAAACAACCATAGACATGTGTGTTCAGAAATACAGGCATTCCTAAACAGAGAGAGAGGATCTACAGATTCTCCTGATTGTTTTACTCCTACGGCCATTTTAAGTGTCTCTAATTAATTATCCTTTATGTCTGTAACAGACCTATGACATCTCGTAAACAGGTACATTTTGAGTAGGTCAGCAAAACAGCTTTGTCTCTTGAATCTTATTAATGGGAAATTTTTTTCTACGTTCTTTTACTGCAGTTCTAATTCTAGTTGAAACTGCTGCCGTTACATGAATTGATCCAACACACTAACAGGCCATCTTTTCTTATTTAACTTTTAAATTACCATTTACTATTTTTTGTTCATCATTATTTCAAACTGCCAGTTTATTCCAATGATGTTTTTCAAAATGCAGCACATTACCCACAAAAAAAAGAAAACAGCACATTACTTTCATTTATCTCCAAATTTGTAAAGTTCTGTAATTAAGAATAAAATGCAAATGGAGTCAGTAAGACCAATTTTTCAAAAGCTGAACATAAAGACCATTCTCCTACCAGTGGCATTACTCTTTGAGCCACCACAAGCAATGTGACACCCTGAAAGACGCCGCAGAGTACACGATATGCCAAAATCAGATCGGCCCTTCTGAAGCACACAGATGGAGCAAGTAGCCACCACACTTTGCACAGGCAACCTACAGTGAAATATCTCTTTGCTTCTTGGAAGGTGGTTTATTCTTCCCCAAATGTGTTCTAATATATTTGCCACTTGCGTTCCAGCTAACAGGCCCAGGCAGGTATGAAATGGAATATTTATGAGTAGTGGAGTGGCTCACACATATTTTGCAACCCATGAGAACTTAGAGAAGAACAATGGCAACACTGAACCCTGATCCTAAATTTCTGGAGGGTTACCAGAAGTTCCTCTGCTGAAATGCAGTGTATGACCCCAAGGAAATATACACAAAGAAGTAGATTTAGCTTGGTTTTAAAATATTTTGAGAATAAATTTACAGCTCTAATCATCCCATTGACTTCTACAAATTACTAAAATCTTTGTGCTAGAATTGAACAGAAAAATCCTTTTGCCATTAGAGCACTGACCTTTTATTTTAAAAGCATTCAGCTGCTGTCATTTGGAATGCAAGACAATTGGCATTTTAGCATGATCCAGGATAATAAAAGGCACTAGCTGAAATTAAGCCAAGCTCTATGTGGTGGGTTGACCCTGGCTGGATGCCAGGTACCCACCAAACTGCTCCATCACTCCCCTCCTCAGCTGGCAGTGGGGAGAAAAAATATAAGGAGATAAGGGCAGGGAGAGATCACTCATCAATTATCATCACAGGCAAAACAGGCTTGACTTGGAGAAATTAGTTTCATTTATAACCAAGCAAATCAGAGTAGGATAATTAGACCAAAAAAAAAAAAAAAAAAAATCTTAAAATACTCCTCCCTTCTTCCCAGGATCAACTTTACCTCCCTTTCTCTACCTGATCCTCCCCCAGTGGCACAGAGGGATGGGGAATGGGTGTTCTGGTCAGTTCATCACACCTTGTCTCTGACACGCCTTCCTCCTCAGGGGGAGGACTCCTCACACCCTTCCCCTGCTCCAGCATGAGGTCCCTCCCACAGGAGACAGTCCTCCATGAACTTCTCCAACGTGGGTCCTTCTCTCAGGCTGCAGTTCTTCACAAACTGCTCCATTGTGGGTCTTTTCCATGGGGTGTGCTCCTTCAGGATCACACTGCTCCAGTGTGGGTCCTCATGAGGTCACAAGTCCTGCCAGAAAACCTGCTCCAGTGTTGGCTCCTCTCTCCACGGGGTCAGAGGACCTGCCAGGAGCTTATTCCAGTGCAGGCTTCCCATGGGCCTCCTTCAGGTATCCACCTGCTCTGCCGTGGGATCTTCCACTGGTGTAGGTGGATCTCTGTTCTCCTGTGGACCTCCACGGGCTGCAGGGGAATCTCTGCTCTATCACCTGGAGCACATCCTCCCCCTCCTGCTCCACTGACCTTGATGTTTTTCTCACATATTCTCACTCCTCTCTCTGGATGAAGTTGTTGTGTACCCTTTCCACCATCTCCCCCACTCCATCTTCTTAACTCTGTTATCCAGAGGCACTACCATCATTGCTGATGGCTTTGGCCAGGGGCAGGTCCGTCTTGGACCCCACTGCCATTGGCTTTGTAGGACATGGAGGAAGCTTCTGGCAGCATTTTACAAAATCCACTCCTGTAGTCCGCTGCTACCAAATACACAGAAACCAAGTGCACCCCAACATCATACCATTAACCCGCTGCTGCACATCAAGTAATTGTGTATCTGCAGCAACATGCACAGCAAAGCATTTAAATTGGGTTGGCACACGTTTCAAGACCTTTCCCCAATAACGCAGACAAGCAATTATTCTTGTTGCTTTCCTGCTTCTTAGATGTTAAGCTGTTAATTAACTACCTTACAGATAAAAAGTGGAGGTCACAAATACTTCTACTTGTAGGCAGAAACTGAGACTGAAGAGATCAGTACAAGGTTGGGAAGAGAAGTAAAATTAACCAGATGAAGATCAGTGTTTATAAAACTGAAACACATTATGCTGCAGCAGCATTTAATTTAGTTCCAGAGGAAGGGAAGATACAGGAAGGAGAAATAATATTTCATTTGGATCTTCTCTTTTAAGCAAAACAAGGCCAGCCAACTCAGACCAACCCAGTAAAATCAGATGAAGAAAACAACACTTCAGTTAACATTTAGATTTATATACTCCATGTATTTGACTGTGACAGGTGGGCTCACCTGTGCTTCAGACAAGACAAAAGCCTAAGGACACTGGCATTGACGACAGCACTAGTGACCTGAGACTATGAGAGGTGTCAGCTGTCATGGTGACATCCCAGTGTCTGTTTTATTCTGGATTTTTACAAACTAGGGAAAGTTGAACAGAATTTTTTAATTCCAGAGATTAAGACAGTCGACAGCAACTATCAACTAACTGCTTTTAATTGTGATTTTATAATTCCAGAGATTAAGACAGTCGACAGCAACTATCAACTAACTGCTTTTAATTGTGATTTTATTTGGTTTCAGAAAGGAGAAAAATTAAAATTTTCCAAAGTTTAGGTTTGTAGACCTCATTAAGATGATGGAAAACAGCAGCTTTAATAGACAGCCTGAACAAAATCCTGTAAAATTGATACTTTGAACAATGACCACGACGTTTGCAGAACCTTAAATATAATTGCAGATGTATTTTAGCAGAAACAGTGCAATCAACTTTCTGCAATTCAAACCATGAGGAAAATCCTTGTGATACCCAACAAATTTCAAAGTCATATGCCAGAACAGAACCTATTTAATTAACTGGAAAAAAAGCAGGAGTTTTAGACAAGAATTACAACTCACAATAAGTTTTTATTTTAACTTTGGTTTAGCTGATGGCTTTTGGTAGGGAAGGTTTTCCATGGACAACACTGCAGTTCCTGACCCAGCCATGAGCTAATATGTTCTGTCTTGCTCTGGACAGCCCTGGAGAAAGCACTTGGTGTTGTGCACTTCGGTAAAGAGTTAAGGTGAGCATTATAAAAAGCAGTCCTAAATAATCTACCTCCATCATGCTTTAAAAAATGGAATCTGGTCAGAGAACAGCATTCCTAATTATGACTTGAGAACAATTTACATCCATTTCACATATCAGTTCACAGCAAAAAAAACACATCTAGAAGAAGAGGCAAAAAAAACCCCCCAAACTTTGCACTGCACTGAACCAGAAATGTCCATGCAATCATTGTTTTTATATTATGACAATATTTTAAATTCTGATAGAAATATATAGGGCAGGGTTCAGTCTATAAAGCTTACCTTTTATATACACAATATTTTACTTAGGAAACAGAAAGACAGATGAACTTATTTATTGAGGAAGTATATGCCGTGAAGTTTCCCATAATTTGCCTAATCCAGTGCTTTACCTACAGCATACTTTCTGAAAGCAGACACCTTTTTTAAGAAATGTCTCTTGATCTTGTAAAGCATGAGAAAAAACTGAAAAAAAAAAGGACCAGGACTCATAGCGCTACTTTTCATTAAAGGCAGGAAGCTATTTTCACCTTGCCATGGACTGACTTCTCATCAATGCTCCACAGAATGTGCACAAATACTGTTTGAAGCAGTAAACTGAATTCATCAATAGCTTAGTAAAAGTACTTTCTGTGTTCCTAGAATGAACATCAAGATGTGTCAAAGAACAGGTGAAATCACCTAAGCTTTCAGCAATCTCAGAATCAACTCAAGCTATCCCACAGACTGAGGAATATTAATAATAGGCCTTGTCTCATAAAGAAGGCAGCCAATGGAAACATGCTACTTTGATACATAACTTTTGGAATGCGTTAGAAAATTATTATAAACAATTTTTATTTGGCTAACAGAATCAAGAAGGTTTGGCTCATTCCTTCCTGCAAACTTATTCCACATTCAAAAATCCTGCAAAAGCACTAGGACCTACAAAAAGATATAGAGGACGACATTTCTGTTGAACAAGAACCTGTAAAATGGGGAAGATAAAAAAAATAAAGGCGGATGGGAGTAAGGAATGGTCGATTTTTTTTTTTTTTAATCAATGTAGAAGTCAATAATTTTTTTTTTCAAGGCATTCTTTTTCACTGCCTGTTAAAATTTTTACTGCAGCTTCAAAGGTGATGGTAGTGAAACACCGCTGTAGTGAAAATAATCTAGTTTCTCAATATAGCTGTTGGTATAGAATCTTCTCCTTGTGACCCCAATTCATATAATCTAAGAATCTTTAAAATCTTGAAACCAATCATACTCCAGGCTTAGCTTTAATTTAATCTCGGCCTGGTCTGAACTTCTGACTTTGAAATCCAAACTAAACTGTTTTAGACTTCATTAGTCCAATGTCCAATTCCTTAAGAACTTGCCACCTCAGAGACAAATCCTCTGCACACAAAGATCACAGAGGTGAAGGTCTTTGGCTTGGATTACTGTGCTATCTCAAAGAGAAATCCACATTAAAGGCCTTCTTCCAAGTCCCTTATTCCCCTGTTACCTCCTCACTTCCACTTAAAGCCTGTCAGCAACTCTGCACAGAATCCTTCCTGTTCTGCCTCTCCCCCAAGCTTTCTTCTGTCTTTGATCTTTCATTACACGTATCTCGTCCTGTGAATGTTACTCAAATCACCCTCTCAGACAATGGTTTCCAGCAATTTGGGGAAGTTTTAAGGCAAGATTCCTTTTAGAATTAACCATCCTGATTTCATATCCTATTTGTATTTCTCTCTAATTAATGCTGAACCACTGAAATTTGTGTTTAAATAAAATATCATTGTGTACAGCCTATGTTTCTTTCAAATGCTACAAAACTTGCTGTATTTAACTTTCTAAAGCATTTTATTTATTTTTATAGTCTTCCAAAAAATACTAATTACCAATACAACCTTCCCTCCTCCACATCTTTGCCTCCTACAAGAAGTCTGAATAGCTGAAACATCCATTTTAATTGGAACTTCCACTAGTAATTGCTCTCTAATAGCACCTTTCAAAATCAATTAAAAATGCTTAGCTCCCAGAAAGAAGTCTTAAAAAGAAATCCTAAAAACTCTACTAGTCACCTACATCTTATGGATTCTTGAAAGATACTGTTATTTCTTGTTGGCCTCAATTTGTTTTTTCTAGGGTAGTCAACAGTGACCAATAACATAAATGGGTAATAAGGTAAAAATAAAAAGGTATATTAGCAGACCCCACATCTTTCATACATTTGAACAACTAATGTCCAATACCAGGACTTTTCTACTTCCACTGTACACAGAGACTTTAGATGAATTTGGAGACATCAAAGCCCTAAAACACATTAGTGTCTTAAAATGTATCCCCAGGAACAGCTTATGATCAACTACTGCAACCCCCTGAGTAACTCAGGGTGCAGCCATACTCATCACTTCTACAGCTGCAACTGCAGCAGTTCTGAAGTATAAAAGACAATCTGAAATGCCAGAAATAATACTTAGAAAAAAAGTTAATCCAAAACAATGACAAAAATGTGACAAGTAGTTGGGATTTTTTAAAACAGAAAATGAAACTCAAGTGAATTTAGACATAAAAGATACTGGAGTAATGACTACTGTGTAATTTAGGCAACATACTAATCCCAGATCCTCAACGTCAGGGATGAGCTGTGCTTGGTGGGTGTTTTTTAAACTAGTCCATGAAATATGAGGTCTGTAACGCTTTCACAAAATGTGACCTGTAAAAAAACAGGCAGCAACAGTGACCCTCCTTAGCATCTTCTCTAAGCACTATATACATAAATGAATTATATTTTTTGCCAAGGAAAGACTGAATACCAGCTTGAGAAGAAGGCAGAAAGCTGCAGCAGGGCTAATCTGCAGCCTTGTTCACTGTAGCTTGCAAGAATATTAAGAAGCACAAAGAATTAACACAGAGCTTCAGTCCTGCTTCAAAGCACTTTTAATTATAATTATTCTGTAGCAATACTGCCTTTATTTCTACTCAGTCCAAAACACTGCCACTTGTGTCACTGAAGAACAGCTGTATCTTCAACTTAGGTGCCATTCCCAGTCCCATACATCCCCAAAAGTCCTGTCAAGGAAACTTTCTGTGTTTGGTCTAAACCCAAAACCCCAGTCCCTTCAAGCCCAACACATTTTCAAAGAAAAGTAGCAACTTGTTCTGGTTATGAGAGTTTGAGGGAAAACTGCTTCTTACTCTTTGACAAGCTAAACTGTGCAGATCTCTAGATGCTCCCCCAAAGCCACAGTATGGTTTTCCAGAAGACAGCACTGAATCACAGCAACATAATAATAAATCAACGGTAGCAGGTACTTGGCATGTAAGTCTGGAGGAATATTCTCTTGTATAGCACTTTACACCATTGCTCCACATCCTTCCTTTAAAAACTGCCCAACAGTCATCTTTCCAAGGCTCCAAGAATCTAAACTTTGCAATTTGACACAGTTTCTAAGATTTAAGAGCAGACTCATCCAGAAAGAAATACCACTACTATGTGTATATGAAAAAATCATTTCAGCAAAAGCTTAACCTATCAAAGACCTTACAAACCTATAAATGGTGGGAAGTTCAGCAAAACAGTGCAAAGGTGGTGTAGGAATACTCCTCTGATACATGTGGGTAGAAGAGCTGGATCATATTACTACACCGCAAAGTCAGCATGCAAATAAGCATCTTTTAATGGGAAAAAAACCCAAAAAACAAAAAAAGCAAAACTAGAATAATACACCAGCACATCCCTGCTTTGTAATCAAAAGTTACATTTTTGTTTTGGAGTAAATCTGTTCAACTGAGTCCAACTAAAATTCACCCACTGGGTGGTCCCAGATTTTTTTCTTTTTTTTCTTTTTTAAGCTTACAAAACAAAAGTTTTAAGATAGCTTTAAAGATAAATAATCAAGTCTTTACAACTACACCAGAAACAAGTCACCATATGGTTCCCATACTACACAGGCAAGGGTGGTTTAAACAGTGTCAGAAGTCCTCAATAGCAGATTGCAATCACAGTAAAGTTGTTTGATCTGCATTTCATGACAGACCATTCTTGGAGATAGTCCCTAAACATTGACAATTTTCATCTTCAGTGCTATAATTCTGTTCCTTCTGTGGCCTGGAGAAGAGCACAGGGAGCAGCTGGTATAATGTTTTGTGGTATTAGGATTTCCCAGTAGAGGTGGTAAAATGTGCAAGCAAAAATATCTACAACAGAATAGGAAAAAGAAGGTTTTGTTTTCAGAGGAGACTTCAGCAAAGAGAAGCAGAGGCTCCTGTCATTTGAATGACTCTTCAGATAGGAGAAACAGTATGATCCTGGCACTGAAACTGTTCTGCAGCAGAAGTTTTTGAAGAAGCTGTTTGGTACAGATGCTGTTACACTGGACAATATGACCAGAGAGGGCTAGCTACAATGGTTACATGCCAAAACAGAATGGTAGCATGGTTTGAATTCACTTTATAAAATCCTAGTTGTGAATTTTCACTTGGATTGGATTCGTTAAAATTCAAGCCTAAAGCTGCTTTAAACTTCCAGAACAGCTCCCCTTCACGTGAAAGAAAACTGTTGCTGACTGTTGCCCTGTAACCATAATTATAATCAAACTTCAGGGCACTGCACAGCTGCAGGTGCACAGCTGTGCTGTGCTCACTGGGCCTCTCCCAGCTCACGGGAGGGCTTTAAGAGTCAAAAGAATACAAAGAATGTATTTTCAGTCAGCGAACATGGCAGGCACAATTCTGAGTACATCTGCTGTGGATGACCGCTGATATGGTCCCTTTAGCAAGACCACACTCCAGAAGGAGCACCAAGTGACTGTATTCCTCTGCAATCTCACCAAGTCTAATGGTGAGTGTCCTACTCCTCCAGCTTCGCAACAGCTCCAAATCAGGCTTTGCTGATCCACTTTCTTGGCACTACTTACTTAATTCTTGACAAAACATATTGCTGTAATTTACTTTCATGAAAATTCATTATATCAGTGTGCAATTCCTAACCAAAGGGGCCCAGTTATCTTAATTGATTTAGTAAAGGACTGAAAATAGGGATGCAAAACAGATACCAAAATGCTCACCTGGTCATATTAGTTTTGCAAGCCAACAACTTTGCAACAGAATGATTCTTTTTTCGTCATAGAGAGACTCTCATTAAGTAACCAAAACCCAATTCTGTTATGCATGCAAAAATTAATTCCTACTGTAACAAGTGGATTTTAACTCACTGTTTTGTGCTATTGTGTAAAACATGCTGAAAAAAAATGGAATTTTTCTCTTTGGAATTTAATTAAAGCATTTTGTGAGAACATAGGCTTTTCATCAATATTTTAAACAAAAACAGTGGCAATGTTTTTGAAGTGCTCCATACACAAATGAGATTGATATTTTTTCCCAATTAAGCACAAAGCTCTGACATATAGGAATCTCCCACAGAATGAAAATTCCCCATGAATATTACAGGCTTGAAGCTTGAGTCTGCAAGCAGATGTCATGATCCATTTCAAAGGCTACTTTAATTTATAGCAGAAAAATTCTTCACAAATATGAACTGAAAAAGTCTTGGAAAAAATCACCACAAAGATAATAATTTAATGTAAACTCTCCACTTCTTCAACAGTAATTTTATTGTCCTTGAAATTAAAAATTTCCACAACCCATTTGCAGAAAAACTAAAATTTCTTGAAAGAAAATCCACAAAAGCATATATATTTTAAAAGCATTGACTCTTCAGTTTTGTATATACGTACACACAACTGTTAAGTCAACTATGGAACCACCATGAACCATCAGGTTACAGAAGCTGAGTGGATGCAATCTCCAAAACACGTGAAGGATTTAATGGTCATGAAATTCTCTTGAAGTTTATAACTTTCTAAACATTTCAAATCTCAATGTCTGACTTTAGGAAGTCTTTTTTTCTACCTTTCTGTACAATTTTTTACTTGAATCTATCAGAATATTCAGTACCAGTAGCATTACAAGAGAGGTGAAGCATGAAGTTCCTTTACCCTTCTCCATTTTCAGACTCCACGTCCTCTTAATATTCTGAGCACTACCTTTTCAATTATGCAACCTTTTGGGATTTCTTTTAGGACTTAATCATAATCTATGTACAATTCTTCCAAAATTAAGAATTAGGTTTTAATTTACCATTCACTCAGCAAGGAACACATTCCCTAACATTCCCGAACCTTGTGAAATACACTATATATTCCACTAGCAAACATTTGGTAACAAACTGATACAGGAAGGTTTAAAAAATACCTTTCTCTGTACAACGTGACAGAAGCAAAGGTAACACAGTCTAATCATTGCTGATCTATAATTTTGTTTATCCATGTCTCTAGTCAATTGGGAAATGTTTTCCTTCAGGAACTTCCCTTTCTCAAACACATATTTGGTACAATGCAACACACATATCAGAACCACCCCCGAGATGCTGTGCTCCTGACTACTAGTCATGATGCTCAGTAAATGAATAGTTTCCAGTTGTTCATCCCTTTTGGCTTGAGCAGAGAGATGGGTAAGAGCAGCAAACTTTGTCAACAGTATTGTGGAGCAATATCCAGAGCTGGGAGCAGCAAATAGCTTAGTGGGAGAAAGAGCTGGAGGCTTTCCCTCCTCTTCTGTGCTCAGCGTGCTGCTGACCATTAGGAATTTCTGTTTAGCTGACAAAGACCTAATTAAGCCAAATTACTGCAAGTTGGAGCTGGATAAATTCAGATCAAAATGTGCAACATATTTCTCAACAAAGGAAAATATTAAGCTACTTGTAGTAACTACCACGGGTTATGGTGCATTTTTTAATCATGGGAAACTTTCTAAACATCAGTTTTTATGCTACAGTGGATGCTATTCAAATACAGCTGCAACACTGGGAGCCAAAATGAGAACAGTAAACCCCTTTGTTCTGCTTTACATAGCAGATTGGGATAGGTGACCACAACAGATCTTTCTGGTCTTTTCATCTCTGCACCCATGGATAACTTCCCCTCCTTTTTTCTTTAACAGATTATCATTGTGCTCTGTTACAGAGAAAGTCCTCCTATTGGTTCAAAAGGCACTGAAAACAGTACTTTTTTTTGTACTTCATCGCAGTTTTGAACTAAAGCCATTACAGTAACTGCTCACCAGCTCAACAGCTTTAGGAATGTTATTTGCTTTATTCTATTCCCTCAAGACAGCAGCCCTAGTTAGCTCAGAACACAACCGACTTGACAGAAATATAGGTCCAGCACAAGCACCATCAGCAAGTATTGCACCTTTCACAGTGCTATGTGCTGTGCTCACAATGTGCTGCTCTGTTATCCAGTCTTCTCTTTCCAACAGAAAAACAATAGCAGGACAAAACCTCACTACAACAATGCCTTAACAACAATGGCCACAGTCTCTTCGTTATTCACTTTCTAGCCTCCAAATGAACAGATCTAATCAGAAGTACATTGTTTCCATCAGTAAATACCATGTCTCACTTTGATACTCATCCTGATCACTCCCCTTTGGTCAATCTCTGCTTAACCTGACACACTGCTGGCTCACAGTAAATCCTGAATTCTCTGCAGATGTTAGAAAGGATAGAAGTTAGTGCTTTATGTTTTGCCACCACATTGAGGGTATTGTTGGGAAATATCTTCCCGTAGCTTTAAGCACATCTGTATGCTGACACGAGCAGTTGCCTTGGAAACTAAACTGCTCAAAATGTAATAAGGACAGAAGATGTGTCAGCCAACAGCTTCAAAATCGTTCTCATCATTAAACTACACAGCTCATCAATCTCTGCAATATTACAGGAGCTGCTGCTAAGTAATTCTATCAATTTGTCTTTGCAAAACAAGGAAGTTCCTTCCAGTAAGGTAGCTTCTACCATTTGTGTATTTATAAGGTTTCAAGGTGTGTTTTTTTGGGTAGAGTGGGTTAGATTTAGAAGAGAAACAGCTCAATCCTGGCTATAGCTAATCATTCAGCACTCTGATATCTGTAAGAGAGGAAAACCATGCAGTAATGGCTTGTACACTCCTCATTCATGCAAGATGGAGCCACAGTCTTCACTTAAGCATTTCAATGTTGCTGACTGCAGCTCAAGATGTACACACATAAGTAACCTAATGACAGCTGCTGAAGGAAACAACTTCCAGATTTGTGCATACAGAATAAAAAAAAATTTAAAAGGACCACTTGTCAGAATCATGGTCTTGCTCCTTCAGCTACAGAAACTGTAAAATATTCACTAATAAAAAATTAGAGTTCAGATGACTGTTCAAAACATACCACACTGGCAAACAAGTCATATTTGTAATATCATTGTGGTTTATTTCAACATGGGGACAATGTCATGCATACACATACTGAAACAAAAAACTAACTTATGTAAAGTCATTCCTCTGACTGATGTAAAATCCTTGTAATATTATATATTTTTAATTACCTGCAATATATCAAACCCTAAGTTTTGAATAAGAGATGCAAAATCCCACATTAGCATGCAAGAAAAGAATTTTCTGAAGCTTTCAAGGTCATCTTTTCTAAATGACATCTTTCTCATGAAAATAAAAGAAAACATTGCCTTCTCAAAAATGTCTCCATGTAAGGAGATTTTGCATTACATTCAGGAGCAGAGTCATTTGTGCCCTTCTTTCAAACACATCCCATGGACCCACAGGCAGGGCAAGGAAGAACACCTAGAAGCAAATTTGACCTTAGGAGAAATTAACCCACATACCGTGATACTATGAGTAGCGGGTAGATGCCACAAGGGTTCATGGAAATATGTATCCATGTTCTCTTGCTTACTGCAGCTGGGGACTCTTTCTGTAACTCCATAGTTTAATGTCATGCTTCTAATAAGAACTGTCTTATCAATGTGCTTGTCAAAGACAATTTCTTCTGCTTCATGTCCTTCTAAGTATTACTTTGCAACCCCACAGTTTTGGGGGAATCAAGGACAAGCCTAACTGTAAGGCTTGCTTACTTGTTATCAGTCCCTGATTAACAGTTCAAAATGGCAACTTCCTTCAAATCAACATTGTTTATTCTCCCCCAGATCACTCAAAAAGCAGAGGAAAAAAGGTTAAGCACATAATGCTTGGAGCTTGCTTCCAGCTCATCGCCTTTCCTAGGGCTTAGATGACCCTGGATATCCCAGACAAGCAGCATAGCCCCTTGCCCTAATCCGCACTACTGCTCTTTGAAAGCAGCTCTCATTCCTCCCCTTTTACTACATGCTCTGTCTTAGAAATGTTCTCTTGAAGTTATTTATGTAGTTTAATTCACCAATTATTTCCTCCTATGTTCCAAACAATCCTCTTATCTCCCTATAATCAGTCAAAATAATATGTGTAATTGTCACAACTAATAATTCTCCAGCACATTTTTTCTCTTTTGTTTTTAATACTTTCAGATCCCTGAAGTCAGTCTGTGACAAGGATCTGATCTGTGATGAAGATCCAGAATGATGAGTCAAGAATGTGCATACGAGACGGCTGGATCATGATAACTGATTCAGTGTGAGCTTCCTTCTATCTCTCCTGGCCTCCAGCATGGCTGCAAACTTTACCTCAAGGGATGCAGCAGCATCAGTGCAAATTTACCTCCAGACTTTTCAGCCCAGAGCTCACCATGCAATTATTCATACTGAGCTGACAAGATATAAGGAGTGATTTCCTCGTACCCTTGTATTAGCCAAATGGTCTTTTGTCACAAACAAGGCAGCAGCAAGAGCGATGTTTGGGAAAGCCACAATCTGCCATCTTGACTGTGCGTACAGTGTGGGTGAAACCTTTTCAGAAAGGTGCCAGTGTTGGGGAGGTTGCTGTAAGATGGCATCCTAGCAGGTAACTGCATTGCTTCATGCAGGTGATTATTTCTTCAAGCAGTTTGCTATAGGAGCTGTACAATCTCCAAGACTTGCTCTCTACATAGAAAAGGAGATAGTACAATCAAGTTGTAGTCTGCAGGCTTCGTGGGCTCTGAAAGTTCTTCTTCATGTCAAATACAACTTTGTAGACAACTAATGCATGAGCTTAATTTGATCATAACTACGAAATTTCTATCTGTAGCACCAGGAAGACAGAGAAATCACTGACAAACTGCTCAGAGTCTTTGAGCCTTTGAACCAGTTTTGTGGCTGGTTGTAATGTTGAGAGAAAACTCATCTCTTAATGTCAGAAACAAGAGCAACACCAAGTTTTCTGGATGAAGATAAAGAATGTGACTTAAAAAGTGACTTAGGAGTCTACAGTGAGCCAGCATTGCATTTGAACTTCTGCCTACAAAGATGCCTTTTTCTCTCCCTCCCCATCTCTCCTACTACCCCTAAACAAAACAAAAAGCCTGCCACCAAAAGGATGGAAACAAGACTCACACTACTCACTGCTAGAAACAAGACTCACTCACTACTCACCAATATTCTATTTTAAGCATTCAGCTCCTATAGAGCTTGCACAAAAACATAACCACAGATTTTAAGATTTGCTTAATATTTTCTCTACTTATATGGTGCTAGAGGAGAGGGTGGAACAGATTGTTTTGGGGGTTGATGGGGAGGGGATCAGTCAGGTTGCTCCTGCAGAATGAAAAAATCAGAAGTTAAAAGACTTCCCTGTGATTTTAAAAATAAATACATTACACAAGTCAAGAAAGGTTTCATCTTGTTTGAAGACAGACCATAGTTAATGGAGGACAGCAGACCTGAAAGGGTAATTCATTTCATCAGTCGTATCAGATTATTTTAAGAGGAACTGAATTGCCCCGTGGAAATATCTACTTATCTCTAAACAATTTAGACACTGAATTTCAGACAGTTAGTGCTAGATGAAATGAACCACCCCTTCCTTTATTCTCTTCTACCTCTGTGTCTCTCTTTGCCTGCTGGAGCACAAAGGGAATAAGTGTCTGATTGTAATTCATGTAGAACTGTTGTACACTATCCAGCATCTCAAGTTTCTTATTTATTAGCACCTGGGAGTCTCTAGCCTATAGGGAAATAGTAGGATACAGATATAGTTGATTTTGACAAAACAATAATCCCAAAGCATAAAATCCCAGAAAGTGAGTTTTTCATATGCAAATAGAATATTAACTTACAGGTGTTCTTACTTCCAAACATCGCAAAGGAAAGGAAAAAAAAACCCATACCAGAGACTCCAAATGGAACTACCTCTTCAAAGACTGTCAACCAACGAAGCAGACCTTTCCAAATGAGGCACAGCCGGTAGCTGAGACAAACAAAATTTCAATCTGTCTTGCTGTTTTCCATATAAAACATTTAATTTCAGCAAACACACAGAAAATTTATGAACCTACATCCAAACCTGGCTATCTAATAAATTCTTTACTGAATTTTTACTATTCAATCAATATACACATATATATGTACCAGTAAATACAGATTAAAAGTCAGAAAACAATTTTGAAATTTTGTGGCCCTAGCTTCTCTTCCTTCTGGATTTTGACCAAAGTATCTTAAAATGTCTTAACACTCTCCTTAAAACCACATCTAAATTTTGCATATTAAAAAAATTCACATATAGAAGGTGGCAGCTCTTCAGTATAGGAGGAAACAATGCCATTAAGCAAGTTACTGTAAGTTCTACTTCCTTTTTTTATCCACAATAAAACATCTTTTTATTTTTTCACTAAATGTCGCAGTGAATTTGCATTCTTGTCTAATCATGGGCCCACTAAAGCACAGTACTGACAATGTCATCCCATTTCTCAGTGAAAAACCAATGATGTTTTAAAATAATAATGTCTCTTCACAACCTGCATAGCAAACTGACTAATGGACCTGGGCTTTGGAAAAGGAAATGCCTCCAATGACACAGAAAGGAAGGTTTACAGGACTGGGAATGCATTTTAAAATATACTCACTTGGTGAGAAATTCAGGACAGGGAAAACAGCTTGTCGGACTACTTAAGTTTAGAAGTAGAAATACAGGGGAAAATCTCCTCATTAGCCTCACACATCTGCACAGGCAACAGCAAGAGATTTTGTCTGGGGAGATTGCAGATCATGCAACCTATGTTTAAGCACAGTGTGTCCATACAATGTACTGATTATAACAAATAGTGTGCAAATTGTGATATGGTTGTAGATGGTCCTCCTGTTAGAATAACAACCCTGTGGTGAATATTTCAGCTTTGCAACACTCCTGACAGCAGAAAAAAACATTCTAAGCCAACACTAGACACCCTGTATGCAAAATTACCAGTCTCAGAAACTATGATAACAATACCTTAGTTTTATCAAGTATTTCATAGAATCATACTCTTTAAAATTGGAAAAGACCTTTAAAATCATCAAATCCAACCATCAAGCTAGTAGCACTACTATTTACTTTAGTGTTGAAAGTTATGGACAGGTAAAAAGCAGAAAGATCCAGAAAAAGAGTGTTGGGGTCCCTCCCCTGCCGTGTAGCCCTGGGAGAGGGGCCCTGAGGGCACAGACACGGGGCTTCCCTGTCCCTGCTCAGCCTCGTTCCCATTGGTTGGTTTGTGTTCCCTGCGCGGGCAGAAGGACCCTTGGTCCCGTGACTGGAACAGTTCCTCGGCAGAGCTCCGGCCATGCGGCTGGAGAAATAAACATCTCTCTGAAACAGCTAGCAAGAATCTGTCTGTCCATATATATTTCCTTTCCACGGGACTCCTGGTTTGATATATGCGTGTTGCAGGATCCCCACTGCAACAAATGGTGGAGATTTGTGAGCAGAACGATCCCCGATCCCTAAGCGACTGATTTGTGTGAGTAAACCCTGGAAACTTTGGATTCCTCTTCTTGGTTTTGCTTTGCTATTCCATATCTAAACTATGGAGGAACCGTGGGAAGACTCTTGGCTCTCAGAGCCGCATATGGACATTTATCTTAAACTTAAAATGATTCTTGAACAACGATTTGTAAATTTTAGCTTGATTCAAGCTCAAAAAGAACTGAAACACTTCCTGGCATGGTTGTTTAAGAACTTTTTCTATGTTTCTTGGGATTTAATTCTTACCAAGGGCTTTTGGAAAACCGTTTGGACACAGTTAATATTGGAGTCAAAATATATGCCGATGGAAGAATATTTTCGTGAATATTATTTAGTTACCGAGACTGTTGAGCAATGTCAGCTGTGTCCTGGTGAAGGGAAGCGTGGCGCAGGGACCGTGCGGCCCAGGCCACGTGCACCGAGCGCTCTGCGAGCAGCAGCGAGGCAGTTCCCGCGTGCGGGCGGAGCCACGCGAGCCGCAGTGTCGGTGGCGGAGCGAGGCGCGGCGGGACCCGGCAGTGCTCGCCCGGTCCTGTGCAGTGCGTGGTGGAGCGAGCCCCGTGAACGCCCGACTGAGAGGGGCGGCGCGCGGGCGGCGGCTGGCGGCGGTGGCGGTGGAACGGAGCCGTGCCCAGCCGAGACGCGCGCTGGAGCGGGGCGCGGGGGAGTCCTCGCTCGGGGGCCCGGCCGAGACGTGGGTGCAGCGCCTGGCAGCGGCAGCGAAGCTGCGACCAGAGGAGGCGACGCACGGAGAACTGAGCGGCGTGGCCCGGCCCGGCCCGCGCAGCCCCGAACGCGACCCCGGGAAGAGCGCGCAGGCACGAGCAGCCCCGACAATTCCAACACGGGAGCGACCGAAAGAGAGAACAAAGACGCAGCGAGACAGAAAACAGCAGACACTCGGAAAAAGGAAAAAATCATAGTAACTAAGATCTTAGGGATAGTAAAATGGTATAATGTTAAGCAAAATTATGGTTTTATAACAAGGTGTGACAACCAGCAAGACATATTCGTGCATAGAACTGCTATTAAAAAGAATAACCCTGAAAAATGCATCCCAAGCTTGGGAGATGGAGAGGTGGTGGAATTTAATATTGTACTAGGGAGAAAAGGGTTACAAGCATCGCAGGTCACTGGGCCTGATGGTGTTTCTGTAAAAGGCAGTATATATGCAAAAAATCGTAGTCATGTTAGACAGTATCTCCATTGTAAGCCCCCCCTACAGTTTCCCTTTCCTAATCCCACCTTTCCCTTTTACCCTATGTCCTATTACCCCCAGTGTATTCCCAATCCGTTTTTTCATCCATGGTTTCCCTCACAAAACCATGCTTTTGCCAATTGTTTCCCCAAAAATCCCTTTCCAATGCCGAGTGGGGGATGAAAAGGGGGAGGGAAGAAGTTAAACCCTCTCCTGCCTCAGTTTCCCCACAAAGCATGCTCAGAGAATTCTGTCTCCCTTCTGTCAGCCCTAAGATGTTCCAGAGAATCTGTTTGGACATTTAAAGACTCAGGAGGGTGGCTTGTTTTGTCTTGAAACTGTTCTTGTTATGTTTATCCAGTTGTTTTCATTCTCCTTTTATTAAAATAAAACGGGTGAGGTGTTGGGGTCCCTCCCCCGCCGTGTAGCCCTGGGAGAGGGGCCCTGAGGGCACAGACACGGGGCTTCCCTGTCCCTGCTCAGCCTCGTTCCCATTGGTTGGTTTGTGTTCCCTGCGCGGGCAGAAGGACCCTTGGTCCCGTGACTGGGACAGTTCCTCAGCAGAGCCCCGGCCATGCGGCTGGAGAAATAAACATCTCTGAAACAGCTATCAAGAATCTGTCTGTCCGTATATATATATTTCCTTTCCACGGGACTCCTGGTTTGATATATGCGTGTTGCAGGATCCCCACTGCAACAAAAGAGCTGTAAAATTTGACATAACACCAAAAGCCTTACTCGATGCCAGCCCAGAGCAGGGTCAGCGTGAGCATGCAGCACGCTTACACCCTGGAAACATTGCATATCCTTGCTCAAGGCTCAGCCAGCTGACAGCAGTAAGCCCCATTCTGTTCCTGTTGAGCTTTTCAAATGACTTGTTATTCCAAGAACTGCTGTTTCCATAGCATGGTCTTGGATGGAAGTGTGTGTGTTTCACAGTACGACTGCAGAATAAACCAGTACTATGTTTTCAGGAAACACCTTCAGCATTCACACAAATGCTCAGCAACAAGCAGTGTGATGGCCTCTTATGGCTGCTGCCACTTCAGGTCCTGGTGGATCTAGTCCCTTAGTGATGCAAGAAGCTCCAGATCAAATACATGATTCAAGTTCTTGCCAGCGAAAGCCTCCAACTAACTGATCAACCACCTTCAGCACTCCTGACTCTCTACAGCACAGAATCAAAGTTGCCAAGTAGGCATAGTTCTCCCCTCCTCTAGAGGGAAGAGGAACTTCTGGGCTACAGAAAGTAGGAGAGGGAAATATTTAGCAGAAGTACTGAGCAGCAGTGAACTGAGGCTGTGTAAGCTGAACCGTGGCTGGAAAGATGCCCAGTGGAGATGAATCTAGTCAATAGCCAGCTGAACATGAGCAAGCTGTGCCCAGGTGGTCAAGGAGGCCAATGGCATCCTGGCCTGTATCAGCAATAGTGTGGCCAGCAGGACCAGGGCAGTGATCATCATAAAGTGCATACGCACTTAATGGACAACATATAGAACTACCATCTTTACAGTTTTCTCAAGACCTGTGCTGGGCTTTCAATATCTCAGAACCAGCCAAGCTTGACTTCACTGAATTTTTAGAAAGCTCTTAGTAGGCAGATAAAAGTTATGAATAGAGAAGTAACCTCAGGTGTACTCAAGAAAAGCAAAACCTTGGACTAGACTAATGAGGCATTCATATTCCAGAGAGGAAATACTGTATGATGTCTGTACAGTAGTACAACAGATCCCTCAGTAACAGGGTCTGAAATGACTAAATGAACTCAATGGAATATCCGAGCAATTAACAGGAAACATGAAGATCTGGGGGGACGGAAGGCTGTACCTTAAGCATCACCTCTGCCAATCTTAAATGCTTCATCCCAAGCATTTATCCACAAGCCAAAGCCTTTCCATAAGGAAAAAGAAACAAAAGAGTGCTTCTTTTAACTTTTAAAGGTAGTAGACAAGCAATATTCTAATGGTTAAAGGAAATATTTTGTTTTATTCCGGGAAGTGCTCTACCCATCAGGTCAAACTGTTCCGGACAGCAGCACTTAACCCCATAATGAAGAGCAAAGCAAACCTAAATGTCAGTTACTACAACCATGTCATTCTTTTGTTAGCTTATAACTTGGTAAGATCGTGGCATCTTGGTCATCCAGAGAAAGGCAAATCATCTATTCTGGGTGACAACTAGATTGAAGAACTGAAGACCGGGTGCTTTTTTTTTTTTTAGTTGTCCCTTGATCTTCAGGCAAGTATCTGATTTTCGCACTTGCAGCTGATGATTCATCTATAAAACCACAAAGAGAAAAGCAGCAGCATCACAGTTTGCATTATGTAATTACACAGTATCTTCACCCCAGAAGTCCCCCTGTCCTTGAAGTCCTCTGTCTCTGATTCACCACACAGCTCATGCCCACCACAAGCTTGCTCATATGGACCCCACGGGACAACTTCATCTCTTCCTGTAACTCTATTGAGCAGTCCTTGAAATTAACTTTCAGTTAAAAATTCTTATAATAAGGGGTTGGTAACAAAGCACCTGGAAGTGCTCAGCTCTCTGTATCAAGTCTGCAACATTAGGCGTCCTTGAAACACACAGTAAATTCAGTTTTACTTTATGCTAGGCAAGGTAAGGAGCTGATAAAAGGCAGATACAAGAGCATTGACTCATACTGGAATACTACTTAAAATGCTGAATTTAAAAAAAAAAGGGATCTAAAGACATCTCAAAGACTGGTATCTTTTAAAAACAAATAAGGATGGAAAAGGCAGCCATTTTAAAAACTGCTGGCAATGAGAAAATCCTGTTAGTAGTTCAATTCCTGGCAGAAACCTAAAAGAGATGGATGAAGAGAATGTGAATAATTCACTCCAGTCTTACTAATGGCAAGGTAATATGAATTACTACAAGACACTAGTACATTTTTTTTTGAGGTATGACAATACCTTTTTACCCCAAAGTTTAATGCAAGCTAATCACTGATATTTCAGGTACAGACACATATGTGATCCAGGAATGTAACAGTACTCCCCCATACCCATCTCTTCCTATTCCTCCCCCTCTCCTATTTTGCATTGCAGTCTCCAGCAGAAACTAGTTCTTCACTGTGCTAAGAGCCATAATGAAGAACAAGACTTCTCAGCATAAGCTATCTTGCTTAGTTCAAGAGGTACATTAAATACTCACAGCTGCTAATATTGTATTTATTTCTCAAGAACAGAATTACTCTACATGCATTTCCTTTCTTTCAGTTTCAACTGCCTGATCCCATGAAGAGGGCAGCCTTACTGAGAGCACACAGTTATGGATAATGTCCTTTGACCAGAGGTATCTGTAGTAAGACAGCCAATAGCATTAAAATGCTTCACCTGTATCTAAATGCAAAAGTAATGGCAAACACAAGGGATGGTCTGGAATGTCCTATAAAAAAGGTCAACCTGACGTAACTGAAAATACCTCACAACAGTACTCAATGTTAAACTGAGATGGGAAGTTCACACAAACTGCCACTAATGGACAGGAGCTTAAAACTTCCCTGCCTTGGGCAAAGACATCTTTCACTAGATCAGGTTGTTCAAATCCCCATCCAACCAGGCACTGAACACTTTCTATGTGAGATGGGGTGTCCAAAGCCACCTATGAGTAGTCTGAAACACAGTGCCTCAAAACTGACTGGTGAAGGATCTTGCACCTTCAGACAATACAAACATGCACAAAACAAACATCACACAATATGTTCTGGAAGTCAGAATAAAGAGAATCAGAATTGTAAACTGAAAAAAGACTGTTGTGCTCTCCCTTCCTAAAAATAGCAGGCACTAGGAAACAAAAGCACAACACTATTTTATGTTGTTCATTTTTTGTGGTTTTTCTGTAATGAGGCAAATGAGGACAGAATATGGAGCAGACATGCTGCTCCAAAACATGTAGCTCCTATGTCTAATTTTTATCTCATTCCTGAATTAGTATATATACCTCATTCTGGGACTTAAAATTATATGAAAGCTTTTGTATTAAAAAAAAAAGGCATCTGATTAGACCTAAAAAAGCCTTTACTTCTAAGTGTTTTCTGTTCAAAATAAAGATCTATTACTTCCCATCAAACACCGTGTATATTTTTGGTTTGGCTCATTAACCTGAGCTGGGCAAGCTGTAAATAGAAAGCTCTGTTCTCATTGATTCATTTTTTAAATTAAAAACAATGGATTCAGCAACAGAGGAAGAATGTTTACCATTATAAATGAATCACTCCAGCCAGTACCTAAAAGACAAATGTTGCTGAAAAATAGTCTTATGATAACACATTGTGAATAGTCTGAATTTTATGCAAAGGCTTACATTTAATACTAAAGGCCAGATTCTGCCTGTTAGAAAAATGTACTTCAGCCAAAACTGTCATCATCTTGTATATGCTATAATGACAGCAGAATTTCTACCAGATTATGCCCTTTTATTTTCACATCTCTGTGTGTGCAGATCTGGACGTGGGAAGGACTTTCAGATTTGCAGTTTGGAATAACCAAACACATTTAAAATCTACTTAACTTGAGATTAGATGAAGCTTCTTTTTTCCTAGACAAAAGCTACTGATTTCCAAGGCAAAACTGATAACTCCAAGTGAAGTTGTTTCAGAGAAAAGAGAATAAACATATTTGCATGTTATTGTTAATCAGTTGTATCTCAAGCTAATCATGTTTGCCTTGGAAGCCAGAATCTGAAAGCTACCCTCAATATTGTTATATTATCAGGGCAGAACTCACCCTTCCTGCCTAAAATGCTCAAGATAAATTTATTAAATGGGTGCAGCAATGAGAGTTTTATGAATCCTGCAAAAGATGTTTTATCCACAAGTGGGTTTCCTCTGTATCAGTAGATAAAGTTCGTCAACAAATTACATAAATGTAGCAAGTAAAAACTTTCATATATCACATAGTAGTTGTACTACAATATAATGTGAACTTTTTATTGGTAGAATGACACATCTACCACCACGTTTATTTTTCAGTACTATACTACTCATTCCAGTCTACAACTTCCTTGTGAAGGGAAGAGGAGGGGCAGACACTGATATCTTCACTGTGGTGACCAGTGGGAATAGCCTGAAGTTGCGTCAGGGGAGTTTTAGGTTAGATATTAGGAAAAGATTCTTCACCCAAGGGTGGCTGGGCACTGGAACAGGCTCCCCAGGGAAGTGCTGGTTCACAGCACCAGCCTGACTGAGTTCAGGAAGTGTTTGTGCTCTCAGGCACACGGTGTGACTCCTGGGGATGATCCTGTGCTGGGCCAGGAGCTGGACTCAGTGATCCTTGTGAGTCCCTTCCAACTCAGCATATTCTGTGATTCTGTGATCCTATGTGTAGCACTGCACTTAACCATGATACAAAGGCCAGAGAAAATATTATCAGTCTTCTAATGCACATTTTCAGAACTGACTCAGGTATTGAAGAAGCCAAAGACTGTATCATGTTTGACCATTTTTTGCTTAGAATATGAAGCCAAAGAGTCTGCAAGTCAATATTAAATATTTCCACATGGGTAATTCAATATAGGCAATGAATGCCAACTTTATTGACCACTTAATAATCACAGAATAATTTAGTTGGAAAAGACCTTTGAGATCATTGAGTCCACCTGTTAACCCAGTACTGTCAAGTCCACCACTAAACCTCAACCTGTGTACATCTATATGACTTTTAAATACTTGTAAGCCTGGTTACTCAAAGCAATATCCTGGGCAGCCTGTTCCAAAGCTTGAACACTCTTTCCATGAAAAAAAATTTCCCAATATCCAATGAAAACCTCCCCTGATGCAACTTGGAGCCAGTTCCTCTTGTCCTGTCGCCTGGGAAAAGAGACTGACTCCTACCTGGCTACAGCCTCATTTCAGGCAGTTGTAGTGAGCAATAAGGTCCTCCCGGAGCCTCCTTTTCCCCAGACTAAACAACCCCTGAGCTGCTCCTCATCAGACTTGTGCTCCAGACCTTTCCTCAGCTCCACTGCCCCACTTGCTCCAACACCTCATGTAGTGAGGGGCCCAAAACTGGACACAGGATTTGAGGTGTGGCCTCACCAATGCCAAGTACAGGGGGGACAATCACTGCCCTGGTCCTGCTGGCCACACTGTTGCTGATACAGGCCAGGATGCCACTGGCCTTCTTGGCCACCTGGGCACAGTCTAGATTATGTTCAGCCAGCTGTCAACCAGCACTTTTTCCACTGGGCAGCTTTCCAATCGCCCTTCCCCCAGTCTGGAGCACTGCCTGGGGCTGTTGTGATTCAACTGCAGGATCTGGCACCTGGCCTTGTTAAAACTCTTCCAACTGATCTCCGCCCATCAATCCAGCCTATCCAGATCCCCCTGCAGACTCTTCTTGCCCTTCAATAGATCAACATTTTTGCCCAGTTTGGTGTCATCTGCAAATGGACTAGGGGTCAGGACTGGCCCCAGTACCAACCCCTAGAGACACCAATAATGACCAGCCACCAGCTGGTTGTAACTCCATTCTCCACCACTCTCTAGGCCCAGTCATCCAGCCAGTTTTTTACCTAGTAAAGAATACACCTGTCTAAGCCATGGGCTACCAGTTTCTATAGGAGAATGTTATAGGAAAAGTGTTAAAGACTTCACTAAAGTCTAGGTAGACAACACTCACTAAGCAAGGTCATTTTGTCGTAGATGATCATGGTGGTCAAGCAAGATCTTGCTCGTTAGGCCTGATCCCCTGGTTGTAACACTCAAGCATCTCAGTCTTCATGAGGCTGATGCTTAAACTGCAGGGCTTAGCAAGCAAACACTGAGAACATGAGACAGAAAAAAACCCTGAAGTTATCACAATCAAGTCATGCAGAACAACTTCTCAGTAGCCAGCAAGTTTGGAATGCCAACACACATGGAAATGAGAAAGAATGGGACCCCTTCTGTTCATGGTGTTAAAGGGGAAAATTAGGTGGGTTTAATAGATGAACATCTTTTCTTTGAGAGGCACTGAGGAAGATGGATAGGATTTATAGACAATCAGACATAGAAACTCCTTTTATCCCTGTGATAGGCTATTTTAAACTAAATGTTATGGCCAAAAGGCAGATGTGGAGACAAGCAGCTAAAATGCTTCAGCCCTGGCTCTGAAGTCAGGCCAGTCACTCAGCTCCAAAACATTCACTACGCTACAGAAAACACACCATGTTAATGTATCCTGAAGGCATCAAAAGCAGGACAAAAAATATCTATATAGTAAATGGTTTCATAGTTTCTTCCTTCTGTGTTACTTTGAAGAAGGCAATATCAATATACATCTCTTTTTAATAATATTTGCAGCAAATTAGCATCTACAGCAGAGGAAATACAGTTTTCAAAATATCCTGATTCATGATGGGTACAATAGGATGTAGATCCTAAATCCTTACTCTTTTGAAGGCTGGCTTTTGCCTTTGGACTCTCACTTTTAATGACGGTATGTTCTGGCAACTGGACCTGCCTAATACCTGAACTGACAGAACCAACATAACTGGAGGCACACATTAGTTTAATGTCAGTGTTGGCTGCAATAAGATAACTTCCACCAGAAATGTCTGTCTTCTACTGTATCACCCAATCATACTTGCTTTGCTTTCATGCAATTTTACTTCCTTATATCAAAATATTAGAATAATTCTGCATAACCGCTAAAGCAAACACATTCAAAGCAATCAGGAAATCTGAATATGTAACACACTGCTCTAGAGAATCAAAGGCGCCCTGTCAACTCAGATTGTCCTGAAAATTAGCTCATTAGCAGCTGTAGGAGTAAACACAAAGAACAAGTACTCAATGCAGTGTTACCTAATGAAAACAGAAAGCTCCCCTCAACAACTCAAAAACTGTAAGTGTGCTTTTACTGGTGTTTATATGATAAGCATAGAAAGCATGAATTACAGCAGAAGTCTTGCAGAGCAAATGAAGGTTTAGGTTTTGTTTCTCTAAAGGCTCAAGCAATCGAAGTAGATCTGTCTGCAAAAGGAAGAATAAATCATGAACAACTGCTGGGAGGATGTATCACCATGCCTAGTAAGAAAGCCTGACACTTGTACTCCTACCATTCAAACAGGAGTGACCAATGCAAAATGCCCTACTTTAGATTTAGATTCAATGGGTCTGGCTCCTCGCAGAACCTCCCTTCAGCCTATTTTACAAGGAAACAAGATGCTCTGGCAGAACTTCGGCCACAACTTAGCCTTGAAGAGTTGTGAAACAAACAACATTGACAAGGTGAGTTTGGTCTGAGATGCTTCTGAGCAGTCAGAAGGTTCCCAAGAAAAACAAACAGCACCTCTGCAGCACCTGGGGACAACCACCAGGGTTTTCTTCCACAGAGATAGGTGAACTTTCATAAACCCCTCCCCAAAAACCACCAATGCTCCCCAGCCTGCATGGATTTTTCTGAGAGAGGATTACATATCAAATCCTGAAAATTTTTCTGTCTTTCTCCTTAACCTCTTTTTTCACCTCCAGACCACAGAAATCTTGTTGCAAGTATCAGCCCTGATGTTTCCAAAGCAACACAGAGAACTTATTCTGCTGAGGTTCTTCATTCTCTTAAAACCATAAGTCATGGCATATGCTCAAAAATCAGGGCCAGGAGGAATTGTAATCACAGGCTGGATACATTGTGCTCTCTTGAGCACAACTAGAAAGTCCATTTGAAAAATTAACTGAAACACTTCAGTTGAAAGGAGAAGAAAGCACTGACTTACAGGCTGTTCCCAGGAGAAATGTATCCATGTCTGAGCTCCAACATAGAAACAAACTCAGTTTGTAAATGTTTTTGTATCAGCCGAAGAAAGAACTTTGAAATAAGATCAAACAAACGCTTAAGTAACTTGGCTTGTTTGATTAGTTTGGTAGATTGTTTGCAATGTCATCGCTCTACGACAAACGCCAACCCTATAGAGCATGACATGGCACTCTGGGAGCTGCAACTGCATTACACTATCAAGAATGCTGTCCCAGTTAAAGTCCACAAATCCTCAACATAAAGCATTTGTGCAAATGCACCACTGCACTATGAATAACTTGAGTGTGCTACCAGTTGCAGTGAACAGTATGCTCATTGATTCAGACAACCTGGATATGTGTCAGGGTAACTAACACCTTCTTGCTGATTTTCAGAAAACAAACATTTTTCCTTTGAAAACTGTTTCTACAGAATGGGAAAAGAAATGGGACATCAGATATTTGGATGCTTGCATCTGATACACAGAATTTAAAAATGTAAATGGATGGTGTTTGACTCCTAGGCTGACTTAAAGCAATGTAAATTTCATTTCTTCTTTGTAATCACAGTACAAGAATATATGCTATTCCTTCTACAAGCAGGTCACCTTTTGTCAGTAAAGGTCTCCTTTTGATTTTATTTGTGATCATCAGAAAGTTTTTATATTTATTGATACTGTAATGGCAGTTTCAGCAATATTATTTCCATTTCCTGAAATATGTTTTCCAGAGGAAAAATATACAGAAAAACACAGAAACAACCAGAAAATGTTATGAAACAAGTTTATCACATGTATAAAGGATTTAAAGACTTAAATTAGAGGTGATCTAGTTGACAGTTCTTCATTCCAACTTGTTTTGAAGGTAGGGATTCTTTGCTAACCTCACTCTCCTGCCCCCAGTACTTTAATTGCAATCAAACACTTGGAAGTGAGGGGTTACATTCATGGACCAGTTCCATATGCACCTAGAAATCACACATGGATGCAAGGGAGAAGTACCTACCAATCCTGTTTAGTTTCCCTACAGTAACAGGTTGTGCACTAAAACTCTGAACTCAGAAAGGAGCCTTGATGACCCTTGATTTTTCCTGTTCATTTAAAACAAAGGTTTCCTTTAGCAGATACCAGATTAGACTGCTAACTCCACTGCCAAGAGCCTCAATGCATTCTTGCAGTCTCAGTATTCAGTTTTTTTATCATCTCAGCACACTGTGCTTCCTTTATGACTGAGCTCATAGCAATCAGCAGGGATCGTTAAGTCAGGGTGCCCACTGGGCTTGGACATGATGTATCTGCACCCCGAGGGTGAAGGGCTCCCTTGTCTACTGAACATGTTCCTTTAAAAGGCAAAGCATGTGGAGCTGGGATCTGAGCAACTGAGCAGGAGAGTTTCAACAGAGAAAACAGGTATTCTGTGGCAAGCCTAACAGTGAAGCAGCACAGCCATTACTGGTGTCAGTCAGCCATGGCACAGACTTCACTCCACACAAAATTGCACCTCTCACAAATGTCTCAACCACTGCATTGCTGGATTTTCCTCTCTCCTCTCTAGAACTATAAAAGCAGAGGCTTCATCCATATGGTAAGCAGAGTATTTTCCGGGGTTTGAGAACTAAATTTGCGAGAAAAGTTATTTCTTACATGTTTCTTCCTCATCTTCCTTTCTGACACTGAGTTCAGCACTTGGAAAGTCCCCTAACTGGCATGGATAACTATGGAAAACATTTTCTTTGGAGAGGAAATCAAGTTTTTGAAGCACCTGATAAGAAACAGAGCTGCAATAGACAACAACTGCACTTTACAGATCTCACTCTTTAATACAAATAAGAACTTCCAATTACGTGCACACTGAAGAAATAAAATTTTGTGTTCGTCCAAACTATAGGATCACAAGAAGAGATACAGTCATAACATCTTGGTGCTAACACACAGAAGCACAGTACAAACTTCAGTACAAACTGCAACACCCCACAGCAATACCAAAGCTGTTGTACAACAGGCACAGAACAGGGCTGTGAAGGAGCAGCTAATCCCATGCAAGCATGAATGAACCATTCCTCTGCACAAGTCCAATAAATACCCATGCCTCTCAAGACCTGTAAGCCCAAAGTCTTCAAAACTACAGCAGATATGCATTGGGTTTACCAAGTGGGAGGAATGTCACCCAGCTCTCAAACACTTGGATGATTTTAACTATCAACCAAATATTTTCAGTGATCATAATCAAAACTTGGCTTGGAAAATAGCATTTTCTTTAGTTAAATCATTTCACCTCCCACATTTGATATTTATTACATTTGTCTGGAAAAGGTTGAGACTGTCCAGGAACTCATGAGACCAGATCATTCATTCTAGAGTTTTGATCTGTGCAGCTAAACTTCTTTTATGTTTCTCATCTCTAAAGTGCGAATAATGATGGATTCCACCTAAATATCTACCACATATAAGAAAAACATAGAACACATAGTTTCAATAAATTTTTAACTTGAAAAACACAAAATAATACAGAAATAAAAAAAAATCTGAAGCAAGTTCTAAGTTGCAAATACTCTATATTTTGCATGCCTGTCTGTGAATTTTTCTGAGGCCATAAATGAACTTTCTCATCATTTTCTTTATGAAAACTGCAGGAAAGTCAAATATTGCAGCACATAGCTTTGTGTTTAATATTGCAGTGACCATCACTAAGTTGCTCTACACTAGTTGGTAAGGAGATATTTGCTACTGCTTCAGATTAAAGCTACAGTAAATGCTAGGGTAACACATAAGACACCTTTTATTACCTCTTCATAAATGCCAGGTACTTGGAACAGTCAAATCTCACCTCCAGTACTCTAATCCCACAAAGCTGGTTTCATAAATTCCTCATTAAAGGATGCACTGTTCTGGTGCATGTCGTAATAAATATGCTGCCTTGTTTAATTCTAGTATCT
This sequence comes from Corvus hawaiiensis, assembly GCF_020740725.1. NCBI lineage: Eukaryota > Metazoa > Chordata > Aves > Passeriformes > Corvidae > Corvus > Corvus hawaiiensis. Next base: position 55,091,246 of record NC_063214.1, read on the forward strand.
TACAGGAAAAGCCAGATCATTGAATAATCAGATTTAGCTACCAGCACAGCAGGAGATCTATGTTTTAAACCCATTTAAGGACTGCAGATACCATATGCCAGCTGACAAAATCAAGCAACATAATTGACTCAAACACTATCCTCTTCTGTTGTGCTGTTGTTTTTTGCAAGACAATCTATGAAGCTGCCCTACAAGAACAGCCACAGCTCCTTTTGTCAGAGTCCACTCAGCTGACAGGCTCGTTAAAATGCCTTCGTACACAATCTGTATGAATAAGTGAAGCTTAGTATTTAAGCATTAGACAGTTTAAACATGTTTGTGGAGAGATAAGTTATGGGAGAGGATGAATGAGAGGAAGCTGTTTAATATACAACAATTTCTAGCTTTTTTTGCCAGCAGAGATTGTGTGTGAATTTCTCCCTTGCATGCTCACTCCACTCCCATTGCTAAGACAGGGGTTCCAGTCTTCTGTTCACTGCCTCTTGCTCCCTGCACCAAAAGCAGTTTACTGGGAAGAAAGAAATGGAGAGGCTGCTGCAAGTGCTGTTATAGCTAGAGAAAACAGCCTCAACCTGGCTTAAGTCTAGCTCAGTATGCACAGGGAACTGCAGCCACACTCCTGACTGCATTGCAGACACGCCAGGAGCTTTCATCCGTACAAGCCCCTGGAAGCTTACAGAGAAAGACTGCAGAGGACACATCCACAGCAGTGACCAACACCACTCCTGAGCTTTTCAGTCTAGGGATTTCAGTTTGACAATCAGAAATCTTCAAGTCACTCAACAAAGGTTTCACAGGAAAGGTATTCCCTAAGCTACTCCAGCCCTCCTGACAAGCAATTACAGCCTCTCACTGCACAGCTCCTCTTTGAACTTGGATGGCATAAGAAGGGATAAAGAGGAAACAGATTTACTTTTTGCAGTTTTGTTTTTGTTTTGGTATGTTTGGGGGCTTTTGTTTGCTTGGGTTTTCTGTTTGGTTGGTTGTTTTTTTTAAATATGGCCATCGAGCATTGCTGTGTACTATAGAGTGGCTGTTTTCAATTTTTGCACAGACTAGTGTGCTTTCATGGTAATCTGCAAATCTAATGCTCTCTGCATTTCTATAGGTACTTTAAGATTTTTGGGGGGCTGAATGGCATAATGCAAGCACAAATCACTCACTTTTACAAGATAACAGAAAATTCTCTCTTCTGTAGCAAGTCAGACTAAAACAGAGAGCTCAAAACATATAGTTCAAGAAAGCCACATTCCAAAAATCTACGGCCCCATCTTTCAGGACACACTGTGTCTCTCACAAATGTTATCCATTTCTATATAAAAAACACAGACCAAGACTTCTTTCCAATTACACTGAAGTTGCACCAGCTGAAGAGAGATCAGAATAAGACCTTGCTCACTTATGAGTTCATATTCACCACTTTAATCATCTTTTTATTAGCACTGCATACAAATAAATTAATTTCCTTATACCACAGAAATGAAATATTATTTATGGCATGAATGGAAAGAAGAAAAAGCTACCATGCTAAATTCATCTTCTGCAAGTGGTGAGCATTCTGTTTTCAATATGGCCATTGAGATAGTTTAACCCACACATATCACGAGCTATCATGGAAAACTATGACAAGCAAAAAAGTACAAGTAATTCCATCTCCTTCATTATATTAAGGCAATAGTTGCTTAAGTATCTTCTCATATAAAACCACACAAGGAGAATGGGAACAATTGAATATTAAACCACTCAAACTCATCTCACTGCCTTGCAGTAAGCTGACAGAAATAATTCATAGTGCATCCTACAACCATGACTTTAAAAAATCCCCAAACCCTAAAAACACTGGACTGCACTAAATCAAACACTGGGAATAGCAGATATGCTTAGGACGAACACACCCCTTTGCTGGGTGTATGAGAGAAAAAAACGCTCAACTGCATAACTAAAAAGTCTGCCTGTGCTCACACATGGAGGCTGAATACACTTATGGCCTTTCTCAATTTTTAAGTTCTGGATTTTGCAATCTCAGTAAGGGCATTTTCTGAATAAGGACTTCCCTCAGCCTCTCCTCCCCCACCTTTTTAATGCAGTTTTATGAATATGACATTAAAGGACAAATAAAAGCCATGATTATATTCAAGATTTACTAAAACTGACTGGAAGCAGTAGCCTAGGCAGTAGTGTCATGTGAACAAGAACTGCAGACAGACTGCCACAGCCACGGACCATGTCATGGAAGTTTTCTAGAGCTTTGCGCATTCTTGGTGCTCTTGCATTTAGCTTATCTCCAACCCATCAAACATGTTTTCTGAAGCCTGAAGCCCCAAGCAGGGCACATTTCATTCCACTCCATACTTGGTGTTTTCTGAGACCAAGCAGTACTGCAAATAACCACTCTGCTTATAAAGCCAGTAGCAATGTTTTCCAACAAGATGTCATTCCCAGTTAGTGTTCAGCTGGAATCAACTGCAACCTCAAAATTTTTTATTCAAACCTGCTTAGCCAGCAACCAATTCCCACATGATATTTGGTTATTTTTCTCAACTTCACCCTTAGCTTTTACTGTGTTAGAAGAAAAAAACCCTCAATTTTTAATCTCTTCTCTAACATAGCTTTTCTATTTGATAAAATTTGCAGACAGATCTTAATTAAAAATTCTTCCTGTTCACAGCATTAATATGCATTTGTAGCAGACTTTGGGCAGGTTACTGCAAAATCAGAAAATTCTCTGCAGCTGCAAACAAACCAGCCTAACCATACACTAAACTTGATTCTGTATCTACTTGTACAGAGCTACAACTAGTTAGTATTTTTACACTCTGTTCATAGGAGTGCTAGAAAAGTGTCAAAGCTTTCCTACAGTCAAGATGTATCACATCTATTTCTCCCATATTCAGCAGGCATGTTGCTCTGTCACAGAAGGAAGACAAACGGATTCAAAGTGACTTGTCTCTGCCAAGTCTATATTGATTGTGGCTTACCCCACCTCACTTTCTTCCAAATGCTTGTCAATTGCTTTTTTCAGTATTTCTCCAGGAACTAATCTGCCTGGCCTGTAGTTCTCTACTTTCAAAGCCTGATCCTTTTAGAAACAGGCACTAAGTCAGTCTTTCTTTGGTTTTTCAGGACTTCAGTTATCTTCTGTTCCTTCTCAAATAAGGTCCCTAATAGCATCAACCCATTTTAGTAATTCGCCTAAACTTTCTATCCGCTGTAAGAGTATTTAGGAAAGGACCCCAAGCTTTAGCCTCCATGGATGTATGCTCAGCTTGTTCTGCATCTTAGCCCTTGTGCTTGTCTGCTCACAACTAATCCTGCTCAGTAAAGTAAAAATGGTGCTTACAACCTCTTTAGCAACATCTGTTGTTAACTTTCTCGTCTTTCTGCCTAACAGACAAGGTCTTTCTTTAGTGATTTCCCTTGCTACTAATATATTTACAGAATGTTTTCCTGCTGCAGCTTTGCCAGCTCTTTCTTGTTTGGTACCAAGCCCTTCTGATAATGTCTCTACACACGAGTACTATTCTTTTTTAAGACATGTTCAAAAGCTGACCTAGTACCTCTTTTTTTGCCTGGCTCCTTCAGTTTCTGCCTAATGAATAGCTTGTAATTAGGCAGTAGCAATTATGGCTATCTATTCTTCCCAAAGAAACAGCTTGTACTTGGGCCTTTACAGCATGTCTTTAAGAAACCACTACATCTTGTGTCCTCAGACACTGGCAAATTCTTTGATTTTGTTAAGTATGTTTTCCAGGCCATTGCTAAATAGCTACTTTCATCCAATTCATCACCCTTCTCCATCCCTTCCTTTCTTTTGTCAGAAGCAAATACAGAAGACATTCAATATGAGCTGCTTTCAGTATTGCCCATCAAAAGAAATGCTGAAATTCTGCTAGTCTTTGCATGTTAAAATACTACTTTCTGGAAGTTGCCAGAGCAGCTGAAGTCCCCCTGAATACTTGGGAACACACATAAATAAGAAATAGCCTACTTGAGGAATCTAAAGAGAGCTAGCATCACTTTTTTTCCTTCATTGTACTTTTAGAGGTTTTTCAACACTGCCCAGTGGATTCAGTAAAGACATCTTCAATACACAAAGAATTAATCCCCTTACCTGTCCTTGTTTTTCCTTTAGTAAAGCTTTTATTCAACACTTCTGTCATAAAAATTACTGCACTTACTTGACTTGAGTGGCCAACCAGTGATTCTCCTCCTCTGCTCTCATGAGACCCCACCTGGAGTACTGCATCCAGGGTTCTCAGCACAGGAAAGACATGGACCTCTTAGAGCAGGTCCAGAGAAGGGCCACCAAGATTATCAGAGGGAAGGGACACCCCTCCTATGAAGAAAGACTGAGAGGGGTTGGGGTTGTTCAGCCTGGAGAAGAGAAGGCTCTGGGGAGACCTCATTGTGGCTTTTCATTACTTAAAGGGGAGAAATAATAAAGAAGGAGAGAGAATTTTCATCAGGGACTGTAATGATCAGAAAACAGCAAACAGCTTTAAAATGAAAGAGGGTAAAGTTTAGATTGGTCACAAGGAAGACATTTTCATACAATGTGGGTGGTGAGGCACTGGCACAGGTTTCCCAGAGAAGCTGAAGATGCCCCATCCCTGGAAGTGTTCAAGGTCATGTTGGATGCAGCTCTGCACAACCTGGTCTAGGTAAAAGATATCCCTGTCCACGGAAGGGGAGTTGGACTAGATGATCTTTAATGGTCCCTTTCAAACCAAAAAAATCTATGATTATGCTAAATAAAGTACATCTTTGATTTACAAGTATATTCATTTCCTCTTATTTCAAATATATCAACCTATCATTTTCACAATTAAAGCAGCATACTCATATCCTTGATTCCAGGCTGAAACAGGAAGGTATTTGGTCCTTAATACCACCTAATAAGAATAGCAACACTTAATGTAATATGATGAAAGCAGAGCATTGTAATGGGAGACTTCAGCTCACTTCCTTTCAACATAGATCACAAACATCCCATCATATCAGGATGTGACTTTTTTTGCATTAAATCAGTGACTGTTTCATGGAGCAGCTGATTAGGAAGCCTACAAAAAAACTGCAATCCTTGATTTAGTCCTAAATATAGAGCAGCTCTTCAGCTACAAGATTTTGAAAACTCTTCCATGCAATAGCTTCCCTGTTGGAGCAATGGAGATGAAAAATAAACCTACAGTTGCATCCAGCTTCAGAGAGTGCAAACATGAGAAGTAAGGAAGCTTGTTAAGAGAATCTGAAAGGGCCAGATAGAGAATTTCAATCTTTGCAGGCACTGTGGAGATTATGAACAGAGAGAACCATAAAAACCAGGCAGGTACATATTTCCTATTAAGTAAAACCCAAGAAAAGAAGAAAGGAAGAAAGGAAACCAGACAGGTTAGAACAGCAGTGTAGGAGTGAGGTTACCTTCAAAAAAGCTGAAGTCAAATACAAATAGAAAAACACAGCTCAACAGATCATAAAATATGGCAAATTAAATGTAAAAGCACACCAAGCAGGCAAAACAAACAAAAGATATGATGAACAACTGGCAGACACTAATGACAGATCTTTCTTCAAGCATATCAGGAACAGGAAACTTGCCAGAAACTCCAGGAGGCAACTCATCACCAGAGTAGTAAGGGAAGACTCAGAAAATAAAGGCATTACAGAAAATACATCAGGCAGATTCACTGCAGAGATGGTGACAGTACGAGACACTGGGGAGCCTCTGCAAAGAGCCTTAATAGAAATATGAACATTGGTATGACTCCAGGATAAATATTAATGTTTGAGCATGAAACAGCAGGAAAAAAAACAACAGAAGAGGGAATATAATAATATAACAATGGCATTTGTGGATGGTACATAGATTAGTAGGTCAACAAACTGCAGCACATTTACATGTAGTGTTTCAGGATACTCAATCTGGAAAAGAAGTCTAAAACTAGAGACCGAAACTAATTTGAAATGATGCAGGGGTGAGAACAGACAAAGGGATTACCCATATGCTTGCCAAACTAAGGGTCCAGAAGTTGCAAAGAGAACTCACCTTAATTCCCTTGTCTTCCATTATCACTGCAAGGATTCCTGGACCAATGACATGGATACACACATCTTGGTGCCTGAATGCTAAACTATTTGGACAGAAGTATCTCGATGACTGTACGTAAACAGGTGTGAGAGCTGTTTGTGGAACAAAACCCGCTTTGTATTAAAACAAAATCACTTTTCCCTCCTATAAAATCTTACTGAGTTTTGTCACACACTCTGATATTGCAACACTATTTCTCAGGATTCCCCTTCCAGGACCCCTCTTTGCAGGGGTCTCCATGGATGTGTTTGAAATTACAATGACTATGAGGAAAACCCGCAGGAACCAACACAATAAACACTAACAGCTCACTGGGACCAGATGGCACTCAACACAGGAATCCTAGAGAAACTCAAGCATGAAATCGGTGAATTACTAACACAACAGTGTGTCACCTCTCAATTAAAACTTGGTAGTAGAGGACTGTGGGGTAGAAAAGGTGACAGACTTTTAAAAGACTGTGGGCAAGACATTAAGCCTGAGATTTGTGCTGTATCTGCTAACAAAACCTTCAGTGAAGAATGGAATTATGAGCTATCTGGATCAATATAATCTTGTTGGGAAGAGTCAGCATGGCTTTTGTAACAGAACATCCTGACATACACGGCTACTGGAATTCTAGCCACAAGCCAGTGCAGAAGCCTAACCCAATCCCTCTACTTCAAGAGACTTTCAACAAAGACCTTCGAGGTCTCAAGTTAACAAATGAAAAAGGCAAACTATAGAAATTTGCAGGGTTTGGCTGCGCTAAAATTAATTTTCTCCATAGTATCTAGTATGGGGCTATGTTTTGGATTTGAGTTGGGAACAGTGTTGATAATGCAGGAATATTTCAGCTATTGTTGAGCAGTGTTTACACAGACAAGGCCTTTATTGCCTCTCACCCCACCAGAGAGCAGGCTGAGTGTGCACAGGAAGCTGGAAGGGGACAGGTGACCCCAACTGGCTAAAGGGACATTCCCTACCATATGGTGTCATGCTCAGCATAGGAAGCTGGGGGAAGGTTGACAGCAGGCTGCTGCTCAGGGACTGGCTAGGTATCAGTCAGTTGGTGGTGATTTTATTTGCATCACTTGTCTTTCTTGGGGTTTATTTTCCTTTTCATTAAAATTTATTGCCATTACTATATTTTAATTATTAAACTGTTCTTATCTCAACCTGCAAGACTTTTACCTTTCCAATTCTCTTCCCCTATCCTACTGGGAGCCAAGAGGAAGGAGAGTGAGCGAGTTGCTCCGTGGTGCTTAGTTGCCAGCTGGGCTTAAACCAGGACAAGGAAACAAAGATTTTATGAAAAATGAGTGAATAGACTATAAAATGGCAGGTAACATTCAGTGTAGTTCAATCAGGCATACAGGAAAAATAATACTAACTTCATAAAGACAACTGTGAGCTTGAGTAAACAATTACCTGTTAGGAGCAAGATCTTGATAGTTATGATAGACAGATGCATGGAAATATCAGTCCCCTGCTCAGCAGGCAGTTAAAATTGGAAATAAAGTGTCAGGAGTCATTAGAAAAGAAATTTCAACAAACACCTAACAGGGTTCCAGAAGGACAAAAAAGGACAATTTACTCTCCAGGATAAATGAGGCCAGAACTGCTTTAAGGAAAGCTTTCAGAAATTTCCTCCAGAAAGGCTGGGTTACCAGAGTACCTTCTCTTATATTCACCATGCAAAAATGGAGCATAATCTTGCTTTTACCAGATTTCCCCTCCCTACCTTTCACTACAACCACTGAAACTTCTGAAACTATCAGCAAGATATTTCCAGAGAAGCACCTGCATTAGCATCATTCCCCAAGTCTTCCCCAGAACAGACACATTTCATAAGGAATGTTATATTGATCTGTCTGTATGCATTTTCCTATCACAAGATAAACAGTGAAAATAATTACATCAACATGTCCTGTGCTCTGACAATTATTTTTTACTGCAGGTTAACAAATGTAATTAGATGTTCATAGGCCTGAAAAACTACCAGAAAATCTAATTCTTTTGTTGTCAATTACTCTTTCGAGACACAGTCAGAATGAATAGAAACTGAAACCACCTTGCTAGCTGTGAATTTTCCTTTTAAAAATAAAACTTTTCCAGCTTTTTTAATCATTAAAAAAAACCACAAGACATCCCTTCTCTGCATTCTCTTCTGTTATACTCAGTTTTGAGTGGTCTACTCAAAAAAAAGCCTAAAAACGTTCCCTACACATAAGGAAACAAAAAAAAAAATTCAGATTACTTCTGACTAAGTTACCTAAATCAAGAAGTTCCCACGAACCCTATTTGACTGTCAAATCAGTGTGCCCAAAATTCAGATAGCCACAATAGCTACCAAAGTGGCTCCAAACTTCCTAAGGTTAAAAAAAACAAACAAACAACAAAAAAGTAACATCTTCAACAGTTAATTAAAAAGAGCATATGGATAAAATGCTGTGAACCAGATTTCCCAATTTTTTTTTTCTAAAGCATAATATCAAGCAGCTTAGAAGAAAAAAAAAAAGCAATACAAATTCTCACATAAAGCTGCAAGAGTTCTGGAGCCACATTTTCAAGACAGACAACAACTACCACAAAATTAAGGACAGAAAAATTAGAGCTGCCATCACTGCAACTGAACACCTCCAAACAGCCCAATTTTTTTTAAATTCCTGGGCAAGCAGCATCCTTGGTTTGCTCTTCTTACCCTGTAACTGTGTCACCTCTGCTGGTGTGGGTGTGCTGACATGCTTGTTACGTAACTCCCTCACTCCAAAGTGGGATTAAAAAAAAAACCAAACCACAAAACAAAACCCACAAAACAGGAAACCAGAGTTCTCAGGCTGTGCTCCTCTTAAGAGTTCTATTACAACATTGTTCCTGGCATGGATACCCAAGTAGCAGATTCCCAGCCCCTTTCTCTTCCTTTTATTTCTAGCAGTGTCCAGTGCCAGGCATGTCCCCCAGCACCATGGTGATGTTCTGCCCTAGCTGTGACCCTCTGTGATGCAAACATTTGCATGGGCTCTGGTAACCTCAAGCTCCACTTCACAAAGGAACAATCCTCTCTTGCAGGTCCAGTTTATCTCATTTTATAAAAGATCACAAGTCACGCCTTAGAAATGCCTGTGTTTTTTCACTATTACAAGTCTACTACTCTTAAAGAGAGGAGGATACAAACATCTCAAGTGAGGCAAATGAATCTCACCTGATGACACAAGCTCATGGCCATGCAAGGCTCCTTCCCTTCCTATTCAGGGCCAGACTGCCTTAGCTCCAAGTTGCATTCTCCTTAGGTCTCCAACATATGTAAGTTCTCAGCCTACATATCCTGAAAGCCGAATTTAAATTTTTAAGGATCTCCTTGATGAATACATACATACATACATAACTTCATAAAAATTCCAGGTCATTAGCCATCACAAAGAATCAAGTCCCAAAGAGAAGCAAAAATGCAGAACCGTACCTGGGGTTTTGCTGCTTTTGAGCCAACAGTATCTAGGCACCATAAAATGCGATGGAGTACTTTAAAAATTACCAAATCAATGTAAAATTTTGACACTACATAGAACTTTCTCAGGGAGTTAAGAAAGAAGGGGAATTCAAACAGAATGGGACTTTCCTTTTTTGCAATAGAAAAGGATAAGTCCAGTAACAAGAGGCGAAAACTACCTCCAAACAAAACAGGAATACTCTTTTCCTGGGTGAATGTAGGTGCTTCCAATCAGCTGGATCCTTTCAAGCATCAGCAAGAAAGTAATCCTATTCTAAACAAAGGGACAGAGCTGTATTGTCTCCTCCTTATGAACACTCAGTAATCCAACAGATACTGGGGTTTACCTAGCTCTGTACTCATAACTGAGTAAAATCCAGAACTATCCAGTTCCCACCTTTTGCTCCTTTTCACTTTGTCTCAGTAAAACATCATACCGAGCTGTAGCTTCTCAACTCCCTCTTATTTACTAGTATTAGTCTTTGAGAAAGCAAAACAATAGAGTTGAGAGAAACCATGGCTGAGCTTCACTGTTTCACCATTAACTGATCCTTTCCTCTCATTTGTCAAAACCATAAACATAGTTTTCCACTGCAGCACTTGCTTTGTAGATAAGCATTTTCTGCTACCTCTAATTCAGAGGATCCTTTTTCTCTACCCTCTGATACAGTAAACATTACCACCCATTGCCAATTTAGTTTTCCCCTTTCTGATCTAAAAAAACCCCCAATATTCAAAACAGAATTGTGAATTCTATTCCAAAGGTTGGAAAGAGTAGCAGCACTTCTGTTAATTCCTGGTCTGAAGAGTCCTTTCCCTCCTGCCCAGGACTGCAGGAGCTAGCCTCCTCCAGCTAGGTGTGATGCTGTACCAAAAGTACATCAATTAGCTAATTGATTGCCAAACTTAGTCAGAACCACATCCTCAATGTCTTTGCTTTTACAGCTGTAAAAAGAATGCTTATTTCAACTTCAACATAGATACATTTCCTACATTTTTGCAGATACCGCAGGTACTGGTGAGGTTTCAGAGTACAAACTGGTGATACTACAGAGCAGACACAATATTACATCCTGAACAATTTGCCAAGGGCTATGCCTCAGTGCTACAGAAATACAGCAAGTGGAAACAGCAAAATCACTCTGCATTAGTAGGAATGGCTTGTCTTATTTAAGAATTGGAAGATCAGCATGGGATCTAATTTCAACATTTTCCGCCTCTTTATGTTTCAATATCACATATACAGACAGCAAGGAGGAGAAATCCCTATGGTTTGCTAGCTCAGGTAACACTCCACAAAGGCAGCAGTCAGTGGAGTTCTGTATTAAAACACTCCAGACCCAGAAGGCCAGCTGCTAATGGGATGAGCAGATGCACCAGCCTTCTGCCAGCTGGTATAGAGGGAGAGCAGAAACCCTGAGAGCTGGCCTGCCACAGCTGTGCCAATGCCCTTTATTCCATGAGTTTCTGCTCCAAAGGAAAAGTGGGCTTTCCAAGACAGCAGAACAGCACACAGCATTCACTAAGTAGTAGTTCATAAAGACTGCCCAAACATTTACTCTACTCTGATATACATCTAAGTAACTGAGTCCCTATTCCAGTTTGGCCAAATTTAGAAATATATCCGCTGAGAGAAGGCAGGTCACCACTCCTCCCCCACCAGGTTCAGGAAAAATATATTTTCCTCAAAGGAACGTGAAGGAGATAAAAACTATTTATTTAACAAACACAAGGGAAAAGGATAATAATGCTAAATAATAAAATCTTTCACTGTGGAGAAAAAACCTGGGAAAGTGTCAGAGTCCTCCCTTTGGTCTCCTCGGAGCTGGGGCTTGGCCCAGGGCCAGGCCCTCTGCGCTCGGTGGAAAGTCCTCCCGATGTGCTCTGATATTGTAGCAGTCCAGCAGAAAAGGGAGAAAATCCGAAATTCCAGGGAAGGAAAAAAAGTGCAACTCTCAGTCTCTCTCCAGAGAAAAAGAAGCTGAAAAACTGGCCAAAAACTGACCGGGGAGCAGCAAGCCAGGCGCTTCCTCGCTCCCCTGCTGCAGCTGGGAAAAAAAAAAAAAAGTTGCTATCTGTGTGACCTTGAACAAGCTGCAAACTGCTTTGAGAAAGTTTTGCTCAGTTTTTCCTTCCCCCTCTCAGGCTCAGTTTAAAGGCATAGAAAGGCACAAGAATTAATTTCTGGGCATAGGGCAGCGATATGGGATACACATCATAAGGTCACCCCAAGACAGTCTCATTAATTCATTTCCCTGCCTAAACAATATCATTACCTGAAATCAAATGGGAATCATATTTGTCTAGGAAACATCATAGCCTAACACCACTTTTTGGGCCCTAACACAATACTTTTTCTGACTTCATTAAAAAGACTGTGTTGAAAAAGCAGTTTACTGGGAAATGGAAGGAAGAGCTTCTATCTTGTAAGAACTTTTTCTGACCATCATATACGGCACCTGCAGACCTACGCAGTCATGTGTATTGCAACTTATCCTTGGCTGATGAGACTCCTAAATGTGCTCCAGCCATTCCATCCTCTGGTTCTGTGTTTACTGGTCCTGCTAGCTTGAATTTCAATTACACCTACATACACACAACGCATTTTTCAATCTCCTACGTTAACAACAGAGATGATTTTTGTCTGGCCTTAAAATCCCAATGTGTTGCAGTAACAGTCAGAGGTGATCAAGTAGGATAAAAACTAAATAATGAAAGCAAACATTCATGTGGAGCCTTGACAGTGCATGCCTTTAGTTACTTGTGACTTGAAGCACGCTGCACTGATCCTGCCATTGGCCAGCTCTGCTGCCCAAGGCAGGCACTTGCTTTCCTGTCTAAGCAGAAAGAACTATTCCAGTGGGTTGCAAACTCCCCGAACCTTAGGAAGCATTAAATGCACTCAAGTTAAGGACTTCATCGAGGCATTTCTGTGAAGTCATAGAAGACATATCCTCCTTGTTTATCACTTAAACACAGCTTTTTCTAGAGACAAGGTCACAACTATGCCCATCTTCATGTAAGTTTCCTGCCACCAAAACACCATCTTCTTAGAATAATGCTATTTGCCACTCCAATACAATGTTTTACCTAGCACATCATCTTCGTTTCAGAAGCTGAAAAGGTCACTCAGCAAGAGAGGTTGCTGAATAGCCTTTATTTGGTTTGGTCATATAAGCAGTATCTCTAAATTTAAGTCCTCTCCCCTGAGGCACACAGTGGCAAATAGATAAATAAGCTGAGAATTTTTGAAGGCTGATGAAAGGAAACCAAGAAGCTTTTACATAAAAGGCAAACTCCACATGACTTCACTGTACACTGAGCATTACCAGTCACATGGGAACTCCCTCCTCAGAAGCTGCAGTTGAAGGGAATGGAGCTGGAGGCATGTTTCCTTCCCAGCAGGCAGTCTGCTTACTCCCCATACACAGAGGTGAGCTACTACATACCACTGTGATTACACAGTGGTATGTAATGCAACATCAAGACTAAGAGATCAATTAACATCCTATTCTGACCAGAACCCTGTCCTTCCCCCTGCCTTTTTGCCCTTTGTTTTCCCTTTTCATATAGAACAACAGTATTAACTCACTTCCATAAATGGAAATGTTCTTCTCCAAGACTTGGCAAGGAATTATATATCTGGAGTAAAATTCCCCATGCTATGTAGCAGTCTCACATCACCTTGATGTGGGAAGCCTCATTAACTACAGCTCTGACATGAAGAGATTTCTTCATAGGAAGAAACTTCAGTGCTCATTTCCATAAGAAGTTCTTAAAATTCCACAATCTGGAGCACAGACTCACCATTTGGTTAGGAATCCACAGCCAAGTTCATGACTTTAGAAATTCTTGTGAAAAGCCTCTTAAATCTGAGCAAATGAACACAACTCAGATATATCTAGCAGATTATCTGCCAGGATGTGGTTCCACAAACTGCAGCCAGCCCACATTAGTGCTGCTCTCATGCAGCTATTCACATACTAGCCTTCCACCTCTGGCCAGCTGGAGCACTTTCTCCCCATCCCCCATTCTGTACTGGGATTACTGGTGTTGGGATTCCAGTCAGCTATCTCCAAGTCCTGGTGCTGGCACAGAAGAGGCAAAGGGAAACACAACTGCATCTTTTGGCAGCACTGCTAACAGAACCCCAGCCAAACAGGAAACTGCTTTCTAGGATGCTGCTCTGTGTTGACAGCAAAGCTCTGAAGATTTGATCTGGATGAAACATGTTAATTATACCACATGAACTTGTAACCACATGAGCTGGTAATAAAAAAATCCCATCTCTCTATGACACTAAACATTACCATCTTAAAAATTATTCTGAGCTTCAGACCCTACTATATTTGTAATGACCACCACACCAGCTCAGAGATGGAGAAAAATAGGAAAATACCTAATTAAAGACAAGCACAAAAATAAAAATATACTGAAGGGCCATAAGAATAGCATGAAGGGAGAGATGCAATAACCAATTTTGTGCTCCAGATTTAAAAATCCAACCAACAAATAGCTAGTCCAAGAGACTTCTTTGAAACAGTTTGGGCAGTGCTATGCCAGCAAGTCATATTAAAATTAAAAAGTCTATTTTACATATATTTGACTTCAATAACAAATACCAGAAACTCATTTATCTGCAAGTCAAATTGGCATTGAATATGAGCCTTGTGGGCTCATCAGTTTTGGTATATCCAGCTATTTAGAGAAGTAATCATTGTACTCTTGGCTCCCCAGCTGCTGGATACCCTCTTTCTCCCAAACCACTTTGCCAGGAAAGAAGCTTTGTCTACAGAGACTAATGGGAGAGTAGAAGAGGACTTCACACTTTAAGGTGTCTCCTGTTATTGGGCTGCCTTCCTCCACCTGTGAACAACACCCCATTTTCCATGATCTTTCTTTTGCAACCACCATACTTATAAGATCCTTTCTTATTATCCATTTCCTATATTAAAAAAAGTTTCTCCAGCAAACCTCTCTGAAAATGGTCCAATGATGTGCTGATTTGTTAAATGATCATGGTTAAGGACGGATTAGGAATCTTAATGTACAGTGAAAAAGTTACAAAGTGATTCATTGCCTAAGACAACGTATAACTTCTAAGTTGTATGCTAAGGCAGTTTGTGTAGTAGAGAGTATGCACTGCCCACTCATGCTTGACTTGAGGCTCTGGAGAAAGGCTGGGAAGGTGCACAGCAGAGCAAAGAAGCTGAACTGTAGGATAGAAAATTTCAGATTATTCCAGGAATTGCTTGCTAGAGACCCATGGAGGCCACCATGAAGTGCAAAATCTACCCTAGGTCCCTTTGTACTAAGCAGCTTCTCCTGCTCAACCACATGCTTTGTTTTTTTTTAAATCTCTTATTTCTATCTTATTATATTACTGATAAGATTAGGAATCATTTGTTATGGTGACAATGCGAAGCAGGAGGTTAGAGAGTCCCTGGCCCTATTACAAAAACAAAATGTAATGCACATACATTCAGAATGTTTGAACCAGAGCTAGGAACTGAACTGAAACTCCAAGGCCAGTCCACTTTCCTACTGGCTTTCCTTACTTCCTTCTCCAAAGGGAAGTCTTTATATGGCTCACTGAAACAACTATTTGACAATCACTTTGAAACAACTATTTGACAATCACTTTGAAACAACTATTTGACAATCACTTTGAAACAACTATTTGACAATCACTTTGAGACTTGCAGATCCTGTACCTTCCCCAGTTTCCCTGTGAAGCACAGCTTGAAAAAAAACCTATCATATAGTTCTCAAACTGTGTCTGGTTTTACTTATATGTACTTTCCACCTGACATTACCTGTCTTACCACAGGCTGAGAAACCTGAGCACTAGAACCGAGTTTAAAAGACCTATCCAGCAAAGTTTGTGAACCTTTTGGCAAAGACAAACAGTTTAAAAGGTATTTAGGAAGCTAATGATGCTGTTAAGCACCTAATAAGGCTTTCAGATTAATACTAGCTGCAGGCAGCTAAGTACACATTAACATCTTTTAAAATCTTGCCAAGAGTGTAGAGTTGTTTCTGGAAAGTAGCTACAAGAGTCCCACAAATACAACACTGCCTCACAGTAGAGAAGCCTAACAATTAGTTTACAGGCCACTAACTAGAAGATTTGATGTCTCCTGCATTTGCCAACAAATCTGTTTGCAAACACTATGTTACCTGATAAGCATTTACTTCTGGTGCATCCTAAAAGTTATCACTTAAAAGACCTCTGTAATCTCCAGTACTTTTTTCTGACTGGACACTAACTTTCTTGTTCTAGAGCAAAATTTTAGAGAAGCCCCAGGAAGAGGGGATAAACTTTGAAATAAAGTCAAAAGTTAATAATATGTGGAGATGACAGAAAAAGAAGCCTCATAAAACAGCAAACTGCTGTATGAAGTGAAATTGCATCAAGAGGTAATGTACCAGCAGGAGACAAAAAAAACACACCATGCTTATTACACACATTTTAAACCCTACTGCAAGCTCACATGTTCTCACTTACAATTGTTTCAAGGCACTGTAGTATTACATATGGTTTCCATTTTTGCACTGCACATGCAAGATGCTTTGTTTGACATACCATAATCCTAGCCTGCACTTGGGAGAATCTAACTCCTTCCCAATGCAAAATTTTAACCAGAAATCATGCAATATTAGGTAACTTCCCCAAAGCACCTGCTTCTGGTCTCAGGCAATTATGCAATACTTGTTCAATTTAGATTTCAGCATACAGGGTGCAGTACCAGAGAACTATTAGCTATTCCCAGCTGAAAGTCTGGAAGAGCATCTGGTGGGGTAAAAAAGGCAGGGGGTGAAGGGGATGACAGGGAAAGAAAGTGAAAGTTTCATATATTTTTTATTTTTAAAATAAGCATACCACTCTGCAAGCTGATCCTGATCATTTGGTCTTTCATTTTCAAGTGTCTGAGATAAAAAAGATTGATATCATTACTAGTTTGGATGCTGAGAAAGTAGTCATGCTAAAATAAACAACTTCTTGTCCTGGAGTTGTACGTGAGGACCAATACAACAAAAGATATTATACATTAATATATTGCACAGACACTTTATTAAGTAAAACACTTTTTTCTGACAATTAGCCCGAAACCAAGATTAAAAGCTTGTCTAAAATATGACACAAGACTCAGAAGTCCTAAGTACAAGAGACCACCACTGTTCTGCAATATGGCCAAGATCAGCAGGATGTGGAAAGTCGTCAGTTTTCAGCTAGATCCTGTAGCTCTCCATGTACCTGCCAAATAATGATTCATAGCAGAAGAATTCTCAAAATATTGTACAGCAATCACAAGAAAGCAACCAAGAGAAGCATTATGGTTTGATGCACAGATCAAAGGCAAATCAAGGCTGAGTTATTGTAAAGAGCTCTTCCCTAGGTAAAATAACTGATTGATTTAATGTAGAACCTTGATGACTAGCATTCAGTACACAAAGTAACAGATTAAAGTGGTTCCCCCTTTATAGTATCAACAACCAAGAAACTGTAAACCAACTAATTAGGAGAAATCCAACTCAAACTCTAAAGATATACATATAACCCATGTAATTCAACTCACAAAATACCCTTTAAGGATGACTATCCCAAACACCAGAGGCAGTGGCAGACACCTTGTCAAGGGACATCCAGCTGGCTCAAAAACATCCTGCCATTCACAGCCCTTCAACACTGGGCTTCTTGGCCTGAGCCAACACCAGCCTTCCAAAGCTGTCATTTGCTGATGGTGAACAGAATCTGAAACTCATCCCTCCCAAGAACTGCCTGCAGCTGGCTTCAGCTGTGCTTATTAAGATGCAGCAGACACACCTAAGACGGCTGCCCAGCACAGCCCCTGGGACTACCCTGCTGCTTATAAACTTCAGCAAACTGAGCCAGTGTACCAGTCTAGCTTCCTCTTCAAATTTAAAAGCATGATTTAAAAAATCCATCAACTTCAGAAACAATGGACAATGAGAAAAGGGAGCATTTTGTCTGAAAAACTCTTTCCTTGCAAGACTCCGCTTGAAAACAACTGTGAATAATAAATACAACTTCACTTTCAAATCACAGGATGGGATCTTGCCACTGCTGTGAAAATAAAGCCAAGCCTATGTATGTTCAAAAGAAAACAAGAATCTCTGAAGTCTGGTGATTACTGCAACCCTTCTCTGCTCCCTTTCAAAGAGGGCACAAAAACTATCAATGTCATCTGTTGCTCCCACAGCCAAAGCAGCAGGTTTGTGGGCAATCTAGAAGTTCCACATGGAGTGATTAAACACAATGGTATAATACCCTGACCTGGAGCTTTCCTCCATATATATACTTTAATAAACCCTGGAAGCTGAACCAAACTAGACTTCATACCTCTAAGCCAGCTTTGAACCCTAGGAAGCACATGCTCCTTGTGTGTGTTTTAGTCATCACTACTATTAGATGTAACTTCTGCAATTAATGAGCCAAAGCAATTAAAGTCTCACAATGTATATTAAAAAAAGGCAGTCCCAAAGGCAAAAATAGTACAAGTTTATATTATGGAAATAAATTCATGTCTTCCTGCTTCTTATCTTGCTGAGGGCATTCCAGTTTACTATTAATTATCTCTGTTAATCAGAATAAGAGGTCTAGCTTAATGCAACCAAATATTAGTTACTGTTTAAAATGGTAGGAAAATGAGTAGTAGGTAAAAAGGTAGATCAACATCACTACATGGTAGTTTAAGACAGCCAGACCAGCACTTACCTATATGCATTCACTGGAAAGGCTTGGTCTAAGGAGCTAACCGAAGGTCTTCTTATATAGAATACTAAAGAAGTTCACAACACCTTTGCAGAGCCTTAAACAACCAGATAGCACAGAGAACAGAACAGACAAAGAAAAAATATCCTAAAATATAAATCTAAGGATGGCTCATGAGATTTTCATCAACTCATGCAGAAATGCGGGCAAAACAGTTTCCCAAACATCTGAGGAGCCAGGCAGTGACTGAAGAAAGAATGACTACATTTTCAGGAGCTGAGCTAAACAGGTAGTTTTTGGTGCCATTTTTTTGTATTATACTGTAAACACAGTTTCATATCCCTAATTTCTCCTAACACAAGACTTGATTGAACTAATCATTCAAGGCTAAAAAGGGTCAACAACCTGTTAAGTGTATAGACTCTGCCATATGACACAGCTGATGTCAATGTCTATTAAATCAACAGCAATACTGTATGAGAGTAACTTTCTTTTAATGGCACATTATTTAGATCTCTAGACAGCAAGTACTGACAACTTACTAAATGAAATTCCAGTCACCTGCTGATTTTTATTGGTATTTCAGAAGAGTCTCAATTCTGTGATAACACTCTTCTGAATTACCCTTACAGGGAAATCTACCCAAAGAGATTTCTAGAAAGTCATTTATTTGGTCAGATGAATGCCTTTCTTAAGGCAATATTAGTATGCTTACAGAATTTCCTCTCAGCTCAGCTCCAACACATGGCACAGACTGCAGCTAAGCTTCAGTTTTTTGAATTTTAAGATGTGCTGTGAAAATAGTCACAGTTGAATTCAGTGTGTCTTTTTCTCTCCAGATACTTTGGAGGCAGTGTAAAAAGAGACTGGTCCTTACCTCAGACTGGAATGACTGTAAGCTTCATTAGGTAGCACAAACACCTTAAAACCATCATTCAGCTCCTTTCTATGAGACTGAATTATGAGAAAACTGGACTATTGAACAGAGACACTCTCCAACTCTAGATAAAACAGGAACACTCTGATGGCACCAAAAGCTGGGAGGAGCAGTCGGAATAGGGCTCGCTGATGCACCTTTTGTGCCTAAAGCTGCAGAGCCACAGCCAGGCTGGAAGGCACATCCTGCCAATGTGAGCATACCAGACAACATCAGCAAGTTACAGAGAGACCTCATCTCATGTAAACGACACCAACCTGGGCATTTTTTTTCCCATTCGAGCCCTTTTCTGGAATAAATTCATTTGGGCCATTACAGAGCTAGCATAAAAAAGGACTTCTTTAGAAATTGATATTCATGTGTGTATTCAGTAGTTTGATTGGTTTTGGCAGGATAGGCAATAAAAAGAGATGGAATATAGGACATATTTTACATAAAACATTCATGTGGATTTGTTGTATCAAATCAGGATTTTACAGATTGTTATGTAAGAGGAGGAAGGAAAAAAATCTAGAGCTCAGCCAGGTTCAATCTGCATGACTGATCTTGTTTACATAAAGATCTAATAATAATTCAAAAAGTAGCACTGAACTGTATTGCAATTCATTTTCTCTCTTGTAAATCGTATTTAAAACAAACATCCTTATTTAATAAATATTTAAACAGTGATCACTGATTCTTCAATCAACCTGTCTGGCTGGAGATTACAACATCAGAGCATTTCCCTAAGTCTACAGTTCGAGTGATGCCCTGCAGCTGGTTCAAAAGGACAAGTTCAGGTCAAAAACTTAATCCTGCTGCCTGGATTTCATTAGTCCATGCTATAACTTTTACATTAAGTATGTTTTAGTATCGAATTGATTTATATAAATTTTAGGTAAATCATGCCTCAAGTGACTTGTAAAGCTATTTGGGCAACTGCAAATTATTGTAAGTACATTATGCAGAAAGAGAATTTAATGTTCCCCACTTAATAATACCCAAATGGTTTTTAAAGAACATTGTAGGGCTTGTATCATGAAATTAAGAATCTGAAAGAGAGAGCAAGTACAAAGAACAGGCTGCTATTTATGGCATTCATTAAAAGATAGGCAACTTCCTCCTTTATTTTCCAGCGTATTCTTCTTCAAATTCAAAGCTTTCAGATTACAGCAAACTAGGAGCAAAAGGTGGCTGAGGGCTGTGTTTTGCCTTATGAAATACCACCATCAGATTCATTGCTTTATTCCTAACTTGCAAAATATAATTGGTTTGCTTAAGGTGTAATGCCATACCTGAAATCTGGTATGTAGCTTTTCAAACAGATTATTAATTTGTCAAGTTACTGCTCACTCTGATTTCCAGTAGTTTTATCTCACTGCTCTATAACTTACCTGACAAACACCCTCACTATGAAACAACAGATTATTTTTATTACAACAGCACAGGAAAGGTTTGAGTACTTCTGCACTTATATTAGAAACGAAAAAAAAATTAAAAATCAGTAACAATGGTGATAACAGAAGTCAGAGATAAAACTGCACTTCACTTAGTAATCCATCAAGCTGAGAGGACCATGCAGAGGCACCAATTTGGCTTGAGAGACTTAACTCCAGTTTTTCAAAAGTCAAAGCATTTCTAAACTAAGCTAAATCAAGTCCAGAGGAACTCCTGAGAGTTAGCCTGCAGGCATGCCAGTTAACATAAGGAGGGCTAGTATTGTGTGGCAAAGGGCTTTTTAAAGTGTCCAAAAACTAGAAAGTAACCATGGTGCTTTTTGGTAACACTTACCTTAAGAGGCTGTACTTTGCTCAGTACTTGGGAAAGCCTAAGTGGCTACAGGTAATGTTGCCTTTAGCCTAAGCCATAGAACCAGAGATGCTATCAAATTTCTAACTGCTCAGGTTTTCCTTGTACTTTGTAAGCTGCCTTGAAATTCCAGATTCCTCCTGGCATTTTAGCTAAAAAGGAAAACAACTGCTCTTGGCTTCCTTTCTTAAACACCTGTGGACAGACAATGCTATGCAACAGGTTTTCTCCTCCACAAGAGTATCTACATTTCTGCATATAACAAACTACTTCGTATTATACTACTCAACTCCATCTCCTTGCAGCTATTCCAAATAGTGATTGACTCAAACCCCAGCAAAGAGTAGCACTCATGTAACACTCTACAGTAATGGCTCTTCTCATTAGAGAATCAGTGAGAGGAGGCAGACTAGATCTGAGTTGTGGATTCTACACCAAGATCAAAAGACCCTATTTCTGTATCTGCACCAGTCTCTAAGGAAGTGTGCAATCCTCTCACTCTTTCACAGAACAGGATTTATGAGTATGTAAATGCGTGATGTACAATATTTTATCCTGATTACGGCTTACAAAACTAAAAGGCAAATGAATATTCTCATTTGCAAATATTTGTATTATTTTTTAACAAATTCTAAATGAATTCTTTAGTTACTTTGAGACCATGTACTCAGAAAATCACAGCCATAAAACTGCCGGCTGGAAGGCAGCCTCAAAAATAAAATTTTACACTAATGCAGAATCATGACTCACAATATGATCCCTCTGTCTGCATTCATTTTAGAGAACTGATGACAGGTGTCAGTTTGTGCTTCTTAAAAGAAAGATCAGATGGGAATCCAGATTGTAGTTCTACCAGAGGTCAAATAAGGAAAAAACCCTTAGAGCTTCAGAGGGCCCAGGGAGCCATGTGTCCAAGAGTTATTCTAATAGTGCTCACTTTTAATCCTGTCCTTGCTGGGATATGTAGAAGGAGAATATTTAATTGCCAACTACAAGCCACAGAACTGGGATTTATTGTAAAAACAATTAAGTTTTTAACCAGAGAATCAAATGATTTACCATATGGCTGGTTAAACTGTTCTCAAAACATGCATTTTCCAGTGCTTTATGTCTGTGTAACTATTAGGTCTTTCCACAAGATTTCTGTAGCTATGTATAACAGGAGGTTTGTGATGGCTTAAACACAATAAAGAAACAAACACCTCAATTACACTTCTAAAAAAATAAACTTCTAACAGTCACTGTGGAGGCCATACTCCATGGAATATCAAGTTTTCACTTCCACTGCCTATTAGTGCCAAGAATGAAATCACTCCATAGCAGTGTCCCTGCCCTTTGTGCAGCAGAAGCTGTTTCTTGGCAACCAATGCAGACAACTGAGTTGCCACGGAAACTGGAGAGACTAATTTATAAAAACTCTGAAACAAAGCAACTATAAAGGCAACCCTAAATAGGGTGGGTATATTCCATATTACTTCCTACAGCATTCCCACCATTAAAAGAACCAGAAATGAAAATGCTAAATTACTGGTTGCAATTTTCATTATTTCTGTAAAATTGGACTTGAAAAGAACTAATGTTTCACTGCATCAGCAGCCAGTAGCCCCTTTCTCCCTTTGGCTCAAAAGCTGGCAAATACACCTGAAGATTTATACTGCAGTTGAAGAGGAATGCTTTCCATTTCAGCCAGTGTTTTCTCTTTCAGGGAAGAGGGAGGCTGAGATGAAAATGGCACAGAACAACTGTTGAGGAATGCGCCCAGAATATCTGCAAGCTGGATAAAACAAGTGTTAACACAGTGAAAAGGCAGGACAATGGCATACATCATAGCTCACTTGAGCTAAGAAATATATGTTTGAGTTTCTTATTCACTTGTAAATATTTATTAGTAGAGAATACTTTCTCTTCTTTAGTAACTAGATGCCAAAGATAGCCTTCTCCTGAATGCATTCTAACTACAGTTACATTTTGTGTGTGTGCACATGTGGAGAGCATGCTCAAGGCATACATTTTTAGTCGTGAACATGGTGGGGAAAACCCAACCACATGCTGCACTTCCCAGGAAAGGAAACCAATATGACAATAAGTTCTCTCTTCACAGAGAAAACTAGCTTGTTCAGCTGCCTAGCCAAGCCACTTAACTCCCCAGAATGATGTATTCCAGAGAAAGAGATGAAGAGAGCCTGCATACATTTGCTCAGAGACAGGAACTCACTGATAGCAGGTTCCCACCAACAGGGACAGGATGGGTGCTCCTCCTGCCATGGTAACTTCAGCCCTCTCCAATTCACAGTGACATCTCCACGGAGCTCAGGTGAGGTAGCAACTATCTGTTTACTGACCATCTGACTACTGCCAAACTACTGACTACAGCATCAGTGACAGGAGTCCTGGCTGCCTCACCTCCTCAAGGGGAAAAGTCCACTTGCAGCACTGAGGGCATCAACCCAAGTTTATTTTACTCAGCCATAAAATTCCTCAAAGTGATTGGAATTGTTTGAAAATCTCTATTGCTCTTTCAAGTTTGACTTAAGCAGACCCACAAGTAGAGAACACAATAGGAGGGGACTTAAATAAGTAGTCCATAGCCTGTTTCCATGGGAAATTAGACCAGAACATCAGCAGTTTAAAAGAAAATGCATCCTCTTAATGCTTTCCGCAAATCAAAAGTCAGTCACACAACTGCACTCATGCTCAGCTATTCAATGAACTGTGAAAGTCAGTGTTATCAGTGGTGATTATCAACAAGATTGTCAGGTGTGTAAAACCCAGTGGAGCTAAAAGAAAGCAGCTGCTCTGGAGAAATGCTGCACATCAATCAGTTATTGCAAATTATAAACAGAAAAAAAACCCGCCACCCCAACTACACAAGTCCCTGAGTTCCCTTAGTTCAACACCTTAACTATTATGTAAACAGAGAAATTCTGCAGAGATTCCATTAATTTTCATGGAATAGTGAAATAATTTTTGAGCTATGAGGTCTTGGAAGATGTTTCTCTAGAATGTGATCTTACACACCAACAGCCTATTTCCCAACATAGACAGGCTCACCCTAAGAACCTGAAAAGCACTACTACATACAGCTTCTCCAGAGGGTTAGAAGTAAGTAGAGGACAAAATTTAAATTTTACAGCTTGAAGGGTTGCTGTACCAATTATTGCCTGTGAAGTTCTCTCTGCTACAGTGCTCCAACAGAGCTACCATAACTTTTGAGCAATCCTTAGAGAAACCCAGAAATATCAAACAAGACAAAGAATTTGAGTTCTTTTAACTGGACACTGAACAGACCAAATTCTCTTGACAGAAATGTAAGACAGCTGGATGAGTTTCTCACAAGTCTCAGGAGTGGCTTTATGCTTCAACTGCTTGTCTATTCTGATGTCTTAGAACAGTCAGAGGCGCTGCCATCTTAGCAAAGGACCAAAGAATGTGGGTAGCATACATTCTTCACTTTTTACAGTCTGTGTCCTAAAGTGTTTCTATTAGAAGTTTCTATTTCTTCACAGAAAGGGTTGTCAAGCATTGGAATAGGCTGGTGGAATCACCATCCCTGGAGGTGTTTAAAAGAGTCAGGGACATTGGTTAAGTGGTGGACCTGGCAGTGCTGGGTTAATTGTTGCACTCAGTGATCTTAAAAGGCTTTTCCAACCTAAATAATTCTATGATTCTATAAGTAGTTACAAACATTAGCCCAGTCTCTCTGAAAATGAGGACTTTCATATTTTCATATGAGAGCAACACACTTCTATATCTCTAGAGATCAGCAGCAATGGTAAAATAGTGAGTGTGTTGTTGACAATTTTTTCCACAGCCCAAAAAGATTTTAACAAATATTTTAAGCAAGTAGCAGATTGTTTGCTTTTATAAGTGACAGAGCAAGATCAGGGAAGAACCAACCCAAACTTACCAATAACCTTTTCCTCTCCAAAGACAGCTGTACATGCTATGCCATATATGAAACTATTTCCTTATAAAGCCATCTGTCACAGTAAAAGGACTAGTCCAGATGGGCTTTGTTCAGTACTAGTTCCCAAATGAACCAAACTTCACAACTCTGAGGGAAATCTCAGCCATAATAACAAGGTGCAGGGAGAAGATGGAGGATGAAAATTCACATGAAATAAGTAACTGGGATAGCACAGGGTTTTTTTCACAGACAACAATGACTGGAAGAAACAAACAAACAAAAAAATTCAGAGAAAACTCTACCTCCCTATTTGTTCTCGAGAGAACCAATGTGCATGTTGGATTGTGGGTGTATGTGTACATAAGCACACAAAAGAGCTCCAACCTGCCCTTCCCACATGGGCAAATTGCTGAGTAGCAGAAATTGATACAGGCATCTCAAAAAAATGAAACCTGAACTACATAAGGCCTGTAAAAAAATTTTAAAAATCTCTTTTTGGAGAGAACAATTGTATCCTTGTTCAGGAAATAACTTTACATTTATTGGGGGAAGGAAGGAAAAACCCCAAGCCAACCTTTTCTTCGTTTCCCTGCCCCTTTCCCTGTAGGATAACATCTTCCCTGTAGGAAGGCAGAAAACTAGGAAGAGTACAGTTTGCTCAACTGTTTTGCAGTGTTGGTAACTAGCTGAAGGTCTTTCTTCTCCTCTATATGACAATTTAGAGGAGTGGATGATGTCTGAAGAAAGTTTTCACAAAAATTTTATGAATGAGAGTACTAACAAAAAAAACCCTGGTTAATTTAGTTGACTATTCTGCTGCAGGATGTGTCACAATACCTGACACTTGTTAGCATTAGCCAGTTGACTCAGAATGGAATTATTCACAGCACTTATGTATTCTCTAAGAAAGGAAGTCTGAGAACATGAAGCCTACGGAATATTTTAAAGTCATGCAGAACATAGCTGCCTAAAGGGAAGAAGAACTCAAATTATGGCTCCACTAACACGACAAAACAAAAGATGGGCTACTAAGCCTTTTGTCTGCTAAATTTTTTATTCAAAAAGCCCTTACTTAGCTTCAACATCTTTGCCAAAGTCACTTGTGATATGTCATAAATACTTGGATATATCACAGCTCATGTTAATGGCAGATGACTCTCTAAATTACTTGTTATGTTTTTGGAAACGAAGGAGCATCTACCCTTCTAGGGTCTAGAGTCTTTCCTCTCTTCCTACTATGGGATGCATTACTTGGGATTTGCCAGCTGCTTCTCCTCCTGCAGTGACTACCAATAACTCTTCTTCTCCCAGGGCTCCTGTGAGTCTCACAGAATTGTAAATTCATTTCATTTCCTGACCTACATTTAACAGAAATTCCTGTGTAAAAGGCAAGTCATCTTTTCATGTCTCTTCAGTAGCCCTGTGCTGCTTCCTACAATCTTTTCACTCCTTACTGTTCCTCTGTGCTGTATGTAGCTTCACTGTTGCAGTCTCCTAGCATCATCCACGACAACTTTATACTGTCTTCTCAATTTCTATTATCTACCCTCACAGAGGGCAATTATCTAGTCTCATGATCAACTTCATGTCCACTATTTAGTAATCCGCATACCTTTCTCTACATCCCTATTTCTAAGTGACTGAGATTAAATACTAATTTAGAAAGGAATTATGTACACCTTGCTGAAGGTAAAATATCTTGTTCTTATTTTGCATAAGCATCTCATTCATCTGTTATCTATCATTTTCTGCCTAACACTGATTAGGACTGCAAAGGTGGAGAAGCAGAATCTTTGTTCTTTCTAATGCAGCACACACCCTGAATGCACCTTGAAAAACGGTTCCAGCTCTACTTGACAAGCTGAAAACGACTTGATACCTTTCCTTGTCTTGGAGGTGTTTTTGGTACTAAGTTTAAAGGCGTATTTCCAGGGAGTAATCTAAAATAATACAGAAAAAAGCCAAGGCAAGTTGGTACACATTTTTAGCGAGGCTTTGTTCCCAAAGAACAGAAACACTTACTGTGCAGACAGACTACCATTGATTTGGGGTATAAAACCTTCCCACACACTACACCTAGGTTATTCTAGGGGAGAAAATTTAGAGCTGTAAAGCTGCCTGTCACTTCAGGATTTCAGAAGTCATGACAGACTGCTTTAAAAAAAAAAATGAAAGGAAAGATTTTAAAAAAAAAAGGTAAGCTTGAGGAGTACATAATAATCATAATGTTCCTGTTTCAATGCTGTAGCAGGAGAAGATGCTGCAGCTTGAAACTGAAGCCAAGGGAGAGCCTCTCCTAGCCAAGGGAGGAACTGGGAGCAGTGGTGAGGACCCTCAAGTATCAGCCAGTTTTTTAGAGCACATGCCTCTAATTTCAGTGATCCTTCGAATTATTTGCCTATAAGTGAAGCAGCACTATTAAAGCTTTCCTCTTCCTACAGAGGTACAAAGTGACATTCAGTTGTTCCTCTCCTCCTCCTCCTCCTGTAACATTTAAGAGAACAGTTCCTACTGCATGCTGTGAAAAATGACTGGCATTCAGTTGGACTCAGCACAAGAGAAGCCAGAGCTTGATTTTTCTTTTCTAGGACAGCCCTCCTCCATCTGCAGATGGAAAGGTTAGTTTTTTACAGGGATGCCACATTTAAAAGCCACTCCTCCTACAGTGTCATTGAAGACTTGCCAGAGAAAGGAAAGTCTCATCCTTTCGTTCTCATCACCTCCCTCCCCCCACAAACAACCAAAGGATGAAGCACAGCAGGCTCAATACCAGGCCACCTCATTTAAATACTGCTGCTTAAATGAGATTTAAATCAAGCTGCAATATAATTTTGTTTGAAAGCATTTTTTAGCAAGGTGACATTCCTACAAATACCATTAATCTATAACATTAATCTATATAATTAATCTATAAAGATCTATAATCTTGACCAATTTGCTCTTTTGGTCCCACATTTAAAATTCTGTAAATGTTTTAAAACTGATTTTAGCTTTCATAGTATTATTTCTTGCTTGTGTCTTCATGAAATTGTCTGATTAAAAAGAAATTCAACTGAATCACTGTTTATCAAGAACAAAAGTTTTTGAGTAAATGTATTAATTCTGACAAATACTTTACCTCAAAATATCACAGGCTGACTACTGGAATACCTATACATGATTATAAAAGGTTTTATTTCAGTCTTCCATTATAGAAATAGAGCCCCAGAGAAACTTTACCTAGTTGTCTGGCATGTCCAGACTACAGATATTGAATGTTATCTCAAGTTTATTTGCTGCGAAGTTCGACCAAAACCAAAGTTCAAGTATTAACGTTCCTGGTCCTTGCCCAGTTAGAATAGCCCTGCTCTTCTTATTTCATGCCTTAAGATACTATGTCTCTCTCAACCTTTGCTCACAGTACTGATGGCCAATCGATGCTAATATTAGTCCAATTATCTTTACATGAGGTACAGAAATTTTAGTTTGCCTATCCCTGATGGAAAAAAGCAGATGTGAACAACTGCATTCACAAGGACGCTAATCAACTGCACGACCACTAAACACTTCTACATGCCTGTTCTCCCACCATCTCATAGCAATGTAATGTTCAACAGTCCTTGGGTTAAAAATCTTCACGTCATGCTTACTGCTCTCTCACCTGGCTTCTGTTCCTCTAGCTCCGACAGGCCACTAGATTATTCTTTCCTACATTAACTGCTTCATATTTTCTTTATTAAATTTTACACTGATTGCAGTTCATGTTCCTAATTCATCAAGATCACACTCCATTTAAACAGATTACTCCAGAGTATTCACAATGCTCCTCAATCTGCCCCAGAACAGATGTGTTCTGGTTTAGAAACTGAAACATCCAAATGTTAATTTTTTTTCCCTCTAAGACCTACAGGCAGCCTTTTTCACAAATGTACAGAACAGCGAAGGTGCTGGGGCTCAGGAGGTATTTTTATGTAGCAAGAATAAAGGAAGTACAAAAGCATTTCAGACACCAATATGAGCTACTCAGATGACAGGAGATAACAGAAATATCCTTTTGTATTCCAGGTGCTCTCCCCTAAACCCAACTGCACAGTGTAAACCGCTAGTACCATCATACCCACACAGGGGCACCGATCCTATACATGCCTACGTAGCTATAGTAAAAAGTGGATGGAAAAAAAACCCAACCCTGTATCAGAATCAACAAGGCCATATATGGACTTTTTTCATGATGGTGAATTTTTAGCTTTTTAAGCTTTCTATTCTTTATCAGCAAGAAAGAATTGTAGCATGCATGAGTTAATTCTCGTGTGAACACAGGGTTTCTCATTATCAGTGCTCAGTGTGCCAGGACCATTCCCACAACACACGCACCTCCCTCTCAAAGTTATTTCCTCACCAAGGAGCACACAAGCATGCCACTTAAACACTCCATAAACTGCATTAGCTTTAACTCATATTTTGTGTGGGTGTAAATGCAAACACAGATTTCATACATGGGAAACAGCAGAAGGTTAAAGAAATCTTGGTTATAAGCATACAAGATATACTAACAGAACAAAAGAGCTGGACTATAGAACTGAGATGTGCTCAGGAAACCATTTCACACAGAACAAACTCCACAGAATTTTTCAGAATTTGCTAGATTTTAAAGAAATGGGAGTTGTGACTAGAAATCAAGAAGGGAGATAGTACTGAAAGACACAAGAAAAGAAAAGTTTAAAAAAATCAAAGAAAATTAAGTAGACTCTTAGAAAACCTTCAGAAACAGACAAATGATTCAGAATTGTGTAAGAAATCAAGAAAGGGAACATGAGACAGCAGGATATTTCAAGGACAACTAGAATAAAGGAAGAGCTAAGGTTTAGCTTCTGAATGCATGGTATATAGCAGCAGCTGCAGTTTGCAATTCAAATTAATGCAAAACACATATAACCTGTCTGCAAGGGAAGGCAGGTGAAGATATTTTAAACAGCAAACACTCTTCTATTTTAAAAGTCAGCATATCCATTTTAGGCAAAGTCTGTCTTGCCTCCCTTTCAATCAAAGGCATTCTACCCTGGCTATTCCACAAGATGCCCCCAGTTGTCCCCTATTGCCCGGCAGTGTTGAAAACATCATTGCTTATACCAAACCAAAGAGATAATTAAAAGCAGTTCAAACTGAGATTTCACTCTATTCACTTGATGAGTAAATGTCTCTTACAATTTTAAGCTATTAAAGCTCAGAGGAGTTTTATTTAAAAGCAGTTTCTGAGATTCAACATTTAATGGAAAAACAAATCCACTAGAACAACTGATTTGGGAGAGGCAATCAGTCTTAACTACTTAACATGAGTTTTATTTTCAGTATCATCCAGCTGAATTCAAAACCCTATATAACTCCTTCCAGTGGGAGTGTACTGCCTTGCTTTCTGAAGTTACTCATCTCTGATAATTTCACGCCATTCGTGCTCGTTTTTATCTATGAGTAAAGCACTATGTCCTGTCCTCAAGTCCCCAAAGACTTCTTTGCTCTTCAGTCTATGACTTCAAGGATTCAAACCTATGGAAGAAGCTTGATTCCCTCCCCAGCAGCTTTCTCAAGCAAAAGCACCTGCTTGTGACCTACTTCAGAAGTTTTTTGGGGTAAAAATGTAAGAGAAAGTACTTATTAAAATTTAAGAACAAGCTATGTGATTGTGTACGCCTTGTGGACCATTAACCAGTGACATCAGGAAAAGAGTCTCAAAAGAGTTTGATTTACTTCTAAAAACCTAAGCCATTTTCAGAGCACTGCTGCCTTCATTCAGTAGAATGGAAATATTTTCCCCTACTGGTAATTGTATTAGCTTCTAAATCTGATTGATTCTGGACAGTCTGCCCCCATGAACTGGCACACAGTACTGGGGACATAGATTCAGAAGAGATTAAATCAATACTTCCTCCAGGACTGAACAAATTAGTTTCAATCTTAAAGAGAAATGGAGGGGGGAAGGGCCAGAATACATGGTACATCACTGATTTAATATTACATAATACTGTTGTCCCTGAAGATCTTCTCAGTCTCGCTTCCAAAAGCCACAGCTAAGAAACTGAACTGCATCTCCAAGTCCTATACACAGCATGGTACATTTAAGAAAGAATCCTAGAGGTAGAGACCTGAATTCATCTTGAATAACTTGATGAGCACCTGAAAAGTATGTCATTGCCCTAGACTTGTTTCCTACCGAAAAAGAAGCACAAGAGACAATTCCAGACTAAATAGGTTGAATATTCAAAAATATTTGTGTTTCTTGCCACTCACAAGCAACAACAAAGTGCATGACTTAAGAAGCTTCAAAGTGTTGAACATAAGATGTTTTCACAGTTTACTGCAGTTTCAGAAAAGAAACTGGTTTCATAAAAACTTAATTAGAAAAACAAGGTACAAAATTGGGCTGCCATTACCATTTCCTGCACTGTCAGTAATTTTTGAATTATTCTGCCAGTATCAATTGCCTTTTGAAGGGCTGGAAAGACCTTGGTTCCTATAAATGCAAGGATTAGTTTTCAGAAAAGAACACAGCTAGTGACAGAATATTTATGCAGTTTACGCTCTCAGCATTCATCATTCATATAAGAATTTTCTTCTACACAACAGCTTGACAAAAGGTATTGAATAGAAAACTAAGTGGAAAGAAACATGCACGCACTAAATCTCAGGTAGCTGTTCAAACCTGAGTTTGATTAAGTTATTATCCTTTAGTTTATTAATTCTATGTTTTTCAGAAGAGGCACTGCCAATGTTTTCCAAGTGTTTATGTAAGAATTCAAGGCCCAACAATCCAAAGACAGAATTATACAAAAATACTTACATTAAAAAGGAAATATTTAAGTTCTAATAAGCTACAATGCTTATTGTAGAATTTTTCCTATTAATAGTATAATTTAATTTCTCAGGAAAGAAACATGTGCTACAAAAAACTGCGAGAGGAAAATGTTGGGTTTTTTCCATAGATGATGCTTAAAATTCTCCTAAATGGCTAGAAATTCTTAAACCTCTTGTAACAACTAGTTTTAGAAGGAACAGAAACAACCCAGCAAATCCAACATCCATTATGCTTTTTTACAGCACTATTACATCATACCGCTTAAGAGGAAGGAAATACACACTTTGCCAACAAAAAAAAGCATTACTAACAGTAACAGCTTCAGAGAGTACAAATAAAATCATCCCAGTGAACACAACAGCTTGACAATACCCTGTAAAAATCTTCAAACCATCAAGCTCATTTGGTTCAGACAAAGCCATAAGGCAGGGGGAGCAGAAGAGAGAAATTTTAGGATGACTACTGTTTGAAAGCATCACAAAAAGGTTAAAGGTTTCAGCTGTTAATAAAGAACTTATTTGGTCCTGAGGATTGTGTTTTACTGAGCACTGGAAACTCTTCTTCATGACCACCAGTAACCTCATGGCTTTCTCCACAAAGCAGTCATACAGCATCATCAGAGAAATCTGCAAGCACTTTTCCAAACTCTCTTCCATGAAACAATTAAAAAAAAAAAAAAATCACAAACTCACCCCAACAAGATCATACAGCTGAGGATGTTTCCATTTGCTTTTCTCCTCCTTCCCTAATAGCCAGTAAAACACAAATCAGAACTTAAATGGCTAATAAGCTATTCTTGGTTACATTGCACATTTAAACAACAAAGCAAAGACCAGATGTAGAGAAAAAGGATGCTTATTCTAGAAATGGATAGTTCTGAATGACCACACCATCTCCTTTCCACTGAGAAACACTTCCTTACACTTACACAATACGAAACTCCACCTTGAAGAGTTAGAAATTACTCTTCCTTAAGAAGGGCTTCTGACAGTACATAAACTCTCTAAAGAGTATCCGAATATCTTTAAAGACACTAAGATCAACTTATGTGATATTTAACACATTCTGAAGCAGGTATGCAAGTTTTCAGTCTCAATCAACTAATAACAGCTCTCGTTTTGCACAGCACACAAGGCACTCCAAAGGATGCAGAAGATGGCGCCTTCTCTTCTTAATTTTCAAAGTCAGTCTACAGTTCTTGTGGGATGCCAGTTGGCAGCCATGGAAACTCCTACTGTGAGAAGCTTTTGGAGACAGAGCAACACAGTCGTCAGTCTCAGCTTAATGAGAACCGACCCTAGACAAATAAATGGACACACTGCTTTCAGCCTGGAATGGGCTTCTGTTCACTCCTTCACAGAGAACTTTATTCGAGTAACAATTAAAATTGTTAGTCAATGTCATAACATGACAATGAAACAGCCTATACAGAAGCACAAGAGTTCAAGGACCTCACCTCTAACACCAGGATAATACCAATTGCCAGCAAGTTTTCTACCCTAGCAGAAATGATTTTAAACCAGTTTTTTATGCTTTTCTCAAAGTACAGTCTAATTTGTAGTGGAAGTCCACTTTTCTCAACAGTAATTGTAAGAATCTGCCAAGATATCCAGAGCCCATCACAACTTGCTGAGACAGGCAATTTTCACTCATTGATTTTTTTGTTTGTTTTTCACACTATCATCTCTTCAAGAAGGGGCCTTTTCCTCAGTACTGAGGAAAAAAACCTCATCTTTTTAATCCTTCCCCAAAATCAGTTTCAAAACACCAGAGCCAGAAATGATACATCTTCCAGAGGGAAAAAAAAAGATTTTGATTAAATATACTGCAAGCAAGAAGGAGGGAAAGTGAAGTGCATTACAAGCTGAAGAGGTGCTCTTTGGGGTTTTTTTAATGTGTCTCACAGCTATATAACATGGTGGTCTGTCAGCATTGTGCAGACAAGGCCTAAAATTCGTGTCTAATATAAGGAGCACAGGTATTGTCTGATGGGTATGGCCTTCCAGCATTCACATTAGAAGCCTTTTAGGAAAGAACAGCTCATACAGTGTAAGAACAACAGGTTTCAGGATCCCAGATGTCAGTCCAGTATTAAGGTACAACCTCAACAGCTGTTGTTTCCCTGTTAAAATGCTTATGTGAGCAGCAGAAGTCATTTTACTTAATGTTTTCTCACAGTTAGTCAGGATCTGCACAGCTACACCTCACAGAGAATTCACCATGGTGCTCTGGTCAATCAACATCACCCATGTGCCTGTGGCTGGCAGGGAGCTCCAAGGCCTTCAGTAAAAGAGAGGAGATAAAGTTGCTCTGCTGAGATACAGAAGATAAGATGCACACAACTTAAAATTTTTCCTGTTCTTGCAAAATGAAAAATGTGGACAATAAGTGCTATTTTGAGTGGATTGTAGCTACAAGTTCACAAATAAAAAGAACAGGCACAACCAGCCACCCTTAAAATTAAATACACCTTCTATATTAAGAGTGGAATTGATTACAAATGCTGATGCGAATCAGAACTACGGGCACACACAAAACGAGTTGCTGCACATAAATTTTACTTTGGTTAACATTCCTTTTGTCTAGATTGTTGTACAATATACACTACCCAAACTCTGAGGTGAGAATATCGTCCTGTGAATGATACCTACCTTCATTTATGTAGGTGTTTCTGTACCAAGGACAATCCAGGTCTAGAGAAAGACATTTGAGATGTTTAATAGATCCTACAAAACAGTAGCTTTGGCCAGGAATTTACTGTAGAATACAGATGTTATTATCGAATGTTTTTCACTTGTTAAGAACAAAACCATAAAAAAATACATGCTCATTTTAGGTGTAGGTGCAAACAGTTGCTTTTGCTGCCTTAAGAGAGTATTTTCTTAGAACAGTAGTATTCCTTTCTAAAAACTAAGATATCATGTGTATTCAAAAAGAGAAGTCCACAGGAGAGGGAGTTTGTTGGGATCATAACACAGCCAGTTTATAGCAGGTTTCCACTAAGAAACAAAAGCATATTACACTCAATGCAGAAGCTTTAAGCTTTCCAGCACTGTGATGTTCCCTTTCTTTGCAGCCATGATTCTTTAATAGCTATTTTAATGGCTTAAAGCAAAGTAATTGAGGGACATCCTATGCCTCACACATACTTCTGTAAGGTGTATGCCTTTAATTAACTGTGACTGTATTTCATACCTGTAAAGGCAATTTGATTTGTGATAAAATATTTATTAGGAAAAAAAAACCCCCAAAAGATAGTGACTTTTAGTCCAGTAGCTTTGGCACTGACCATTTATCTGTCTGGAGTCAAAACAACAGCATAATGCATAAACTGAAAAATAATTTGCATGATTGCATCTTGTTAAGCTAAGCAAACCACCTGTTCAAATAAGTAGGTCCTATTAAAAACCAGATGTTTGCTCTGCCAAAAGCAAATGGAGGATGTACATGGTAACAATGCACTGCTTTCCAACCTTTTCTTTTTATGAAAACATGCAAACTGTAAATACCCTGCACAAATATACACATCATAACACTTCTAAAAATGGCACTGCTTCACAGTATTGCTGTTAAATGTGACCTTGATTAGTTTTCTCCCATTTTAGTCATCAGTGTTATTCTAGAAGTGCACCAAGCAAACAGAAACCAGCAAATAGCTTGCAACAAGGCAACTGGGCTCTGTCTCTGCACACAGCTTGTGTCCTCAATGTCTGCATTGTGTCCACACACTGCCTTTTAGAAGGCCATTTTTTTAGGCACATCAAACTGAAAATACCACCTTCTGTTAAGGAAAGGTTAGGAATCAAACTGGAACACTGCAGCTACAGTAAAGCAAGACACATTTCAGTCATGAGAAAGTGTTTCCTCCCTGTGCAAGTATACAATAATACTAAGGGTCAACACTCACAATATCTTTTCATGAACTTAAACATGAGGTTAATCTAAAAAGTTGAGTAGTGCTCATAGTAGGAGCATGCCCTCATTATCTGTGTTCCTACAGGCAGCCATTACACCTACTCGTTCTATTTTTATTTTCCTTACATAGCAAAGTTGGCAAGGAAAATGCTTCAAGATCTCACCCTGGAAAGCTTTTGATTTTGGGCTGTGCTCATAAGACTGTTAAACACTTCTGAGAGTCCCACCATCTTCAAATGCATCAGTGTGGTACAGGGAAGTGACTATCTCTTTCTCTAGAGTACAAAGGCCCTTGTACCAGTAGAAATTAAGTATATCTATAAAAGTATACATAAACTATTCCAGACACAGTGTGAAACCTATCCAGCTCTGAGGAGTCATTAATAATTTAACTGCAGAAGTATGCTAAATGCAGGCCACTGATGTGCTTTACAGTCAGACTGCAGTTGTATATTGTGCCCTTTTTAGCACAAATTAAATGATATTCTAAAGCTTCCAAGACCTTGAAGTCAAAATACAGATTCTTTGTATGTTCTATAAGGAAATGCAAATAAGCCACTAGTCACCCTGTTTGCAGTAAGGAGAAACACTTTTTTTTTTAAACAAAACTAAAGTAATGCATGAAATCCAAAGTCAATACCCACCCAACACTGGAAAACATCAAGTTTTAGTCCCTGAACTGCCACTAACCCAGTGAGACAAGATTGGTTAATTTTGCTGGGGTTTGGTTTTTTTGAGGATTGCTTTCTTGTGGTTTATTGTGAGTTTAGTTTGCTCTTTTTTTTTTTTTTTTTCTTTTGGTTTGGTTTTCCCCCACACCCCTTTCTTCTGCTATTCCAGAATTAAAAAGTTGAAAGGACTACTACAACACACCTACTTAATCAAGCCCTGGAGTTCTAAGAAACACACAAAGCATCATGTGCATCAAAAATTACTAAATTTTCCAAAACCAAGAAGGAATTTTTGGGATGGAGAATCAACTGGATGTCAAAGGAGAGATTTCTTCCTAGCAATTACAACTTGCCTCAGATTCTGATTGTCTAAGTACTACCTCTCTCAGCAAGACAAGCTCTTTACATTGTCATCAAATTTTATAGGCCATCATTTAAATTCCTCTTATGTGAACAAAATATTTATTGACATATTTTAGAGATACAAATTGAAACATCACAACTAACAAGGCTGTTGGAGGAAGAGCATTTAAGCTCAGTTTTTCCATGTGTAGTGTCAGTATGGGACAACCACCTTACTTGGCTGCCCAGCTAAGACTCTACTCCTGCTACTTTCTTTTTATTAGCCTTAGGCATCTAATGATAGTATCCAACAACAATATATGTACACACTGTCCAACTGCACTAACAACACAGGGGACTCATGTCAATTGTTGCTATGGAAGGGCAATTCCAGTGTTGGCCTCATAAAATAACTTAGAAGAGATGACAGTACAGAATGGCCTGTCTCCAAGTTATATTCCCAAAGAATGATCCCTGGAGAGCTTTATTCTCTTCTCCTTACAGTAAATTACTTTTTTTTGACTCAGAACTTTAAGATTTTATTGCTTTTTAAGTTAGCGATGAAAGATTTAATCACAGATTTGTTAGATTTAGCCCCTCAACACAGGCTTTTCCAGAACCTTCAGAGCTCCAGCAGGAGTCACAGTAGCAGTTCCCAACTACAAATAGTACTGGAAAAATTGTGGATTTACCATGGATTTCCTCCCAGTAATAATTCACAGCTTGAATTTAGCAATAAAGAAATCTATCACTGTGTCCCCAACGCCATCTGGGAGATCAGGCTTTTGGCAGAGAAAAATGGAGCAGCAATTGCCTAGCAGCACAGGAAATCAATGACTTCCCCACTCAGGGCTGAGCAACAGGCTGCTCCTGCTGAGCATGGAGTCATTCATTTCCCTTTCTGCCAGCAAAGCTGCTTTGTACATGCCAACAGCAAAGTCTCTGTTACACCTGCAGGACACACACCCCCCCCTTCCCCTAAACCCTAACATTACCGGGAGGGTTAGATAGCGAACTACACAATTTCATGCCTATATCCAAAAGGGGAAGGAGCGTGGAGATGGCAGTCTCTTGGGAGAACTTCTGGACATGAGGGTTTCAGGCTACAAGGTAGGTAACAAGTGTCCCTGGTGCACCACTGATTTACGCTCAAGTCAAAGCCCATGAGTTAACAAAGGATTCAACTGAACTATGCCAGCGTAAGGGCCAAGAAAATCTGGTCTTCCCTTTCATCCCAGCAGTAGGATAATACTAGATAATATCAGGAGTTAGAGTCCAAAAACAGCTGTAAAGGGGTTTTTTTGGTTTGTTTCGAGCACAGTCATTAAAGGGGAGTTTCAAATACAAAAAGATAAAAGCGAGCACATCATCCAGGAGACAACAGTGGCATCCTTCCAGGCTGCACTTCTTCAGAGCTAAAGCACCAGTTTATTTACATATACAATACAAAGCATATGTAGCCCTTCTTTACTGAGAAGGTCTGCAGGAACCAGAATAATCATTCAAGATCTTCTGTCAATGTCATAGCAGAGACCACCACTGACCTCTGCAGATTTAAAATTTCAACACCTTCCTCCAATTTACTAGCCTTAGTGCGCCCTGGAGCATGAGGCAAGGTAAGGAAGGACAGGAGTTGAAAGTTTCCCCTGACATATGCTTCACCTTTGTTGCAGACAAAAAGAATTTCACATCCACATTTTGCTCCAGGTCAAAGTTCCCAACAAAGTCACAGTAAGGAGATCATTACAGGCATGTACACAGTCACCAAGAACTGTACTGCTGTGTGTAACTGGTGTCAGAGGTTACTGATACAAAACAGTAGATGGAAAGGACTTCTGGTCAAGCCAGACTTGGCCCTGATTTGAACCAGTGCTCTGAATAAGCAGCTTGTCCTTTAAGTAGCCCTCTCTGAGATCAGAGGGTACTGCTGTAGCTGTTTCCAGAACTATGCCTGCACACCAGCCCCAGTAACTGCAGATATGTTAGGACATCACCAGATCTTGCTGAACATTTATTTACCTGTATCAGGCATATTTGGCAGCATCTCCCAAAAGCAACACTGCTTGCTGTGTATCTGTGAATCATTGAACCTAGAATCTGTAAAGCACAGCTATATTACAGCAGAAATATCATGGTCTCTAGCAGCTTCCAGCTTCTCAGGGAGACTTCTTCAGTTTAATAAGTTACATCTGTAAATGCAAATATCTGCCTTATTTCTCTAGAGTCACCATTGCTCTAAATCAATTCAGGTCATGCTGAAATTAGCCTTGCCCTTCACCAGGTTAAGAGCTTCTCCAGTTTTGCTATAATTAATACATGTCCATAGACAAATTACAAATAAAGTGAAAGACAAAAAAGAAGTGGGATTATTCTGTAATTTTTTTTTCGTGTCCCTCTATCCCCAAGTTCAATAAGAAGCCTCTCAAAAATCTCACTCTGCTGCAATTTAATAAGTCAGCAAAAAAGAGACGCTGCTTGAAGGTATTTCACAGAAGTAATAACATGTAACCTACAAGAGACTCCTCAATAAATGTGAGCACCACACATAATCCTACCTGTTTTTCTGCAAAAGGGAAAAAAGCTCATTCATTTTCTAAGCTTGCACCTTCTTCATTGTCCACTTTAGGTGCAGTAAGATTCATCATTTAGTCACTCTGGACAGCAGTAGGTCTGCATTTATCATGGTGAAACACGTCCTCACTGTTTGTTCTTACAGTTTATGGAAGGCCAAGTACAATGACTCATAAAACTGCTGCAAGAAAAAGCTGAAACAAGTTAACAGAATGAGCTTCTCTTAAGTGACATCCTTCATCCTACATTTCCGGCGTGCAGAGCCAAAACCACATCACACTTTAAACTGAACAGATTTA
Source organism: Corvus hawaiiensis (assembly GCF_020740725.1). NCBI lineage: Eukaryota > Metazoa > Chordata > Aves > Passeriformes > Corvidae > Corvus > Corvus hawaiiensis. The sequence goes on from NC_063214.1 coordinate 55,130,796, forward strand.
GAGCTATTATTTATCATAAACGGCAAGACCATCACCAAGGCCAAGCAATGTTTCATGGTGTTCCTGAGCTGTTAACAGATCCTAAGTACACTATAAGCAGTAGAAGGCCTGGCTGTACATTCTACAGCAAATGGGATTATTTTTTTTCTGTTAATGTACTATTCTTTTCCTTTTGGAAAATTATATTTTCTTCATGCTGAGAATGTCATCATGAAAATTCTTACCTGTTTTCCATCTAGTGTGTACAAGCGTTTAACCACCCCTGAATCCAGCTTGATGGCATCAGTTATATCAGTAAGAACCTGTTCAAACGAATGTGCTGTCTTCTTGTTGAGCAGAATCCGGACTGCTTTCCGTGGCTTCACTCCGCTCCTGATGATCGTGACCAGTTTAGGCCTAATGAAATCCTTATTCTCTTTTGCATCTGGAGTACCTCCTTTAGCAGTGGCAAGAGATGGCACTGAACGAGAAGTAGAAGTTGTCTTAACATTCACTGACCAGTTTGGGTTTACATTCTTTGTGTACTCCAGTTTCTTGAAGGGTTCTATGGAACCACATACATAACTTTCCCCTGTGGAAACAAAAGCAAAAGTCCAGCAAGTCAGATTGGAGAGGGGAAAAAAAAAGAAAAATGCAGGAAAATACAAAATCAAATCTTTCTCCAATTATTAAACATTATTCTTACATTCTTGATCTACAGGGCATAAAGTATTGATCTCTTCCCTTCTCAGATGCTACTCACTATAAAATGATCTTTTAAAGATCACTCTTAAGCTAACCCTTCAAGAAATGTTGCTACAAAAGTCCTTGAAAGCAACAGTTTTTTATCAGAAAACGCTATTTGCAGTGGCGATCACTGCTGTCAGTAAACAGTGTTCATATTTCACCAGCTGCCCAGCCCCAGCACATTATCACCATACTCCCCCAGCCTTCATGCTGAAATGGTCCTCTCCTAACAAAGCAGCAGGCCCCAAATACTTCAGAGGAGGTGATATGATATGACACATTACCAAAAAATATAGGCTACAAATAACTTTTTATACAAAAGGTGGATGAAAATGTCATAGGAGATTCATTAACATTTGATTTTTTAAAGCTTTAGGCATCATAAACCCAGGATATGTATAGGCAAGAAACTTCCCTGTATTATTTACTGACTCAATACATAATACGTGGGGAAAGAAAGACAAAGAGTAGCAATTACAGACTTCTCATCACAACAAATTTACCATACTTAAAAGAAAAATAGCGGCTATTAGTTCCTCTTTCTGTTGGAGCACTATCTACAGTAAAATATTTTTGCAAATTCCACACCCACACAATTTCTGGGGAACTAGAAATCAGCCAGAAAGCCCAGCACCCTGTAGATTAGCACCTGAATCCAGTCCAGCTGAAGGCTGCTGCATAAGGGGCACCTGCTTGGGTGCTCCCAAACTCTCCCTTGAGCTTCATTGTGTGGCTGTCCTGGTAATAGCGCTGGATGAGTTGGATCAGCTCAGTGATCTGACTGAACATACCAAAGACGCTACTAATTTTGCAGCATCAAGCTGATCCAGTTCATCCTCTGTCTGGGGAAAAACAAACAAACCAAACAAAAAATGTCAAAGAAACCAATACTAGATCCAGCAAGACCCTTCTGGCAGCCCGCAGTCACATCACATATAATGCAAAAATCCTATCCTGAAAAACACCACAGAGGCATCTGAGATTTTTTAGTTCTTCTGGGTTCAAGAGTTCAGTGTATGCTAACAGCACAGAGGTCTTCATGTCTGTAGTTTAGCCTGGGGTAATAAAACAGAACCAGGAAAAAAAACTCAGTGATGCACCTCCTATGCCAAAAAGCATGTAAGAACCAAAGATATTCTTAATGATCCCTATCCCTAAAGAAAGGGGATTCACAGTTCAACCACTAAAAGAAAAGTAAAAGTATTTAAAATTTACTTCTGAACAGGAATTTTAAGGTTTCAAGACACCTAACCCAATTCCACAGATATTACAGCACACAAGGAATGCAGGCAGATACACAGAGTCACCATATTTAGAAACGGAGGCAGAGAACACCAGGACTTGAGGCTTGGATAGCCACTGTATATGTATATGCAAGATACATAGATAGATATGTAAATGGAAACATCAGAACAGAAAGGCTCAGCTACAGTAATGAGTGGTCAAACAGTGCACATTCCCTTTTATCCATGTCCCTGTCCAATGGTTCTAGTATTAGTTACTCAATTACTGCCAGGTCAGAATGTACCCACAGAACCACATCCACAAAACTAGCAAGTTTTAAGGGGAAAAAAAAGAAATCCTACTATGAGTAAGAATGCTCTCAATACAATAAATACCTGCTGTATAAAATAATTTGCAGAAGTCTGTTTTATAAATTTTTAAACAAAATTTATTCTTGTCTTCATTTGTGTTTGCTTTAAGATGTAAAATCCACCAGCAAACTCATTTTATTTTTTGAGGGGGAATATAAAATCTGGATTTTCAGGCTCAGTCCTACTAGGGAAATTGTTCACTTCAGTTGCACAAAGTTACATTTATTTAAAATCAAGGGTTCAAATTAAAACTCACTTCTCAAAGGGTAGGCTCATAAATAAATGGCGATACACAGTGTACTCAGAAGATTTACATTTAGTTTATGAAGAACTCCTTTGGTTTCCCTTCTTGAAAGGACAGCATTCCACATGATTTTTAATATCAGCTATATTTAAAGGTCAGCTGAATTCCTTGTAGCATTTAACTGTACATCAGCTCTTCATTGCAAAACAAAATTTATATGAATGATCATAAAAAAAAAGGACCAATAGAATCACTGAAGGTTTGGGATTGTTTAAACATCAGCATTTTTACCCTTTCCTCATTTCCAACGGTACTATATTACATCAATAAAATATTTACACCAAGAAAAAGTTTTTTCCCTTCAAGAGGCTCATACTTAGCTACAGAACATCTTGAAGGCAGAGCATCCAAGGCCTTCTAAGATGAAATATCTTTAGTAAGAACTATTTTATATATGTCAACAGAAACACAGACACTTCTCCCATAATGTTGTTATTTAAAACTATTTTAGATGTTAGACAGGGACTGCAATTCTCATACATGCTGGTCCTAAGGGTCAGGCCTGTAAGAATAAAAATCTTTAGCACCTCTGGTGTTTGTATGCAGAAGAAATCTCAAAGAAAAGGACAAAAGGTCTTCACCTAGATTTTCATTCTCGCTTCTTTTTCACCAGCACCTTCAGGAGAGAAGACTGCAAAGAAGTTTCACAAGGGGCATGACACACAAGCCCAATAAATCCATCTCCTGCTTTAGCTTTTGCTTCCTTGTCATCAGCTTTGACTAATTGGCAGCTGGAAGAAGAAAGTAACAATCTCCAGACACTAGATTCGTAACAGAACAAGTGTCGAGAAAGACTCCTTGCAGAAACTGGATTAAGCAAAAGGCACAGACAATACAGCCCATTTAAAAGTGTCAATTTGATTGCAGCTCCCCAGGAGAGGGGAGCAAGTGTTTCACAGTGCAGTCAGCTGTCACTAATGGAATTTTGACTCTTGATTACTGTATCAATAGCCATTAGGAAAAGAAAAGGGGAACACCCAGCTGTTTTGGGAGATCTGCCATCTAGGGGAAAAAAAGTGATTACTACACCTTAGAAAGTGTCCCTTTCCTGATAGCTTCTTCACAGCAACAGTGCAAATGAAACACACACCGCTTGAACCCTTCAAAAAAGATGCACTGCACTTGTTGGTCAGTTTCAAACCAGTAACCCTACAATTTAAGCTGTATAAATGCCCAACACTTTGGAAAATACCATGTAGAACAACTAAAACAAATCTTAGCATTGAGAAATTATTCAGAAAGCTAATCATGTCGAAGGGCAGATCCCAAAACATTGTTTATGCTTAAAAAAACCCAAAACCTACTACCTGCAGTTATACACCTGTCAAAACTCAATGCATCTGAACCACCAGAGACACGCAACACTGGAGGATAGTTCTTATAGGTCACAACAGAATTCCAAGACATGCTTCATTTATTAAATATTTAATTTTAAAAAATAATATCTGTGTATAAAGTGGTTGCTATGCAGACACTGAATCACTGTACATAAGTACTGGAGTTCTCTTGAGGCAAGTCTCTCCCTCTTCGGCACACTGGTACTAGCAGTAAGTTTATTTTCTTCAGCTTGCTGATATTCTCCCTATAAGAACAACCAAGGCATCATCTCTTAAAAAGATTTTTTGTGTTGCTTTTCTGTGCTTAAGGTGACTTGGCCTAAAATGGCTTCATGTGGAAGACAGCTGATCTTAGGTGGAAACCCTGGAGAAGAAAGAGAGAACCTGTTTGAACCACACAAGCAGAGAGGAAACACCAACCCCTCTTTGTGGAGGTCAGGACTTGCCAATTTATGGAAAACAGGTTTGATTCCTTGGACTAGAGTATATAGTAGGAATGGAAAGTTAATTTATTAATTAGCAGTGATTTATTGGGGTCCACTTCCTCAAGGGATGGGGCAAGAAATAACTTAAGACAACAGGGAAGGGACTAGCACTCCCAGTACTCCATGCCTAGGCATACCTGCCTTTCTTCCCTTCTACCCTTTGGTTATCCATACAAAAGGCAGAATCTCAATCTCTCAGGAGAAAGGACAAAGAATTCTGACTGTGCCTCACCACACAGAGCAGATTGCAAAAGGAAGATGACCTGAATCAAATAAATTACTGATACTTGATAGCTCCCAAATGTCTTAGTTAATAGAACAATAACCTACTTTAACTACATTGCTGCTGCCTTGTCTTTCTGCAGGGTCAGAAAAAATGCAACAGGGCAAAAGAGATGGAGCCTCTACAGGAAATAAATCTGACCTACACATGTTCACCTAGCAATCAGATGCACCAGAAACTTTAAATCAGATCTCCTCTGACCTTCGAAAGGACTTCTTTCCCAAACTTACTTTATTCTCAGTTCAGACTAAAAAGTTTTTTTTTCCCCTCATCAAAACCCAAATAAAAATACTTCCTCTCCCTCTGCCCCCTCAAATTTCTGCAGTCTTGTTACAAGTAAGATAGGCACTGTACACACTTAAAAAAACCCCACCAAAAATAATGTAAAGCACCTAGAATAAGAAACCACATGGACTTCCAAGAAGCTGTTAAGCAAGACACAAAGATAATCAACAGGCTAATGGATGAACAAAATAATCAAATAAGCAGTGCCAGAACGACCCTCTACTATTTTATGCAACAGGATCATTCAGCTGTTTGTTTGTTAAACAATATAAGGATTGCAGCCATTTCTGCCACAGGATTCAGTCCAAGTCCTTAAATTTGATAGCCCTGGATCAAGTCCATGGTAAATATCCAGTGTAAATTTAATCCTACAAACAAATGTCCACATAGATTCAGCTCTACAAACATTTAAACAGATACTTTACTACTATTATTTTGATAGCACATTACACATGCATATGAATCTTTCCAGCCCATCAATTCCCAGCTCAATGCTGAGGTAGACATGACCTAGAAGAAAGAAGTCATTAGCTCCAGAGAGCATCAGAGACCACATCAATCAATTCCTACAGTCTGGCCTGGCAGGGCTTCTCACCAACAACACCCGAGTGGTTCGCAGAGTCAGGAAGGCAGCAGGAATACTGGCAAGGAGAGGGAGAAACTGAGATACGAGAAATGAGGTGACAGTAGGAGTAGCAAGACCCATATACAAAACAAGTCAGGAACACTTGCAGCCCATCACTCCAGCAAGGAGACGCTGCCTCTTGAACCCTCCATTGGCAGGCAGCTTCTCTGCTGCTCTGAACACAAACTGCCTGCCTCCATCACGAGAGCCTTCCCGCAGTCCTCATGTGACCCATCATCTCCTCTGCCCTGCAGCGAGGTTCACATCTCCCAAGAGTTATTAGCTGGTTACAGCTATCACTGGATTTTAAAGCTGGTATATCTGCATCCTTTCAAAGTGCTCCTTCAACAAGGTTTGCAGCTCTGAGGTAATCCCTGAGAGACATTCATCTTTCTTTTTCAGATTATTCCTTAAAACTATTTTTGCCATTATGTCTACACAAAATGTGCATGCACAGATAGAAGTCTTTAGAATCGTTATGCAGTGCACCCAATATTGACATGTGACAAAACTGTTTCCCAGGATGCTCTCAGCCTTGTGGTCTGAGGTTTTCGGTTTGTCTTTGACTGCCAGTTCTCAGCTGCAGGGTTCAACTTTGTGGTAGGTATTGTGGAAACCTAAAAAATCAATTCTGATTCATATCCAAGACTCTGAGGCAATATTATAATAAAAATTAATGAGAAAGGGATGCAGTTCTGGCTATGGATTGATTCTGTGGTCTCTGTTCCACATAGCAGGACCCTAGGAGTAAAAACTGTAAATATTCTTTGTTTCAGAGTTATCCTGCAATGTTCATTAGTAATTTTAGGGATAAGACCAATGATTCCACCTCTGCCTTCAGCTTTAAGGATGATACACTTTTGGAGAAGCAAAGTCCTTTCCTGATACTTCCTTTACAGCTAAAAAATTTAGCCTTTAAGAGCAACTTCATCTTTATTGTTTCTACATGCTTTGATTACATGTCATGCCTAGGGAGTAAAGTCATGTCACATTCCATTCTTTAAAGGTAAGAGGGTCCTAACATCAGGGCTGACAAAAAGAAAGAACCTGAATCCATTGCATTATTTCCTTCCTGTAGGGTGACAGAAGTTACAGACTGTGAAAGTTTTTACAACAGTACATACCCCTTGCTATCAAACTCCAACAAATCTCACATGCCCTATGTCTTAAGAAAAACAAAAATAACCAAACAAAAAGATGAAAAACAAAAACAAAAAAAACCCCAACCAAAAACCAAAATCAATCAAACCACAAAACCCACAAAATCCCCACACCCAGGGAAGACACTTCTTTCAAATAAAGAGAAAACGTGTCCATGCATCTCAAAATAATCTACAGCACCGGCACACAGCCGTGCCAACTCTGAATTGTATGCAGAATGAAACTAAATATAACTGAAGCAAAACAGCTCTTTTACAATCTTTTTCCTTTGGGACTATCTTTCATGCAGTTCTGTGTATTTAGCTCTGGGATGAAATACAGTGGCTGCTGCCTCATTTCCCCCAAGAGCCTCTCTGTCTTTATGTATCGCATGAGAAGGTAAGAGTACAGGAACTTCCCCACAGGCATAAAGACAAAAACCAACTCTAAAAATCAAGGCTTTATACATTTGCCTTAAAATGCAATCACCAAATCAATACCCAGCCCCCTCCCCAATCACATAAATTCATAACAGTCTCAATAAATTAATTAGTGAATTCACACAGGAAGGGAATAGTCTCACCATGAAGAAAGCAGTGCTTCATATTTCAGTAGTTGGAGCACAAATGTCATTTGGCAAGAGGCAAAAATCAAGTCATTTTCCAGCTATTTAAACACAAAGCACAGCTTCAAGCTAATTAATGCTGTACCAGACTAGCCAAACTCTAATAAACTTGTATAGTAAAGAGTGGAAGGGGCTTATGCAAAAACCATCATTGAGCTAATAATATACGAACCCGTGCTCCACTGTGAAGTTCTACAAGTGAAACAACCCACCCTGCAGTTTTATACAAATAAACAGAAGCCCCTTTTCAGATGGAATAAGGATGTAGCTCTCTTCTTCCACACAAAGACTGACTTCTGTAAATCCAACAGTCTTAACGGCACAAGAAAACAAGACTGTCCTCCTTGAACTATACCAGGAAGGAAAGATGTATTCATTGAAAGGGTAAGGAATAAAGTCCCACAGGATGAAAAGGAATCCCAAATGCCTTCTTTAAAATAAACCTAGGCTCTTGCACTGTCATTCATTTTGACTGACTGATTAATAACTGGTATTATTCTTCTCTAGGACGCCAAAATAAAGCAATCTTGCAGGTTGCTGAATTTATTTCTGAATTCGGTTCTTTCTTTTCAAAACTGGTTCTGACTGGCTGCAAAAGGACTGTGTAAATCAACATTAACATCAATGAAACTGCTTCTAGTTGTGCATATCAATCAAATAAGCAAATGCACAAAAACTGCTTTCAAACAGATGTTGATTCATATTGGTCTTTCCTCCCACAAATTGATTTTCTCTACCAATTAAATCCTGTCCTGACAAACATAGTTTTAACTCTGCCCTGAAATTGATAACATTGCTCCTAAGACCAGTTTCCTTTCCATTTCACTACACCTCTTGGTCCTAACTCCCAAACCTGTTACACAGACAGACAATCCCACTCCTTCAATTTTCTTTCTGGAGCATCTTCATGTTGTCCCCTACTTTCTTTTTTACACAAGGAAGATTATCAAGAATATCAGATTCCCAAAACTTAAAAATTGCTTTCCTCTGCAATGCTATGAAAAGGAGACAACCCAATGGTGGCTAAACACCTGCATGCAAAGGTGTGCTCCTCCTTCCGGAGCCACATTTGGCATGACCCTTTTATTCTTCTCTCTCCGTATTAGCCTTCTTCTGATCCTCTCATTACATCCTGATACTGCAAGTTCTCTCACCTGGTGCTAAAAATGAAACTCGCATAGAAATTACAATCTCTGTTACAACTCCCAATTGGCTGTCCAGTGGCTGTGTATCCATCCTTTACTGGTTTGCCCGTGGCACACTGGGGCCAGGAGATGGAAGCAAAAATGAAAGAATTGTTCCACCTTTATTTTCTTGGAACACAGTCACGCACCTGCATTTAAACGTCACAGGTAAGAAACACTCTCATTTATGGCCATGTGATAGTCAATGCCTTCATACTTTGTACATTCTGATGTTTTACACCAGAAACCCACTGCAGTCCAGAAGCACTTCATGATGGAAAAGCTACTTTAACTATTCGTAAAACTTGTGAAAAGTACTATTAATTTTTTAAGCTTAATATTCAAACTGATTAATGCTGACAGCTTCTCTTGCCAACAGAACTGTCCCTGAAGGAGTGATGAAGTCGTTGTCGATGGGCAAATTAATGACTGGCATGTCTGACATTTGACAGTGACCAAGAACTGTCAGTTCTGACCAAATCACTGGTGATGGTTTATACTGCAGGTACATGAGCCTCATTTACAAACAATGTAAGATCTCTACAACTACCTGAAAGGAGGTTGTAGCAAGGTGGGTGTTGGTCCTCTCCTTACAAGTAACAAGCAATAAGACAAGAGGAAATGGCCTCAAGTAGTGCCAGGGGAGGATTAGATTGGGTGTTAGGAAAAATTTCTTCACAGAAAGGGCTGTCAAGCATTGGAACAGGCTGCCCAGAAAAGTAGTTGAGCCACTAGCCCTGTAGGTTTTTAAAAGATATGCAGATGAGCAGACACTTAGGGCCATGATTTAGTGATGGGTTAAGATTGGCAGTGCTGGGTTAATGGCTGGACTCAGTGATCTTACAGGTCTTTTTCAACCTTACCAATTCTATGACTGGGCAAAAGGAAAATACTACAGGGGGAAAAAAGCTCACAATATACCCCCACTGAATCATGGCTACAACATTACTCTTTTAACAGGTTGCAACATTTATGCCACTCAATGAGAGGCTAGTATTTTACTTAAGGCATATTTACCTGTAGAGAAGAGATAGACCTCTTCACTAGCTAGAGACAGACTTAGAAAAAACCAAAACCAGAAACATCTGAACTGAATTTCACAAAAGTTTCATTAGCACCACTGACCTTTTGAAGTTTAACAGACTAAACTTTCATTGGCACTTGACCTTGCATCTTTATGAAATGAAGTATTAGATGTAATCTTCAGGATCTAGGACTATCTACACTATGTTGAAAGGAAAAGGTCAGACACATTCAACAAGACGGAAGTAAGTAGCAAGACAACAATATTTCAAGGCATCATTTAAGATATTGAAAATTCTATTCAGAGCATTGAAAAATCCTTTCTTTATCAATAAGAACAATACCATTACCTATTTTTGAAAGATTTAACAGACTAGACAAAGGCTGACTCAAACTTAACTTTATACCTCCAGATCTTACAGCTCACCTTCTACTAGCTGGTCCAAGGAGGAAATCTTCTTGGAGCCATCAATTGTGTAGATTGTTCTCACTCCCTGGGGCAGGTTCACATTGTCGGACAGAGTTCGGGTCAGATCAGCCAGGAGAGCTTCAAAGGACCTAAATCGGTCAGGGGAGATGGCATAAACAATCCCTTTGAAATACCGGTCTCCATTACGATAGAAACGAACTTTCTTGGCTTTCTTCTCAGAACTCAGGGTCTGTAGAGTACGGGTTCGGTAAAAGCTGCAGTGGGCACTGTGAGTAGGGCTGGGTAAACCATTCACCCGGGACCCTCTACCATATCGCTGCGCTTTATCACGCTCATCAAAATGCTCCAGCTCCATATCTCTCCCAAGGGACATCTTGAAGTTCAGCCTAAGGAATGCACAAGAGGAGAGAAAAAGCTTAAGAAACTTAGAAGTTTTAAGGGAGCTCAATTTAAGACTTCCTGTTCTATACAAGGCCCATACAGAGGATTACTTTCTAGGTTAAGAAAAATGTTTGAAGAAAACCATGCTACATTCATATGGTCATTTTACACATAAGCCTCTTGCCATGCCTTAAGAACTACATTTAAGTTAGACATCACAACAATGTCACTCATGAACCCAAATGCTAACGATATGCAAGCACTGAGAAGTGTTTGTTCAAATTCAGTAACTTGGAAACTGAGGTGACAAAGCTGACCTACTGGAAAAAAGGAACAAATGCATCAGCTTTCTACTTTTTCTCATGTTATATTCAGGTGCTATTTGAGTCTCATCTACCTTCTAGACTGTTTGCCCCCACCAAACTCTTGGTTCCAACTGTGATCTCAAGACGTGTTGTTTCAGAAGGGCAGCCAGTCGCCAACAACTAAGCAATTAAGAAATCTTCAGAGGAATAGATCTGGCAGGTTGGCCTGAGAATCAGGACTATCACACCTAGTGGGTCAATTCCAACATTAAAAACTCCCTGCATGTTACAATTACTGGTTTCCTCGTGGCCTAAGCTTTGTAATAAATTACTTTAGTTGTCCTTGGGCAAATGCCTTACATACTCTTAACCAACAAAAGAGCTCAAATGGCATGAAGTTAAATAAAAAATATATTAGAGGGAGACAGTGTTTTTCAATGAACAAGTTACTTCAGTGCTCTGTAAGACTTGCAAGATATATTATTGATATCCTAGCCTAATATTCAAATTGGTTAAGGCCAACAGCTTTTTTTGCCATCTCCAAAGGAGTGATAAAATCAGTCTCATTGAGCAAATCAGCAATTGGTGTCTCCCATGCTTGACAGTGAGAAAAACCTGTCAACCCTGACCAAAACAATCCAGGTTGTTCAATACAGTTTACATAAACAGAAGTTCACATGTTCTGAAATAAAACCAAGGATGCAAATATTTCTGTTCCTTTTTACAACCAACAGAAGACTAAATACTACAAAGTGCACATTAATCTTCACAAACAGAAGACACAAAAATACAAAAAAAGTAGAATGATCAAAAGAGCATTATGTTCAAAACATACTCATTTTAATTTAGGAGCCACCTAGATTTGCAGTTGTCTGCAGAATAGTAAAACACAGTAAGTTTATTTATAGCACAGATACACAGACCTAATTTAGAAGTGGCCTCTCTCATTGATTTCCAATAAAAAGACAAAAACCAGCAAGCACTAGCTTTGCTTCAACCACTCATAACGATGTGACCATTAAGGAAAAAAATATATTCAGACCAGCTGAAGAACAGTGGGAGGACATAGAGAAAAACTTGCAGATGCTCTTTGGCTTGCAGAAGTCTGTATTAAACCAATGATTATACAGCTGGACCCTGATGCTGCAAAGCTGTAGGTGATGCACTCAGCAACTTCTCAGAGCAGTTCATGTGCTGGGCTAGCACAAGCACCTAAGGCAAATGTGGGGCCCTAGCGGAAATTATTTACTCTACTTTGGTTACAGCTCACAACTGACTTTGTTACATTGACACAGGATCATATGCTTATGTATTAATGCAGGATTTATACTTGTAAATCCTGTAAAGGTACCTACACAGAGCGCAATATACATGTGTGTGTGTTTTCTTACATACATATATAAGAAAAAGACTAATCTCTGCTTTTCCCATGCACACTACATCCCACTTCAGTGAAATGAACAAGAACACTTGCTGTGGCATTTCACTGATGCTTCTCTATAGGTTAAATGCAAATTATAGCTTAGTGGCCACATTTTAGGATTGAGAACACACCACCACTGCTTCCATGTTAAAAAAATTATGTCAGTTATTTTAATTCACATCCAATTCCAGTGAGAACCTACTATTCAGATTTAAACAATCCCAGAATGCACAATTCAGAAACGGTATCTCTGAAGCAATTCCTGTGCCAAGAAAAATCCATTTTTCTTAGGTCTGCTGTTTTCTTTGCTGAAACCATCTCAAATACACACACACACACACACACACAAAATAAAAGTTTAAGCAAAGATATACTTTTTAAAGAGTCTTTCAGCTTTATTAATTTTGGATGAGAGGAGGAAGAAGTGTGAGTCACTGTCCTTTCTTCCACACGTATATGCTTTTATCAATAACGTCTGAAATTCCCAATTATGTCCTTAAAACCGAAATAGATCTCCCCTTTAGTTCCACAGTCCTGGTATGTATAGAAAAGCGTGTTTAAACCACAAGGTCAGAGCAGACAAAGAAACCCTAAACAATTTGATCTGACATTTCCGTTTGTGTGTATAAATATATAGTCTTATACAGGCAGATACGGAAAAACGAATGGACACGCCCCTGAAAAACCACCGTGCCAACACTTCGCACCCTAACATCTGTTAAAGAATTATTAATAATACAGGTGTGGGTGAGCATTTCCATGAAAAAAAACACACATGCTGATAAAAAAAAAAAAAAAAAAAAAAAACCAAAAAAAAACAAACCAGAAAAACACATCACGCCGCGATGTGACTGGGACGCAGGGCAGATCATAGGGCGACTAAGCAGCAGGATGACCACTAGTCACCGGGGAGGGCGGGGGTTTTGGTGGGGGAACACGGATACATGCGGCAGCATGCTCACGAAAAGATGGGGTTGATTCTGCTGGGGTGGGGGAAACGCGTGTGAAACATCCCCGTTCCGCTGCAGGTGCCACCGGGCGCCCCAGCCAGCCCCCCGCGGGACCCGCAGGGTGCCCGAGCCCGCCCCCGGGGCCGCACCGCGCTCCCGCAGCCCGGACTCGCTCCGCACCCGCGGAGGCCGCCGCCCCACACAATGGGCACAGGTGCATCGCTCCGCGCCGCGCCCGCGCCCCGGCGGCCCCGCACGCCGCAGCCCCCGCGCAGGGCAGCGCAGGGCAGGGCAGGGCAGGGCAGCGCAGGAGCGGCCCCGGCGCTTACCTGCTCTCCGCAGCCTGGCGGGCACCTCCTCACTCAGACCTGCCGGCCGGGCGCGGAGGGAAGGCGGCGGCTCGGAATGGGAAGCGGCCAAAGAGCGGCGGCTCCCGCCCTCCCCCCCGCGACCACCCGGCTGCAGTCGCAGTAGTTGCCGCAGAAAGCGGCTCTGCTGCCTTTGTTACGCCTCCCCTGGCTGGAGCGCGCTGCTGGGGAGCCCAGGCTGCAGCTGCTTCGCCTTTCTTCTGCTGCTGCCGGTTGCAGTGATTTGCATTAGCCCGGCCCTCATTGAAATGCGGCTCTTCACACCAGCCTCTCCCAGGCGCTCTCCAGAGGGCGGCGCCGCCGCCGCTGTCTCCCCCTCTCTCCCTCCCGTTGCGGGCCCGCTCTGCCATCGGCGCTGCGGGAATGCCGCCGCCGGAGCCGCTCCGGGCAGCGCGCCCTGCCCGGGCAGCGCCGGGTGCCAGCCAAGCCCTGCCGGGACCATGGGTCACCATCCTGGCCGGCTCTCCCTGGGCTACATCCCGGCCGCACCGCGGGTCGCTGCCCGCCCGGCGCCTCCCTCCGCCCTGGCCGGTGAGACGTGCCCGGTCGGGACCTGCCTGTGCCCGGGGCAGGGCCGTGCCTGGCGAGGGGTGCAGCTGGCCCGAGTCCGAAAAACGCCTTGAGAAGTAATTTTAGCAAATGTGTCTGTTGGCGTTTCCAGGAGGTTCGCCTGGTCGCGAAGTACTGAAATCCCACCGAGTCTCCAAAGCCCCATGACACAGTTTGGGTGCTGAAGGTGGGATTGATGTGGAATTTAGGTATTAAAAGCAGTGGAGCCATGCTTATTCACACCACTCGCTTAGTTACAGCTGATCTTGGAGGTGACTAACTTCCATAGATGCTACAGTTTTAGGCTGAAATTTCTCAGAACATATATTTGGCCAAAGGCATCTCAGGCTTCATCTGACTGAGTCACTCAACGCCTGAGCCCATCAGGTCTCGGAGCGTGTTTGCTAAGTGAACCTCCACACAAAAATTCAGCCATACTTGATGCTTTCTCCTCATAGGCTTGGTTATTCTTCACTTTAATGTAAAAATTTCAGTGGCGAGATCCTTCTCGAGGTGAAGGATCTGGTTTACTCTCTTTGTGCAACAAAGACTTCCACTCTCTTCTGCTTGTCAGGTAAACAGCCTATGGTCCAGGGGGACATGGAAGGGAAGAAAATACAGTCTGCCCCCTCTGTTGGAGCTGCTCCACTTTGAAAGAATTAAAAATGCATTAGATCAGAGAGAGGGAATTAGTCTGTAACCTCGTGGTTATGGCACTCATTTGGGAAGGACAAAAGATGGCTTTGTGTGTCTGTATTACGGACAATTTATGTGTTTTATATCCATAAATCCAGACACAATCAGTGGAGCAGGGACTTAAGCCCAGGGTGCCCTGGTCCCATTGATAGACCTTTAATCAGAACAGAGGCTCCTGCTTAATCTGTCAGAAGGCAAACCCAGCCTTCAGTCTACAAAAAATGTAAGAGGCTCTAAAGAAGAAGGGGATGGAGCACTCCCTTTCTTTTCTTTTCCCCTAGAGAAGTCCATATACAGGCTCTTAGGAGACAGGAGATTCCCTAAAGGAGAAAAATTAATTGTTGCCCTGTCTTCATCATCCTGGAAGAGTTTCTTAATCACTACGGTATAGAGCAGACAGGAGTCTTCTGGCTACACTTTTTTCCTTAGTTTTTGAAAGAGAAATGAGCACCTAAAGTCTTCAGAAAAATTTCTGCTCAAATGAGTAATAGTATTAAAATACCTGAACATCAGAAAGATTCAGAATTCAATGTACAGTTGTGTCTGCAGCACACTCTTACCACCTAGCTTACCTTTCGTGGATCTTGTTCTAATGCACTTAATTCTTCCCCTATGGGCAGTGAGGTGCAGAGTCACTTTACTATAAAAACTGTTGTTTTTCAGGTGCAAGTTCCTAAAAAATGAGCACCTCCACACTGAGTATTTCACCAGCTTTTTATTCTGTTGGGTTTGCAAATGTCTTGGTCTGTGCTTAGACAAAAGAGATACCAGTGATATTGGTAATTTTGGTATACTTGGGGGGAGAATTGAAACTAATATTAATAAAGAATTCTGGTAGTCTTGCAACAAAACTTTATTCTTTAAACCACTTCTTTTGTAGGTCAAAAATCAAAATATTCATGACAGTCTTAAATGATAAGAAAAAATGGGAGATCACAAAGATTAGGGATGGAAAATACCATTATGGTCTTGACAAAGGAGTGTTCTTTAGCATTCTTCAGTGCTATTTTGTCCAGTTCATTTTAAATGTCTCATTTAAATGTCTTGGGACTTCTGCTCCCCAAAGGAAACCGCTCTTCAAAGTTGAATTCCTCCATTTATAAGGTTTGGGGCTTTTTTTTCTGATGATCAGGTTAATGGAAGTTTCTTACGTTTCAACTCATTACTTTAGCTATAGTGCCCTGTGTTCACGTACATAATTTATTTCTCCCATTGGTGTTTACATCTCTCTGACATGTATTATTTACATCTAGCCTAAGTGTGCAAAATATTCCACAGATGTTCAAGAAAGACCTTCACTCTGACTATATTAAAAAAAAAAGGTCAAAAGAAAAGAATACAATATAAATCAAGGCAAAAGTATAAACCCAGTAGGAAAGTATCTTTTAAAATGCATTGTTTTGTTCATTTGAAGTTTTGTTTCTAACATGAAGACAACACAATAATGTAGTCTGTTTTCCTTTGTCAAGCATGCTTACCATGCTTTTATTTTAAAACACTTTAAAATACTCTTTTTCTTTACCTTTTTTTCTTGTTTGTTCTCCATTTGAATTAAAACAATGCAATTCCAAATAGAAACAAAGCCTGAATAAGATGGTTCAACAGTTATAGAATCATATTGTTTTCGTAATACAAAATTCTCTTTCCTTGTTGGACAGACTTTGAAATATTGTCTATTTCTAAGACCCCTGTGAATGCATCTTTATAAACCACAATACAGTCATTTCTTAATCTCACTTTGGATAAAATAAGTAACTTTGACTTCTCATGTCTGTTAATGTTGATCAAGATTTTCAGATCTAAGAGTCTTCCAACAGTTTCAGCTTTTCTAAACATTTGTAATTTTTAAGCACCTTTGTCAAAGTAGAATTGGATACAGTTATGTCACCACCCAACACTCCTGTATCTGAAGGCTGTACCAAATGCCTTGGAGCATTGTTCTGGAAGCTTCTCTTTAGTTGGCTAACCACTGTGACCCCTAAATCCTTTTCAGAGTCACCGCTTTCCAGGACACAGTCTCCAGTCTTCTAAACGTGACCTACATTCTTTGTTCCTGATGAATGACCTTGCATTCAGCTGTCTCAAAAAGCATGTTCAAATGATCCTGGCTTTCTAAAGGATGTCAATTTCCCTACAGAAAAACTGGTTTTTCTTTGCATTATTCAGTGCTTTATGCATTTTATGTCATTTGAAAATGTTACCATTAATGTTGTTAAACATTTCTTCAGATCACTCATAAATTTATGTAGTAGCAGAGGACAGCATTTTCTGACATGCGGGGCTCAATCCCCCAAGGCAGCGGTGTCAAGGGTGTGTTTACAGCTCGTTCCACTTCTCGTCAGAGAGGCACTCAGCTCTCGGGATGCCAGGCCAGGCCAAGGGAACTGGTGCTAAGGCTGCCACATATGCCCAGTGCATCAAACAGCCTGTGCCAGCTCCCAGCAGTGATCTGAGCAGCTGGAGCGGCACCAGCCAGCTGGGCACTGCAGAGCCGGGGGCTGCGCTGGGCTGGGCTGGCCTGGGAGTCCTGGCACCAGCCACATGTCGGGAAAAACTCACTTAGGAAAAACGGCAGAACTCTATAAATTTCTCAGGAATTACCCAAGGGATGATGATTAGCTGTTTATACTTACTTTCGTAGATCTGCCATTTAGCCATTTCACAATTAATTATTATGTGTTACACTGATTTTGTACAATGCTAATCACTTAATTAGCTTGATATACTGCTGTATGTCTGTTGCTTTACAGAAGCGTATGTCAATGCAGTCATCTTTATCAATCATATCTGACAGTGTCACCCAGAAAACTGCCCAATTTGATATGCTCATTGTCACTAATTACACAATCATTTTCTGTATTGATCATGTCAGGTATCAGGACTCCATTTGTTTTACCTTCGAGTGATTTCGGCATAGACACAATTATAAAATCAAGGTTGTATTTTTTATGTTGTCCAAATGTAACCCTGGCTTTATCCATGTTTTTATTACATCCTAGAATTCCTTGAATAGCAACATTAATTGTTCACGAAGACCAGTAATAATTTCTGTTTAAACTACTCATGTATTAAAATTTATTTCCATATTATTTTAGGTAAAAACATATGGCATTCATGACTGGGATGGGACCATATTATGAAGACATTCAATGTTAGTTGAATATTCCTGTCTGTTCTGCATTGTTATTGAGAATTTCTCCTGTTTCCTTTTAATAACAGTCCTCTGATTTTGCTAGGATTAATTTTTTTCAAAGTAATTTTTTTTTTTAATTCCTCTTTCTCCTTAGTATTTCTGGTTGTAAAATTTCTCTGATAATTTCTTCTATGTTTGTTGTTGCTACTTCACTTGCCCAGACTTAAAATAACGGGCAAAAGAAAAGTTGTTGCTTTATTATCTGTCCTTCTGTATTTCTCTTCATTGAGGCTGACAAAAACACAATATTCTCTCTAACTGCACAACTGAATTTTTGAATCTGGTAAAATTATTTACTGTTACACACTTCTTTCCTCATTTATTTACTTATAACTGACTTCTTCAAGAAATTCATCTTTTTAAACTGCAGACTAATAGTTAATTCTCTTTGCATAGAGCAGATGTAATTACCTGCTGGTCATTGGATAAAATATTCTTAAAGTTATTTCTACATCTTTGTCCAATGAAAAGAGGTCCCATTTTAAAGCGAACATATTCAGTACTGGAAAGTTATCTTATTTCATTTTCTGATATTCCATGAATGCTTTAACTATGTCAAAAACAAAAAGACCTTCAGCATGGCTTGTCAGACTTCTCTCTCTTGTTTTTCTCTCAGATATTACTATTTCAGGTAGGATTAAGGACATGTTGAAAGAGCTGTTTTGCTGATTTGATTTGCTGGTCTTTGGTTTAAACTAGTTAAAGGGAACTGATATTATTTTCTGACTGGTAACCTTTAGCAGAAGCATTTTAAATAATTTAGAATATGTATGTTAACAATAACCTCGACTCAATCTCAGTGGTATTCACATGCTCTAGGCTGAAGATTTCAGGACTGTCTTTTTCATTTGGAGAGACAGCTGGAATGTTTTATGAATATAAATGCACGAACTGGTTTTTTTTTTGAACAACCTAAGAACAGCATATGTGGTAGTTTTTTTCACCAGCATTTTAAAAATAAGTTTGAGGGGCTAGGGTTGGGATACAATTTTACAAACATTACTTTTAAAAAGGAGCTGCTTCCCAAAAGAATTTAGTGTGAAATTCTTCACCAACTATCATCACTTTTGAAGTAAATCCCCAAATAATATATTTTTGCCAAGTGGGTCTTGTCAATCAGAAGAGGGTTGGAACATCACAGTAGCTGAGGTGGGATTTTATGAGAAGAGGGAAGAATAGAGGGAAGCTCATCCTCAGGTAGGTAATCAATCAGCCAGTGTGTGTCCCAAGTCACTAAGGGATGTCTGAGGGTCATAAACAGGAAATACCAGGGAAGATCTCAGGCCATTCAAAGAGGAGAAATGAAGTGGGAAGACTTTAGTGACCTAGGAAGTGTCTCAAATTTTCACTGCATAGGAGTAGTTTTTTACCTTCTGGATAATGTTTTTTGTGACCCACAGGCCACATGAGGTTGCCAAGTAGTGTCTCCTGGGTTCCACAGCTCCTGTTAACAACCTGAATCAGATCCTTTGGGCTTTTTTCTGAGTGAGGATTTGGATGCCATCCCCTCCCACAGTCCATTCCCAGGTTAGAGGTGTAAGACAAAGATGTTGCTGTAACTAGGCTACCACTTCTCTCCTTGAGCGGGTTGTGTACTGTGGGGGGATGCTGGTCTGCTGCTTACATGGTCTGCACTGATGGGCCTTCCACTCAACCACCACAGGAAAAAGAGCTTCAGCAGGTAGAATTAATTCCATTTTCTTTCATTAAAGATTTATCTACACTATTGCTGAAAGTAAAATTCTGATTAATTTAGATGAGATTCAACCCTCAAACTATCATGGTAATCTTAGAGATTTCAGCCTAATATCATCAGTGCATGCATAAATAGTAAGTATTATTTTAAGATGCTGAGCAGGAAATAATTTTATCTCCAAATTATCTAAAATATAAGGTCTATAGAAATGCTTTTTAATAATATCTCTGGTGATGCTAATTTAGCCATTCTTAGCTACCATAAGGTCGAGTACTTCTGTAAGGTTCATCAGGTAAAAGACAAACAAAATGACCACAGGTATCAATCCTAAATATTGCTAAAAAAACCTAAGGTAATATGCAGGCAGTAAAAGTTTTATGTCTGACAGAGTGGACTGGTTTAATTAGCAGTGTTTTAATGAAGGAGTAATTGTGACTCTTGTGGTAACATGGCTCAAGGTAAAATCAGATCGAAGTATAATATTCCACAGTCATAATAGATTGTGTGAGGGATGCACAGACAACCAAATCAGCATACACAGAGGGAAAAGAATGAAAGTAGAGACTCTCTGAGAGAAACTAAACAGCCAGTAAATGGAGAAGGCAACTAAATATAGCTGACAGTCTTCTCATCTTCCCCCAGAGAAAGAACTTAAAGGCCTAAAACTGGACTCAGACTTTAGAAACCTAAATAAAAAAACTGAAATCAGCCCAACAAACTACCCTTCTGGACAGTTCCAGGCACCTCCAGTTCTATTGCACCAAACCAGAATTAGCCCAAAATTCATCAAAAACCTGACCTTGGAAAGTCTTCAGCCAGTCTAAATGACAATGATCTGGGATGATTCAAAATTAAATATCTTTAAGAGTTGCTATTTTAGAATTACTTGTTAAAAAATGTACGGCAAAAGCTCTGTGCTGGCATAGATTGATGTTTCCTGTAATTTTTACACTCTCTGGATTGTCAGCTCCGTCCTTTGGTAATAAATAGGGCCATTGTAATCTTTGGGGTAACCATGTTTGTTGGGGGGAAATTAATGAGGTCTAGAAGAGAATAGGGTAGCTGGCCAATAACTCTTTTTCTGCTTACATGGGTATGTGGTTACATTTTGAAAGTTTAGGTATAGTCAATGTGAAATAAACTCACATGTAGCTGTACACATGAATTTTGATAAGAAGATGCTTTTACCATTAATATCCATAAAGAAGTCAAGGACAAATCTTAAGATTACATTCAAACCATTGTTGATAGAAAGGAAAGTGGTATTAAAAAAGTTAATCCACATGCTCTTAGATAGTAACAAAGCAAAATCTAATTTGCCATGAAAGTGAAATTCAGAGTCCTCTGTTTTGAAGAACTAATTAATTTTGCTTTAGTATACAGAAATTTAGTGTAAAATACCCCTTGAAAATTTATGGAAAAAGCTGTTTTACATAAACAGAATTATACCTCATTAAAGCTTTAAAGAACCTTAAATAGTGCATAGTTTAAGTTTGTGAAGTGTCAATAAAGGAAGTTTTTGTGGAAAAATAGCATTTCTTTAGGGTTAACAATTAATTGATGATATTGCAGTAGATAGTGACACTAAAACTTTTCTTTCTTCCTTTTTGGGTAGTGTAGACCTAGGGGAAACTGCCTCCAAACAATTATTCTTGTTTTTTTCCCTCAGTTTAATTTTACCAGGGTTATTACAGTAAGAACGGTTTGAACAACAGAAAACCTACTTTTAAGTTAAAAAAAAAAAAAAAAACTGGGTTTTTTTATGCTCCGGAGTGCCATTGTGGAAGGAATCAGACATTATGTAGATATGTGGAGCTACCATGGACCCAGAAGCTGTCACACAAGCTAGTTTCAACCATCTTTCAATCTTGTTAATTTCACAATTATCAGAGAAGAGGAAGATCTTTTCTTTCATTTGTCAGGTTCCTTTTCAAGTATTTCTAATTCTTGAATTATATTTCCTTTGTAGGAGATCTCTCACAGTCATGTCAAAATTTCCATGATAGGTCATGTTTTCCCTGTAAAGACAGGACACAAACACTCACTTCTCACTCTGTAACACCGCTGTCTGCTGTGATGGTAACATCTCACTTTTCTAAGTGGCAAGTTATTTTGGGAGTTGAAGAGTAACCAATGTGAAGGTTGCAGAGAAAGATTCAGCTAAGCTTTTTTCTTGGTCACTCTGAGCCTTCCTTTATTTGTCCTCCGTGGAATCTCACAGTTCTCCTATCCCTCAAGCAGTCTTGGAGCTGAAGCACTCTATGATCCACGACTTACGCAAAAGGCTTGGGTGAGTTTGAGTCAGCAACCTGTGAAGTGTCACACACTGAAACAGGTTCTGCCTCTCTTCTTTATCTCTGTCTGTGTCTCATGCATTCATGCAGTGTAGCACTTTGCTTTCCTAGTCTGACTATCAT
The DNA here is from genome assembly GCF_020740725.1 of Corvus hawaiiensis. NCBI lineage: Eukaryota > Metazoa > Chordata > Aves > Passeriformes > Corvidae > Corvus > Corvus hawaiiensis. Next base: position 55,152,816 of record NC_063214.1, read on the forward strand.
GTTCCTCAGAGGATATCTTAGCTCTGCAGTTCCTTTCTTCTCTCCCTTCCTCCCTCTGCTCAATCACATGCTATAAGGTGCCAGACACATCCCACACCATACCCCAATCTGTAGTGCTCTCTCATGCACAGAAGAAAATACTTAAGGAATGTACAAAGATGTGAATCCTTGTCAAAAACAAAATATGATTTATTTTTCAGAAGAAATAAAGCTCTTAGAAAGATTTTTTTTTTAACAATCCAAAGATATGTTTACATTAAGACATATAATTTTGTGATAGTCAGCTGTGAAGCCTCAGTATTATCCTAATATATCAAGAAGTGTTGACTATGTCTCAGTTTTGTCCTTGCAAACTTGTTTTTTGCCTCTGGCTTACAGGGTCCTTTTTTGCCCTTCTATCATTCTTTCAGCCTGTGTTCTCAAGCTATGACTCTTCTGGCCTTGTCTTCTCAGCAAGAGTCTCCAGGACCTATGGCTGTGGTCACTGACCCTTAACAGCTTATATGTCTGTAAAAGTGGCTACACTGAGAGAATTTCTTCTCTGCCTGTTTCCTCAGGCATAGGGCTGCCAGATCAGTCTGAGTATACCAAACATCCCATTAACCAAGCAACACACATAATCTCTCTCAGAACAGCACTAAATTTAACATGGTCATTAAAAAAATGCTGCTAGGGATTCATCTCATAGACCTGCTACTATTCTGCAGCCTACAAAATAAAAGACTAGCATGCCATCTTAATTATACCAAATAATTATGAGTTGCAATCAGAGACTCCTAAGACACATTTACTCCAGAAACTGAGGGGAGCATATGAAAAAGGGAGGGAATTAAAATGAAGTTGATAATAAAGCTCAGATTTTCCTTACTATGCATGTTACCATGTCAACCTGAGTTATGCAGCATCACATTTGAGATCTATTCAAGACCCCTTCAAAAGCTTAGCAACTAACCAGGATATTATAGATGGATTTTCAGCTGATTTTGACATCTTTTGCATGATAAATGCTACTTAACCACATTCTTTTTCTGGTTTAATATCAAATACAACTGAGCAAATGTTTAATTATATCCATGCAGATGGTTTATTATGTAAGAGATAATTACTTGTCCCACTTTTGAAGTACTAAACCATGCAGAAAACATGAAGCTCAATCATTTTAAGATGGCAAGTAACTTAATGTGAAGTATTATTTCTTGCATATAGCAGAGAAAATCATGAAACCTCAATATCCTGTATGTGTATATATCTCAGATGTTTTAACAGGGATTCTTTTATGTTACTATGTGAATATTTCCCCTGTTCTAGCTGCCTTCTAGCATACCTTTCCCCTGCTGTCTGATAGTGGCCTAAAGCCTTTTATTGAAAATTGAAGCAATGTAAAGTTTGACAGCTAATCTTTCAGAAAAAGCACCTTTCTTTATCCTTAAGTACTTAAATATGTATAATGGTCTTTATAAGTAAAATACCTTACATATGTTATGAGGTTAGTTACAGTTTCAGTATAGATTTGAGCATTATATAAGCTGGTACATAACAGAGGTTGGTAGATAGATGTTATTAAAGAATTACAACATTTTCACCTGTTAGTTGAGCTATTTAAATGTTTTGAGAAACAAAAGATGCAAAAAAAAAAAAAAGACTTAAAAGCAAAATAATTAAAAGCAAAATAAGCTTGAAATTGTTTAAATTTGCACTCTTGGTAAAGAACATGGACTTTTTTTCTGTAAAACACTATATTAAACCTGCAACAGGGAATAACTCCATAAGTGATAAATCCATTGCACAATGTTATGGAAATCACTTAGCTAGATGAAAGTCACCAATAATGTAAAAGTGATTAAACACAATTTACCATCAGATGCAGCAAGTTCCCTCACTCTTAGGGCAGATGCTGAAATAATTGTTCTCAAAGCAGCAGAGCAAATGGAGTTTAGCCAGCTGCACATCTTGCCTATATTCCTTATTGGATGTCCAATGGTGAGAGAGCTTCTTAATCTTTTCCTCAGCACAGACACAAATACCCTTTCTCTCTATCCAGGTGTCTTATTCCTTAACATTTTCAGGAATTCAAAATAGTTGAGCTCTCTCCTCTTCTCCAATTTGATTGCAGTTTTCAGTGGCTGCAGATGGTCAGGAGACAGTTGATGGATATGACTTGCTCACCAAGGGCAGCAGGCTGGCAGTGATCTTCCAGAGAGTGTGAAGAGTCTCTGTGGGAGAATGGACACCTCAGCGCTGACAAAGACATGCTGAAAGCTCAGGTAGGTACTCAGGTTGACAATATTTGCTCCTTATTTTAGAGGAACTAATTTTTAATTGAGCATCACTGAATTTTATGAGTTTCATGTCTTTAGCTAAACCAGTACAGAAAACCTCTACCTCAGCAAATGTCTGCCAGACAGATACATTTATCCAATCCCTGCATGTTCCTTGGGCAGCTCAGCATATTCCCCAAACACCCATAATCTCAGTAAGAAAATTGTCTTCCTGTGCTACTTCATATTCCAGAATGAAAGTAGAACTACAGAATAATCAACACTCCCCTCTGGCTCACTTAAGTTATGTTACATTTGCACACAGATAGCATGCAGGAGCATAACCATACTGCCTACTTACTAGTGACTCAAACATGTAATTCCTGGGCTGTGGTTTCCAGGGATCCCATATTTTATCTAATCCCTGATGATGCTGGATACAGAAACAGTCCAGCAGATAGTGGATATCTGAACCCAGGGTTACTTATGTTACTTGCTGTTTTCTCCCTTTCCATTGGCAAACAAAAATAGGGACCAAGAGGGGGAAAGAAGCAAGGGGCAAAGGTGGATTAGCAAGAAAGAAAAAATCAGAATAATGATTACTTTCCAGCTGTGTGAATAGTTTTGAAAAATGTACCTATAGCAAAAGCTGTGCTTTTGTCAGGCTTATGAGATAAAAATAACATTGTTAGAAGTTGATAGCTTTATTTTGCAAGGGAGCTGAAGTGACCCTATACAGACTAAGGCTGAACTCCATATTAAGATGAATCCTTGAATATCTGGTTTGAAAAATGTTTTTTCCTCTTTTTTCATTAAGCGGGGATCGCTTTATTGTTACTGGGCATACACAGTGAGTCCTTCAGTTTCCCTACGGCCACATACTGTATAGTGCAAAGCTGGAAGAATTGCCCTAGATTCTGCACCTTTTCTGCCATTCTGTCTGTGTAAGAAGCCATGAAAACTGCAGAAAAAAATGTTGTAATAGCGATTTTCCTGAACTCCCTGCAGAGTTTTTGGTGTTCGTACTTTTTCATTCTTGAGCTAGAGAGGAGACACAAAGCTTCTGGGTGAGAAAAGATAAAACAAGCACAAAGCTGGGTGAAGAAAAAAGAGGAAACAAAGTAAAGATAGGCCTTTAAAACGTATGCTGCTTGTTATAGTATTATAACTGTGCTTGATAATAATATGCGTGTAAAATGCCACTGGTCTAATCAGTAGGAATGTGTGGTCTTATGTGTATCTACTATCATATGCTCTCAGAGATGCAAGTTAAAATGAAAATTGTGAGTATAGGTTTTAAGGAGCACTAATTTCCACCTATATTGGGTCAGCCCCATCTATATTTCATGGTGTGTCAACATTAAACAAAGAGGTGCAATGTGTCTACCAAACTTAAGCAAAGCAATTTCATTAGATGATACTCTAAATAAATCATGTATATGATTGGTTTTGTTACAAGATACTATGGATTAAAATACTCTCCCTTAGGTACATAAGGAATCCCAGCATGTTTTCCCACAAGTAGAATCCAGGAGAACAAAAGCAGGACAGGTATATTCCTGAATTTATGAAAGTTTACATGTGTGTATGTGCTGAGAATTGAGGGACTGCATAGCTACATGGCAAAGAGGGGGTGATTGCCATGTGGGGGCTGAGAGGAAGAAACAGGCTGCTGTGTTGAAAACTGAGGGGGAGAGTCGTTATGTAAAGATGAAAGACAAGGTGCTGCCTACAAGCCTGACATAAGGAGATGTACTTTGGGAAGAATCAGTGACACTGGGAGAGGAAGAGGAAAAGGAAAGGATATATATGTATGCCCATGTACACACATCAGACACAATGCAAAATAAGACAAGGAAGGTTAACTGTTTTGTATTTGTACAGATCCTCTTATGTTGTACATCCTAGCCTCTCCATCCTTTTATCGTGAGTTTCTTACATATCTTGTTTTTTCCTCATGTATGAGAATGAGTTAAAATTCAAAGGAAAGCAAATTGCCTTGTTTGGGTTTTTTGGATTGGTTTTGTTCTTAAAATGAAATACGATACAGCAGCCTCAAAGGGAATTTAGTCTATCCCAAGCCACCATAAATCTACCCTTCAGAGAGCCAGGGTCAAACCTATAATGTGTATAATATATATAACATACCTGCTGTTTGAGAGGTACAGCCCATTGGTTTCTCAGGCTTTCATTTGAAAGTGTTTGCCACAGTGTGATTTGTGCAGCACTTGCTAGCATATGCTTCCTATCTTAACAGTGCTAAAGAAAATACTGCCATTTATTTTATGATTCAGTATATTGCAGTGGGAGCCCTTTGCATGTGACTGTAATACAAATGGCATATAAATCACCCCTAAAAGCAGGGTGGGGGGGGTTGTAGTGGGCCACTGGTATGAGGTATTCTTTTATCTTGTTAGTCCCAGTTCATGTTATATTCAGGGAGTTCTTATTCTTGCAAGTATTAGGTTATGTGTCAAGTATTAAGGAATTTATGAAATTAACAGTCCTATTACACCAGCAACTGGAAACTGGCATCAGTTGTTAATCAGACCAGTAGCCTGTGGAAATGAGTACTGTGTAATAATGGGAGAAGGGGCATGTGTGTGCACATTCATCTCTGCCTCTCCCTGCTGAGCACTCTGGAAAGCCTATTGTGACATTTTGCCTGGGCTTTAGCAGAGGGAACATGGTTGTGTCTTGCCATGACCAGCAGAAGACAAACCCTTTATGCTTCTGGCCACACAGTTCTGAGTTAAAGGACTCAATACAGAATGATGATACCAGGTCTGCCCCAAGTAATGACAGACAGCATCTTCTCAGGCTTAGTCTCTACCCTGGATCCTCCTAAAGCTTTAATCCTAAAGCTTGTCCTTCACCCTGGTGTGTCTCTGTGGTCATCAGATACTGGCAAATTGTCCCTTTTGCTCCTATTATCCTGGTAGAATGTATTCGTGAAGTATTCCTATGTATCCTTGATGGCAGGCTCAGTGTCTCTGCTGCTTTCTTTGAAGACACAGATTTGCAATAAAATACAATAAAATGAAGAGCAGTGATGATCTCTGAATATTTTCTTGCTTTCCCCAAAAGGGACAAATGAAAACTAAATAGGAAATTAAAGTTTCCACTCCTCTCCGAAGGGTTGCTGTTACAGCACTTGGTTATGAAATTTCAAGGGCTGGAGGTGTGTGTCTGCAATTACATTTCAGATTTCTATGAAGTATCTTTAGAAGATCTTTGCTGCAAATTTTCTCCTAAGATTGGATTTGAAAGAGAGGTGAGGAGATATGCGTTATGTTTATGTTTCATGTTTTATCTTGACTGCAGCAGCAAAAATGCATCATCAGACTGAAGATGACTGAAGATGTTTGGAAAGTAATATTTCTTCTGATCATATTAATTGTAAAATAAAACCAAGTCTATTCTCCTTAGATTTGAAGCATCTCCCTCAGTAATTACAGATATTGAAGTTTGATCTTTGTCAAGCGATAGAATGACTGCTTAGGTGGAGAATCTGTAAAACAAAAGGTTTGTTTTCTAAAAGTAAAAAAAGAAGCAGCTTCTAAATAACTAAAAAGACAAATAGAGAGCAAATATTAGAGGGATAAGATGAAGAAGACATCCAAAAATAGACCTGAGCATGGATGACATAGTGTCCTGACTAATACAGGACAGATAATGCAATTATTAAAAAACAAATCAGAATTATGACTTGGAAGAACATTTACCTATATGCTTATTGAAGTAAACACTTAAGCCGCCTAAAAATCAGTAAACCTTAATTACTAACTTAAATCTTTGCCTTTCGTTAAATTGTAAGAATCACAGAATTTTACTTTGTTTAGAAATAACATAAAATAGTGTTTATGCTTAGTAGCTTTAAGAAAGTGCTAGGGATTGGAGAAAAAAGGGTAATTATATAAGGAAAGATTATATATGCTGCTTAAAACTGTGAAAACAGCTCTGATGAATGAACTCAGCTTCTCTAAAGCATAGCCAAGTTTGCAGAGCTGAAAAGCTGTGTTGAGCTGCTCATCTTATGTTTGCTCATTTATATTAAAGAAAATTCCACCCTGATTCAGCACATTGCTAACGGTAGCAAAATTCTTAATAAAATTTCAAGGGTTGCAGGAGCAGTAGACCTTTGGCATATGAATGAAAGCTGGGGATAGATATAACAAAATGTAGTTTAACTGGACACTGTTTCCCCAAATCAAAAAAGCATCCATTTTCCTACAGGTAAGTATTATGAACCAAAGGGACCTTGAAGTCCCTGGACTGCAGACATTTTTATTTAGAGGTTTTGGTGGAACAAACCTATACCAGTTTTACTCTGAACACAGCTTGGGACCATGTGCAAAAAATACCTAAGTACACAACTAATCACCGAGACCCAATGGAGCCACTTGCATTGGAAAAGTAGTATTGCTGCATAAGTGTATGTCAAAGACAAATACTTTACACATTAAAGTGTGTGGATACCTCAGCAAGTACAAAACCTATGAAACAGGTTCTGTGAGACCAAAGTACATGTATTTTCTGCAGTAGGGTGGAGCAGTGGAGGGCAAGTTTTTCTGTTGGTAGTTTGTTGCCAGTAACACAATTGTTTGCCATCAGTTGCCTGAATAACTGGTAAAGCTTAGTTTCTTTGGCTGTACCTGCATTGCTAAATGCATTTCCTACACAGACAACCTTGCACTACGAGGTGCAGGATGGCTCCTTTCTGCACAGGGACGTCCCCTGCCTGAACAAGCTGGCTGCATCCAAACTAGCCCTGGGCTTCCTCCTCAAGGACCTACATGGTGCCCTGGCTGCTGAGAAACATAATTGGTTTTTAATAGCTTGTATATTCTAGCAGAAATTGAAAAAATTGTTTCAGCCTGTCAAGGTCTGTATTTTTACAGCATGAAACAGAAAGAGTGTATTACCTGTTTTGGGGAGACATGTAGGGCTTCTTGAGGCTGTAAAGCCCACTGAGAGTGGGTTGGAAGAATGTAATGCAGGAGTTAATAGCTTGTGAAGGGTCACACCATCTTTGGAGAAGACTTTTTGGACTGAATTATCCCTAGAACTGCACCTAGAATTTATTTTGCGGGGAAATAAATGTTTCCATCCAAAGGAGTGCTTACCCTGAAGCAGTGTATATGGTATTGATGATCAGGGAGCCAAGACCCAGAAGACAATTGGAGGAGTAAGATATTTGGTAGTTCTGAAGTATCCCTTGAGAAAAGGTTATGAACACACAATTCCCCATTAACCATTCAGAGAGCCTAATAGTTCTCTGAAAAAATCTAAACAAGTCACCTCTGAAAAATGGCAATATGAATCTTATTGCTCTTCCCCATTCAACTGCTGCCATATAAAATGCTTTTTGTTTGACAATGTCTCTCTTATGGTCTCCCCCTAGGATTAGAAATAAATGCATTTAAAAGTTATTTTGCCATCTCCTCTTATTATGGGCTCAGGCTGACTTTTAAGAAGAAATACAGTTTCAAAGAAATCTAACTCAGTGCCTTGCTCTAAATTAATTACAATTGTTTGCGTCTTTCCTTTAGCACCACTCGCGTCACTGGAATCCACCACTTAAATGGCACGTGGGTTCCAGGTTTCAGCTTCACCAATTCTGTAGTTATGAAAGGCAGTGTTTTACCTCCTGTTTTGAGAAGTAAAAAAATTAATTGATCATACAAGTAGGTATGAGTAGCACAGAAAGGTGTGAGCTGGGTACTAGGAGATCCACCCTTGACTTAATTTGAAAGTGAAGTTTAAAAAAGTTGCTTGTGCTCTAGGCTTCTGAACCCTTTCACATGTGCCTGTGCTTCCCATAAAGTACACAGGGGGAACGAGGAATATCAAAACAGGCTGCAAAGCTGGGTGAAATGAATGTTGCCCCAAGTTTGTAGCTCTCACTGGATTTGAGGTGTGAGCCATGCTGAGTAGTTCATCCCTGAAGACTGATGGTCCTGGACACACAATGCCACAGGGTGTTAGGGCACACACAGAAAGCGCTGCCGGCCAAAAAGAAAGGATATTAGTCAACTTCAGGTGCCCCAGTCCTTAGTAGGCAGCTGTATGGGGAGTTGCTGGCATAAGACTTTCTTGCTATTCTCCATATATTCAATGAGAGGAGAACATTAGCTAAAAAAATCATTGTGATCTGTGAGAAAATGAGCAGCTGATTGCAGCAGACTACAGCAGATTTCAATCTACCAGGCACACTACAAAATAAAATGTATTAAGATGCCTTTAGCTGCATAACAGTGCAGAAACACTGTACTCTTTGATACTCTATTTCACCGTTATCTAAAAAAATTAAATTAAAAAAATTTCTTCAGAATCAGGAGCATTTAAATATTAATATTTCCTATAGAACTTATTAAAAGTACATATTTTACAAATTAGATTTTGTGAATGAAGAGCAAATGTAATTCACATATTTCAAAGTTACTTAAAATTTATTTCCTAATGGACGGTCTTATTATCAAATTGACTTTTTTAGCAGAACAAGGCCTCATCAGAGATTAAAAACCATTTGTTTTATAAAGAGTTCTATTATAGTTACTCCAGAAATCTTCAAAAACTAGTAGAGCTCTGTATAAAATTATCTATTTTAGAAACTAAAATGTATAGGGTTAGAATGCTAGATGATACTGGGAAAAATTTCAAGAGGTAATTGATTTGTTTTAGTAGAGCTCTAAAATAAGTTCCATTAGATCAAGCAATATTTATAGAAAACAACTTCAAGAGAAATCAGCTTCATGGCAAAAATCACTACATATTACCCAGCCCCTTGAGAACCTCTATGCTGTTAAGCACTGTTTTAAAATTGTGCTTTCCTTCAATTAAATCTCAGATAAATGAAGCTCTTCTTGAATAACTTAGAAAATAATTTTAAAAGTTGGTTGTTCATGTCAGATCACCATAGGAAAAAAAAAGATACAAAAATTTCTTTACTGGGTTATGCAACATATTCAGGGGCTATTGCAGTCCCAAAACCAAGAATGAGTCAGAAAAAAATAGGGTAATAAGGAGTTACATGGTATATGACAGTGTTCAACCTCCAGCCTTGTGACCAGGTGTGACACCAGCAAAATACCTGTATTCCAGATTAATTCAGAATTGCAAAAAGCAGACTAAATTAGAATGCTCAATATACTGCTTCTCAGGTGACTTGGATAACAGGTAAGACACCAGGCTTGGATAACAGATAAGACTGTACTTTAGATTAGCAGAACTCCTGCATTTCTTGCATTCCTCCACTGCAGTGTTCCTTAGCAAGAGAGCAGCTTTGTTCTCAGTAACTCTGAACTGTGATAATGTGGCCCTCATAGAGAGAAGAACAATTTCAACTTTGTAAAGGAAGATCTGTAAACAATGAGTAGCATAGCATTGTTACATTTTTGTTAAGTATTAGACAGTAAAAAGTTTACTGAATCATACACAATAATCTGTCAACTTCACTGGCCTGAATTTGGCCCATTGCTTTTGTCTAATACCCTGTACATGTCGGGCCCTGCACATTCAAGTTCACAGTGTAACAGGCATTTGTGCATTCCAAATTCTTTGGTTGTGTAAAACAATTTAAATTTCATGTATAGTGTAACAGGTTAATTGTCTGAATTGGCCATAAATCACAAAAATCTTAGCATTTTAAGAATTATTTCAGCACAACAGTGATTGTATGTCCCATTTTCTTCACACAAAACTTAAAAAAAAGTATGAGAAGTGCCTTATTTATATACTAAAAAAAAAAAAGGAAAAATGTGTCCATTCAACCAAGTTAATGGATTTAACTAAACTGATTTTAAAACATAGGTAATGTTCAGATTAGCCTTCCATCTTGCATTCCAGCCAGAATCTAGATTGTCTTCTGTGCTCTTCTGATGTACATGATGATTCCCACAGGATTCCATAGTGACAACACTGTGTGTATTTGTAGACTATCTTCAGATTCCATTTTGGTGGCTTCTAGAAGAATCTGTCTCTAACTGTGCATGAATCTGCCAATTCCTCACATCAGCACTGACAGTCCACTGGCAATCTAGTGAGCTGAATTATTTAGGAAATGTTTGGGGTTTTTTTTAAATTCTTCATTTGGATACTAAGTCATTTTAGACGCTCTTAGTCATCATGCCTGATTGCTCTTAGGCATGTCACAATATTCTCAGGCAAAACAGACAAGGCTTTCAGCACTGTAAGGTGAAATCTGACCACATATTTATCAATCAGTTAAAACTTCTATGTGATTATTTACTTCACTCAATACACTTTAATAAGTTAATTGTTTTAGTGTCTTTATTACATCCACTTCCCATTTTGACAATGCCCAAGAACTACATGAAATTGTTTCAAATTAATATTGGGCTTGGTGTGTCAAACTGATTAGTGCTTGTTACTAGGATTTTATATTCCAGCACTGTGAGCTCAATTGTTTTCCAGTACATTGCATGTATTATTTTACAGCAAAGCTTCAGAGACTTTTTTGCTGCTGAAAGCTTTTTGCAAATTCATTCTGTTTTGACTGGACGACAGGATATCAGCAGGGGATGACTAAAAACCAGCAATAAGAAAAAAAACTTTTCCCTCTAGGAGACTTACACTCAGCTGGAATGCAGACTTCCCTTTGGATGGGAAAGAATTTTTAATTATGTAGAAAGATTAACTGAATAAAGGAGAAAATGTAGATAATTTATGACTGGCTTCACCCAAAACCAGCAAGAATTCATCTGATTGTTTTCAAACAGACAGCAATTATTACAATATTCAGAGTATAAGCGATAAACTACTTCTTCAGGTACTCTTTTCTGTTCCCTAGGATAAAACACCCCAATGTGACTGTGTCACTTAAACTTTTGTAAAGGGAAGAAAATCCTCTGAGTCTTCTTATGCATATTCTGATCAGCTCATGGAAATGCCAGAGTCTTCCTTCAAACAAGTAACTGGTGTGTGAAAGTCTTCAGCATTCAAAGGAAAAGGGAAGAAAAAAGCCTGGATAGTCTGCCTTCACTGTAATCACCCAGGTTTACAATCAAATGGTACTATCCCAATTTAAAGAAGTTGAAGAGTAAAGTCCAGAACAGAAGTTAATCAAATAAATGGGAGAGCAGCTGTTAGAGCTGGCCTTCTTTGACACAGGGGTGTACTGCTGGCTTTTGGTCATCCTGTCCACTAAAGCCACCACGTCCTTCTCTGGAAAGATGTTTTTCAGCTATTGATCCCCAGCCTGTGTTGGTGTCTGGAGGTTTTCTGTTCCAGAGGTTCAAGTTTGAATTTGGTGTGGTTTTGGGGCGGTTTTTTTGTTTGATTGTTTTTTGGTGGTTTTTGAGGTTTCTGAGGTTCTTAAAAATCCAAAAGTCAAGTTATATTCAACCCTAAGCTAACTGAATTTTTAATAGATTTGAAAAATAAGCTAAAAATAAAGGCAATTAAAATATATTGTCCTTCAGATGGAAAAATTTCTTCACTGAAAGGCTTGTCAAGCATTGGGACAGGCTGCCCTTGGAAGTGGTTGAGCCAGCACCCCTGCAGGTATTTAAAAGTCTTGTAGATGTGGCACTGAGGGACATAGTTTAGTGGTGGACTTGGCAGCGCTGTGTTAACAAAGATCTTATCCGGCCTAAAAAGTTGCATCATTCTATGATTCTACAGTTCTTGGAAGCATTGCAAGCCCGCAAGGCTGCATTCTGCTTACCACTGAGTAATGTCTGAATGCAACTGATGATCCTAATAACCCTTGGTTAGAGAATTATTTTCAAGAAAGAGGTCAGTAACTCAGACCCAATTCTTTAGTTCATCTTCAGATCCACTATTTTGCTTTGACGGAGCAGCAGTGTAAAGATTTCATTTTCAGAGGCACTGTAGGGCTGAAGGAATCTTCTCAGTTATTTTTTCAGGCTTCAAGCTTCTTAGATCAGACATTTTCACATTGAAAGCAGAGATTCTTACTTATGAGCCTGATATCTGTTCTCCTTTGAGAGACTTAGCTTTATTTACAGCCTGTAGGTATGGGTAGGTACAACCATTTCAGGAAAACAAGTTACTGGTATCTTTATCATTATTATGCAGGTATTACTGGTAAAATATTTTGCTTTCAGGTTCTCCATGGACTACAAATGATGGTGGTCTAAACAGCCTTTAATCTTCTTATTGGCAATAATTATATTTCTCTGCAAGCTGACAGTGTTTTGCCTGGAATAAAAAAAAGGACATGATCTTATTATTGCTATTATTACTTGCAGCACAGTTTCTCCTGCTGATGGCAAGGGTAATCAAGGTGATGGAAACCCACACACTTGATTCTCACTCAGTATATTAAAAGATGTGAAGAGGCAAGTCCTGAGCTCCTTAAATTAGATAAACTTCAACTGAAAAAAGGGTACCTGAATAGTAATTTACACTTAAGATTAATTTAGGTACATAGCAGGCATTAATAAAAGTTCAATAAATTTTTAAATTTGGCTCTCATCTCATATTTATGTTGGTACTGCCATATATAAACTGAGTAAAAAAAGAAATATCATGTTTTACCCTGCCCAGATAACCAGACATTTAACATAACACATTTATATGATGTGTTAGGAATTTAATGTCACAAATTGCAAAATTTGCTTTCCCCTAATAAACTCTCTCTACATACAGATGCATATTTCAAACTGTTTTGCAGTGCTTCCAAACACCAACCGGGAAAATATAAGACTCTTTAAAGGCTAGTGATAGATAAATTCCCTGAGGAGAACAAAGGGATAAGGAAGGTCCTTGAAAGACACTGCTGAGGCATTTTCAAACGACAGCAGCAGTTCTGGCAGCAGCAGAACAAGCAGAAATAAGTGACCTTGTAACCTTTTATTAATGCTTACATTTTTTGTGCCTAGATCAAACCTCAGGACAGAGATGGCATGCTTTTGTTAGGTTCTGTTTGTTATTTCACTTTTACTGATTTCCTGTTGCTAAATAATCCAGAGCAAACTATACACACTGTGCTAGAAATTATCGTTGTGGTCCATCCCATGCACACCACAGCAGGGAAGGAACTCTGGTGGAGATGGCCTAACCTATCCAGAGCATCATCCCACCTTCTCCTAAGAACCCTTGAGTTGTATGAGTCCATTCCTGTGGCTGTCCTGCCTGTAGACATCTGGGCTGTGATTGTTAGATGGAAGCTGAATCTAATGGACAATTGCCTCTCCATTCCAGATAGCTATATGGCCTTTACTTTCCCTGCATCATTTACCTTCCACATAATTTTTCATTCCACACATCCTAACACACTTTGATGACTTGTTATTTTATGCACTCAGCTGAGTTTTCTCAAAGGTGAGAGGGAAATGTCAGTGAAAATCCACTTGCCTCAAAAATTGAATCATTTTCTAGGTGCAACTCTCTTTCTTTCTTGGTCTTGAGAGGGGATTTTAAGACTATTTTCCCAACTTAAGAAGGGATTATAACTCCCATAGGCTGATAAATGGATAATTTCCTGAACATGAGGGAAAAAAAACCCAAACCCCACACCAAAAAGCCCCCAACAGATTGCCTAAGTCTTTCTAAGATTTCTGGAGTTCACTGAAATAATACCTGAAACATGATTTCATGTAACAGGATTAAAAAATAAAAAGAAAAAGAGTCCTGACCAATCAGATTTTGTCATATCCCTGACAGCTGTATCCTCCTGCATGTACAAAGTGCTTTCACTCATGGAAAGCTGTCTTAGCGAAGTTCAACTAGCAGATATGGAGAAATGAGAAGGTACTTGCTTGGTACTTCTGCACACTTTAAAAACTGCCTGAAAAGCAGGGTTGAGGGCTGAAGTTAAGGAAAGTGGGATTCTGGCATGAAAAACTGGATTAATGCAACCTACATATACCCACCATCAGAAAAAGGAGTAACTTACGGTCTTTTAAACTGCAACTGCTTTACTCCTTTTTCTGTATTTCCATGGAGCTCAGCTGCAGACTGGCTGGCTGACCTGATGGGAAGAGGAAGATTGGCACCTATGTAAAAAAAAATATTACAGTCACAGACTGCCTGTAAACCAGCCCAGCCAAGGCCTTCAGCAAGATCCTCAGGACAACTGAAAGCCACACCCATGCTCAAAGCATCTTTAAATTTGATTATTCCTTTTTGTTTGTGAATGGAAACCTAAAGGTCATTTAAATCAAATCTGCTTTGAGACTCGTGAAGTAGCAGTGCAAACTATCAACATTTCTTTGACAAGTGTATTTCTAGTGGCTTGCTGCAGCCTTGCATTGCCTCTCCTGTTGGCACAAAGCTCCTCTGGCAGCTGTGATGAGTGAAAATTCTCCCTCAGTGGCTGTTGTACAGTCGTTGCTACTAAGTTTCTGAGCTCTGTATTCTGGAGTGTTTTCCAGCTCATTAGAGAAGGTGATACATAATCCTGAGACAGAAGTCTGGTCCTAGTTTCTGGAGACCAAAGCGCTGCACAACATAAATATGAAACTGTCAGAGCTGCTTGTGGGAATGCTTCCAGGTAACTCCCAGCAGGGTGCAAAGGGACTTGGTCCCAGGCAGCATCCATGGCAGATCTGCATATACTTGGTGCCATTGTGATGACATGTACAGCCACATAAGCAGCACTCAGAACAATGGCCTAGGCTATTATAAGATTAAGAGAAACCGCTCCTGACAAGGAAGAGGTTATACACTTGCCAAGATCATAGAACCATAGAATCCTAGAATGGCTTGGGTTGGAAGCGACCTTAAAGACCAGCTCATCCCAAAGCCCCTGCCAGGGGCAGGGACAGCTTCTCTAGAGTGTTGATCTAGGTTGATCAAAACCCCATCCAACCTGGGCTTGAAGACCTCAAGGGATGGGGCATTCACAGCTTCTCTGTGCAGCCTGTGCCTGTGCCTCACCACTCTCACAGTGAAGAATTTTTTCTAATACCTAATCTAAATCTACACTCTGTCAGTTTAAAACCATTACCTCTTCTCTTCTATCATTACATGCCCTTGTGAAAAGTCTCTCTCCTACCTTCTTGCAGGCCCCCTTTATGTTCTGGAAGGTTCTATAAGGTCTCCCCAGAGCCTTCTCTTGTCCAGGCTGAACAACCCCAACTCTCTCAGTCTTCAAGTGCATGATGAACAGACCTGGTGTATTGACACTCAGCAGTGAAGAAGAATGATAGAGATACAGATCCCAAAGGACTCACATCTGTCAGGAATACCTCTGTGACATGACACAGGCTGGTGGTGACAGACGTCCAGGCACCAGATGCCTCTTATGAGTCCTTTCATTGCTTTGAAGTGTTTTTGCAGTGTAATGATAGGGGGAAAAATCAGTTATGTACAGAGACATATTTTTAGGCAAGGTGTACAGTACTGTAGAATATCTAGAATGACTTCTGAATGCCTGGAAAATCCTGTTTTGGATATACTTTGTATAACTAGATAGTACTTGAGGAATTACTAAAACATGACTTCCCCCTTTATTAGCTTCAGGAGATCAAAGTAATAATTTCATAGTAATAACTTCATTTGATCATAGTTGGAATAGTAATAACTTCATTTATTTTCTAGTTAAAATAATCAGAAGAGCTTATAGTCTCCTTGGAAGCAAGCTGTGTTGTAGTAGTTCCTTAATGAATTAACAACAGCTCTCACCACCTTGGCTTCTTCTGGTAGGGGGAAAGCAGCTCAAGTTCTTCCCAGGGAAAATAATCCCATTTCACAACATGTGCCCTTGTTTTGTACCACAGTGGAGGAGCTCAGAGGCAAAACTGTGCACTCCTTGAATCAATGTTCATAGAAGTTGTATATTACAATATCTTAGCACCATCCAGTTAAATTTTTCCAATTAAGTCAACTTAAATATATTGCTTAGTCTTCTATGTCTTTTACAGACAGTCATATGTAGTATTTGCTCTTTACTCTTTTCATTATTAAATTATGAGATTGTAAAACCAGCATTTAGAAACTTGGTAAAAAGAACAGCCAAATAAATGATGAGTTTGCAAATACTTTAACCTTCATTTTACATGTTCCATATTGCAGTGACAAATCATAATCTGATAGTGGGAGACCTTTCACTATGTTTTGGTTTTGGTTTTTTTCTAGAAATCTTGCATATTGGAAGTGATTTAAGTGCATTGCCTCTTTCCCCTGCCAACACATGGTAGTTTCAAACCGGCCAGGCCGATGTGCATGGCAGTTCTGTAGGGAACTCTGCAGTGGCAGTCATGGTGTTTCGTTTCTGACAATAAATTCCTGCTAACTCATTACTGGAAGTTTGAAAGAAGGCAGGCCTGTGCTTTCATCCTTCCAAAAGTTGGGGAGAAAGAGTGTGTGCTATCATTACAGTCATGCGGTTTTTATTTCCCATCTGGCTAAGTGTCAGTCTTTTAAAAATCCAGCTTAAAGACTCATTTTACAGCACACATCAAAGGCAGATTCTCAGATGAGCTGGATGGTGTGGAAAAGCAGGCAACAAACAATGATTTACAGCCATGGAGAGAGTCCAGCTGTGAAACCACATTTCTGTGTTAAAGGGAGTTCAGGGAAAGTTGAGAGTTTAATCTGATCTTTGTGCTTCTGGCCTATTTTTGCTTTGGAATGGGGAAAACGTTGGTTTCACCTTTCAGTTCTTATGCAACAGAACAAATTTATAAAAATGTTTACATTTTTTCCTGAAGGTTTTTGCTCTGACTGTGCCTATTATAAAAGTGTTGTAACAACAAGAGCTCAAAAAAATGTTTCTTGCCCTTAGGTTGTGCAAATAGCAGCACTGTGTGCCCTCTGCCAGCACAACTCAGTGACTTTTAAGATGAATAAGAGGGCCTTTATAACTCAGTTGGTTCTCTTTCCTCAATAACTACATTCTCCTAAACATACTGATTTTTTGTCTGATGTAAAAAATTTCAAAGAAAAAAAAAATGAAGCAAAGAAATGGAGGAAAGCATGGACCATAGGCAAGGCTAGTTCATTTGCCAGCTCTTCGAAGAAGGAAGCAGATGGCAGAAAGCAGAACTTTGCCATATAATTTTTTGTTATTTCCTCCACTTTTCAAAGCACCTTGGCTATTTGATCTCTAGCAGAGAGCCACTGTAGCCATTTTTACACCAGAGGCTTATCGTTTAGAACTATATTTCACAGTGAATGGCCAGAAAAACTACTAACTGATCTTGAAAACAACTTGCAAGCAAAGTGGCAAGCTATACACCACTGTTCTCTTAATTTTTCTTTCAGAGGCTCACTTTTGCTTTTTTCCTTTTTTTTTTTTTTTTGGATTATGCTCTCCCAATGAATGTGGTGCTACTTGACCTTTAAATGTCAAAATCCCTTTGAATGGCATTACTGTGAGCTCTGGAACCAAGCACCACATGTGAATGGCTAATATACATAGGAATCTATAGATACATTTCATGATGCACAGCCAGGCTTATGAATTCGTTTTATTATTCCTATCACCTCCCTACCCCCATGAAAACAAATTTTCAACTAGCTACTGCTGTTTTAAGAAGAGAGTAGGGAGAGTATATACTGGCAGGCTGATTGACATAAGTCAGCCAACTCTTCCAGCTAAAGGTCTGAGTCTGCAAGCTGTTTCTTGTGGGTGGATCTCTGTGCTAAGATTGAGAAGCCTGCAGGTTTTAAAATGAAATCAGCTACAGCTAACTTACAAGACATAAACTCATGCTTTAAAAGTTATTTAAGTGAAGAAACAAAGAGTGAAGTCACTTTACATACTGTTATTATTATTATTACCGTTTTCCATTTGGTCCTGATCAGTTTTAATATACCAATATTCTCTGTAATTTTTGTGTGTGTTTCTCTCACTTAACGGCAGTAAGAAGAGGTTTCCATCGCTACATCTACCTGGATGAAATCCAAAATCTGAGCCAAGTATCCTATGTGTTTCCTTCAAAAGTTATGGAGAAAGGCAGAGCAAGGGAGCCAGAAATGAGGAGGGAACTGAAAATATTCCCAGTACAGTTGACAGTTTCATTCAGGCTCATCTCTCAAACCCAAGGGTGTTTGGCAATGATTCAGTCATAAGGGATGTTCTGTACCAATCTCAGTTAGGACAAAAGAGCAGATTTTGTCCAGTTCTCATGCCAGTAAAGAAAGGAAGATTAAAGGGCCTTTTCCTCCATCAGTTTCTGAAGCAGAACATGGCAGATTTTGAAACCATTAATTCAAAGTAATGCCCATGGCACGCTGCAGAAGAGAGTACGGCTTTCTACTTGTGGCTGTCCTTTTGCCTGCAAATGTAGACTGCTCTCTTTTACCCTTTGGAGGATCCTTATCCCTACAGAGAAGACATTTAGCCTTCAGGAAGGGAGGATGAAAAACATTATTAACTTGCCATGATTTCTCACACTCACTTGGTCTAGACTGGTGGAAGTGGCTGTCACAAAGAATCAGGATCAGGGCTCTGCTGTGCTGCAGAAGCAGTTCATGGCCTGAGCAGCCTGCAGGAAACTAGGCACTGCAGAAATCTGGGTATTACATCTTTCCGGGTGGCCAGCCAATAAACTCAAATAATCCCAATTTTTGGTGTTCAAAAAATATAAGCATGCAGTTTCCACCATTCATTCAAGTTTCTTGTTTAATTCTTGTTTAAGAGTTGGAGAACTCTTGCAGGATTTAACCAGTAATGCCTATCATGTTGAGCTGGAAACACCTCTAGAACATGACAGAATTATAGTGCTTACAACGCCCCCAGGAAACAGTTGTTATCCCACAGACAAGTGAGAAATTGAGTCACCATATCATCATCATCTCCTACAGCCCAGGCGAGTATCCTAATTACAACATCATTCCATATTCAGAACTGTCTAAATAAGATGAAGCCTTAAAGGTAAGTACCTTTGTATACTGTGTTGTCTTGCTGTCTCATATTTAAAATATGGATACCTAGGCTGGGTCATTACCTGCAGCCTGACCTCAGGAGGTGGTATAGACCAAAGTAAGGGCTGTTCAATATTCACCTGATGAAATGCTTTATCCTGAAGGGAACAGGCCATGGCCATCACTGGGAACTTTCCCCCCAGCCATGCAAACCTCTGTCCTGTGTGCTCACTAGTACACATGCTGACCCAGCACTACATTGGTTTACTGAGCTTTCCTCCCAATCAAAGGAGCTCATTTGATTACTTAATGGCCCTTAGAAAGCAAATTTAGAAGTAATCATCTATTCTTAGCTCAACCACTTCTCCTTTTAAAAATGTTTTCCCAAGAGCCCAGCCCAGATGAATGGGATGTCATCCATAGAGCTTGCCTGCAATTTCCACACACCAGCCTGAAGAAGGTACCAACAGTTAAAGGTACAATACAGCAACAAGAATGAAACCCCTCCTATTATGAACCCAAGAAAATCCTCTTTCAGCTAGATAACTGTCACCTGAGAACAAAATTACAGGTGTTGCAGATTTTTGTGGTTTGTCAGGCACTAACTTCAAGTTTTCCCATGGAATGCACATCTCCTCCAAGTGGGCTGTACAGTCACTCCCTACCAAGCACGATGCCACTGGTAATGGTGACGGCAACAGATAATCCCAGAAAGCAATACCTCGATTCCTCCATGCCAAAAACACTGCTTTCAGCAGCTGAAATGGTGCCTTCTGCCTGAAAATTCAAGGACAAAACCAAGACTCATAATTATGAGTCATTAAAAGTCATTCAAAACTTTTGGTATGAAGTACTTCCCACAGATGAGTCCATTTTTAAAATTGAAAATTAAACACATATTTTAGAAAAATAAGCATCAACATTTGGTAGTGTATTTTTTTTTCAATTTCCTTTTTTTTCCTGATATAAAATAGTCTTTATTCCAGAAAAGCTGCATGCACATGTTGTCTAGGCTGACTTCAATTTCCTACCTTTTCTACCAGAAAAATCAAGCAGTTTTTCTTGAAAACTGTTTGCATTTCTCAGGTTTGTGTTTCCACTACCCAGTTAAGAGTCAGGTGCCACAAAATAACTTTAGATATCAGCACCTTTATTGCTTCCAGCACAGTCTTAGTTTAAAAATGCAGGACAAGATGTATACAAACAGAAAAGGCTTATTTGATAACAGTGTCATACCTGGAGAGAAAATCTTCTGATATTTCTGCACACACTGAAGAAGCCTGAACTTACCAAGAGCCACCAGCCTGACTAATCAGCTCATAGACAAAACACTTTTGATATCACTGCTTTGTTAAAATTGTCAAAATCACAACTTCAGGCTCTTAAATATCAGTTGTGTTTAAGGTCAGTGAAAAAATAGAAGAGGGAGACTGACCTGTTATATTTAAAATAATGATTCTTGGGCAACAATGAAGTGAAATAACGAAGCTGGTAAGAGCATCACTCCCAGAGATGTGCGTAATGGAAATGTTGATTTGCCTGTTGATTTGAGTGGGTGAAAAGGTTACACAAAATCTCTTCAGCATTCCTTACTAAGGAAACCTTTTCCTTTCCCTTGATTATGATTACTCTCAGTGTTCTTATATACATACATTTCAAAACGTGAAATGGTATTTAAAAAAAAAAGCAGCTGACAACCTATTTTATTTAACCATTTCAGCAGAGTATTTTCTGTTTGTCAAACACCAGAGAATTCTGGATGACTGTGAAAAACACGTGTGTTGCAATGTACATGCAATGACATCGGTGATGCATTTATTTCTGCTCTGTAGAAAACTCCAGTAACAAGAAACTCTCTAAAGGCTGAACTTTTCCAAAGAGGCTTCTGAAATGGAGCACAGTGCAGAATTTTCTGGTTAAGCTGCATTTCGTCATGAAATGGCCAATAACTGAAATGGAAGCTCTCCCCACTTGGGTTGGATAAGATAAAGCAGAGTTGACAGGGGCTCTCCACCCTGGATGATGGTTATCACCCTGGACTACTGGCTGGCTGGATTAGGCTTCCCCCCATTCAGCATCCAAGTGATGCAAATCTCATCCCACACTTTTTAACTTTTCCCACGCAATGCACAGAGTGTCAGAAGCAAATTCCCCTCCTAGAATATAACTTGCAAGTACTATATAATTCAGTCCCTCATTGAATCTACTCTGTTAAGTCCTTTGAAAATCTGGCTCTTAACATAAAACACATTCTATATTATCTGGACCATATTTTAAGGGTCCAGAAATCTACTAGATACTTTTAGGCAGTCTTCACACAGTTATATGGGGCAAGTACCTCAGCTCTGCTTACACTCCACAGCTCAAAAAAATGACAAAAGCATGCAGGTTTACTTTAGAATATTTCTCTCTTTTTTATTTATATAACAATTTACCAGTCCATTAAACTTATTAAAGTTTACAAGTAAAGAAATTATGGCCTTAGCAAACCTCTTTTGTTCTGTAGCAGAAGTATCTTCCTTGCCCCTGAGCACCATTTTAGATATAAAACTGTTCCTCAAAGGTATTTCTTAAGTAAACCTTTCGAAGGCTTTTATAGAGTAACCTTCCTCCTCTCCCCCTGCTTTGTACCAATGCTTATTTAAATTTGAAGTTTATATGAATTTTGATTCTACAATGTTTTTATAGCTATGCTGAACTTTTCCTCAAAACAACTCAAAGCTTGTATGGACCAGTTCTGTCTTTCATTGCATAAACCTGCTATCTAGATTTTAGGGGGGGGTCATTTTGAGTTGGGGATTTTTTGGTGCTGGTGGGGTTCTTTTGTTGTTGCACCTCATCAGAGCACTGGCTGAGAAAGCAGCAGGGTGCTTTGTTCTCTGTAGTGTTAGTATGTTCTTTTTCCCATTTCCTGTATCTTTGGACACAGACTGTTCCATCTTTCCTACTTGGAAATGCCATGGGCACTGCTCCTGAGTGATAGTTGCCCGAGACAGACAAGTGCTCCCTGGAGCCATACTAAGCAGTATAATTCAAGTAATTTCCAGTGAAAGTTTTGATGGTCAGAGGACAGACAGTTCAGGAAGGTCACAGCAGGCACCACTGTGGCTGGTGCTGGCACTAGGAAACAGATGGTTACCAGGCCAGAAAATAATTGAACTCTTCTACGGCTCAGGCTGCAGGTGACCAACTTTAATAAAACAAGTTTAAGGACTAAGTTTGCAGACCTGTGGAATGCTACGGTGAGAAAGGATGTGCTGCAGACATCAGAAAACAGAAGAACCAGCAATTAAAGCAATTAAGTAGGCAGGGGATATTACTAGGAGGAGTGAGACAGCTATTTTTGCTAAGGGTTTTGGAATATGTGCCCTAAAAACTGCTGTAACTTCCCCCACTGAACGCCAGCCCAGGGGACAGTGTGAAATGCCAGATGTCTGCAGAACCTTTAGCACAAGTTCCATCTTTGTATCCTTCTTAGCCTTCTCAGGAAAGGCTAATTGGAATGATACCCACATAGTGATAAAATGACCCAACGGTGGAGAATGCTCTGCTATTCGGAACCGTGAAATACTGTCAAATGCTGATATCTACCATTAAAAGCCTGCATGTTGATAAAATTGTTCATTTTTTTTCTGATTGTCACATGTCTAAAACATGTGGCTTCCAGTTACATGTGAGATCTGAGCATGAAGTAGGGTCGTGGAGAGGACAGAACAAGTGCATGAACCCACGACCCCTGTAAGGTAACTCTTACACACGGGCCATGTGCTAACACTGTAAACCCCGGGCTGCCAGGAACAATCTGGGGCATGATAATCCCATAATGAGCAACAGCAGGTGCTAAAGTGCTTAAAGTAAATCAGTCTTTCAGTCAGCGAATTGTTATTTATGTCAGCACCACCAAAGAGTGCAAATCTGACAGGATGGGTGGCAGCCAGTGACCCCTGGAACTGGGGTTTGGGAGCTGCAGGGGATCCCCAGGCAGGCAGGGCAGGGCAGGGACCATGTCACAGCCCCAGCCAGGAGCAGTACAAACCAGGGAGGGGGTACCAGGTGCATCTCCCTGGGGACAGGGACAGCCAAGGCTGGGGCAGGACATCTGCCTGCAAGTGGAGTTGGGGATCAGGCCCCATGAGGGGAACCAGGGTCAGGCCCAGCCCAGGATGGCTGAAGCATCAACGCAGAGCCAAGGAACTGAGTATGGTTTTATAATATCAAGTTTGTTGTTTTCTAATTTTGATTAGGTTGGAAAGAGAGATTTCTTCTATCTCCTTCAAGCCTTTTGTTGATTTGGATTGTGAGGAATTCCCATTATTTGTCCAGCTTAACATGTCTGTGGGTACACCCAGAAACTACTGGAGGTATTAATACAATATTAGTCAAGGCAGCAATGAGCACAGCATGACTCAGTGTGTTTTCAGGATTGGTGCTTTGCTCCAGATGTCTGGAGTGGAAAACTCAGCACAGATGTATGGTCCTCCATTCCTCTCCTCTCCAGACAGTGAAGGACATGGGGTTCTCACACCCCTCTGAGCCGCGACACAGGAGCAGTGTCCATCCTAGCTGCACAGGTGTCGAGGAGACTGAAGGTTTGGCCTGATAAGTGCTTTCTGATGGCAGCCTAAGGCAAGGCAGATGATTTCACCCAAACATTTTAAGTGTATTTGGACAAATTATTCTTGCCCTAGGAATATATTATACTAATGAAATTGCACTGTCAGCCATTGCAGGCCTGGCAGGAATTGCAAACTATTTTAATCCTCCAAGAATATATTTGCCCAGGCAATAATTTGACTTGTCGTTAGTAAATTCTTAGCTCAGCTTTTTAAGAGACAGGAACACACAAAAAGGTATTGATCTCTGGGTTATTGATTCATATCACAATTGCATCAGTTTTCTTCTAAGGTCTGTAGCAAACTGATCTATGGGCTGTATTTTCCCACCTTTATACTGGAGGTCCACAGGCTTTAGGGAGGGCTTTTTAGCATAACGCAGCAGCTTGTTGGTTTGATTTCAAAAGAACATGGAGCTTGCCAAATGCACGCAAAGGGAAGAAAAAAAAGAAAGGTAATTTGTCCTTGTAAGCACTGATGCAACATGAGAATAGATCTGTGGGCCTTGTAAATTCAATGCCTAAATAATAGGTCCTCTGTTGAGTGTTGGGCTGCTGCGAGAGGCAAAGATCAACCCAAAGGAGAGTCAAATTGCAGCTCAGTATTACTTCTTGGCTCAGACCCTCTACTGATCTTGGGTGTCACTGTCCCTAACCAGAGCAAGAAAAATAAAGACATTTACAGGAACAGGGTTCAGCTTACCTTTCTACGTGCTGGACAGGTTATTCTGAATTTGTCATCCTATATTCTCTTTCTAGTCAGGGGAAAGAAATCTAGTTGATGTATCATCTGATCCATTTTAAGCACCTCTGTTAGAATGAGAGGAGTTTCACTCTGAAGTTGTCTGGGTTTTTTTCCCATTGACTACTCATTGAGTATACAGTGATTAGCTCAGACTTAGATGTATGACTTTTAAGCTGCAAACTGGGACAGATTATTCCCAGGCTAATTTTCCTTCTTTTCATCTTTTTGTAAGATGTCTCAGTATCCTATTCCTAATCAGCACAGGATGAGTCAAGAGTGCACAGCCTTGTTGCTTCATTCTTCCCCCAAAATAACCCTTCAGCTGTGCACAATTTCTCTGGTCCCCAGTCTGTATTGCTCTGTTACACACATCATTCCTTAGCAGATTCCCCACGGGACACTTGCTTTTTGTGTGGAGGGATCAGACAGGTGCAGGGGGAAGCGACTGTTGCAGCAAGTGATGTGGGAGTGAGGCATGTCCTGGATCTCACATGAGGTCCGTCTCTTTTCAGGGCTGGCATTTTTCCCTGGGATAAGACATGCACAGCAACTGGTGTCACTACTGTGTCACACTGGGTTGTGTTCATCAGGAAACATCCTGACATCAGTCTTTACTAGTAAATCTTTTCAGGGAGATGCAGCAGCCACAGCTGTTTCTGCACCAACAGAGCACCAATATTATCCATCTTCATTGTAAGACAAAAGAAAACCCATTTGATTTAGGTCAGACTTACTTAGATTCATTGTGGTTTTACCATCTGGCTTCCCTCCAGCACTGGTGTATTTATCTTCATGTCACTTCTCAGCACCAGAAACACACTGTTCTCCCCAATTTACAGATGGGTTCCTGAAGCAGAATTCATTTTCTCCCAGGCAACAAGGAGAGGGGTGAGAAGTTGCATGGGAACCAGAGCATAGGAATTTTACCAGCCTAGAAATGAAGCCTAGGAGAGTCCTTTCCATGGGGTGGTGCATTGAGTTGGTCCCAGAACCACAGGGAAAGCCTGGCCCCACCTGCATGCTGCTCCTGTAGACATGAGAGCCTCATTTGGTCTCTACATGGTTCTTAGTTGGTAGTTTATGGCACAGATTAGTGAAGTGCAGGAAAACTGGATTCTAAGCTGTAACCTATAAGGAACTAAATCCAATGTTTGTATTTTTGGAAGAGAGGGTTAAACTGATCTGACAAGTAAATAAGGTACTGACACCTTTGAAAAGCCTCATTATCCAGTCTAGAGCTGTCTGCCATTAGTGTGACACCTGTGTGTAAAGAGATAAAACTGTGGCAATTAGCTATGATTTCAGCCCCTGCACCTTATATCTGTTTCCAACTAGAGTTAGTTCAAAGTATAGCTTATGTTCGACACCAGTCTAGCAAAACCAGCAGAAGCTTAATAACACAGAGGTTTGCTCGCTTATTTATTAATTTATTTATTTGCTTGCTACTGTGTCTGCACCACATTTGTAAAAAGGCCTGCACAGCATCCTCCTCTACTAGAAATGTATTAAGGCTAAATTATGCGCCTCATCTTTACCAGTGGAGATGGAATATCATATGAATCAGGGAAACTGTCAGCTGTACCACCTTATCAGTTTAAATACAGAGAACTCACTAAACAAAGTATTTAAGCAACAAAATACCTTGCTTATTATTAATAATGTCCTGAACATGAGGAAGCTCATCACCCCAGTTCTCTGGAGCCTGTGGTTATGCTGCACAATTACATAATAATCAGCCACACAGTCAATGCCTGTCCAACAAACATTTTAATTTTATTCCATCACTGGTGCTAAACTGATTAATTAAAACCAAATATCATGACTCAATACCATCTTTAATAATGAGACTTTTAAAAAGAAAAAAATAAAGGGGCTTTTTGGAAATAAGAAATGTGTGCCAGCATTTGAGATTTTAAATTTATATCTTCCAGAAACACAATGGGTAAATACTTAAAATGCCTTAGTTACCTCAAAATCATGACTCATCTGAAATTAGTGGAATTACATGAGTAACCATGTATAGGAAGCATACCCTCAAGTGCTGAGTTAGGATATCAAATTTCCCAGTCCATCAGTTAAAGTCACTTACACACTACAACCGGTATATCTGGAATCCCAAGTACCTTCTATGTTGAAGGAAGAAGTTTGGCCAGACTCAAACCTTCACCTCTGATCCTGTCTTCCTCTGATGTTTAGCTCCATTCAATCACTGACCACAACTGTCAGCAATTCAGTTTCCCATTTTTGGTTTCAGATTCCTTCATGGTGACATATGATACACAGAGACTTTAGAGGAGGCAGACTTTATCCTGAAATGGTTGGCAGCATTACAAAAGATCACTCTGTTGTGAAATCAGGGGAAAACCAGACATCACTACACTCCCATATCTACTTTAAATAAACCTAGCTCTGTGATTCTGTCTTGTAGGCCTAAAATAATCCTACATACTATGCTTTGAAGGATTAATTAATCCTAAAAGTGCTGAAATATTCATATAGAAGATATTATATAAAGCCATCTAACTGTTCATTGCTGCAAATGTCAACAAACCGCATTTCACAGGACAACAAAACAGTAAGAAAAGCCCACACAAGATAAATCCAGAAATTTCAAAACATTTCTTCACCCAAGCCCACCAAATCAAATTAAAAATTCCTGAATGTTTTGGGAAAGTTAGAAGAGTAAAAGTTTTATTTAGGTCCAAAGAGACACCACACTTTTGAAACCAAAAACTCTCTTTTTGCCGTTGCAAAGAAACTGGAGTCATCAAACTTAATTATCAGGTTCATTCTTATTTGCAGAAAGCCAGGAAGAAAATGAAATGCCAAGTAATTCAAAGAGTACGAGTAGAGAACTATAACCATTTTGCACAACAAACATTACAGCTGGACATACAATTAGAGTGGTCAAACACCACATGTTTTAGCAATTAATTATCATACTACTGCATTTCAAATCCTGAATTAAATCAAATTGCTCCTGGCAAGCTGAAACAGGAACTAAATAGGATATAGTCTGCTCTTCTCCCGGGTCATTCCTGTACCAATAAATGTCTCTTTTTAGGCTTCAAAAAAAGCCTCTTTTTAAGTCCTCAGTGAGGACTACCCTTGAGGGAAGCATCCAAGACTCCTGTTGTGAAAAAATGCTCTGTCATATTTGTGCAATGTTTCTGGTTATTCTGAGGTGCTACAAGGACCAGACTTGAGTGCACTAACATTTGATTCAGAGACAGAAGTAGGAAATGTTTGCTGCATGAATCCAAGAACTGGATCTCCTTTACTACTGCAGATGTCCCTTGTCTTTTATGCCAATAGAACCATTATGGTGATTTTTCCCCTCTCCTTCTCCACAATGACAAATGCCAGCACAATGAACATTTGGAAATTTTTCATGTGAAAAACACAAACAGAAGAGTGCTAATCTAACCAGCTGTGCTATGCTGTGAGGAAAAAACTGGCCAGGCAGACCACCCTGCTTATGAAAGAATGATACCATGTACATCATAACATGACACATATCTGCAATGAATTTCATACTATGTAAGAGAAAAAAATTGGATTTCCATACTGAATATGCTCTACCATGCTGCAGGTCTTTTCTCTCTGCATTTTAGAATGACACCATTGGTCTGTCTTTTCCTATGAGTTTAATTACTGTGTCATTTTAATGCTGCCAGTAATAAGGAACTATTAGTACTGCTCTTAAAGAGGCAAAAAACTTTATTGCAAAGAGTTAGGAATGCTCTTAAAATCATAAAGGGCAGTCAAGCAACCACATTTGCTCTGCCAAGAGCTTTTAAGCCATAACCCAGAGGACTGAAGCTTCATTACCAAAACATAATGCCGTTGCCACTTGAAAAAATTCTGCCGAAGTTTAATGACTAAAATGTAGGTAATGAAAACTGCAACAATAATTGCATGCTTAAGAATGAAAAGACAACGTAGTACTACTTTCACTGAAGAGATGACTTTTAGGACTGGCACTATTTTGGACCCTAAAAGCATCAGGATCAATGCCACTGAAGAAGACAGATATTTTTATGACCCCCCGACTGTGGATACAAGGGTTCATCTGAGAGTTCCAATTTCAAAGAGCCACATACCAATACCAGAAAACATAACACATATATACAGTTTAAAAGAAACAACCCCTCCACAAGATAGGCTCTGAAGATTTCTTAACAAAAAGTGATCAATTTTTCTGTCATTTCTATCCATTACTAGTGCCTCAAGCAGCTGGAAATGGTGCTGTGCTTCTAAACCATGCAGACAGAAAGTTGTAGTCAACACAGGATCTGTGGCAAGCTAGCTTTTAAAAAAAGTTATATTTAGACAATACTTCAGCTTACATCAGTCTGCCTTTTTCTTCTTCTTGGTTGAGAGGTCAAAAATGCCAGAGGCTTGTTTGTTTTCCATGGCTGCTGTGCAGTCAGATAGTTCAAGGATCTACACAGTGTATAAAGATATTAAATATTCTCCAAGTCTCCCAACACCCTCACACTCAGAATCACTGACGTGAACCAGAATGGAAAGGGTCAAAGATGGCAACTAGAAGAGCAATTCCATTAGGCAGAGGAACTCTTACACTAAGGCAGCCAAGAAGACATTCCAGTCTGGGTCTGGCATTGCAATAAGACACGAATACTTTCATTTTCAATTTAGAAACTTTCAGCTAAATTAAATTTTTTAAAAAGTGACTTGAAGTTCTTGGCATTAATATTAAATCAGCGCTTTAGTTGTGGAAGCTGGTTCACTCCTACAGTCTTTTTAATTGATCGGTTTTGAGGATTAACCATCTTTGGGTTTCCTGGAACACTGTGTCTTCCTCTGAAATAAAATGGGTGAAGTTAGTCAGCAAATGTCACATTCCCTGCAAGTTTTAACTGCTACAAATGAGCATGCTTTCTATATTTGCATAGCTGATTACTATTGTGAATTAAGAAACCTGAGAAAGGAAAAAAACAAGTATATTTCTAGGTTCACAGGTTAGCAGAGCATCTAATTATTCTGCAAACTCAACCTTCATCTCATGATTCTTGTTACCTAAGTGATGTCATTTGAAATACATGAACAGAATACTAAATATTGGTGCTAGGAGAATGATAACTGGCTACAGAGATGTTTTCATCAGTTAAAGAATCCCCATCAGAAAATGGAAAAACACTTCATGTAGATGTAGTTACAGTTCTCTGCAGGTATTCCACTCTGGAGAGCCAGGCTCTTGAGTCCATCATCGCCAGAAATGCCTGCAGGAGATGCTGCCAGCAGACTTTTGAAGTGGTACTCATTATGGATATATACACCATATACATGAAACCAGCTAGAGCTTCGTCTTGATCTTCTAAGAAATCAGAGGGAATGTAAAAAAATCTCTGGGGAAAGAATGGTGCTTCTTCAAGCTGGAAAGGTCATTCTCCGGACCAAGAAGCCTGCATCTCTGCTCCTATGCAATGTCCCTTTGTTTCTCTTCCTGTTCATTACTGCAGAGGACAGACAGCACTTTACAGACTCTAATAACAATATACAGAGCTTCAGTGTCTTTCTCAAGCAATGGCATTTTGAAGGAAAATATATCCCGACATCACACCATTACATTTGTCATGATATCCAGGTAAGTGATATGATGATGGTATCTGTGCAAGTTTCAAATTTATGGGCAAAGAGCCAACAAAGTCAAACCTAGGTGTCTTGGGGTGACTTTATGATGTGTATCCCCTATCGAGCTTTATGCCCAGAAATTAATTTTGTGCCTTTCTATGCCTTTAAACTGAGCCTGAGAGGGGGGAGAGGAAAAAAAAAAACCCAGCAAAACTTTCAAAGCCGTTTACAGTTTGTTTCAAGGACACAGATAAAACCTCTCTGCGTTCTGCTGCGGCGAGAGAGAGGAGCGGGAAAGCACTGCTTGCTTTCCAGCCAGCTTTCAGCTTTCTTTTTGCCCAGAGGGAGACGGAGAGTTGAACTTTTGTTTTCCTGGGACTTTGTTTTTTTCCTTCTTTTTTTGGACTGCTTCAACATCAGAACACATCGGGACTTTTTCCACTGAGATGGAGGCCCTGGAGGAGGGCCCACCCTGTCACAGCTCCGAGGAGGAGGAGAGACGCTACCTACGGAAGGACTCTAAAATTTTCCCAGGTTTCTCTCCACAGTGAGAGGTTTCATTATTTAGCATTATTATCCTTTTCCTGTGTGTTTGTTAAATAAATAGTTTTTATCTATTTCACTTTCCTTCAAGGAAAAATTTCTTTTTTTTTCCCGAACCTGGTGGGGGAGGGATGGTTGTAATCTGCCTTCTCTCAGAGGATATATTTTTCCTCCAAATTTGTCCAAACCAGCACAGTAGGGCTCACTAGTCTTCTTGAGATTGACACATGCTTTGTTCCAGCTCTCACAAGCAGTCTTCATCTTGAAGGGAGAACTGTGCCCATATTCAGACTTGGAAGATCACAATCCAAGGCCTCAGTGTGCTCAGCAATCAATTATACAAATTCAAATCAGTTGACTACTCAAAATCAATTGATTAAACTGTAGATCACTGTACAGCTGGACAAAGCAGACAGCAAATGCCTGTGTGGAATTCTGCAGGCAGCAAAACCTCTTCCACTCAAAACCAGCTGGACTTACGGACTTAGAAACCGGGTAATTGCAGCAGTGCGGTGTTGAAACTGAGCTAATAAGCCCCACCTTAAGTCTCAGTGTAACAGTAAGGGTCAGAACAACAATAAATTGGCTGCTCAGATTGCATCAGAGATATGAGCCATCAAGACATCCATGTTCTTCCCAACTGTCAGCTAGCCCATCTGCTTGTCCTGTGAAAAACCACAAAAAGGACCTCTACTGAACTTGCTTTTGTGTTGGGGCAGCGAGGAAACTGAATGCATCAACAATTCACAATTACTACCCAAAAATTTTTTCAGTGTTGCTTTAATACACAGATTGGGCTTTCCACACCTGTTCCTATAGTTAAAACAAGCATTAAGCAGTTTCTTAGTATGATTTGAATTCCAGTGCAGGTATTTTGTAAAAGGGCAACAGAGGTGAGGTAAGAACTCAAGACAGAAAATTTTCAAATTATTCTCAAGAACATGCACGTCTTCTCTTATTTTAATGAAATTATTTCTCATTTATATCAGCTTGAACAAACAACCTCCAGGCTATAAATCAAAGCATAACTAAAAAGGAATAGTATAACAATGGCTGTAGTTACCTTGTGAAGTTCAAGGGGTGCATACCTATATTCTAGTATTTTCTTGAAATACAAACTATGCTAAATCCCCACTCTTACATCCATGTTGCCAGCAAAGATCTAAGTTTGTCCTGAAAGTTCTAAGTCACTGGTTATAAAAGTCAGTCCTTTGAAAACTAGGTCCTTTTGTACTAAGGACAATTTAAAGGATGAACAATTGTCTTCGTGTGTTTAAAGCATATTGAAAAGTTTAAAATAGATCCTCTTAGGGAAAACGGATTGAAAGGGAATGTTTTGTTATACTACACATCTTCTGAGACCAGCAGTTATAGGACACTTTATTTTCTTTTACACTTTTTTTTTTGTTTGTTTGATGTAAAGAAAATTACCAGAAACACACTGTCATATATTTTCAGGGTAAGTAATGGTGTACTAAAATAGATTGTAAAAAAACCCCACCATTATCACAGATCAGTGCTAACTCTCAGCAGACCTCAGTATCTGGCTGATGATATTTAATCGCACTGCAGAGGCAGTGAATCCTCCTGGTTCTAGCTTTCTGACCTTCATATCAACCATGTTAAATATCACTGGGGCCAGCAGTGATACAGTGGCATATGGGGCACTTCAAACCCACACAGTGCTTTTTATGTATTGAGAAACTTCAGTCATAGAAGTGAATTCATATTGTACTGCATTAATTCATATTCTGCTAATATTCTCTCCTGGAACATGAAGATTCACAGTTCCAGTTTTTGAAATCCTGTGATTCTGTGCTTACACAGAATGAAAGGAAAAGGCTGGTAAGCAAATATGTCTACACAATTTCATGTTTATAGTTTACTCATTACATTTTTAGATGATCCCAATATATATTGTGTATGCTCATTTTAATAATATAGGTAACTGGGTTTTTAGAAGAGTATTTACTGTGAGACACCAAACACATAGAAACCACACTAGCTTAGGAAGTCTCTAAATGTAAAGCATTTGAGAGAGTTCCAAAATCAAGTACTATATCTGCTTGCTTTCACACTTTTGCAGGCATCTGTTTATGTTCACTGGAGGCAGGTTACTGGGTCCAACAAACTTTTCATATTACTCCCTATATCCTTCACACTTTATATTCTTAACATATTCAGTTCAGCTAAAAAATAAATCTCCTCCAACTTCAAGCTTATCCACAAGCATTACAAACAGAAATTAATTTTATTTCTATATATCTCAAAGCAGGTCAACTGTTTTCAAATTTATATTTCTAACCCATATAACTAAACAGAAATCTGTTAAACAATGATGTAAGCATTAAATAAAACTGATTGAAAAGTAATACCAAAATTACATTGAGCAATACTTTGTCAGTGGGATTATGTTCTGTGATATTTATCATTAACAGAAACTTGCAATGTTCAAAACATAGTACTTAGCAAAAAATAATAAACCAGAAAACAGGGAATGTAAAGGAAATTTACCTCAGTATCTGTTTTTCTCCCTTGCCAGTCAGAGCATCTGGTTTTTGCCTTTCAACAATTTTAAGTTTAGCTGAGATCTGCAATAGCCAAATTTTCACAAAACAAGTTAAATCCTAACCACAATCACAGTTACAGAAGTGAAAAGGATTTTCACAGATTTACTTTCTTGAAGGCAAGAAATTTTTGTACTCGAGGAATTCCAGTATTAAAGATGATGGCTAGTATAATTTATCATCTTATCATATCCGAGCAGATGAGATTCTGTGACACATGAGGCAAGAGCAATGCCAAGCTTGCCTTCACTGTTTTTGTAATTTATATGAATATAAGAGTGCTGGTATATATGATTACTATCCATAGCAGTTTTTGCTGGTACAGTTTACTCCAGGCCTATCCCAACTAAAATCAGCCATTGCTGCACAAACAGATTTCCAGATGTAGCAATCTATAACCCTGGGCCTTTTCTGCAAAGAAATCCCAGTCAAAAGTCAGATTCCACTATGCAAGCAACAGTTTGTGGCAAAAATCTGGCCTGAAAGAATGGCCTTTTTAAAGAACAGCTACTGTTCTTCTTTGCTTGCCTCAAACTGATTTCTGAATACCACCAGAGAATGCCTTTAAGATTTGTGAAGTCCAAATCCCAAAACAATGATTTGTCAGATTGAAAACAAAACAAGAAAAGCAAATAAGAATACACTGTAAACCATTGGTGTCTCTAGCACAAGTTCTCAAGACTGTGAAATTTTTAATTTATTTTAAAACTATCATTTAAAACTGACTATACCCTTATGGACCAGACAAGCTAAACATCAAAAGCACTCAGAAGATAAATATATTCTGTAAATACAAAAAAAAGCAGAAAAACACTCAGTAATAAAAAGGTAAATTAAAGAAATGGCTGCTCCGAAGCATCTTTCTCTTTTGCTTCTGCCGCAGGCTTCAGAAGGGATCCAAAACAGAGCAGGAAAAGCCTAAAACGCCTGGGATTTTTAAATATCTACCAGTAAAAAACTTCCATTCTATGATATTTTAAATTTTTTTTTTTTATTTTTTTTCTACTGTAAGCTATAAAAAAATACAAACATAATGAGGGAAAACAAAGGCTTAAAAGAACACTATATCCAGTCTCTGTAAACATGAGAGTGTCGCTAGAATACATTGTTGTTACAGGATAGCAATACCCAGTGGTATATTTACTGTGCAAGGTATGGAAAATATTAGCCCATAGGTAAACCCTTGTAACTCAACAGCATCCAGTATCAATGTGCAGACTCTATAACATTGATATTTTAACACAGTTAAAAGAGTCTGGACTGACTGTATGTTTAAACCTGCATCTATTGTTAAAATGAACTGTTAAAAGAGAGGGCATATATATGCAGATTTTAAAATAATATAAAAGCCAAATCAAAGTAATAGCAGAAAAAGACTTGAAGGGAACAGATAAACCACTGATTCTTTTGAAACCAACAGTGAACCACAGAATCACAGAATATCTCAGTTGGAAGGGGCCCATAAGGAACACCAAGTCCAACTTCCTGCTCCTTGCAGGACTACCTAAAACTAAAAAGTGTAATCCAGTTGCTCCTTGAAGTCTGACAAGCTTGGTGCTATGACCAGTTCCCTGGGGATCATGATCCACTGATTGACCACCCTTTCAATGAAGACTCTTTTCCTAGTGCTCACTCTGAACTTTCCCTCATGCAGCTTCATTCCCTTTCCTCATGTCCTATCAGTGGTCACCGCTCAGATCAGTAATGTACAAGGTAGGCGTTTAATCTAAACTACTCACTTAGGATTTGCTTAGAGCTCAGGAGGAGGGACAGAAAAGTCCCTGGGGAAATTAATTTCATATTGACCTAAACAGGTGTGATACTTTGCACCTTAGACATGATTCTTTCTCCATAGATTGCAGAGGATTCCTCTACAATTATTTTAGAATGGCTATTTGACATTTAGAGAACTAAAGGTAGGAATATTAATCTTAAGATGACTGTTTTGCTCTTATATGATACTGAAATCATGTGAGTAAATAATTAATTGCTGAAAATATGATGCACTAACTACCTTGAGTGTTGATGGCAAAATCCTAGACCCCAGTGCCCCACTGTGCAATATGCCAGTGCATATACCTCACTTCAAATAGTGTTTTATGCATATTTAAGTGTTTTAATAGGGAGCTGAACATAGGCTCTCCTCTTGCTAGCATGTTCAGTAATAAAATCTGCTTTTGTTTCCTACTTCTTCCTCCAGAAGTTCTCAGTTTCACCGTTAATGTGAAGATATTAACAGTTATCATGAGAATTTCCCAGGCTTTTCTTGGTCTCATGCTGGAAAGTTCATTTAAGCAATTCTTTCAGATTTCCCAAAGTAGCAATGAACCATGCAAGAGAATCAGTTACCCACTGCGCAAACACATGGAAACACTGCTAATTACAGGCTTTTACCCCAGTTAGCTATGAAAGGGATTCAGTGACAGCCATTCTTGAATTTCCCACTAAGCTATTACTTTTACATTATTTAGGAATTTAGAGCTTTTCCAGAATAATAAGTACTATAAGTCTTTACAGATTCCTTTACAGGTTCCTCCAGTTTGTAGTATAAAATTTTATGTATTACATAATTCGTAGCAATAAAATTTAACTTGTGACTTCACCAAAACAAGGTCTCTTATCCCTATTTTACAAAGTTAATAGAAATATGCATTGTATTTCATTCTGAACTGGTTGGATAGTTTGTCTTTAAAAGAAAAAAGGAGAAATATGAAAAGGAGGAATTACTACTTAAGGTGGGTGTCACTACTGCTAACAATTTGCTTCTGTTCTATTCAACTGCATAGCAGTCTTGTGACTAATGGATGGCCAAGCATCTGAAAATTGTTTCAGCTTTCCCAGTTAAGGGCACTTCGACTGTGCTAGGGAACACTGAAACTCCAATCAATACAAAAGCAAAAAAAGTATTTAAAATAAATAAGCTGTAGCAACCTTTTAATTTATGGCTCTTAAAATTTTAAAAAAGCAGCTTTTGTAACATATTTGATATACAAATGAAGTGATAAAACACCCTGATCTAATGGCGTTAACAGATGCTGTTGTTATATTAAGAAAGGATTAAAAGTTACTGAGTCACACATTTTTCTTACCTGTAAGATCTCTGAGAGGTACATGCGCCGCTCATCATTAGCTTTGTGGTAAGCCTACAGTTAGAACGAGATATAGGCTATCACTAAGCATAAATTTTAAAAGTGGAATCATACAGAAGATTCAAATATACAGCAGAGCCTTTTTCCAGTAACACATTTTCTGGAACTATTGTATTGTGTGTCCCACACACACTGTCTATCACACAACATAAGAGCTCTTATTGTCTAGAGGGATAGAATGACTACAAACCTTTGCTTCTTGCTCTAGTCTAAGTTCATAGTCCTTTAGCTGATTCTGGAGACTTCTCTTCTCTTCTTCTAGATGTTTAAGAACCTCCTTTAATGAACCCTGTGATTATGGTACATAAAACAATGTTTTACAACTATTTCCATTCTGTAGAAAGATGTCATCACCATAGTGCTTATTCTTCAAGCATTATGATATTTGTCATTCTCTTGGTTCCTGTGCATTTTTTGTTTGCATGGTTCTGGCTGGCACACTGCAGAGACAAAAGCAATTAACCGTATGCTACAATTATCAGCTATGCACTACACATTTCCACTGTGTTAAAATGATGCAGGTACAGTTTTCCACACTGCTGCTCCTTGTCAGCTTAGCAAAATCACCTTGCGGTGACCAGTCAGAATTGCTCCTTGGTTCTGACCAAAATTCCCTCTGATGGCTCCTTTTTAGTAGGAAGAAGATTTCACATCTTACCAGCACATCCATTTTCAAACCACTTGCTGAGAGAGCTGCTGGGCTGGTGGAAGTGGCACATGGGACATCAAAGGTAACTCATACCGACTTGGCTAGAAAGCAGTACTTTGTGGGGAGACTTGGGTGTGTTTTAGGTGTGCAGCCATCTACCTTGCCTACAGCTGGAACGAGTAACAGCAGTAGAGTCCATTTTTGGTTACTGGCACTGGCCAAATCTTTGTTTTCTGCGTAAGGAAGTAAAATCCAAGCAAGTCCTCCTCTACGTCTAACATAGGAAATCGCGTTTCATAATCCCATTCATAATTTGATCCATTCCATCCAGTGGAGACATTCTTATGGAAGGCTCTAATGTAGAGTTTCCTCCTCCAAGCCCAGGAACACTGCATTACAACAAAGAGGAATTTGGGCAAACATGCCAGGAGGCCTGCTTGGATGGACAAAGAGCTCCTGAACAAATTCAAACACAAAAAGGAAGCCTAGAGAGGGTAGAAACATCGACTGGTAGCCTGGGAGGAATACAGCGATTGTTTGATCAGCTTAGGAAAGCCACAGCCCTGACAGAATTAAACATGGCCAGGGATGTCAAGGGCAACAAGAAAAGCTTCTATAGGTACGTCGGTGATCATAGGAAGTCTAGGAAGAATCTGTATCCTTTTCAGAGATTGAGTGGTCTTGAGAAGGACGACTTGGGGGTATTGGTAGACAAAAATCTTGGCATGATCTGGGAATATGGCTTGCAGTCCAGAAAGCCAACTGTGTCCTGGGCTGCGTCATAAGAAGTGTGGCCAACAGATTGAGAGAGGTGACTGCCCTCCTCTGCTCTGCTCTCTTGAGACCCCACCTGGAGTACTGCATCCAGCTCTGGGGCTTCCAAGATAAGGATGTCGACCTGTTGCAGCAGAGAAGAAGCAGAGAAGGACCATAAAAATCACAGGGCTGGAGCACCTCTCTTCTGAAGACGGGCTGAGACAGTTGGGATTGTTCCACCTGGGCAAGAGAAGGCTTTGGGAAGACCTTATAGCACCTTCCAGTACCTGAAGAGGGCCTGCAAGAGAGCTGGAGAGGGACTTTTTACAAAGGTATGTAGTAACAGGACAAGGACTAATAGCTTTAAACTGAAAGAGTACAGGTTTAGATTAGATACTAGGAAGAAATTTTTTACTGCGAGGGTGGTGAGTCACAGGTTGCCCAGAGAAGTTGTCTGCGCCCCATCCCTGCAAGTCTTCAAAGCTGGGCGGAACTCTGAGCAAGCCAGTCTAGTATAAGGTGTCCCTGCCCGTGGCAGGGGAGTTGGAATAATGATCTTTAAGGTCCCTTCCAACCCAAACCATTTTATGATTCTATGATCATTCAAGGTCAGTTTATACCTGTTTGTTCTTGTACTAAAATGTGTTTTAAGATAACTGTTCTTCCTCCCTGGTGTTTTCCCCCAGCATGTATAGATTGAAGACATGAGCATCTTTTTCCATATCCATTTTACTAGGATGATTAAGCTGAACTTGCAAAAATTATCTTTCACACAGCAGGCTGTCCTTTCATCTAATCATCCTAGTAACACTTTTGTACGTCAGGCTGGAGATCAACCTTCTTATGTCTGGAGAACAGAACTGGCCTATAGTATGCAGTACTCCAAAAGCCATCTCACTGCCTTGAACAATATCAGTGATACTTCTTTACCTATATAAATTTTAGGACTGCATTTTCCTTTTGCACAGCTGCACAATGATGGCTCACAGTCAACAAGGCATCAGCTAGAATATCCAGATGCTCCTCTGCAGTTGTATCAGTTCTCAATTCATAACATAATTTCTTTACTATTTTCTAAATCCTTTGGTCTCCACTATTAAATTTTACTCACATTTTTAATAATCTAGTCTCCACTGTCTTTCTTTTTCTAAACCACATCCAGATACCAATTATATAATTGGTTTCAGGAGAGAGATATCACAATCTAATTCTACTTTGTGTATCAAGGTCATGCATTAAATATTAAGATTCATCCTAAACCTGGTCCTGGAAGAGTTCTGCGTGTACTCTCCCAGCAGATCCTTCACTAATCACCACTATCATGTTCCATTTGACAGCTCGTTACTCCTTTAACAAATCTACTCATTTTCATTTTCTCCAAATTAATCAGTCACTTCCCATGTGACATGATATCTTTATCAGAGGTCAGAGTGAACAAGATTACTTTCTCTCCTGAGACAACAAATCTATTGTTTTAGCACAGAATGTCAACAGGTTTGCCTACCCTTCTAACATATACATGTTTCAATTTCATTTTGCAACAACTATTCCTCTCTTTATCTTAAAACTGAAAAAAGGGTGCTTTTCTCCAGTGTACACAATGTGCACATGCTTATTAGAACCATTTGCTATCAGATCAGTGATGTGACAAGCCAGTCCTTTCAGATATGGATTACCCACTTCCCTCATTTTAAGCATATCCAGCTCTTTGAGTTTCCTTAGGATTTGGTTATCATCATTTCTTCTTCCAAGCACTTGCTGACATTAGCTATTTTTTCCTTTGTCCTGCATTTTATTGTTTCTGCCTTTACTTAAAACTTAGGCAATATATACATGTTTAATTTAGAGTGAATGAATTCATAATCACTTGATCTGACAGGTTTTTTGACTGTCTTTTCTGCAATGTTCTTGTAGATTTTAAAAACATAAAATATCATTGTCTCCCTTTTATCTAGTATTTTCTGATAAAATGTGTTAATTATCCACTGAATTTTGTGCCTCATCATTATTAGCACTTGGTTTTTAGTCTTTACTTACAAGTATAGCTTATCACACAATTTCTGGCAGCAATCTAATAATATTATATCCAAATTCATCCATCCAAATACTATATTTATAGCTATATTTGACTGGATGGGATTCAGTCGGAGGTGAGAGTATCTATATTTGAGTGTCCAAATGTGAACTGAACTCCTACTAAAAGTCACAGTGAAGACTATCAATGATGTGCTGTGATTCACTCAGCCAAGCAACTAGAGAGCTCAATTCAGTTCCATCTGAGATGTTCTAGTGAGTCCAAGACATTCATGTGTGGCAGATACGACACATGGGTTAGGCAAGACACGTGCCCTTCCAGAGAAGTACTGGGCTACTGTGCACAAACATCTTCACAACTCTGTTTTCACAATTATTCCACTGAAGATGCCAACAAAACAAATCTAGATACAAATCTCTTTACTTAGCTGACTGTATTAATAGGACCTGTAACTGCCTATAGTAGGAATTAAAAGACCTAGTCAACAGGTAGACAGCTATATATAGAAAAGTAAATATTTGTGTCCTGATATTTAAGAGAGTCATATTGTTTCAACGTACATTTCAATATTATTTCCCTATATTATTCTGACTAAACTTTGTTTTCCAATCTATCCTCAAGATGAATTCATCCAAACATCTGATGAAGAAAGAATCAACAACATTATTGTCAAAGTCTCTCCATCTGCTACATACCACATCTATCTCTGTTTTGTTCTTTCCTGGCAAGTGTGTTCCTTTAATACTTGTTATCCCTTCATGTTTTTGCTATCAATGCTACTACATTCCTGGTTAGTCGGGTTCTTCCATTTCTTTGCTTAGGTCCCCTGTGTAAAATAAGAAACTGTTTCAGAATTTTTGTTTATTTTTATTTCTAACACAAGCGCCTCCTTAGTCAGAACAGATGAACCCTTTCCTTTCTATACTGATTACTTGACCATTCCCTTAATAATCAGTCATTTCTTCTCATGACCATAATGCTTTGCTAAGCCTTTGTTTACCAGATTTTCATGGTAAACACTTAAAGAAGATAATTCTCAAAATATTTTCCTCTTCTTTTTCCCTGGGAATTTTAAAATTTTTCCCTATTTATCATACTAATCTCACATCCAGAAGGCCAGTATCTACATATTTATTTCTCAGAGAATTTATGAATGCTTGCTGCTGGTAAAAAAATTGCATCTGCCTGTTTTAAGTCTCTAGTCTTTTCTAGCATCTGCCAATTATTGCAACTTTTATTCTTTTGCATAATTTTCTGCATAACATGTTACTTATTTGGCTCCAAATTTTATTTTTCATTTAAAAAATTCTGGGCTTCATGAAGATTTCCCTAGGAATGATTTCAGTTAAAATCAAGATTTTGCAGGAGCATAGCGAAAGGCGCAGTACTTTTAAAACATGTTGCAAGACAAAATAACCCCTTTCACTGTTCAAAAGGAAAAAAAAAAAGAGATACAGAAGAGCTGTATATTTGAAGAATATTTTGACCCTGCTTGAATGGTTATTAATTTTAATCTGTTACAACAGCCATACTGGAGACATTAAAAGAACTGAAGGGCTGTTGCAGGGGCTTTTTTCCTAATTAAAGAAGAAGTACCTTGGATGCAGATGAAATCTTTGCCCAAATACAGAAGGCTCCTACAGTCAATTCAGGCAATGTTGGCCAATTCAAGGAGAAAAAGTAAGCTGCAGATTAAAGAGAAGATTTGGCTTAATTCCACTAGGGTCATGCGTTATTTCATTTCGACATCAGTGTCTACAGAATTAAACAAGACAGAGAAGACCTCAGCATTGTCAAACTAGGAAACTAAATTTCTTTGACCTCACTGCACATTAAAGATTATAACCATATGACCGCATCTTTTGTACAGCATCTTTTGTACCACCTACTACATATTTTGTATTACCACAGCAAGCTCAAATATAGTAAATACCAAAGTTCATGCTGCTCTCCAGATTTGTTCTATGTAAATCCACAGCACACTATTTATTTCCTTACTAGACTGTCCATCAGTGTTTTATAAGACAGCAAGACTTGGTGTTGCAGCTGTTACTTACAACAGAGCAATTTGCTATCTCCTCAGTGATGGTACTTATCTAATTTCTTTGAGTTCTTTCACTTAAAAAGTAAACTACTTTTAGATTTTTTTTTTTCATTAGTCCTTTTGGAAGCACAGTCTATTTTTTGCTGCCAATGCAGCTGGTCCACTGCAGATGCCTGGGCATTCATTCAGCTTTGGAGCAAGGATGCTATCCAAATGCAAGCAAACAAACGGTACACTACACTGCTTTTGATGAGCAAGCAGATGGAAATAGGTTGAAAATGTGACTAATAGTATACAGTTACCATCCCTACCTCATTAATTGTAATATACCCATGCTTACAAATCTCTTGTGAAATAAAAAAGCTGTGAAATACTCAAAATTTACAGATTGGGAAGTGAAGCCCAAAATCAAAGCAGGACTGGAGCTGAAATTGCACTTCAGGCAGAATTTAACATCCTAGTGCTAATAAAGCAGTCTCTGCAGTGTCTTACATTCTTCACATCTGCTTTTGTCAAATAACAGGGAGACATATGAGCTGTTGCTGCTGTGGTTGCCCACAAGCACAAGCTGAATCGAGCTGCTTGGTTTGCTGCTGAAAGTCTTCAAAGACTCTCAACACAAAGCTTCCTGGTGGTCATCCCTCTAACAGGGCATAACCTGGCAAGGATGCTCTATGCATATTACCTGAGGAAGAAAGCCTCTTCTAACAGCCTAAAATTTAACTCAGAAATAAACTAGTTGAGTTAAATTGTAGTCTTCTGCTTCCTCATCTCATATCTCATAGCCTGAGAATGTCCTTGCCACCATCATATTTAACCAGTGCTGAGATAATTTTTGAAGCCAGGCTGTCAATGAGTCAGAAA
The DNA here is from genome assembly GCF_020740725.1 of Corvus hawaiiensis. NCBI lineage: Eukaryota > Metazoa > Chordata > Aves > Passeriformes > Corvidae > Corvus > Corvus hawaiiensis. The sequence goes on from NC_063214.1 coordinate 55,195,436, forward strand.
TGCAAATATTTGCAGGGAGGACATGGAAAAAGTGAGAAAGGCTGAAAAGTCATATCTATTTCTGGAAAGGAGGCAGGATTTCAGGCACACTTCTTGGGTTTTTCTTACCAACTTCCCATTGGTTTTCCATCTCTAAAATACAATCTGTTTGAATCCCAATCTAGCTGCCTTTCTCAAAGCTAATACCTAGGAAACTTACTCAGCTAAGTCAGCCTAAGAACTTCTATTCCTGCATCCTAATTGATGACACAGAGCTCAGTATGGCAGTACTGAAGTTCTTGTGGAAATCTCATGACACAGATGTTCTTGCTCAACTAGAAGACCTCTCCAACTCCCCAAACACTATAGAATGCAATGTCAAAACAAGACACTAAGAAACTTTAAAGGACAAATACTTCAGAGAGGTTCTAGAGGTCTACTTTAGCTAGGACTGCTTGTAAGTTATCTCCCACTCCTACTTTCAAGGCAGTAATTGGACAACTAGCAGAGTCCTTGTATATCTGAAGTTTTTAGCTGCTGTACATCAATACAAATCCAGAAGTGAGAAACAACAGCATATAAACTCAGCTAAATCATTAAGAGCTGGATTTGACTTCCCTGAATTCTGTGGGAAACATGCAGAAAGAAACCTCACCGAAACAGATTCAATAGTCTATGATCATGGTTGTATAATCAGCTAAGTGCTTAATATTGTAAAACAACACAAAGTTCACAGAAAACACAACTTAAAGCATACAGTTACACCGACTTGTAGCAGAGTGCTTACATCACAAAAAAGCCTGAAAGCAAAGGAAGGACCAGTGAGAGCTCAAGAGAACCAGAAGGAGCTTCCCAGCTATGAACATTTCCTCCAGAATGAGAAACTGTCAACAAAACTCCAGGATGAACCAGTATAAGTTCTGGAAAAGCTTTTTAGAAGTAGTTTAACTAAACCCTGATTTTTTTTTTTTTTAAGATAGATTCATTACAGGTTCTTCTACTAAGCCTTGAATAGCTGGACATCATATGCCTGAAAAGGAGACATAAGCTGACTAAGGCATTTAACCTGAATTTAAGATCCTTAGTTTTCAATACATCATCCATGTCAAACCACTCTGAGCAAGCTGGTAAAAAGCTAAAAGACACACTGAGATTTTAAAAGAATACTTCCTTTATATAACAGAATTTTGCAGTGCTTAGGCATGATTCACTCTCAAAGACATATTAATCTTGTGTCCAGCAATGACGAAGCCCAGAGTTTCACAAAGGGAGCACCAACTCTCCAGTTCTTGTTTTCACACCATTTCCTTTTCACTTGACTGAAGTTACACATTTGGCTTAACATTATTGCAAGAAAATGAAATTATATGGAAAGCAACTGCAAGTGAATTTTAAGGCCACACATATAAGTTGCTCTCATTCTGGATTTCTTGCCTTGCTCTCAGTGGCAACAGAGGTGACAATTTCTAACAATCATTTCACAACAGACAAGATGACAAATCCATGACATCATCAAGCAGCTCAAACTTGTTTTCATCAGAGCTCTGCTTGTGCAGACTATTGATCCTTATGTCAATTTGCTTCCTCTTTTTCTCCATGAGTTAGAACAGAAGCAGTGTATCTGTCAGTTGTGTTGAATAAAAAAAGCAACACAAGAAGACTTTTGCAACTCATTCTACTTGACATTTTTATTTAAATGAAGTTTTGTCAAGAAAATAAGCTCCCTTCTTTCCAACATGGAGCTGACATTCACCAGCTGATTTAACTGAATCTTTTAACATAATTTTAAACTCATTAGGAGCAAAAACTAATAATACATCTTTAGTTTTACTAAAATGGAAACTGATTTTAGATGGATATCAATAAATTCACGAGTCATATATTACAGAAAAAATTCTACCTGAGAATTATTTAGCATAGCGTATTTCTTCATGCAACAAGCACTCGATCCTGTAAAAGCGTCAGGGCAGGCGAGGAAAGGCTCCCTGTACTTGCCTAAATGCCAAGTGCCCCCTTGTGGCCAGCATCATCCTTAGATTCCAAACCAGACCCAGAGCGGAGCTGCTTTAGAGCACTGAAATAAGGGTGGGATGCTCGCTTCCTACATTCTTATTTCAGTGGTCTCACGCATTGCTCGCAGGGGTTATCCGCTGACCTGGGCAGGGGAAGTTAAAACGGAGACCTCCAGCGCTGTGGTTCAGATTGACAGAACAAGGCATTGCTGACTCTGAAATGTTTCACTTAGCATCTCTCCTGGTAGGCCCGGAAAAGGCTGGATTCCTTACACATTTTCTCTGGAAGATGTCCCAGAATCCCCATCAATTGCTAAGGAATTCTTGAGAACAGACAAATAGGAATATCACTTGACTCCAAGATTTTTCTCTGATTGTTTTCTTTGAAACACACAGTGTATTCTGCCTCTGGGCACACCACAAAGTGATTTGAGTAAAACAGTCTCCTGGTTTAAGCAAGGCCACCAGGAGGAACAACTAATGCCAACTTGACAAGGAAAAGAAAAAATTCCAAATCAAAAAGGTATCTTGGAGGCATTCAAAGTATTTACTCAAAGTCAAATGAAAGGAGTAGGAAGGGGAAGTCTGTGAGGAGGCAGGATAACAGTTTAGGGCAGTCAGACCAGAGACAGAACTTATCCAAAATGCTTCCAAGCTTCATGAAAAGCTAGGATATGAGATTTCTACTTTCCATACAGCCACTGATGACTTAATCCAAGAAGAGCAAAAAGGTTCATTTAACAGTCACTTCCTAAGAGAATTGTCAACATTTCCTATGCCATTACAAGTGCTCATGTTCCCTACAGGCAGTCATCAACGCCTACGGAAATACAAAGTCTTCATCGCATGTTTTCACAAACCCAAGATTCCCTTCCTGTCATATTGCAGTCACATATGTCTCCACTGTGACACTGCCACACATTCTGCTTATAGTTTAATACTGACAGCAAAAACCCTGAGGGGCTTGTGTGAGGCTATTTGTTCTGTGGTCACTGCCCTCCCAGAAAGGCAGCTTTGCAAAGCAAGTATCTGGCCCTTAATGTCAGAATTTTCTCATCTATGGTGGTGCACATGGTGAAAAAATGGTGATTTATCACAGAAGCCCTGGTTCCTGGGCTAATCTTAACTAGAGCGTTGCTAAGGCAATGCTATCAGGAGTATGCTCTCCTGAACTGATTTTGCAGTATGCTTTTCAGTATTTGCATACTAAAGCTGCTATCTAGGGATTGGTTCTTGCAGAAATGGTGATAGAGAAAGGAAGTTTTCTTTCTGCTTATATGGGAAATTATGCTAAGCAGAGAACATGTATTTTACCAAAACTCATTTTATGAAAAAATGCAAACAAATGAAAGTAGCATGTTTAAAAGAAGCAAGTAAAATTCGCATCATGTTATACTTTAGAGAGGATGCATTCCTTCTGTAATCATTTCTGAAGTACTGTATGACATTTGTATTATTCATTGGGACATAAAGGAAATTACTGACTAAACAGTTTTCACTGTTGGAACTCCCTTGTTCTTGTCACTGTTATTTGCCCTCAGTACACAAAAAATATTTTCTAAACCCTGGCAGTAAGAATTTCTGTGTTCAAGGTATCAGTTCCGCATTTATTGCTATGTGACATCTACATCATTTTTCTGAATCAAAAAAGAAAAAAAAGGATTATCTCATATCAGTATAAGGACTTCAGAATGATAACTGTATATTTAAATGGTTCAGGGGTTTTTTTTAATAGAAAGAAATTACTCATCAGTACAATTCCAATTCTAAAGCAAAAATAGTGCAAGCCATCTGCAACAATTACTGCAATTTTTCATCACAGAAAATCCTCTGTGATTCCTTGTTCATCACTCCAGAATTTGCATTTGTATTCTTCTCTTTCATTCAGGTTTTTATAGCTTGCTGACTGCCAGGGTCCCTGATGACTAATCTCTTTTTTTTTTATTTTCCCTGTTGTGCTTGATAGCAAGAAAATATTTTATGTTACCTATGTCTAAATGGGTTGAATTACTCTACAGACATGTTTTTCTCTCTCTATTCACTATAGTAGGACTGTAAATGACTAGCTGAGTGAGCTAAATCTCTTTAGTATCTTTGAGATAACTCCTCTGTTAAATACAGCTGAAATTGTTTAGTAAATTAAGAATTATTAGAGGACCTTCTAATAATTCTAATTATAAATTTCTTGGGAACACAGGTTATAAATACTTGAAAATAATATTTAATTTTCTAAATACGTTGCTTAAAACAAAATCTACTGTCTACTGCTGCCACATTCTAGAAATTGTATCATCTTGCTGAAAGAACCACTTTTCAGTCTTTCCACAGAGCTTCACACAATCACAGAATCAACCTTTTTGTGATCATCAAGTCCAACCATTAACCCAGCAGTGCCAAGTCCACCACTAATCCATGTTGCCAAGCCCCACAATACGTGTCTTTTAAATACCTGCAGGGATGGTGACTCAACCAAGTCCCTGGGCAGCCTGTTCCATTGCTATTCCTATGCAATACGCTTAGGAAGTATAGTTTCATATAGGAATATATTTCCTATTCATATGCAACTGCAAGTTGAAAGCTGAATATCATAGTGTACTTTTGATTTTACAGACACACACGCGATGCTTTATATACCCACTCTTGGCATTTTTACTTTGAACAAATGTACATTGATGACTGGCTGAAAACTCTTTGTTTTTCTACCCACTCACATCTGCTCTTTATTCTCATCTGTGAAGAAGCTAAATATTCTCCCCCAATCCCCTGAACAACTCTCAAAAACCCCAAAAGAATTTTAGCAAACCTAAATGCTTAAACACCACAAAATTTTCTGTGTATTTTTACCAAGGTTTTCTCTTCTAAAATTATATATTTAAAAAGCAAAGCAGCTCTTCATTCTCCAAGAGTACCTGTAAATAAACACTGACTTTTCTGATGGCTTCAGTTAAAAAACAAAAACAAGTCAAAACCAAAAGCCAGCAAAGCCCACATAATACCTCTATATTCGTCTGCTCTTTCCATCTCCCAAAAATCATAACACGGAAAAAATGAAACATTTCGCTAAATCCCTAAAGCACTTTTCTTTCCTTCCTGTCTAGCAAACAGGAGGATTTACTAACTTTAAGCTGCAAGAATGAAGGAAGGACTTGAAACTGCATGGCATAGCACACGGGCTCCAGACTTTCCCAGGCTTCACTAAGTGAGCCTAGGACTCTTCAAGCTGTCTTCTAGACTCCTTCTGGCAGTATGAATCTTTCAGTTGTGCTGGCATTCTTCCCTTTACGGGAACAGTAATCAAACCTCTCAGAACCACAGCTCATTGATGAGGAGGCAATGCAGTACTTAGTAGGGATCAGAAATACACTGGATTGGTGGAAAGGAGATTATCTCACAGGTAATGCCTGCTGGAGTGCCTGGCAAGCTTGGTTAGGATTGGTTAGAAGAGTTCTAGCAATTGGATGGAAATAAATACTTGTGATACTGTAATTATGCACGCCAGTCTGCGCTTTACAGGCTGACAGGAAGAACACTGTCCAAAGCAGACTGCTGTAAATTTTCTAGATCAGTGTTTTGTCGTCAAGACTTTTCTTTGAACATAATCACAATTGTATTTTCAGATGAAAGTGAAACAGGAAAGTGGGATTGGGAAGATTCTGTTCTCTTTTTAATTAGCTGTTAAAGAAAAAATCTTGCCTACCTACAAAACACCATGGTCTCTAGGACAACACTAAAACTGGCAAAAATGTAGACTCTCTGAAAGCCATGGAACAGACCAGAAAAAGCAGTTAATTATTCACACCCTGCTTACAGCACGTAATCATCCTTCCCACTAATAGAGCATGCAGCTTCCTTTAGGGTCACTGAACTCCCATTAATCTTCAGAATCTGAAACACCAAAAAAATTCAGATGGTAACACTTCTGTAAACAGGAATAAAAATCATAACAGCCTTGCTTCACACTGTTCATTATCCCTGCTTATGTTACAAGGCATTATCACATCTTTATCTACCTTCCCTATTTCTAAAAGTGGGTAAGAAGCAGAAAAGGTGTCAAATATTTCAGCAGATAACAGGCTAAGGAAAAAGCAGTTCTGAATCTAAAATGATTTTTTACTTCATTTACTACCTTAGAAGACAAAACGGCCATAATATTTGCTGGGGTTGGTTTTTTCTTGCCATTTTCTCCTCAAAATTGCAGAAAAAATATTTTACGCTGTGTTGAAATAAAGGACACCAAGTATGAGTGCATTAAGGAATAAAATTTAAAAAATTAAAAGATACTTCCTTCAGTGATGCAAATATTTACAGTAATATGAGGAGTTTTTCTGTGACTATATTATGCAAAATGTTACTGCAACTATTCATCTAGGTTATCACAGTTGATACAAAACTGGGAGTATTGACTGATACAACAGAGGATTGTGTTGCCATGCAGAGGGACCTCAAGAAGCTGGAGAAACAAGCAGAGAGGAATCACATGGAGTGGAAATGCAGAGTCCTGCCATTGGGGGAGAAATAATCCTAGGCACCAGTATATGCTGGGGCTGACCGGCTGAGAAGCAGCCTGGGAGACGATGACTTTGGGGTCCTGGTGAGCAACACGACCACAAGAAAGCAATTCACTCTTGCTGCAAGGGTGGCCAGTGGCTGCCTGGGCTGCATTAGGAAGATGTTGCCAGCAGGTCAAGGGAGGTAATCCGACCCTTATCCTTAGCACTTGTGAGATGTATCTGCGGCGCTGGATCCAGTTCTGGACTCTTCAGTACAAGAATGATACAGACTTCCTGGAGCAAGTCCAACATGGGGCTGTGAAGATGATTAAGGGACTGGAGCATCTGACAGATGAGGAAAGGCTGAGAGACCTGCAACTGTTCAGCCTGGAGAAGAGAAGGCCCAGGGATTCTTATCAATGTGTATAAATATGTGATGAAAGGCACGAAGAAGAGGGAGCCAGGCTCTTCTCAGCAGTGCTCAGTGACAGGATAAGAAGACTGAAACAGCCGGAATTCCATTTGGTCACAACTGAAGACTCTTTTTACTGTGAAAGTGGCAAAGACTAAATGATTCCACGAGGTTTAATGTTTTCCCATTTATTCATAAATCTAGTCCAGCTATTCCACCATGCATGCCTTACTGCAGATTCAATTATAAAACCTTCACTCAGTTAAAAATTTCACCACATAACTCTTCCCAACAGTCAGGTCTTACGTACTTCCTACTCAAGGATCTTTTACTCTTTATTTTATCATCTTGTAAGCAATTGAATGTATGAAACAATAAAAACATAAGCAGAACTGATTGTTTTGGCTTCTAGACCAGGCTGCTGATATTTTTTGTCATGGAGAAACAAAGACTACACAAATTTTCCAATCAGACTGTGATTTGTTACTAAGCCAACTGAATGTCACAGTACTCACCACAGGCATTTTATCAAAGGTGCGAACAATGAACAGTTTATCTACAAATAAGCAGAAAATGTGACCTGTTGATATCATTTCAACATGTAATCACTAATTCTATTGAAAAAGTTATGAATATCCATTTCTACCTGCTGGATTTCTACGAATAAGCTCCACCTTATCTCGAAGAATATTAATTTGTCTTTCCAGCTGTTTGTTCAATTCTACTTGTGTCTCATATCTGGTTTTCCACTCATTATCTGAAAAACAAATACAGAATTATTATATTTCCCAGATTAGTTAATGTCATTTTCAGCAAAAGCATTTTTATAAAACTGTTCCTTTTAACTAACTGGAGACTCAGAAAGTCTCCACTTAGTAATCCTCATAATAAGAATCTTTGCATATAAAAGAGCTTGAAAATATAAATGAGGAAAATTTTCACTAGACTTATTGTGGTCAGAATATTAGCCAACTCTTGTGAATTCATATTATTCATAGTTTCATTAATAATTAACAAAAAAAAAGCTACCATGGCCACACGTAGTATTCCTTAATTTCACATGAGAAGCACCACAGCTATAATAGTCATGTTTGAAAAGTGAAAACTTAAATTTCTAAATAAAAATTTGAGCCCCTGTAAGTCCTTCCCAAAAGAATTATTTTTCTGCGTTTCCTAATCAATTAGAAAGACTGTTGTAATTCACTTACCTTCCTTTTCAACACTGTTAACACTTTTTTCCAGTTCTGTTACAGTGTTTCTCAGTTCAAATATTGAGATTTCAAGCATCTGTCTGTGGTATTAAAAGAAGTCAATAAATTGCTACAATAGCCAATAAATGACTCTTGTACTAGTCCTATTATTGAAATCAGAAAAAAATAGATCAAATATATTTTCAGAAGAAGTATCTATTGGTCATTCCTACAGAATTACATTACCTTGTCCACTCTTAAATTATTTTTCTCCATGGATACTACAGTGCCTTTAAAACAATGAAGCAGTTTTACTTTGTGAATAAAATTATTTCCATAAAAACCCAAGATAGACATTTCCTAAAATACAATAATTTTCTAGTAGATTATCAGAATTAAAAAAATGTAGAAGGGACATTGACCCTAATTTTTCATCTAAAAGAAGATGCCCAATGAGTATGTTTTTTAAAACAAGAATATGCCTGAGAGATGTGTTATTTGAAATTCTGAATTAATTCTTCATTTTGACTCACTGCTCAATGATTAATAGTAATTTTCTAAATTGTACCCATATCAAAACCAACCAAAACAAACCATGTTTTATGACTATCAGAAAAGAAAGTGAGTAATTAAAGTAAGATGAGTGCTAAAAAAAATGCAGGAGTCAAAGCCACCATTTTTTTCAGTACCTTAAACTTAATATTGTAGGAAAATATATTTTTGCCCTAGAATTAATCCTGTATACTGGTCAGCCAGAAAACTAAAAAGTACCATGAAAACCAGGCTCTTTTTTCCTTGGAAGGTATGACCAGAAGCAGAAGGTAGCAGCAGACTTTGATGAGAGCACAACCCACCTGCATGCATCAGTCAACGTGCTGAGTGACTCTCATCCTTCAAAGTGGCCAGACAGTAGTTTAGTGTCTTACAATGATTCCTATGATCTTGATCACATAAAGAGCAAATTACTGGTAAGTTATTGACCATATTCATGCCAACAGCCTGGTTCTTTGAGGAGATGTCTATGGAGAAATGCTCCTGGCTGTGAGATCCTGGGAAGTCAGACCACACCGGGATAGGTGCAAGCAAAACACAATGCACCAACAGTCAAAAGCAGTTTGTGGATTTGTCCTTTAAAGTTAAGTTTGGAAGGCCAAAATTTTAAAAAAACAGTCAGTGGTTCTTGGGTACCTCCATTTTTCAGTGCCCAAATTGAGATATTCCAAAAGAACTGAGAACCCAAACCCGACAAAGAAGGCCCTTTGGGAAATGCCTTACAATACCAATACGATGATTGATGTCTTTGAAACCTTAACCTCGTTCATTAAAACATGCAAGAGAGAAAATTATTAGGCTGCAATATTTGGGGGGGGTGGGGTGGTGTTGTTGGGTTTTTTTTTATAGGAGAGCTTCCACTGTCAACACGGATATTCATTTTCTGAACAAGTGCATGAGAAATGCTCTTCAAGTAGTTACCCAACCTCTGAGAAATCAAAGCTCTGATGACAGAGATTTATTACTGAGAAATTGCATCACCTCTTGCACTCCTTGTGCTCACATTCAGTTGATGACGTCTTTTCATAGCTTGAAACAACAGATTTTAACTGCAAGCTGCAGAAGCAAACCAACTGATCATAGGGAGTTGAATAGGTAAGCTTGTACTAAGGAGGGCTGAAGAGCTGAAATCACAAAGAAATATAAAGAAGAGTAATTTAAGGTAAGGTTTTCAGTGAAAGAGGCACACTGAGGAACAGTAGGACAGACCTCTTTGAATGGCAAGGGAGAGCTGGGGCTTCCAAGCCCTCCCTGCTCCATTGCTCTTTTTGTCTCTACCAACATTAAATTGGACGGGGCACACTGGCAAAGAAATAATGTCAGCACTGGTAACTTGCTAGAGACAAAAAGGATAAGGTGAAACTCAGCCAAAGATAGCCTTGAAACATGACTCAGAAACTTAGATGTAGGAAAACCAAAGGAAATCTGATTGCTGCTGCCTGTCTTCTCCCACTCCAAATAAAAGAGGCAGATGGCTTGGAAGAAGAAAGACAAAATCTTACTACATTGCTGCTATCATTTCAACACAAATAGGTAAGGTTTCTGCAAAGCAGATTTTTATCAACTTCTCAGAGCTTAGAAAAGAGGAAATTATGATGACAGTGAGTGCTAAAATGGGATTTTTGAAAGGAAATAACAGTGAAAATTAGAAACAGTCAAAGCCGTAACCAGAGCTGCACCGTATCAAAATGAAATTGTTTTCCTTTTCAAAGAAATCTTAACTAAGTGCTCAGATACAGAGGGATAACACAGGAAGAATGAGTTCTTTAAATCCAGTGTTTTCAATTTTCAATTTCTGTTACCATTCCAAGACTATATGCAAAATTTCTTTCATTAGATTTTATTATGCTTTCTGCACAAATTAACAAAACCGGAAGCCAAATTCCAATTATATTTTGTTCTGATGAATACATGTACAGAAGCAGTAAACGGTCAGGTGTCACACTGTATTGCTACACTGACAGAAAGTCTTTTTTCCATGTGGCAACAGAAACCAGTTGTTAAAAATATATATAATTGTTATTAAACATTTAATACTCCAGTAGCACCCAAAATGCATCCAGGGTGAAACCACTCTATTTTAGTCAGTGAATATTCAGTAAAATGCAATCCCTGCCCTGACAGAGAAAGGATGTAGAAACAAATCCCTTCAAGGAGCTTGTTAAATCTATCTGTGGTTTAATGTATCAGAGTATTTTGCATTTCTGGAGTTACTTCTAATAGTGATAGGAAGTGAAGGTCATGCGATGTATCTGTTAGCGTGAATTTAATGCAGCTATGTATAGCTGCCTGCCTGCCCAGAAACTTGGTCTGTGCTTAGAGGGACTGCACTGCCCTTTTTACCTGCAACCTCACGTGTTAAACATAATTAGACTATTCAGGGCCTATAAATCTTCTCCATGTCAATGGACAATTTACAGTCATCACAGAAGAAAGCCTGTAAATCCTGAAACCTCACATTTAAGTCATTATGAGAACCTAACAACATCCTTGCATACCTAGCATAATAAAAAAGCTCTTGTGAAGAAAAGGAAAAAAACCCGTGCAGTTCAGATAAGAATGCTCTGACTGAAACTACAAAAGATAAAAAAAAAGCTAAATTTCTTTTTAAGGCTGTCTACAGGTGTTATTTTACTTGACAATGGCAGCTACTTAGGATGAAAACCATTTTCCTGCACATTTTGCTACCCAGGTCTGGATATCTGGAACACGTATCAGGCAAAAGCATGCCTGAAGCAATTTTCTATACTGGAGAGAGAAACTCAGGAGAAAACCCTGGAGAAGCTCAGGGCAAGTCATCAGTTCTAGGACATCAGCTCTATAATATGGCAGACCTTTACTGAGTCCTGCATAAGACGAAATGCACAGGTGCCTTCAGAATCTATGAACAAAGCAGAAACAATATTGCACAGTGCAGAGGCACAACATGGAAGAGTACACACACTATTGAAAGCTATGGACTCCTGACACAGCCAGCAGTGTGCTGGGAAAATGCTGCAGCTTTCCTGGCAAGGAAAGCCACAGGAAGTGAAATCTCACGAGCTGAATTAACATACAATTCCATCAACATTGCTGAGTAGCTGACATGCATAAATAGATGTCTTTAAGACCTCTTTGTCTAATAAGAAGTACACTGCAGTATTATATGCCTTCTCTCTCTCTCTCCCAGAAGCACTTACCATGACATTTCCCGATCAGAATGTGTACTGAATCTTGATCACAACAATTCAGAGTCAGATTCAAGCTGACTTTCACTAGTCAGAAAAAATTTTGAAAGATTTCACGGTACTACATCTACAATCACTGAGAATCAGTAGGTACGTTAGAACCCTTATGGACATGGATGATTCAACTTATTCCATGAAGTAAAAATCTCTTCTTCATGACTGCTAAATGAAAGTAGTAGGTGGCCTGTTAGCAAACTGCCTAATTGGCACAATAATCAGATATGCCAGTAAAAAGACAGCAAGAGTGAGATGGCAGTGAAGGAATGCAGACTTCTATCTGCAAGCCAGTCATCCTCAGCTTGCTTTATACCCAAGGGAGAGAAACTGGCACCTCCTAGGGTGTGAGTCATCTCATGCTAGAACAGCCAGGCAAAGTAGGTCAGATGAATCACACCTCCAAAAAGCCTTTCTGTACTCATTGACTATACATGCCACTGGTTTAGATGGGGATGTCTAATAAGCCTGGTCATTGGCAATTAGGCTGAATAAATAACTCCTGGGAAATAGACAATAATATTATTTTCTATTTGCACACAAAGGAAATAGCTGTAGAACCCACCTGGAGCTGAAAGTCTTCTACTGTCACGCCATCATAAGAAAGGTTTTTATTAAATATATATTTTGCCTTTATCCATAAATAAGTCACCGCAACTCAACTTTTTACCTGAACACCAATAATATCAGGATCGTGTGTCAGGTAAAAGAACTGGTGCATGCAGAGGATAACAGATCTATTTACCCTGAGACACTACTAAGTCAGGAGACTTATTGAAGGTTCATATGCTTAAATGGTGGTGCAAGTATGTCCAAGCTCCTTTTTGTGTCATTTTGAAAACACAAGGTGCCATTTTGACTCTGTTAATATTGGGTTTTCCCATTCCATTTATGAATGAACATTTTATAAAGTCCACAACTGCAGGACTAGTTTGAAGATGTCTGCAGCTCAGACACTGGAACAAACATTGTTCAGGTGAAAAATCAGTATGAATAGAATGCTTGAAAAAAGTATGCAAATGTAAGTACTAAGGGTCTGAATTAAGGCAGCACAGGAGCTTCTGACATTTCCCGTTTTCATTTATTAACACTCAAAAGGCAATCATGTTTAACACAGAGAAAAATGTGTAACTTCCTAAGCAAACTGGGGAAAAAAACAATCCCACTAGGCATGAGCATCAACAATTATCACAGCACTGAAATGACTCCTGCTTAAGCAAGGGGACTGACAGCTAACAGGAACAAGTCCTCATCCCTGCAAACTGCAATGCAAGATACCATACCTTCCCTGGAGGTCTCTGAGATATTTACTGACAGTAGAGAAGGTGAAATCCAGCTTTCCACTTTTACTCAACATTGTGGAAAGAAGTGTGCATAAAGAGCACTTCATTGTCCATTTTATACATCTTCCCCCAGCAAGGCATGCACCCATGTAAAGGCCTTCTCTGTTTTTCCACCAGTGTGGTTTTCCATCCCAGTGTACTGGGCTTGCCTTGGACACATTTCATTCTCCCTGTCGTAGCTAGTATGGGACTATGTTTTGGCTTTGTGATGAAAACTGTGTTGCTAGCACAGTGATGTTTTGGTTACTGTGAACACTGTTTATACTGTGTCAAGGCCTTTTCTGCTCCTCACCCCATGAGTAAGAGGGCTGGGGGTGCACAAGGAGTTGGGAGGGGACATGGCCGGGACAGATGATCCCACTGACCAAAGGGATATCCCATACCACGTAATGTCATATTCAGAAACTAAAACTGGGGCGGTAGGGCTTGCTGGGACTGCCTTGCCTCGGTAAAGGCATCGGTCCACTGGGGGTGAGCACCTGGGGGGTTTTGCATTATTTGCTTTTCTTAGGTTTGTTTCCTTTTTTTTTTTGTTCTTTTTTTTAATTATTAAAGTGTCCTTGTCTCAACCCGCGAATTTTCTCACTTTCACCCTTCCTTCCTTCTGTCGCCCATCCCACTGGGAGAGAAGGGAACGAGCGGCTGTGTAATGTGCAGCTGCCTGCCGCGGTTAACCACGGCAGCCGGCCCTATCTTCCTTTTCGGCTGACATTATTTATCCTGCTTCTTGGGGCTCCTCGTGCCACTCCCATCCCTTGGGCCAGCCCTTCGCAGTGCCCCGCCGAGGCAGCCGCGCTGCCAGCGCAGCCGGGCCGCGCTGAGGGGGCTCCGGGCAGCCCCTGGGCCCAGCCCGCTCCCCCCCGCAGCGGGGGCAGCCGCCATTTTGCCGCAGGGGGGCGGCGGGAGCCCCGCACGGGCTGTGCTGCGGGACCGCTCCCGGAGCCTTCGCGGGGCCGGCCGGACTCACTGCTTCCGCCTCTCCCGCCCCAGCTCCAGCGCCAGGCGCTCCGGCTCTGCCGCCCGCCGGCCGCCGCCTTCCCCCATCGCCGCTGCCGTCGGCGCCCGCCCCGCTCGCATCCCCCGCGTCGCCGGCGTTGCCCGGGGTGATGGCTGCGAAAGGCCGGCGGAGCCGCAGGGAGCGTCGCACTGGAGCCACCCCACCTCCCGCTCGGGCTCCCTTTTCTCCGCAGCACCCGCGGCTCTGCCGCTGCCCAGGGAAAGCCGAGAGGGGAGACGGGGCCGGGCGGCACCAGCATCCCCTACCGCCCGGCCCTGACGGGCGCCGCCCCGTCCCGTCCAGCCGCGTTTGCCGCGGCGCTCGCCCGCCGCTGCTGTGACGGCCCGCGTTTGAAGGGGCTGTTCTGTCCTCGGTGCAGCGAAATGCTCAGCATGTGGCTCGGGCAGCACCACAAACGGATGGGGAAAATAGGTACAGCTTTGGCCCAGTTACAGAGTTTTGATCGTGTAGGTTGAACTATGTGCTGAGCTTTTCATGATCTAGGGAAACACAAATGTGTGCAGATTTTTTTAAACATTTCTGCTGCATGGGACGTAGCACGATTTTAAATAAGTGCTGTGACCCACATGTGAAGGCAGGCGCAGTGCAGTGAAGCCTGGCCTTACAGGGTTCCCAGCCCGTCTTTTAGCACTCGATAAGTGTGATCTGTGCTGTGCACAAATCAGTGTGTATGTCCTTAACTTGAGACGGAAGAGTTTAGAATAATCGGCCTTAATCATCATCACTGATCAAGTCAATGGTGTTAGTCAATATATACTGGAAAATATTTTAATTACCTTATGTTGGTCTGGATTGATGCCTAAAAATGTTTGATGCTGCATTTTTCAAACAAGGAATTTTGGATCAGTTCACGGGTTTCTCAAGGTAAATCTTTATGGGGTGAGTTAATCAGATTAATTCTGCAAGAGTGGTATCACCTCTGTCAGGCTCTCCCTGTCACCTTCTCTGGCTGCTTCAGTGCCAGCTCTTGACATTTGTGTGACTCTTCAGTGAGCCAGTACAGCTCCTGAAACACTGAAAACTTACATCAGGGAAAAAATGTTTAATGTTCTCAGTTTCTGCTGGTTGGTGATCTGAAGTGGCTCACCAGCTGCAATATAATGATCACTAGAGGAACTTTCGGTTCACTTTCTCAGGAAGGAGGTGGACTGTAATTCTCCTTTACTGATGTATTATGAAAAAGGGTATGGTTTTCTCAGTTCAAGTAATTCTGTTGCATGAGTAGCCAGGCAAATGCCATAGCCCTAACACTTGCTGTGTAACAGAGGCACTGCTTTAAAACATAGGTTATGTATTACCATTACTTTAACATAGCCTAAACCTGTATTGCCATCCACAAGTCAGTCCTGAAATGTTGTGAATTGTAATCCTAAAGTGGTAGTGTGTCCTGTTGGAATTGCCCAATCTAATGCTTCACTGATACTGCAACAGCAGGATCTAATGACTGGGAGTAGAACAGTAGGATGGAGAGTGGGAAGCTTGATTCTAAGAAGAAAAAGTAATTTTAATTACACTTGTCTGATATATCATAGAGCAGGAGATGATTTTTGAGTCTCAAGTTATAACTGATGCTATCAGCTAATCAGTGAATTATCATCTTTGGTGTGGGTTGAATTCAGAATTATCTGATATAATTTAATCAAGAAACAAATTTAGAAGAGTGCTGCATTGTAACTGCATCTAAATTCAGCTGCTCACTTTGCCTTCGTGTTTTATTGAATGCTACCTTTTTAAGAGTCATATTGAAAACTCATTTTATAACAAACCAATAATTTAAGTAATGACTTGGACCTAGGTTAGCATTCGTAACTCACTGAGTGTACTGAATATTAACAGCAAAGGTTTTAATCAGTAACCGTTTTTCTTGTTACCAGTTTTTGTGAACAATTGCTTCAAGATTAATTTAACCAGCCTGATGAATTGTTCTCAATAGGTGGGCACATTCAGAAAGCTCAAAAAGAGCCCTGGAATCACAAGGAAGCCTGAGAACAGAGGACACATGGGAATTGAGGGCTGTATCCCAGCCCACACTGTACTCTCTGCCCCAGGGGACTTTTATTTGACCTCCTCTCCAGGATACTTTCAGGTCCCACCCTCACCCAGGGATTACTAGGTGTCTTAACCAGGTAAGCTCTCAGGAGCCAGGTCACTGTGGACATCAGGATGAGCCCAGACCACACAGGTTGGGTGGGCACAGTGCAGCAGGGCTAACTGAGTGCTTCACCTGATGGTTTGGGAACTGGAGTGGGAGAAAAGCAAAAGTATCTTGTGGACTGATGTCTTGTGTGAGTGTGTAAAACTTCATCAATATTTTTAACAATCACAGCAGTAACATAAAACAACGCATGACAACTTTCCTTTATTTCTTTATTCCAGATAAATCGGTTAAAATTAGATATATGGACACCACTAAAGGCATTATCATTGTTTTAAGGCTTTTAATGGGTTTTTTTTGAGATCAAAAATTTTAGTAAGAACAGTTAGGAAACTTGGTCACAACACAATGTGTTTTGAAAACAGATTTTTATACTTAAACATGTAACTTCAGATTATGTGAAGGCATTAAACAGCTAGTTACTTAAAAGCAAGGTAGACCAGTTGCTGAAGGCATAAATTAATTTTTACAAAGAAATTATTTCTGTAGCACCAGTAACTAAGGTATGATGAAGGCTGTGTGGGCAAGGGGAAACTTGTGCATGTTGAATATTTTGACTTTACCAAGGACCTTGATGTAGTCTGCCACAGTACTTTTATAGCCAAATTGGTGAGTTCTAGATTGGTTAACTGGGTCATATGGTTGCTGGAAAATTGGCTTGAAGTGTGGTGATCAGCAGTATGGCTGCTTGACTCTGGGCTCAATACCTGAGCCAATACCCTTAATTCCTGACTGACAGCCTGGAAGACTGAGCACTCGCTCAGCAAATTTGATGATGCAGATGAGCTGAGAGGAGCGGTTTGTGTGCAAGAGGAAAGGGTGACCATTCACTGCTGGGTTCATGGCCTGGAGAAGCCTAATGAAATTCAACAAAAAATAAGTGCAAAGCCTAATATCTGTCATGGGTGAAGTCCATGGATCAATACAGCTGGAGCAGTGTCTAGAATGCAATGTTGTAGATGACACAGGCTCCCTGGTGAAGAAGCTGCCATGAGCCAGCAACAGCTTGCAACAAACAAGGCTGAAGGGCCCCTGGGCTGCCATAGCAAGGGCATGGCCAGGAGCCTGAGGGAGGTGGTTCTTCCACTCCGTTGAGCACAAGCTTGAAGTGCTTAGCTTTCAACTCCCAAACAAGTCCCAAGGGCTGCATTAGGTCAGCAACTTGCTTTTGTTCAGGCTGGAGAAGAGAAGGCATAAGGAGAGCTTAGTGGTGTTATCAGCTATGTAACATGAAAGTGTAAATAAGATTGAGAAGCCAAGGTTTCCTGCAGTGTGCATGATGGAAGGATATGCAATAGAGTGCGTATATATGGTGCATTTATATGCACCTGAGTGCATATAAACATGTTTGGCTTAGCATGTGTGGCAGTGCAGGTGGCTGCAGCCACCCTGACCTCTGAACATACAACCGAGCCCACAATGCAGTGGTCATGCACCGAAGTTCAATGTCTCACTCCGAGGTTAGGGTGAGAACCTATAAGCCCCCAGTTCTGTGATCTGCATAGTTTTGTATGGTTGGTTCATGTTTTCCCCTCCCTGTTCTATGTATAAGTTTGTTAATATTCATTTTCCTCAAATTAATATGTGTAAGGTCTAGATAGTTCTGTCATACGCAACACCCCATTGGTTCCTTCCCCAAGTCCCTCCTTTGTCTTAATCCCATTGGTTCCCTTGCTCTCAACCCCGCCTCCTGCCCAGTATCCCATTGGCTGCATCCCTTATCCCCGCCTTTTCTACCCCCACTAAAATCCCTGGACACGTTCAGATCCTCCTGTCTTCGTCCCCATCCTTTCACCTCAATAAATCTTTTGCGTGGAACCTATACGAAGAGTCCCCTCTCTCTACTTCTTTGCCTCTGCCTGCACACCCTCCATCCAGGCCAGGAGTAGCTCCCTTGGGTGAGGAGCTCATCCCCTCCTGCGTCCTCCCTTTGTGTGTGTGCCACCAAGGACCAGTCAGGTTGCAGCTAGACCTCCAGGCTCCTTTTGTGGCTAGCGTGCAGCTGTACCTGACAAGTATGGGGGAAATATTGACCAGAGTCAAGCTGGGCAAACGTTGCCCAGAGGGGCTGTGAAGTCTCCATTGCTGGAGATAATCACAAGAGCACAATTGGATCAGAGTACTGTGCTCCAGGCTGGACCAGTTTTGAGCAGGAGGTGGATTACACACCTGGGGGTCCCTTCCAACCCACACCATTGTGTGGTAAGCTGGTCAGCATGTTTTTTGTAGTACAAGGTAGGTTTACCAGTTCTTTTTAAAGGATGAGAGATTTAGTCAGGGAATGTTAAAAATAGACTATTCCAAGTTGGTTTTAAACCAGCATTAAACAAACCAACAAAAATACCCTTGGAATCTAGAGGAATCCATTCAAATACAGGGGTTTAGACTTGAAATAAGAACAGCAGGTTTTATCTACACAATGATGAAAATGCCAGAGATGGCAGTAGCTTAGAGATCATTAAAAGTAACCATCTCAAGACAAGATTTGAGACCAATACTGTAGCAGAGAAGACTTTGAATAAATTTGGAAATAGGAAGGCCTTAGGAAATCAGGTAGTAGTTCATGCACTACACAGCTTAGTAAGACTTCTAGGACTGCCATATATCAAAAGATGTTCAGTGTTCAAAGAAACAAAACCAAGCTGTGAACAGAAAGCCAGCCTAAGACAGGAGGTTTGGGGAGCTTTAATATATAAAAGAGAGAGCTGAGATAAAGCAGTAAATGTGAGAAAGTTGTTGTATATGGTAGAGGAAGGGGGGAGAAGCCTATGGAGTTGCTACCCTGAGCCCAGGAAGTGGCAGGTGAAGCAAGGTAAGTTCAACAGCATCATACTCCCAGCTGTGAAAATGAAAAAACAATGCAGAAGGGAAGATCATGCATTTATCACATTACAAACTGTAAAATGGGGTATGCATCATTAAAAAAATAGTTTTCATCCATTTTGAAATACTGGATACACATGAAGAGAACAACAGCAGGTTGAGCAGGACACCACTACTTGCTTGATACATTTAAGTGTTTGTTTCCTCAGTGTGTTCCAACTTGGTCTCTTGAAGACTGTAACACCTTGATCTGAACTGTTGTTTTAATACAACTTTTTGTTTTGACAGTTTACAGACAAAACTAAAGGGTATGAGCTATATGCAAAACCTCAAAATGGGAGGGAGAAAGAAGATACAAATACCTATATAACCCTCTTGTAAATACACTTCATAGCAACAGAAATGCTTTTGCTGGTGTCAGGTCTTCATCAGTCTTTAACTGGTTACACAAGCTGGCAAGGGCAGACTATAGTAACAGAAACTGTTGCAGTGTACTTTGGATGGAACTTTTTAGTTTGAAATATTTTAAGCTCTAGTTGATGAGCTTGTTTATACTATAGATAAACACCAATACTGCTACTTTAGTACTTCTGAAGAAGTCCTAGTTTTTCCACTTATGGATCCATATAGTAGCTGAGTATCATAACAACGTCAAGCATAGATTAGCCAATTTTATCTTTATTTTCATAAATCAAAGTTACACTTCAAGTGGTTAGATCCTTTCTTTCATATTTCTCACCCTAAGCATACACCTGCAGTAGCTACCACAAAATATGCACCTATTACCATCCTGACAGACTGTATTTGTTACTGTAGTTTTTCAATCTTCTACCAAGTATCACTTGCCAACAATAATTTTTAGTTATTTTCTCCATTTACATGAAATGGAGATAAACTGTAAATTGTTGGCATTCTGTCTGTTGCAGGTCCAGACAATATTAGAATGTGCAGCAACTCTAAAACTCAATAGTGAAGTGTTAAATAAGTAGCAGTGTCAAAGCATCTCAAGGATTCGGCATACTGAGTTATTTTACACTGTGCTACAGATGACAAATCTACACAGTAGTGTCTATTCAACGTAACTCTGCATGAAAAGTGTTTGTCTTCATAGTCTTTTTAAAGACTTCACACCCTTGTGCAACTATGAATTTAATGGAATAAAAATGATGACCATTAGAACTATTTGTTCAAACATTAGGAGTCTTCCATTAGGACGCCATGATATATAATCTGAATTTTTTGTGGATTGCCTGAAAAGTACAGAATGCATAGAATTTCCTAGTGCTCTCTATAGAATATTTTCACAGAAAAAATAATTAGGCAAAACCATACTTATCCTCTCTACATAAAAACCTGAATTTCAAAGAATCTTTGTATATTCCTTATGGAGTCAACTGGAAAATTAATTTTTCTAGACCTGTAAATACTCTCTATTAGAAGAAATGCTTGGTATCTTTGGTTTACTTATACGCTGAATGAGAAAAAAAAGTCTGAAAGGGAATGACTGCCTAGTTACCTGAGGTTCATCTTTCATTTCTCCTAACATGAACTTTGGAGAAGGACAGCTGTTTTGTAGGTGAAAAGAGAAATTCTCTACAAAACAATGAAACATAATGCTTACTTTAGTAGTGCATATTAAATAAGACAAGGCTGGATTAGTAAAAATAACTCTTAAGGATAGTTATAAAACCAAAACTGGTAATTTTACTTGTTCCAGAATTAGTAATCCTACTCTTTCTGTATTACCACCTTCTTTATAAAGTGTTACAAAAATATTCACAATAGTATTTCATATTAATCTATTATTTCATATATTATTCTGAAAAAGTGCTTAAAGAGGCAAGTATATGAACTGCAAACTCATATCCTTCCAGTTGCCTAAAGCCCTGATCCAGTTGTTTAAAGCCCTTGTTCAGTACAGAACAAGGAGTTGACAACTTTCATTTTTCCTCCTACAAATGCTCTTCCTACTTTTACATTTTCCTGTCATATTAAGTAACAGTTGCTGGAAAAGTACAGTGTGACCTGTGTTCAATCTCAGATGAGCAATGTAGTTACTTCTAAATAGGATGTTTCATCTCTAATGTAAGGCTTTGAGAAATATTTAATTGCTTTCATTTTTTACCCTTCTTCTCATTATCCAATACTTTATATTCATCTAGCACAGCATGGCCGGTTTCCTTTGCAGTTCTCTTTACAACAGATTTGATACCAATATGTTCAATGTTAAATGCTGTCACACCAACATTGATTGCAGAATTCATAGCGTTGTCTGTAGCATGGCCAGCATCCTCTCCATACCTAAAGAAAGAGAGCAGTTTTGTAGGTTTGTATACTTACTATTTTAATCTTCACTGGAATTTTTTGAAAGCAGAAATTCAGGCATTACCAAGAACAAATAATAAGCACAGTGCACAAATGTCTGAAGAATAAAATTAGAATTTATGAAGCCATTTGAGTAAAGGCTGCTCCTCCATCAGATCAATTGCTCTTTGAAAATACCAATATGCCTCTACTCTTTTTCTTCAAGAACCGTTTCAGTCTTTCTCCCTTTTCCCCCCTCTAATTTTGAAGAGTAGAAAACTTATCTATAGAATGATAAGAAGGGAGGGGAGAGAAGTTTTGTGCAATAACCAAAGATTCTTTTTCACCTAACTTCTTAGGTAAAATTCCTATACCCTCTGTATAGAAAGCAAACTATCCTGGGCTGCATCCAAAGCAGCATGGCCAGCAGGGCAAGGAGGGGATTCTGCCCCTCTGCTCTTCCTTCTCTTACGAGACTCCCACCTGGAGTGCTGCATTATACAAAACCCCAAAAGGCTAAGCAAAACTATCTTGAGGACACAATGAAAATTATGAAGAGATAAAAACCTTTGGTCTCTCCTGTGGGCTGTGAGTCCAACTTCTTTATGCTTTAGTGGGCAAGTTGGCAGTCTCATACTAATGACTCAATTGTGCACAGAGAACACAGTGAAGGAGGACAAGAGTACAGTGAAAGCAGTAACTCCAACTGTTCTGGGTAGCCAGACATTTCCCCAGAGAGCACTGTATCAGAGAAACCAGGCCAAAGGGAAGTATTCTTGGTAGCATCAGAGTTACATTTTCCCTGTGCTTGTTACAACCAGAGGTTCTTTGAGGACCTCAAGATATGGCTAGAGAGAAGCAAAGAATATCAAAGAATCCAAAAATCTGTAATATATCAGTACGGCAGCCAGAGCATGTGGCTGGAACTAACGATGAAACTGAATAAAAAGAATTTGTGGGCTTTTTGTTTTGCTTTTAATTCTCTGATAGAGCAACAGCCTTGAATCATCAACATCAGATTTGTAGGTCACAGAATTAATCTCACAGCAGAAGTATTTGTCCGATTAGTTTGTCAATTCGATTATTTTCACCTCAGGAACATCATAAGCCAGAATAGTATCAGTAAAGTAAGTAACTTCTTTTAAAATAAGACTGTAGCTTATCCAATGCTGTAAGACTAACAACTTCTTAATGTCTGATAACTAATTTTTTAGTCTGCCTGTCTGAATTGCGTAATTTTAACTCTTCTTTTTTTTATACTGTGCAGATATATACACTGTATTTATTTAAACAGTTTTTAAAAAAGGTAGTAGCATGGGACTTTGGCAGAAATATTACTTCTGAAGCTACATTTTTCCCCAATTCCAATCAACATGCATATGATGAGCATCTCTTTAAAATTCCATCCACAAAGGTACTGCAGCTAAATTTTAGCCTTTTTTTTTTTTTTTTTAATTTAGAGACACTGATGGTGCTCCTTTAGCTTTGTTTCCATTAAGTGGCATTTAGCTCATTCACTGGTATTTTGAGTGGCAGAAATCTTTGTCACTGAAATAAAAAACAGCTTGCAAGAGGGAGATTATGTAGAATTTTAATATAATTATAAGGATGGATTTTAAAGATTACATATAAAATATTTTCAATCATACTGCAGTTAGCTGCAACAGGTAGTTACTTAATGTTTTTCACTCTTAGTGTCTGTTGTCTGCTGATCTCTGTATTTCCTATCTTTGTATCTAAAACAAAAACATTAATGTGAATTTATGTGAAATGAGTACCAGTACAATTCCTCCTGACATTCCTACTGCAAACAAACATCAGCAATAAACCACAACTGACTGGAACTTTGCTATTTGGCCTCCTATTTGAAATGCATCACAACACAACCCTGAATGCCAATCTGCTTAATACTGTATGCTGATGTTTATCTTGTTACCATTGGCTTGTAGCCTGTATGCACTTTCAGCAATCCTTTTAATATCTCTTTTGCTACACTTATCACCAATTCCATTTAAACTGCTTGCTTTTGCTTACTCTTCACATTCTATTAAATCTACTGCCCTTTTTGTGAGGGGTGCATTTCATGTTTCACAGTAATTTCAATATATTCATTTATTCTCCATAGCATCTTCAGTACATGCATACAGCTTTCATCTTTCCATCATTTTAGTAACATAATCTTAATCCCAAATGTTACTGTCCTCTTCCCCCACTATCTTTTTCTAAGAACATTTGTATTTTGCAAGTTGAGGCTATTCTATTATTGCTATATACGCCTTAGATTTCTTTACAAAATTTTCTTTTTTTGTATCTCCTCACTTTAGCCAAACCTGCTGACAGATGAGGTTCTTTCATTTTTCATAAATTTAGCTAAGTTTGCATAAATTCAGGATTAGAGTTGAGAGGCTTAAACCAGTAATTTTTTTCATAATGGTATTATACCACAGAGCAAAGACATAAATCTGAGCATTACTTGTAACACAGCCTGAAGCTGCAATACTTCTACAAAGAACTAGAAAAATACTTCCTACAATCATTAAGTTGTTTCAGATTTTTGCATACAGGAGATGCTCATTACTGTGCAGTTACCACCTTATCACATGCCACATTACATAACTACAGCAAAGCAGGTATTTCAGTTAGATTCCCTACACTTTCATAAGCTTTTTTTCTGCCAGTATTCAGACACAACAACAGTGTGCTGTAGAAGATGAAAACAATAAAAACATAACTTACTTGTATTTGACCGTTTTTACAGTCTCAGTTGAAACACTTTTAGCAATGCACTTCGCTGCACTTTCTAAACCTTGCCACACTGTCGAAAACCCTGTAGAAACAATCAGCTTATTGGAGTTGATACCATTAAAAATACACAATTTTAAAAAGTGTAAGGAATTTTTACTACCTTGAACTCCACTTGCTGCTACAACCAGAGCACCATCAAAAGTAGATTTTCCATCTTTATCTTTCTTAAGGGATTCTGGAACTAATTTGCTGCCATGCTTCTTCACATGTGGAGCCAGCTCCTTTCCGACACAGCTCGCTATAGAACACACCCCTTCAACTACCATAAAACAAGAATATGCAAATTATTTAGTAAGAACATAGAACATCCTTCTTTAAAGATCTTTACTCATAATTAAAAGGAAGATTCACTGAAGACATGAGTGGTGCTGTTATTTAAATATGCTTATTTGTAAGACTGACTTTAATCCAAATGTAAGTGCCCAACTGATACAGAGCAACCTTATTTTTCAAGTTCTACACAGCTCCAAATCCTAAGAAACAAGTAAGGTTGGCCTTGTGGCTAAAAAGTGCCTTAAAAGAAATACATACACATCTCACAGTCAAAGTTCAAGAAACTGTTTCCACTGCTTTATTATCTCCAACTTGCAGATACCGAACAAGCTGCTGCTTTCCTGACTTGTCTTCCATAGAAGTCTTTCTTACAAGCATTCCAGATCTTCAAAGTAGTTTTGTAACATCAGCACAATTTACTTTTAAACTTGGATGAGTCACCAGACAGTAAATATAAATATTATATGCAAATAAGTAACAAAATGAAGTTACTGAGAGCTGTTAGGGTTGCCAGGCACCTCTGAACACCAGGCCATTTCTATCTTGATATTTATACATAGTCCAATAGACTTGTTTCAGGTTTGTGTGTTTAAAAATATGCACACACACATCCTCTCGTGGTACTGTATGTTAGTAACCAGTGAGAGCAGAGCTTTTAAAATACGGGGTTATCGACTTTAAAAAAAAAGACACCATTTTGAATTAACTGTCTAAAACTTTCAAAAGCATGTCAAACTTAAGACTGTACAGACTATTCTTTTAGGAAAGAAAAGGATATCTCAAGGCCAACTAATATGTACTAGTCCTAAAGCATATCTCTTGCAGGAGGTAACTACACACAAACTACTGATCTCTGGATTTTATCAGGTCAGTACCTCCTCTAGTTTACCGGCTAGAGAAACCAGCTTGCATTTTATGAAGTTTTTATTATTTAAGGCAAAAATATTCTATGAGATGGAAATTTTTTACCTAAGAACTGGCTGACTTTCACAGCTCCTCCAGTAGCCTGTTTTGCTACATGAAGTCCCTTTGCTACAGTTGGGTTGACTTCCACAGGCTTTTCTTCTGGTTGAATGTGCTCTCGCAGTTTAGAAGCTCCTTTGTGAATAGCTTTACCAGTGTATTCTGCTCCTTTCATTAGACCCCAGCTTAGCCAAGATGCACCTTCAAGGCAAAAATTAGTATGTACAATTTTACAGACTGTGATTCCTTCAGCTATCCCTCCTCTGCCTCTGCAACACAGGAATGCTTAGAAACATTCCTGATTACAGTCTGCAATTATATTCTCCCCTGAATGGGCTGGCGTAGAAGTCCTGCAGTAATTTCTGCACCTACACCACCACTTTTTAAATTAATTTTATTTCAGTTTAATCCAGCCAGCCCACATCCAAATGTCAGCCTAGTACAGTTACTCAGTTTTTTAACAGGTATGCAAGCACCAGCTGAATTAGAAGTGATAGCACTGCATATCTCAATGCTATGAACACTCATGAAAACACGCAACCCAACTCTGTAGCCCTTCTTGCAGATTCATACTTATTACAATCAGCTGGTGGTCATTAGTATGTTCCAAAGGTTCTCAGAGGAAAAAACTCACGTTTATCTGCAGAAATCACAACAGACAACTGCTGTAATATGTGTTCATACAGAGATAAAATTGTTCTGTCACAGTGGTTTGAGTCACAGCAGGTGATACTCTAACGGAGTCAAATGAGGAGCCAAACTCATTTGCAATGAAAAAACTGTTGGCCATGGATTTATATTCTGCATGGTTTTTATAAAGTTCATCAAGACATCAGTTAGATTATCAATACTGGAACTAGTGAACAACTACTTTTGACCATTCAGCTTCTATCAGCACACATGCATTTAGGTGAAAATACTGTTTAAATGTCACTCACATTGGTTTCTGTTCAACACAGTCCCCTTACTACAACTGTACCTGACAAGATTCCATGGGCAACTTTCTCACTCCATTCTGGTAACTCTTTCTGATCTTCTGCTCCTTCAGGTTGTGGCTGGATATGTACAGTCTGAGGCAAGTGAACTGCATCACTAGAGGCTTCTGAAGGCTAACAAGTGAAAGCAAACATCTGATCATCTACTTTGCAGCATATCATCAAGGTTTCTGGTTTAGATCACACACATCCATTACCAAATAATACTAAAGTTGTGCATGCCTTGGGTAAGTGTACAGAAACTCAAGTTAAATTTAACACTCAATTACTTTTTCACAGAAATGCTACACATCCAAAAAAAGCTTACCAGAGAGGTCAGCTTTTTTGTATGCTTTTTTCATCCAGCCACAATGAAAAGATTTGCTTGCCAATGCACCCATATGGCCAAATAGCTAAGCAGGGAAAATTTCCACTACAAGTTCACTAGCAAAACAGATAAGAGACTTGTCCATCTCTCATTTTTATCTTCTCAGACAGAAGCCAACTCTCTTGTTATTCAGCATGAGAACTGCAGTCTTTGGTTAGAGAATCCAGCTGCACTAAAGGAATGCAGCTGTTCTGGTTGTTTTGTTTCTCATCCTTTCCTCCCAAATTCAAAAATAAACGAGATTATTCATGCTGTGTACTGTTGCTGCTTTTTCAGACTGGCACAGCCAAGAAAAACATCAAACTGTGCATGATACTGATCCCTTTTAAAGCTGGGTGGACAGGTTCTGTGTGACTTCATGTCAAACTCTACAGTTTTGGAGTAGATGTTAATCATTCAAACGTAACAACCACCACCACTACAGGCCGCTTAGCACTTCTAAAAAGTGTAACATCACTACATGCAGTTCACAGACAATGTATAATTAAACTTTAATTACACAAAGCTGAAAAAAATGTAACAGATTTAAGTTTTTGTTAAGAGAACTTTTCCAATGTAAAAGTAAATAAAACCCCCAAACATTTCAAAGATTGAAAACAGTGCTAGTTAATGACAGAAAGAAAAAACATTTTTGTTTAATCTAGAAGAGTCTAAATGAAAGCATTTATAGATAAACCCATAGGCAGAACAGAATACACAATATAGAATAGTACTTGCTATTACAATGGAATTCTTAAATTGCCTTGAAATATTTACTGGATATAGAAGCAGGGTATTGCACATAGCTGAACGTTGTAGTAAAACCAACATTAACAGAAAAGAATAGATTAAAACTTAGGAGGTTGCTACTCAGAAGGTTAACAATGTATCACTGACATGTACTACATCAATTACTGCTTGACAAGGTGAAATCTGGTATTCAAGAAATGTCTTCAGCTTGAGACCAAAACACTCTGGGAACCGGGCAGGAGAAATTACCTCAATAAACAGCTATAAGTAAAAAACTAACAAAAAACCTATTAAAAGACCCAAACTATGTTCCAGATGTAATTTAGTTACACCACAGGTTGGGTCATTATATAGAAAACCAGTCAACAAGACTTCCAAGATCTATACTAAGGAGCAAAACTGGATTCTCTAATTGAAGACAGGTGAGTCAGTACTACAATCATACTAAATATAGTTGTCAATTAGATCCTCATGAGTACTGTGTAAAACAGACACATTAAATGGCCCTCAGACTAGGCTTTGGAATACTTGTGCTATATCACAGTTTTTAAAACTTCAGAAATATGCTGATTTGAAAAATGTGGCAGGCTGCAGTAACTTACTTGGTGTTTGACAAGAAACCAAACAACAACAAAACAAAAAAGCCACCCAACAAAAAAATAATCACCGGACACAGCATACACAGCTGCTGTCAATCAAATCAGCAGTTTTAACATGCATTTCTGTGACAAGTTTGTTTTTTTTTTTTTTTACACTAGAGAATTTTGGAATGTCCTGGCATTTACCTGGACTTTGTGGCCAGACCTCTGTTTAAATTTATCTCCAAAATGTGCTCTCTCAGTTGCTGGGAGCTCTGAAGGTAACCCTACTCTCTCATGGGATCCTGGCACCTGTGACATTGTGTTAGGGAACAGTAACAAAAACACAAGTTTTAGAAAAATAAGGAACCAATGAGATATCAAGTTTGAACTACTTCTACGCAGGAAAATGACAGAATTTTATCCAGGGAGTCAATATCACGTGATTCTGTAGTACTTTCCCCTTTTAAGTAAAAATCTGTGACCTCCAGTGCTAGTGAAATTCCCTGCTGAACTCACTGGAAGTTGTACCGTAACAGAACTCTGCCCTTGCAGGATGCTCCAAACCGGTCCTTCATCATCGCTGCTTTCACATTTTGGCAATTCAACAAAATTCTTTCATGAAAAGATTTAATCACGCTATGATCTTTTAAATAGTTAGTGATTACCAGTCTTCCTGAAATGATGCTCCAGTGCTCTTACAGTAATATTGCCCACTTTGCTTCAAGTCACTGAATTTTACTGCACATTTGTTAGACTATGGGGAGTTATTTGCTATTTTCTCTTCCTGTCAATAATTTACTGCAGTAAGGCACCAGATTTATCTATTTTGAGATCTCACTGGAAGATTTTTGAGGTACATACTGTTTTCTCAGATCTTCTCTGAGGTGGCTTAACATTTTTGAACTCTAAACATGTTTGGGGATGATATTCCAAGAATGGTATCATCAAAACTACACAGAGAGTTGTGTGCATGCACACACGAGGAAAAGCATGCTTTCTCCTGAACACATAATTTCACTTTGGGTCCTGTTCTCTTTCGGAAAAATAGAGAAAATATAAATAATTGTCTCAAATTTCACTCTGTGCTTACAATTTAGTATTTTAAAATTTCTGTTATCTCAACTCATAGGACCTACAGTTTCATTACAAAGCTGCTTAATCTTGGCTACTTTATCTATTTCTCACTGACAAGCTTACCAACCAAGACAAAAATTCGTCATTGTACACAACTAAATGTAAATGTGAGAATATATTGATGATTTACACTTTTCCTTATTGGCTTATAACAGACAGGTCAGAAATTTACCTGGACTCGTAGGTCAGACATCTGTTTCAAGAGATCCTCAAACAGCTCTCTGTCAGCTGCTGGAAGTTCTGAAGACAGCACAACTCCCACGTAGGACCCTGGTATCTGGGACATTGTGTCAGGGAACATGTAGACCCCAGTATTGCAGCACAGAACAGGAGACTGGTTACACATTAGAGGATACAGCCAGTCACAAACCTAGGAAAGGCAAGGAAAGAATCAAAGGATACTTTTAAAAAGAAAGATGAGCAGAGCATACTGATAAGCCCCATAAACTCGATTTTCCATAAAGTTTCTAGTGGAACCTTCTAGTGAAAGGCTCCCTGCTGATGGCAGCGGGGTTGGAATTAAATAATCTTTACGGTCCCTTCTGTTTGTAAAACCCAAAATGATTCTATGATGAAAAACAAAAAGCCTTAGACCACCTTGAACAAAATAAAAAAGAAAAACAATCCCCAAAAAACACAACCCATGTGTTTCTGGAACTATCACTCTTGATTAGTTCTGACAGTCTAATATAGAGAAAATACTAATTTTTACAGGACTATAATTCAGGCTGGTACCCTCTTAACTGAGGTCTCATCTTGAGGCCCACATGAAAAGAACTGCCAAACAAGTCAGGATTCACAGCGCCTGTACCACCCTGGAGATCTCAGGACAGGTTTATATGACAGGAAAAACAGAAGTGTGTGGCTGTCACTGGCCTACTGCTGAAGACTGCTAACACGAGTGGAGCTGAACCAGTAGACCCCAAACCAGCCAATCTTAGCAGTAATACTGAGATCCAAAGTCAGAATCCAAACCAGAAACACCATGTTTATTACAGAATGTGCCGACATGAAGCAAATAAGGACTGAAAAAAAAAACCCCATCTTTTTTATTTGTAGTTCTGAGTGTGGATTAACAAGGACCCTCAAATTTCAAATTATCAATTGTCATAACTGCAATACTTTATCATTAATTGAGAATGAAGCAGGTAGCATCCAACTCCATTTTATACTGATTTGTTATAATAGGTGAATCAACAGGTCTTCTCTATGTGAGGAAAGAAGTCAATTTCATGAAATGGAAAGATATGTTAAGTCAACTCCTTTACATACTGGAATTCACCAGAACAGTCAGCACTTGAAAATCTTGGGAAGACACAGAGGTGCTTTTCACAGAAAGTTGTAGAATTGTGTACTTGAAGAAAACCATGTCTGCAACACCTGTAACATCCTTCATATTATCACATGGATATTTAGGCTCAGAAGAGCAAGAACCTAAGGGGATTGCCTGTTAGAGTTTTATGACAGTTCTTGAAATTTTAATTAAAGGAGAAAAGTATTTTCCTGTTACCTGCAGAAATGCTGGTGGACGATTCTGAGCAGCTTCACTATCTGTATCCAAGAATTTCACGATGCGCAGATATCCAGGATATGAAGGAGCACTAACCTGACCATCAGGAGTCACAAAAAATATCTGTACTCCTTGGGGAATCAAGATCAGCTCATCTGCATCTACTCCCAGGTTTTCCAGGGGAGGTGGCTGAGTACACTTGTTGTTGTAGTAGTCCTCACCCACAGAAGAGAACTCCCCAGAGTCTGTGCCATAAGACACAGTGAAGTGGCCATTGGTAGCTTGAGGCGTATAGGCAGGAGGTGCTTCATTTGGCAGACAAAGAGGTTTTGCAGATGATGGACTCATAGCTGGAATTTGCCCCTGACTCACAGCTCCAATACTTCCATCTGCTGCAGGTGGCTGACTTGGTACAAACAGAGAAGTAGGGGCAGGGGGTCTTTCTGGCTTTTCTTTGGAAGGAATGGATGGGTATAACTTGGGCACCCCAGGAGGGGTATCCATCGTAGCAGGACTTGCTTGTACAGGTGGGGTGTCTTGCTCTAGGCTGCCGAGTCGAGCACGAACATTTTGCAGGGTCTCCCTCATCTTCTGTTGCATTTGCCTGGCAGACTCCCACTGGGACCCGACACACGCAGGACCCTCTGATGGAATGCTAACTCCTCGGAGCAAGTGGTCAAGCCCCTGCTTATAGTAACTTCTTGCCTCCTCCTTCTGACCCAGTTCATCTGTGTTCAGTCCTTTATTGATGAAAGTAAAGGCTTTCCTGTACTCTTCATTAATGGCTTTAATATTTGCATCTTCTTGCATAACCGGATCCTGCAGTTGTTCCATTACTGCAAATTAGAATAAAAATCAGTAAGAATACACGGAGAGAAAGCCAAACAATGTTTACCTTAGAATAAAATGTCTTCTTAATGATGACCCTACTGCATGTATTAGCAGAATTGTGGCTATCTCCTAATAACATTCAGATTCAGTTGACATGATTCCAAGACAGCAAGGAATCTATAACCATTAAATCTAGTTACATCACAGATATTTATTTCTTAGAAGTCAAACATCAGAAGAACATAGACATGCCTGATACTAATTTTTCCATCTTCAAGATCAGTAGCAAACGAGGAATAAACAAGTCAAAAAATCTAACTTTCCCAAAAACATCTCTAAGGTATTAAAAATTCAGTTACCATTTTGTCTATTTAAATAAAGGCTGAACTTACAAACAGTGCATTTCCATTTGAATAATTTAAGAGAAAACACTCAACAGATTTTGAGATCTTGGTCAACTAACATCAACACACACAACTGAAATATTTTGAACAGTTAAAACTGTGCTTTACAAAATAAAACCATGGAATTACTTACTTCCTTTACAGTGTTTATAGAGAGAGAAAAGGCAATTGGTGTTTTACACTCCTTGCTCCCCAGTGACAAAAACTGGAAGGACCAATATGTACAAAAGATTGCCGTTTCTAGGTCTGTTTTGGAATGTATTCCTCAAACTGCCTCATGTATTTCAACTGAAGAGCAGAAAAGAATCCAGTAAGTTTGTCTGAATTCTAAAATGTGTAAACTCATTGTTTTAGCTGTATGCAGATTGTCGGTCTTGGCCAAACACAGGAAATACAAATCATTAATTCCAATGAATTTGGAATTGTTTTGGGGTTTTTTTGTGGCAGCCTTGAGAGGTTTTGGCTTACCAAGGCAATACAACAAAGGCTAAGAGATTAGATTAGTCTCTACAAATATAATGGATAAAAAGAAGAAAGTAAATCAGTAAAGAAAAAATAATTCTTGGGAAAGAAAAAAGAATGAAATCCAAACTTGCAATAAAATCCTGAAATAGTACCTACATTGAAGTTTACTTAATGTCTCTTCTTGTTTTAGTCTAACTATCAACAACCTAAAAAAATAATCTGGAAAATAATCTTCCTCTACACCAACAAAAACAGAAACTTACGAAATGCAGGTCATGAAAAGATTTTAAAGAGGCAAAGATGGAATGCTGTGCTCTACTCCCACGCTCTTTATAATCAAGATGCAGACAGCATTTATGTGACTGATGCATCTGCAGTCACACAACAGCAGTGCCATGTAATCTGGAAGGCATCTGTTTTTATGATGCTACAGAATCCAATTTCATGTAAAAGTCAAGATATGTGGTTCCAGTCCAGTAACAGACATGTAGCTCGGAATATGACAGGGATGGCTTGAGAAGGCAGCCCAGTGGAGTGGGTCAGCAGCCACTCAAGCCACCAGGTTCACTGCCCATCATGTAGCAGATAAACAAATTTTGGGCTAGAGGAGATTTTTCTGATTGATTGCAGTCACTTGTTGCCATGAGGCTCAGCATCTTTAAGCTAAAGAAAAACACTGGCGTAAGTGTATAGTTACTAATCACCAAGGACGTCAGCTTTAGAAGTTAAAAGTATGCTCCTGACCAGCACAACAGCAAACAATTACAGTAAAAGCAATTGGAAAGAACTCCTTAAAAGGTTGTGAATATAGCTGGATCCTTACAGCAAAAAAAAACCTAGTGACTGCCAAACCACATCACTGTGTGTCAACACTTGTATTTATTATTGAAAAATCCACTTTTCCTTGTAAGAAGGGTATGAAGGTGAAACCTAGTTTAACAGTAAAGACCTCTGATTTGAGAATTGTAGGTTCTTAAAACACAGAAAATACTTAGAAGACTGAGAAGGATAGACAAGTTTCACTTATCATCACTGTTTTCTTCTTTATGAGCAGAATTTACAGGTTTAAGATTTTTAGTGCCTTTATCTCCAATGCCGTATAAAGGCCTTTCTTAAGGCTTTAAGTAGATTATTTATTTGTGTGAACACACCTGCAGTACAATAGTCCCCTTTGCCCCATGTTTATTGATTTGTTTTTTTTCAGGGTGAGGCTATTGCAAAGACACTTTATAGATTTCAATCATTCATTTGCTAGTGATTGTTAGCATATAACAAGAAGAGACATCAAGTAAAATCCTAAGCACATTTCAACTTAATATTTCACTAATTTCCTATTCACTGTATAGTTGTCATACCAACAGCAGCACTGTTCTTGCTAAATCTCAGTCTTTATAGATACCAGAAGAGGTCTGTAAGAGAACGGAGATGTCAGCACCATCACTGTCCACAGAGGACTAGTGCACAGCAGACCTACAAAAGCTGTCTCAGCAACTCTGATTGTCTGAAACATCCCAAGTTCTCAGTGTATGTGCAGCATCGCTACCTCCAAATTATGCATTTGTTTGGCAGAGCACTTGGAAATGGAGGAAGGACTTTACAGTAGATTTCAAGCTAACTACGTGCAACTAAAAGTAAGCCCAAAGAACTGAATATCACTCATTCTTAATAATTCATTAAAACTAATACAAAAGAATGGATGGTATTAAATAAGCTTATCTATTTGTTCCCTCACAACACAAGAATAAATATTCTCTGAAACAGAACATTTAAGTAGCAATCTGATCACATCCAAGGAATATCCTCATTAGTTATTATTTTCAGTGTATGATCTTTATGCAGTATTTAAGTGTCCTGCATGTTTTAATATTTATCTGTAATCTACTTTAGTACAATGCTGAATCTTATTTCCTCTGTTTTAAAGCTGTAATGAATGGAAAAACGTGTAATACTAAATATTTAGAGCACTGCAAGCCAACCTTTGGTCCTATGGCCAGTTCAGATCAGCCCAGATCTGTACCACTTAGTGCTAATTAAGATTTAGTGGAACATGTCTCAGAGAAAGCCAGTCCAAAACTGAGATAAGAAAAGAGCTAAAGGGCACTGTAGATAATCACAGATCAATCCAGCACTTGAGCCCTTTTTCTTTTATCAGTCCAGATATACTCTGTGGTTTTAAGTGACTTGACCAAGGGAGGCTACAGTGCATCAATCAAACTTGAGTTTAATTTGATATTGCAAGCTAACATCTCACCCATCCTTCCTCTAAAACAGCAAAGCCCACTTAATTAAAAAGCAACGTGTATTAACAAAAATACAGGTCAATGGTGGATCTCACTGCTAGACTGTAAACATGAAGCCTAAGGCTTATTAAGAGGATTAAACATCCTGACTGACAGAGGTAGGGTACACTTTCCAACTCACTATTTTTGAAGGAGAGTAGGGGAGGAAAATGCAAAACAAATTAAAAAAAAACCCCAAAACTAAAACACTCTTAATCCAAGAGTTATTCTTATTTGTCAACTGTTTTTCTGTCAGCCACCAATTAAGAGAGACCATGCAGACACAACTGTTTAAGCCTTATTTCTGTATGAAAAGAGCAATTAGGAAAGTATTAGTAACTTTCAAGAATTTAAAGAATTAAATGTTATCTAGAATATAAAATAATAGAAGCCAGGTACTAGCTCATAAATTTACCTTTTTATGCTTTTAGCTTATTTAAATTAACTTGTTTAAATTTGTTTAAAGAAGTCCTTAAATTTTTCATGAAGTGATGGCCTACTCCTAGTTTTTAAGCAAAGAAAAAAAGTTCATAAGGCTAGATAGTATCACAGACTAGACAACAGAGGGAGTTGGTGGTATGAGAGTAATTCTCACTCTCTGAATTACCAAATACTTCCATAAACACCCATCATCTGACATTTCAACCTACATCTTCTTCTCGGGCTGCTATCCCATCATCCAGACAGCATATCTATTTTCCTCCTCTACTGCTGCTTTAAGATGACTTCTGTCCAAATAAAAGAGCTTCCTTCCTGGCTCCTTGGTCTGCACCTCCATCACATGCTCTTACCACGGAGCTTTCAGGCCCCGGGTGCCTACTTGTCACTTCTCGAAAATGGAAAGTGGAAAACCAGTAGGGCAGATAATGCCCTTCATCTCGCAGCTGTGCTGCCCAGCACTGACGTGTTTCGCAGCACCCAAGACATTGTACAAAGACATTGTACTACCATTCCAAAGGATTCCACGATCATCACGGAAAATTTAGTGTTATGTAAGACTGCTATTTAATACTGTTTCATTAGCTGCGTGCCTGCCGGTTTCTGATTGCTACCAACGTTCTTCCAGATTCGCGAAACTCAAAACTGTCTGACAAGAATCTTTTAAAAACAAAACAAGAAAACAGAATAAAAGGAGCAGTTTTTCGACGTACTCTGACAAATAACCTCTCACGACGTTCAATGCATTATTTACCATCAGGGTTACTTCAACCTGCCCTGCCCACGGCCCTCCCCGCCGCTCCCTCCCACCACCTGCCCGCAGGGGCTCCCGGCTCCCCAGCGGCACCGCGGGGTCCCGCGGGGTCCCACGGCCGCCGCCCGGTCTCGGCCCGCTCCGGTGCCTCCCGCGGCCTCCCCCTGCCCGCCCCGCTCCAGCCAGCGCCCCCCGGCTCCGCAGGGAGCCCCCGACAGCCCGACCGGGCCCGACTCCGCAGCCGCCTCACCGAGCAAGGTGCCTCCACCGCGCTGAGCCCAGCCCAGCCCAACCCAGCCCCGCCTGCACCGCCCCCGCCCGGGCCCGGCGGCAGCGGGCGGGGCCGAAGGGTCGCGGCTCTGGCGTCACCCGGCGCGGGGCTGCGCGGTCGGGGGCGGAGCTTTACTCGGGTAATGAATAACGCTGAGCCATGTAGCCTGGGGTTTGGTGTTACTGCGTCGATTTTGTGGGGTTTCGTTTTATTTTGGAGGGTTGCTTGTTTGTTTGTTTTTATGAGTTGGGGTTTTTTTTTTGGTTTTTTTTTTTTTTTTTGGGGGGGGGGAGGGTTGGAAGGCTACACAGAAGATTGAAAATGCAGAATTACAAAGCAGCGCGTCTCATACCGTATGCATACTTAATTTTTTCTTTTTTTTTTAAATGCTCTTGATGTTTGGGAGAAATAGACGTCTGCATGTTGATTTTCACTTCACTATAATAATTAATGAATAAATTCTGCTGGGAACATGGAAGATCACTTCTTTTTTTGTCTTCTAGTTTCTGTGGCTCACACCACTATCTAGGACCAATGTGTCAAACTGAAAAATAATTTATAGCCCCAGTGATACCAAGCTGATTTTTTTCTGTTGTTTTTCAGTAGCCAAGTGACTTTGCCATTTTTAAGGAATTGAGTTAGTAATTTAAATCCATATATGTCTTTTATCTTTTAATAAAAAGCTGTAACTCTAGTTAGCTGTATATGTGTGTACGTGTGTGTACAAAAGCACATATACCCAAATTCTAGTTACGGAGTTGGCATGAGTACCCAAAAATGGAAAAATAAGGGCTAAAAGCTATCGTTCTGAAATCTCCCCTTTCATGTCATGTTTTCACATTTCATTTTGACTGTCACTTTAATTGTGCCAAAATGGCAGGCTGCACAGTTCAGGGTTGTATTTCCAAAGGTGGCTGTCTCCAGGTGAGACTTATTTGCCAGCCTGGGCAAGCTGGAGCTGGTTGCTGCCCTAAGTGCTGGGCCATAGGAGGGGTGAGCTGCATTTGTGCACTGGTGCTATGAAAAAAACCAAAGAAAAATTATTTCACTAAACATCCAGCGTGTGCCGTAGAACATCAACGCTCATGTTCTCAGTCAAACTTCCAACTTCTCAGTGAAACAGCTGCTCAAATTTCTGGATATAATCTGGCAGTATATTACTGATGTGCAACTTTGATAATCAATGCTAAAAATCTTCTGCAGCTTGACTTCCACATGGAAAATTTCTAGCCAGGTTAAATCTAGCAAAGGTGCATTCCATGGTGCATGACTCTTTACCTGTGCTAGCTCTTCCAGAACTTTCTGGGATCCAGCCCTGGTAAGGCATTCCTAGGTACTGTATGTGAGTACTGACCATGAATCAACCTTTAACACACTCAGGACCACAGACCATAAGAAATTCACAGTAAATACTGACTTTAGGTAGTGGCAGCCCAGTCCAGCGCTGCCCTTGGCAGATGGGTTTACCGCTTAGCTTCATTTAGCTCCAAAGTATCTCTGGAAATTTGTCACATGTTGTGGTTTCCAGCATAACATTTATCTAGGAATTCTGTGTTCCAGACTTTTCATGTGCCCACTCTTCAGTCCTTTTCCTGCTGACAAGAAACAGAGAGCAACATGAAAGAGAGACAAGTTGTCCACAAATCAGGGAGAGTTCCTCTTTCTGAACAGCAGCGATGATGAGAGACAAGCTGTCCACAAATCAGGGAGGGTTCCTCTTTCCAAACAGCAGTGAGGATGATATTTGTATATGAAAGAGTATGCAGACAGATGAGGGTTTGGACTTGTGGAGAGGGCCCTAAACAGTGGTAGGCTGCGCTTGGGTAACTAGATGTCACTGAATTATGCTATGTGCATATAGGCAAAGTTTACAAGGAAATAAACATTTTTATGACAAAAAGTGGCACTCTTGACACAGGGCTGCAGGACAATAGAAGGACTTTTTAATTCTTTTTAACTATGCAGGGGGCACCTTTGCCAACATTGTTTTGTGGTAGCAGGCCTTGCGAGGTCCAGAAGTTGATGAGGGGCACAGCAGCATCACAAGCGAGGGAGGGATGAGCTGGACAGGTGAGCACCTAGGCTGCCTGGCTGTGCTCTGAGCTGTTATAGGAACCCATGGGCACATGTGCCCTGACAACCTTTCCTTTCACCAGGTGCTGCTCTGCTGTATCACCCCCCACCTGACAGGGCAGCTTATAGGTGCTGTGAATTTATAGAAACCCTAGTACTTTTGCTTTAAGTCAGAATTAGACTGAGGGCCGAATCACTATCGTGACATGTTCCCACCTACAGCTATAGAAATAAACTGCTTTTGCCTCACCTGAATCTGCAAGTTTTAAACTGTGTGTTTTTTCTGCAAGTCATTTCAACATCATTTGTAAATGGTAATTCTGTTTATGGTAAGCTATATCTTTAGTGATTCCAATCTTAACAACCACTGTGAGCTTGCTTAATTTGTGTCTGCACTTTCATAAAAATAATTTCCCCCAAATATCTCATTTTTATGGTTTAATAACATAAAGTTCTATACAAGCCAGGCAATAACTGTGAATATATCTGTATTAAGGTATATAGGCATGTATATATATCTCCAAGTTATTTAAACATCACAAACAGTAAAATCATTGAGGGATCTCAAACTGATCTGTAAATGCTAACAAACCTGGGGGACTGTGGCTGTGAGTAAAAATTATGTGACAATTCTCCCAAACCAGTTACTCATATGGAAATAAATTTCATTGACTCACGCCAAATGCCGGTATGACTGTAACCTGGTTACACATCCAAAGGGAATCAGGCTGCATAGACAGAGTGCTTTTAGTCAGCAGCCCCCAAATCACTGATGGCAGCACAATAAATCACTGTTGTGTGGGTACAACTGAATATGTAATTATTCCACAGCTCCTAACAATAGTAAAAACTTTTGTGGTAGATGAATAGATGATCTCACTGTGATTATTACCTTTTTTCTGACTTCAAACTCCATGATCATTTGCAGATAAATTGTCCTGAGGCCAAGCGAGGAAATAGCAATAACAGCTGTCTGACAAAGGTAATATTGCACCTTTTTAAAATTACGACAGCCACTGACCTCAGAATGAACTGGCACTTTGCTAAGGTTCAAGAACACATCTTCAGCATCTCTGTGCAGTGTTGACAGCCTTGAGCTACAAGCAGGGATAATGCACTTACAGCAGACAAGTATGAAACATCTGGAAAGGCACCTACTTCCTGAGATGATCCCATCTGGGATGCCCAGTCCCAAAGGGTGGTGGAATAACCTGGCTGTTACCAGTACAGCCCTGGGAAGGAGGAGGCTCTAATTCAAAGAAACAGATCGAGGTCCAGACAGCATCTGTGCACTGCATTTGGCCGTGTGCCAGGCTGCTGCCATCTTGTGCAAGGTTTTTCCCTGCCTTTTGCTGTGAGCAATTATTTGCATGTGTGTAATCACTAAATGCTGTCTCCCCAGTCTTCTGTATTCTTGTGTTATACCTGCAGAGCAAGAACAGAAAACCAAGACCATCTTATGGGACCCCAGATTTAACAGTTGCAACTGTCAGAGATAATACAAACGTGTTCCTCAAGTCCAGCCTAAGGAAAACGTTTCTGGAAAGGGGTCAAAGTACTCTTGGAGGGTCTGCTAAGGGGGTAGCAGTGGGAAAACTAGAGAGACAGATGATGGACCAGTTAAAGTTGACTGGGAGTTCAGTTTGTTTATTCAGCAGTACATAAAGTAAGTTGACAAAAATGGTCAGAAGAGGAAATACCAGGGAAATACCTGGTTCTGTAAAGACTAGTGGTAACAAAGGTCTTCTGTTGGATGGTTTATAGGTGCCAGGACAGACCACAGCAAAGCTGGGCACCACAATACTCAAGTTATTCACACATGCTGATACAATACTGAGATGCTCGGTTCAGAGGAAGGATAAATTCAAATGCCGATGAAGTGAGTATTCCATCATTAGGATTTGTGGCACTCGGAATAGTGAATACTTAATTATAGAGCAGATATGTGTTTTCCAGAATGATTTTACATATTGTCAGACTGCAGAAAGCAGCAGAGGTGTTGAAATATATTTCATTCAGCACCAAAGTTGGAAAACATGCTGCTATCAAAAAAGAGAGACTATTGAGGGGCACTTTGCACCTCGTAAGTGCAGGAGTGAAATTTTATACAACTAATAAATAATACTGAATTATGAAATTTATCCTGGGTTTCTTGGTTGTTGTTTTACAGGTTTTTTGAAGGGGGTGGAAGGCTACACAGAACATTAAAAATGCAAGATTGAAAATGTAAACTTAGAAAGCAGTGCATCTCATACTTCATCCATAATTAAATAAATTTTTTAATACTCTTGATGTTTAGGAGAAACAGAGGTCTGCATGTTGATAGCACTTCACCATAAATTATTTTCTCTGAGAACATGAAAGGTAACTTCTTTTCTATCTTCTGGTTTCTGTGGCTCACACCACCATTAAGCACTAATATGTCAAACTGAAAACTAATGCATAGCACCAGTAAAATCAAATGTTGCTTTTTCCATGTTTTTCGGTGTCCCAGTGGCTTTTCCCTTTGTGATAAATTGAGTTAGTAATTTGATTGCATGTCATCTCTTTGTCTTTTAATAAGAAGCTGTAATTCTAATTAGCTGTATGTGTGTGTGAGTTTGTGTGTGTACAAAAGCACATAAACCCAAACAGTGTGCTATTCCAAAATTATATTGGCAGAATTAGGGCCTTGTGTATACTGTATGTAAGAATAAATTTAATCAAGATTTTGCTACAGATGATGTGGGAGAACATCTGTTTTCCTAATGATATAGATGAGGCAATCTGCGACCCTGCCCATGGAAGTTCTGGCTCGTCTTCTTCTAGTCTCAGCTCTTCTCAATCTGAAATTCAGAGCAATCTCCTGTTTCTTGAATTGGAATGGGTCTGAGGGCTGTTATTTTGTAAATAACAACATATTTTCTTGTATCTTTCTTTAATGACTCTCGTATTGGCCAGTCTTTAGACTAGAGAATTCTATTAACTGGTCCTGTGCAGGGATATATGTCATGTTTTGTGTCCTGTTTGGCATGGATATATGAAATACTAGATAAAAGATATCTGATTATGTAGATTTCCACTCCTTTTATGTTTAAGGTATGTCTGTCTTTGAATCGGTTTCACAATCTATTTGGAGTCCCACTCTGTGTGTGCTAGATGAAGTAGATTTTTTTTCCTCACGTGGGAAATGGATAGGTTTCCCAACAGCTTTGTACTTAGAGACTGTGTGTTTAACTAGGTGACATATCTGTCCTGTAATTACATCCGTTTTCCCCACCTAGGAAAAAGAATTGAAGGAGTCATATATCTCTATTTGTTTTGAAATGCAAGCTCCTCAAATTGATGGGCAGGAGCTCAACCAGAGTGATTGTAGTTATCCACTGAGTAAACTCAAACAGCAGCCTGGCTCTGCCCATCTCTGTACATAATGCTCTGGATGAAATGTGAAAATTAGTTCTAGTTCCCAAGTCTAGGTGCTGAGACCACCCATAGCCTTCTCAGTATCAGAAAGAGTCCTGTGCACGTGTCTTCTGTCTCCTGATCCTTTGGTTATCCAAAGAGGTGTTCAGTGGGATGCTTGGTGGATCAACATCTTGAGCATGCAATGATGTTCATCCCAAAGAGCCTCCATACACCCACGGCAGAACTCAAACAGTACTATGAGAATACTGAGGGTCTAGCTGACACTACATAAACACTTCCAAAGAGTTTATGGACCAAACATAATAATAAGGATAGTTCTTAAACAAAGTGTTTTGTAGAAATGCTGAACTTTGGTAAATAAACCTTGAGCTGGAAAGTGGATCTAGACTTCAGTTTATGTATGTGTGGTTTTAACTCTATTATTAAGTCAATTTATCTGAAGGCATGTATACCTTTGAAAAATAAAATCCTGCATTTGTAAAATATGTCATTCACAAGGCTTGTTCACCATCAGATGCAATAATTTTAACCTTGTTGTTCTTATTCTTTCAGTTTGCAGTCAAAATAGTACTTTATAATACTATAATTTCTTTTAAATAATGAATGCTGCAGTCAACTGTTTAAATTGTCAGAAGTACAGTTGGAATTTTTGTATCTCTATTCTGCTCTATTCCAAACTGAAACTGAAAAGGTTTGTGTCTAGCAGAACTGGACTAAATATATGCTGATACTGTATAGCTAGATGGCAGCATTCACGTTGCTTTGAGAAAAGCTATAGTTATTTGAACGATTTGGCTCCTCTGTTACAGTTAAGTGGCATGGTCCTATTCTGAAATGTGCTGCCTGAGAATGTCTGAATAATTAACACATCTGAAAATCTGACCATTTCTTTTAGGTGTCTAAATTGGAGATTTATACTTTGACCCTACAGATAATGAGTATGAAATGTAGTACTTACCCATTTATCTAAAAAGATAAAAATCTGATTATGTGCATGCATCTTTTAAAACAGGCTAATGTTTAGCCTGTTTAGACTGAAATCAGGCTTTGCTTTATCTTATTCAAGACCCCATTTATTTAAGAATTTTGTATCATGAAATAGCCTACAAGCTTGTTTGGATGATACGCAAAATTACTTCCCTTCTGTTACAGAACAAAATACTTATTTAGCAAAGTCTTTCTGAAGGTCCAACAAGGTCCTCCTATCATCTATCCCAAGCCTTACCAATCTCCTCAAGTATAACCCCACCACCTCTTTCCTTGTCCTGTAAGGGGACAAAGACACCTTTCAGAACATAAGCCCTTTTTTGTCCCTACTCGCTGAAGATGTTTATTTGTCTAGTCCAGGCTACTACACACACAAGCATCCTGTCCCTAACATGTCAGCCCACATGAAAGTGAGCCTGGGAAGGCCCAGGACAGGGAGCTTGGGCCCCACTGGCTCACACAGCCTGAGACATACACAGAAAACTCCACTGTGAGCAAAGTTTTGGCTGTCTTCACCTTGTCCTTTCAGCTTTCTGCAGGATGACCTGAGCCCTGAGGCTCATTTGCTAAAAGCCTGCTTTGCAATTATATGCAGCTTCGGATGCCCAATGCTCTATGAGAAATAGATTTTGATTGCACTCAGCCAAAGACCGGAGTGAGTTGCAAAGGGCTGAGT
The DNA here is from genome assembly GCF_020740725.1 of Corvus hawaiiensis. Lineage (NCBI taxonomy): Eukaryota > Metazoa > Chordata > Aves > Passeriformes > Corvidae > Corvus > Corvus hawaiiensis. The sequence continues at coordinate 55,238,875 of NC_063214.1, forward strand.
GGACAAAAACCACAGAGAGATGGGTATTATGGGTGGTAAGGAGGAAGACAAATAGGCATGGGCAATGGTTCTGTGCAGCACAGACAGTACTTTGTAAATCAAAGTAAAAGCTTTGACACCATTTCCCACAGTGTTCTCCTGGAGAAACTGACTGCTCATGGCTTGGACAGGTGCTCTCTTCACTGGGTAAAAAACTGGCCAGCTGTTCAGGCCCCAGAAAGTGATGGTGAGTGGAGCTACATCCAGCCAGTCACTAATGGTGCTCCCCAGGGCTCAGTACATTATCAGTGATCTGGACGAGGGGATCATGTGCCCCCTCAGTCAGTTTGCAGATGACACCAAGTCGGGTGGGAATATTAATCTGCTGGAGGAAGGCTCTACAGAGGGATCTGGACAGGCTGGATCAAAGGGCTGAGGTCAATTGTGTGAGGCTCAACAAAGCAGAGTGCTGGGTCCTGCACTTGTGTCACAACAACCTCATGTAAGAGGGAACCTTTAGGATTGTGCTGACCTGATCTGGATGCAGAAGGAGATCCTGGAATTGTCTTTTCTGGTAATCTGTTGCTGTGGCCTCAGCAATCGAAGCAGGACTGAATTTATGTCTGCTGCTGCAGTTCAATTATTTATGTATTTCAGCTAGCTGTTCTTGGAGGTGCCATTGGAAGATTGTAAGAATATTTTCTGCTGCTCTCTGTACTTTTTTATCTCTAATTTGTGGACTAAACTACAGAAAAGAAAGCAGGCTAGCTATGTAATGTACAGAGGTGTGAGCCTGAAATGAAATAATACTGCAATGAAAATCAGGCTTTGCTCAGTGTCTGTCTGTACTGCAGACTACAGGATAGTAGAGGGATGTTTACACCTATTCTCAGTATTTCTGCATAACACTGAAGGTTGTACTGTGGGCATACCTACTTGAAGTCGTAATGTAAAATGTAAGCATGATTTTATTAGCAAAATGCACCATTAGGTTTCAATTCAGTAATTCTGGGTTTACAGCCTTGTTTTGACTGCATTACTTGCTACCCCATAGACCAAAAACTTCTTGGATTTTCTTGATTTATGTAAATCCAATGCCTGTGCTTTTTATTTTATAGGGAAGTTTTTATATTTATCAGTTAGATAGGCAAAAACTGCCATCAGAAATTGACATAAAGCTCCAAAGTTTCTTCAGATGGGTAATATCAAGTAAAGGTCAGTAAATCTTATAATAAAAAGCTGTATAATATGGAACAATGGTCAATAGTTCATTAAATGTCATCATCAGAAACTGTAAAAGTTGAAGGAAAAAGCCACCTGAAAGTTCACAGCTCTGTTATTAATACTTAGATAGGAAACTCAGTGGGAAGCCTTGACCTTGAGTATACAGGTAAACAGGCTAGGTAATACAATAGTTTGCAGTATGATTGAATTTATTTTTAAATTTGCCAAAACATAAGAGAAAAATGAGACCACAATGACACATATACCTAAGTACTTCTTTAATGTAATGGACAGACCTGCTGTAAATGGACCTACATCTGTAGGATTTTGTCCAAGTGTCTAGAGAATTTGTGACCTGTTAACCTCTCTGTTTATGCTAGTTCCTCTTTCCTAGGTTAGGAGGCTGCATCCTTTACCCAGACATACCTCATGGTTATTCCAGCTTGGAAATTACAATATTTAAGTACCTGAAGCATATATAAAAGTTGAACTTTAAACAAAAGCTTCTTTGTTATTGACTTTATGTACTTCCTTAGATAAACTGTCTAGTACAAGTGTTGGCAATTTGTTCCACTGTATAAATAAACTGTTTTCTATAATAAGCTGTATAAAATCACTGTTTTCTCGATTCAATCTTCTTGAATGAAGGAGAAATATGTATTAAATTTAGTGGACATGAAACTTTTCTGAAATGAAATTGTTGGTTTTTTTTTTTCTTGAATTTATATTAACCTTCAGAATTATTGTAATTGAAATATTTAATATCCACCTTTTTTATAAAGGGATTACCAGGAAAACCCTTCTGGGACTAATTTAAAACAAACAAGTCCCAATAACTACCACTGAGAACTCTTTAACATACAAGATGAAGTATGTGCACGATATTGAAATGCAAGTAACAAGGTAATATCTCAATGATTGCATTTTAATGAGTTTCATGCTCTTTATTCCCTCAGTGCCTGAGACATTATTATATTCCAGAATGATTATTTTATTACCTCAAATATTATTTATTTAATAAAATATTTAAGAAAACATAATATGCAGCTTAATTAAAGCTAGGGGTTTTTTTTATGTGCATCATCTCAATAAATGCTATTAAGGAATTAACCTGGCTTGAAGTCTGTACCTGTAGGACCAAAACTTCATTTCACTTTCCCTCTTGCAGACCAAGTGAACTAATAATCACTTCACCCTTTGAATACTCAGGAATTCATGCTGTTTGCATACTAGTGGAAAGCAGAAAGGACAACGGCATAATGACCTTAACAGTCAAATCATCCTGGTTTAAAACCCAACCAAATAATAACAGCATATGAAGAACTGTTTCTTTTTCTTTGACAGGTGTTTTAATGCCATTTATGCCATTGAAGGTAGGTTCCCCTCATCTGCAAACCTGATGGGATGATGAACTGCAACATGGAGGTGAGATGCTTGTTGAAATAGCCCTGCTGCCAGAGAAAATGCAGCACCACCAGCACCCTAAGGATCTAAAATACACCCTCTAGTCTGTTTCTGGGGTGCGTAGTAGTTAGTTCATTTCTTTTGTTTGCATAAGCTACCAACAAGCAATAGGACATGGATCTCTCTGCAAAACTAAGGGGCTGTGAGAAAGGCACATCTCTGTGCACAAGGAGACACCTGCATTTGGGGATGGTGGCTTGCATCACCCAGGGAAAAAACACTTCTGCAAAGTACCAGTATGGTACCGTACGATGAAAGGTAGATTAGCTTTCCTCACAATATGCCATGTTCCTCTTGGACTGTTCAAATGCTTACTTTGGTCTAAGTTAAAGAGAACATGTATTTGAAGATACTCATTCTCTATGACTTGTTTTTACTTGTGAAGTGCTTTAAATTCAATACATATTTACTCAAGTGGAACTTGTTCCACTGTTCTTGTCAGCTGTGTATATTTTGTAAGTTTTTAAAGAGCTGCCTGAGTAAAAATGTAGATATTCAAGAGCAGAACATTGTTCTCCTGACTTTAAGGATAGGTAGTTATGTTGTTACACAGTTTTCTTGTTTTGTTTGAAGCCTTTAAAAAAACAAGTAGTTCCTGCATACATTTTTATCTGGTAGGCATGAAAAAGTCAGTACATTAAAAGTACTTTCATACTGAAATTAAAGAGCCAGTTGCAACCTAAATTTGAGTTAGTCCTTATTGAACTGAATTTTGTCTTAACAGGACTAGACACATTACAGGTGAGACAGCTTTGAGTTCTTTGTCTAGGTTGACATACTTACGAGGGACTTACAGACCCTCTGAAACATAGCACTCTCATTTTCTCCTATTAGATCTTTCTGCCTCAGCTTTTGCACTTACAGCAAAAGCAGCATTTTCTACAAATCAGCTATTGCCCTGCCATTAATTTTCCCTTCTAGAAAAGATTATAGACAAAAAGATCTCAGAGATTAAAAATAAGTAATAACAAAAAGAAAGCTCATGTAAAGCAACAAGTATGGCAGATACCACATTTCCCTAAATACATGTAGGGAATGCTCCCTCCTAAAAAACATATTTGCCTCTTGTAACCCTACTGAAAATAATTCTACTCACTTGTTAGCCAGCACTGACTACGCTACCCTGTTTAGTAGCACCTGATGTCAAGACCAGTGCATGATCCCAAGTGTTTGTCTACATAAAGTGCACGCAAATTGAGACATAACAAGACTCCAACACTAACATAAAATGTCGTGAACCAAATTTTAAGAGACAGATGGACCAAGAGGAGTGAACATGAACCTGATAGCAGGCTGATACCACACATAAGGAGGAAACAAAAGACAATGTATGATCGAATACCATATGGGTATGGAAAACTCATGTTTCACTAACAGTTCAGTGATAGCCAGGGCATTGCACTATCTGTGCTGATGTAAGGGCTCTGGAGGGAAGAGCCCACTGCAGCCTAGTGCTTATGTACTCTTTCTGACTGTAAAGCAGAAAAACTTGGTGAGGTAATGGAAAAGTTTATGTGATTAAGAACAATGGGCTGACAAGCCGTTATTGTCAACCTGGGTCAATCTAAAGCACCTCAGGCAGCCAGGTGGTATAGTTAAATCAGATTTGTCAATTGTGCTGAAAATACATCAAACCAAAGTTGATTCAGAAGTTCCTTGGATGAATTCTGCCATTAACTGCAGAAAAACCTAGCTAATCACCTTACTATAATATACTGTTTAAGCCTGAACCCATAATTGATAGATTTACTTTGTGGACACATTCTTGAAAAAAACATTCTACTTTGAAAAGATAGAGTAAGTGACATAAATGAATATTCATAAATTATGAATAAAGTATTTGTTAGTAAAATAATTGAATACAGTCCTCAGGATCAGTAGTATAATCCCACCACTCTCCCAGTCATAGGTGCTTGTTGCCATGTGTGTTCTTGGAGCAGGGCATACTGCTGGCAGTGCTAGCCAGGGCAAATCATCCACTTCATGCAGTAGCTCCTTTCTGAGGAGCAGCACTGATGGCTGCAGTTGGTGAGGGCCAGGAGCTCTGAAGCTGGAAGCGGAAAAGAACATATGTCCAAGGCCTTGTTCATGTCTTGTGATTCTCTTTCTATAGAGCCCAGGAAGTGTCTCCCTGTGAGACAGGTACAATACATAAGTTTTCTGTGAAGCACTTGAAAACTGAAGTGTTTCAGTCTCCAGATAGAAAGAAGAAGGTATGCAGGGCCACCAAGCTGTATTCTCACACTGACTCCTGAGAAAGTCCAGGAGTGGCGGGGAGGTTCAGGCAGGCACTCCAGCACTGCTCTCTCTTTGTCAAAGTACCTGCATTTCTTGCACAAGTCACAGTAAGGATCAATTAATTTGGAAAACTGCAGGAAGGTCTGTCTGCTCTAACAGTTGTAAATCTCCAGGAATGAGGCCCAGGTGATGTGGGGTACCAGCTGTGCTGGGAGCAGCTGGGGTGTCAGGCAGTTGTGGCAGCTGTGAGAGTGCTGGGTGGCATCGAGGGGTAATGGGGGAGCCCCAGACAGGCAGCCAAGGACAGAGAGGGACAGGGACAGGTAGGGTCCAGCCCAGCTGGGTGTGTAAGGGTACACGAGGCTGTGTGTGAGATCTGGGGCAGGCGAGTGCTGTGGGAGCTCCTGCAGCAGTCGTTGCTTGAAAACTGACAAACTGCATCTGGCTTCACCCCTGCAAAGACCCACCTAAAAAGCTCTTGCATTTCCCAGCCTCTCCCCATGGTACGTCCCACTGCCCTGGGGGAGCAGCTGCCTACACTGGTCCTGCAGCTTTGATGTAAGCTTTGAGTCCTGTGTATCAGCTGGAGAAGCTGATTTTCACAGCTCATCCTTTATCTGTAGAATCGCTTGAGCTCTTCCTCAGAAATGGCTCGGTTTTTGTGATTCCTTTGTCTGGTGTGTGCAGTTAATTAAAATCTCTGGGTGCAAAGCTTTTTTGTATGAAGTGTCGTAAATAAGTATGTTATTATCATTGCCAAAATGATTTTGAAACCCTGCTTGTCTCCATATTCTTTTTCCTAGTTTGGTTCCTTTGGAAAAAGGCATAAAAATAATGAATATTGTGGTGATACCATCTTTTCTATTGCTTTAGTTTTCTAGATGTGTCAGTATTATCTGTTTTAGCAGTCATCATTGCACAGAGTAGACATAAACTCTTATTTGGAGACTGCATTACAGCTTAAATTGCACTTAACCATCACCTTGAATTGGCTTGTCTGTCCTTCAAGCAAATTCTAAGCCAGAAAATCATTAGTAATGCCTTAGTACTCTTGGTGTACATCACCTTTACAAACAACCCAAATGTTAATAAATTAAATTTATTCTAAGAAATAGTGTCCCGTGTTCTTAGAAATGAAACAAATCCTATCACTTTACTGTTTTCTAGTTAAAGCTGGAAAAACACTCCATTTATAACTTGGAGACAGCAAGTAAAGAAACAATATGCATCACTCATCGATTCTTCTGAGACTAGTATCAGCTGGAAGCAGCATATAAATATTCTACGTTGATTAATACACAAATGCCAATAGGCGCTTAGAGAAGGCAGCTTTTAAAGAGTCAGTTATGAAAGACTTCTTAGAGAAGCTGTTACCAGAGGAAGATAGTGGCCTCTCATGTATTTGGTTTTGGTATGAATTTCTACAAGTTGTAGACTAGTTGATGTGTACAGCACTCCTAATGAACATGATTGCACTTCATGTGGAAGCATTCTCAGCAGCTAACACCAGCAGAGCTACAACTCACTGTGGAGCTGAAGAAACGTGTGGCTGTCACTGCTGTATTCTGGTCTGGGATTACAAAGGTGTTGCAGTCTACTAGTAAAACACACTGCAGGTACGAAGACCAGGTATTTTGGATCTTAAAGCAGTAGGGCTAAAATCTACACAGAGCTTCAGGTGCAGTAACAATTTCTTTGAAGTAGACTGAGCAAACCCATTATGTTTTCAATAATAACAAAAAAAAAAACCAAAAAAACCCAAAAAAAACCAGCCAAACCCACCCCCCCCCCCCCCCAAAAAAAAAAAAAAAAAAAAGAAACCAAGACAACAGAACAAAAAAACACCCACCCAAAGATACTGGTAAATCTAAAACAAAGACCAAAGAGCACTGGAGACAAAAATCCTTATCATCTTTTTGCTACTTTCCTATTAGTTTCATCCATTAGGCCCAGAGGGCTGTGCTGTACATGGGCCACCCCACCAGCTTTGCCTTCCTGCAGTGCCTTGCAGCAGCCAGCTCTTTGTTCTTTCTAGTTACATTTCTCAGCTTTATGAGTTTCTAAGTCCTGTGGTTTATCTTTTTCTGCTCACCAGAGGGAGATAACAAGAATAAACCTCTTTGTTCCAACAGAGATAAAAGCACAAGAGGGAAAAATGGCATCCTTCATCTTCCTTCAAATCAGAGAAAGGTGGTCTGAGACAATGCTGTATGCGTGAGGTTGTGGCTTAATGAGGTGTATTGAGCCAACATGAGGCCAGGGCGGTTTGCTTCATCCTCCTGCCAATCCGGAAGCAAAAGATTTGCAGGAGAAAAATACTGTCTGCAACAATTCCTATACGTGTCTATCCGAAACATCGATCTCCCAGGGGGAAGAAATTGTTCAAGAACATGGCTAGCCAAAAGATCCTGACCCTGCAAGTTGCATATCAGAATCTCCTGTAAGCTTTGGGACTGGTTTGTAGGCAACAGCTCTCCCAGCGTTCTAGCACTTCATTTTGCAGGGTAAGATTACACTGGGCAAGTTGGCGATGGCAGTCGTAGCAGGACATGGTGGTTTGCTTTTTCCCACCATGGAGAATTCAAATAATCTCCTTAGCACTCTCTGCCCCATGGCAGCCTGAGGACTGTTCTAGGCCATTGAGACAGTGCAAATCAAGAATTAAAAGGTGAGCACTCCTGGTCTAGACAGCACTGTGAGTATAAAAATCTAACTTTTGCTAAATATAGCTTTTTCAGAAAGAGATGTTTAACATACAGAAATCAAAATGAATGTAGAGCCCTTGGTGGCCCACGTCATTAGACTAAAGTTCCTTCTCTTATGCTTATTACCTCAGCATTGTCACCACCAGCACTAAAATTTTATGAACCTAAGCTGTTGTTTCCCACACTTCTCAATGGTCTTAAAACAAGTCCTCAGAAAAAAAAATTCCTTTGTAACAGAATAAATACTTGTTTTATCTTAGTATCCCTTCCTGGCTTTTTGGTTGATTTTTTTGGTTAAGCCAGAAAAGAAGAAAGGATAACTCTACAATCTTGATCTAAACTACCAGGCAGCATATTCTAACCTTCTTATCAGTGTGAGAGTGGAGGAATTAATCTCACCAGTGGCCCCTCTTCAGGCAGCAGGGTTCCCCTCAGTGAGACGCTTTGGCAGCGCATTCAGCGGAATGGCAGGCATATCGGCTTAATGAGGATCTTGCTACAAAGCCTGATTTCTGTGTGCTGAAAAAGCCATGCATGTTCCTTACTAAGAAGCTATGCACACTCTTTTCAAAACTGTTGTCAAAAGCATAAAGAAACAAAATGTTCTTTCCTTAAATATAGCATATCTTATTTTTCTTATGTTCTTACTTTGTGGTGGGTTTCTACAGATAATGCTGTACATGGTACAATATATGTTGGCAGTATTATTGAAAAGCCAAGCACAAGGGAAGAAAAAATATGAAGTTTATCTCATTATCTTTAGGAATCTCCAGATAAAATTGCAAATGGGTGTTTTCATAAAGCTTTCCCGTTCTCACCATCTAGTACTAATTAAAGCTTTGTATAAATTCATACATCTTGTCACAAGCACAGAGAAAGTATGGGGAAATTTAAAATGCAAGATATTAATATAATCTTTTAATTTTGCGTATTTTGCTATCTTTGTTTTGAACTTTTGCAGGGGAATTTAATGCTGTCCTGTTAAGAGAGTTCTTTTATATGTGTATGTATTAGCTGTAGCAGTACCTGCATGTGGAACACGAAATTAACACGTGAAGCTGAGCTAATACCGACACACAGACATCCACCCTTTTCCCAAGAACCTTGCAATACAATTTAAAGTGAGTTGCAAGTAACAGGAATAATCGTGGGGAAGAATCTGGGGAGAGGACAGGGTATCTCAGATAGCACCAAGATACAGAAGCCATTGTAGATTTAGCTGTAAGTCCTTTTAATTTCCTGTGTATTGAGCATTTGGCTGGGTGGATATTTCTGCCTGCCTCTGATATCAGAGAAAAGCCTGCTCTGCTGGGAGATGCACAGACAGATTTGTTCAGTAGGACACTTCTCCCCTCTCAAGGCCACATGATATGTCCAGAGTGCCACCAGAAAAGCTTGTCTTCCTGAGAGCCAAGTTGCCTTTTTAACTCAGGGCAGTGCCAGGGTGTTAGTGTTTCCTCATTATTTGAGGTCTCTCATTCCTGTCAGTCTGGGTTGCCCTGAGTCAGGGAGCTGATGCACTTTGCATGGCAAAACCTTGTGAGAGGCAAGGTGATGTTCTCATTAAAGCAACTGTGAATCCCTCAGGAACATCCTGACCTTCACAAAACTCAGTTTGTTGTTTGACCTGTTTTCTTCAGAGAGGCTGCTGTGGAACACAGAGGAAAGGTCTGACATACAGTGCACACACTGACACATTGGGAAGAATCACGGGAATACGTCATTGATGAATCATTCTGTATTAACTCACCTACAGCTCTACAGAGAATACAACTTGGAAAAACAACCATAAAATGTTACCTGAGGTACTGCATAGCAAGTCAACTAATAATTAGTAAGCCACTAATAACAACCAATTTCTAAAGTTTAATAGAGTTTTGCAGTATGAAGTTGTTTCAGATGGTTGTAGGGACTACAGATTTTAGGGACTATGGATTTTATATCCATATGTATGTGTTTGATTTCTTACTACCTTGGATTTTGTATAATAATATGCTATGGAAAAAAATGGTGCAAAGCTCCATCAAGTCAGACAGATAGCAACATAGTTTGGACACTTGCAGATGACCAGATGGATGGAGAATCACATCTTCTATGAAGCCAGGGGTGAAGGACCAGGCTCCAAAGCCTAACTTGAACAGTGAGAGACAGGAATGTGTTTAGCAGTTAATTAAGTAAAAGTGCATTCATCCTACATAGAACTTGTTATAGCGGCTTCTGAATATGTTGTTTTAGCAGTCTTCTTTATTAGCAAGTCTCAACAGATCGTGCAAAAAACATGAATTGTGTCTTGGCAGTCACAACATTACACATTTAAACAGACTGTGGAAAGAGAATTTTTTAACAGCTAAAGTCCAAGCACCTGGCAAACAGGATGTTTTGCAAGGAGATTGGTTTATTTCACTTGACAGTTTTATTAAACTTTAATCACCTTTTCAATGAGTGCAGTGTTTACTACCTGCTGTTCCTATGGCCTAAATCAGGGACTTTAAAAAAGATTATTTTTCTGATTCTCAAGCACAGTGCAGTTCTGCTGTCTTTCATTATTAACTGTAAAACAGAAATAGAAATTGTGTAGGTAAAAGAAGGCAATAAAACAAAATTAAAGTGCTGTCAACACTTAGATTTGTCAGAAATTTAATGAGCTTTGCCATAATGGGTGCTGATTATAGGTAATATTTCACAATGCTATTCATCATTCAACACAATAATATACTTTTAGGAGACAGCTGTAACTGTGTTCTGCAATGATGGAAGTACTTATAGATGAGATTGACGTGTGCTGTGAGCAGGTGCCATTGCTACCATGCTCCAATAAAAAGCTGTGTGTATTATATGATGTTTAAGTTGTCTCTTACCCAGTATTTGCTTCACAGAAAGCCTAAATAACAGTAACTGAACACCCAGCTCAGGTGGAACTGTCTCCTGCTAGCCATTCCTATGGCTTTATGCTGATCTGATGTTTCTCCCCTTTCCCTCTGAACTCCACATCTTCTCCATGCTGCAGAATGCCTGTGGCATGTGGAGGTAAGCATGTTATAAGCCAGTAGCCAAAGGTGTACGATAAGGCTACTGCTCTGTCCGGAGACTGTGGATCCCCCAGCCCTATGAACAAACACCCATTAGCAGCTGGGCCTCATGGGGACAGCCCTTACGGCAAGCACTATGCAGTGTTAAAATTTCTGGCACAGGGAGCACAGAGAGACATTTTAATCACTCTATCAGTGCCCCGGGCACCCAGGAACCTTGTCTCTAGTTATTTTCTAGGGAAGTGAAAAACATGAAGAGTTTACTGATGGATTTACAGGCAGATTTTCCATCTAGGTTAGATCTTTCATTTGCCTTCAATGCTTTTTTCACAACTATAAATCTAGTTGTTTCCATTGATTACTTTCCACTTGCATGGATGAGAAAATCAGGTCAGTCACATCTGCTGGGCGTCATCCTCTACTCATTTGCATTGCTGTAACCAGGTAGTTGCTAAAACTGTGAAAACAAGAGAGGGACGAGTAGCTCTCAGAACAATGACTCACACTTGGTGGGTGTGCACATGAAATGAAGTGTCTTTCATGGTGGAGAATCTGCTTGGAAACTGATCTTTTGTGTCCACAAAGAAACTTCAGCATGGACACAGGTACTTAGACAACTAAAAGTGGGAAATGATTTCAATTCCACATTCACCTTTATGTTACTTTTTACTTTGGCTGCCATCACACAAAAAGTATTGGCTGGATTTCTTGATAGCAGACATTGAGGAGACTACATCAAAGCTAATTAAAAAGGCAGTTTTAGAGGAATGCTATGGTAGGTCACTCCAAGTCCTTAAAATCCTTGTTGATCCTGGTAATCTTACTCACACAACAACCACCTCCTCATTATCAGAGCCCTCTTTATGTGAAGAAGGAGTACCAAAGAATCTGAAATCTGGTCACATATTACCTGGAGCTGGCTGTAAGGTAACACAATAACATTTCTGAAGCTAAGAAAAAAATTGTTTATATGCACTAAGATTTTAATTGGTACCCCAACCAACAGTATTCAGTAGCCATTGCTTTATTTTAACTACCTTTTGTCACTGATCCATGTGATATCAAGACATCAGGACATCAAGAATGTAGGACTGAGCCTATGGACAGTCATGTGAGGCTATGGCCGATGTTCTGGGTAATCTAACATGGACAGGGGAAGAAAAAAGCAAACCCATATTTAGGTGACCATTACAAATGGCTCTTGCCATACAGTGCACGTAGAACTGGACTCAACACTGACACTGAGTTACTTAACACTTGAGTGGCCCAGGGTAAGCCAGGCAAGCTCTAAATCTGGGGCATTTTCTGGTATCCTTCTAAATATCAGCCAAGGCATAGATAGTAAAATTTTGCCTTTTTGAGGCATGCCCAATCATTTTTGGATTGAGATTTGTGAAAGTGATTTTCATTCCTTTTTTAGGCACTCTGAAAGATGCTGAGAATGTTCTGAAAAAGGCCCACTAGTTCTTTAATGAAGTCCTGTCTCAATAAATGACTCAATAAGTAAATGAGAAAGAAAGAAATAAAATAAATAACTGGAAAACCTCATTTTGTCTCCAGTTATGGTTAGATGAAGACACAAATCTCCTGAGATTCATTACAAAATCCAAAATGGTGCAGCCCAGTTCAACACCTGGTAGCGTGAAAGTTGACTCGGACCAATACCTGAGGAATTTTTAGACCATCGTTTCCCTTTGGATATTCATAGTGTGTAGACATGTTCCGTTTGGTGCTTCTCTTATTTCACAGAGATGAGATCTGAGCTCAGTCCTCAGCACTGCCCATGCAACACAGCACACCCTCAGTCCAGCACCTGCATCACCCCGAGCTCCTCAGGAGTGAGGGAGAACCATCCGGCAGGAGCCACGTTCCTTGGTACCTCCCAGTTCTCAGACCACAGTTTTTCAGGGCGTCATGTCATTTGTTTCAGGCTGTTTTTATTGATGGGGTAAATAACTCCCTTGATTACAGCAGTTACAGTTTTCCCTGGGGTTACATTTGGCAACAACCTGCTCACCCTTCTTTAACTGCACTGTTAATTAGGAGGCCTGTGTTTCCCTTCTTGTCAAAGCAGCTAAGCTCCCTGCCACTGGAATTCTTTCTTCCCCCTTCTCCTAGGGTGAGAGAACAGTGATTGCTTGGTTACGCTTTAAGTCTTTTGTACACTTTTAATAAAATCTGTAATTAATACTTTGAGAGGGTGTTTTTTCCCCTCTCTCTGAGCACATCTTGAGTACAACTTTTCAATGGCAATAAACAAAAATAAAGAATAGTTAATTGCACTCCCAGCATGACTCTGACATTACTTGGAGTGTTGAAATAGCCTTGGATGGCTAAATGTGAATGTCTAAAAGAAGTCAGTGTGGTATTTGTAACAAGCAACCTGGCTCCATTAACATGTTAGAGGGAGAAGTTTAGCCAAACACTGTCAGATCTTTCGCAGTGTTAAAATCCAGGGACACTGGACTTTCTGGGTACGCAGGGCAAGCTATTAGTGCCCTTTTCCTATTTTAGAAGAAAGCAGCAATTGTCTTTGCCCTGTTAAAATGTATAAAGAGCATGAAAAGCTTGCATCGACTCCAGCTGAAGCCAAAGACAAAACTAGACATCAATATAAGCAGAAATAACATTCCTACATCGGAAAATAAAAATCATATAATTTCTAAATACTACATACATATTACTTACTGCCATCAGATATCACAGACTGAGAGTTTAGTTTTAGACTTTGAAAAAATTAGACATTCATATGCTTCTAGGTACAAAATAATCACAAGAGATTGTATTCATCTCACGTAACCTGTTGAGAGTCCCTGTCTATAGCCAAAGGAAGGAGAAAGGCACCTCCTGAGGGTGACTCAGGTTTTCAGTCTTTAGGCTCCAAGTTTAAAATGAGATGCTCCCTTCACTTGCAAGAGAACATAAATTTCAAATTTATCATTAAGAGAAGATAATTTTTCAAGTAAGGCATACCATACTTTTCATATCTCGTCTACCAGAACATTTTCTCTGATTTATATGCCACTGATCACTATCATGACCAGGAGTCTGGAATATAATGAGGATGCAGCAATTTCTGTATTCACACAATGTGCACTTGAAAGAAACTTCGCATTTTTCTGAAGTGTTGGTCCTTGCCTGAGGCAGGTTGTTCAACTAGATGAACCACTGATCTGCTAGGAAGACTGTCATGTACTTATTAATATCTTCTTACCTATTTTCATATTCTTGTAAGAGCTTTATATTATGTTTTAAAACCTTGACCTGACTTTCTGAAGAAAAGTTATATTTATGCAGACACTGAAAGAAAAATATTTTTATTGGCTCTGAAGAATCGTACTATTTCCTACTATGAAGTACCCTACTCAATGCTTACAAACCCCCTAGCACTTTATACTGTAACATTTTCATAGAGTTTGATTTGAAGGCATCCAACTGGTTCTGAGAATCACTTTAGTACCCAAAAACTAAACAGGTAAGTTTATTAGAATGCCTTAGGATAGAAATCACAGGTGTATTTAAAAACGTGAGCCTGAGAGAGGGTGTTCTCACGTGCCATATACATGCAGCCTTCAGGACTGTTTGTGGGGATATAAGAAATGGCAATGCTATCACATGCAAAGTGTGTGTTAGATAAAGTGACAAGGAGGTGGATTGAAAACTGGCTGACATGGCAGGCTGAAAGGACTGTAGTCACTGTCACAAGTCACTGCCAACCCCGTTTTAACATCCTCATTAATAACCTGGATGATGGGAAAGAGTGCATCCTTAGCAAGTTTGCAAAATAAAAAAATAGGGAGGAGTGACTGATACAGAGAATTGGTGTGCTGCCCTTCAGAAGGACCTCAGCAGGATGGAGAAATGGGCTGACAAAAGCCTTGCAAAGTTCAGTACAGGGAAATGCCAAATCCTGCACGTGGAGGGGAACAAGCATATGCTGGGATTTGACTAACTGGGAAGCAGCTTGACAGAGAACAGTCTTGGGGTCCTGGTAGACAACAAGGTAACCCCCAAGCCAGCAAAGTGCTCTTGCTGCCAGAGTGGCCAGTGGCTGCCTGGGCTGCATTAGACAGAACATTGCCAGCAGGTGATCCTCTTCACTCAGCATTTGTGACACCACACTTGGACCAGTTCTGGGATCCTCAGTACAAGATACAGATTTCTGGAGTGAGTCCAGCACTGGGCTACAAAGATGATTAAGGGACTGGAGCATCTGACAGACAAAGAAAGGCTGAGAGAGCCGTGACTCTTCAGCCCTGGGAAGAGAAACCTTGGGGGAATCTCACCTATGAGTATAAAAATGTGATGGGAGAGAATGAAGAAGAGGGAGCCAGACTCTTCTCCATGCTACACAGTGACAGGACTAGGAGGCAGCAGGCATAAACTGAAACACATGAAATTCCACCTGATCACAAGAAAGGTTGCTTTTTTTTACCTCTGAAAGTGGTCAAACATTGCAACACATTGCTAAGAGAAGCTGTGGCGTCTCCATCTGCAGAGATAATTCAAACCCAGCTGGGCAGAATGCAGGCAACCTACGGTAGCTGACCCTGCTTGAGCAAGGAGGATGAACTAGACAAGCTCAAGAGCTCCCTCCCAACCTAAGTGATTTTGTGACTTCGTGATTCATGATCCTTGAAAGTCCTGGCATTGCTAACAGCTTACTGTAACCACAGCTGCCTGCAAATGCAAACTGAATGGCTGTTTGCTCTATCTTTATATAAAGTTTCCAGAAGCTTAGTTAAAATTAGTCCAAACACATTTGTTGGGTCTTTTTTCCCCTCAAAAAATCATATTTTTTCAATGAAAATTTCTATACACAGTTCTCCATATATTTAATTTTGGAATATTTTCATTTCAGAAAACTTTGAAACTCCTTCATATTTCACTTTATGCATTTTTATTTATTGTTTCATAACAGATAAGAAATAGAAGTGCTTCAAGATAGATGGAACACTTAATTTTTTTAAATCAGTAAAGGAGTTAATGCATTTTACTGATTGAAATAGCTTTTTTTTAATATTGTATCTCAGGTTGATTAACTTCAGTGCACAGAGAATCTAGGAAAGGTATTCTGTACAACCACAAAAAAAAACTTATCTTAATGATTCTAGAGTAAAAGCAGCATTCATGACGGTGTTTGGATGGTCTCTGGTGGAAGAACATATTCAGGGACTGCCAAATATCCACACTGGCACCGGGTGCTGGGGAGAGACCCTGGAGAAGGGGAACATCTGCGAGGTGCTTGAGTGTGACCGCTGTGCAGAGGAGCTGTCCCTGCCTGCTGGGGCTGACCTGCCATGACAGACACCAGGCCATTCACAATTACCATGTTCCAAAAGGAATACCGAGATTAAATGAACAAGAAGGAGACACTACTTACAGGAGAAAAGGAAAACAGTGACTTTTACGTCTTGTTTTGGTGTATCTAGCTCCAAAGCCTTCCTTATTCACCCCAAAACAGTGGGATTCCATGTCTCCATCACCCTGGTGCTGAGATCACTGCAAGAATCAGGTATAAAGATCTCTGCAGTGCACAAATACATGCTGGAAGAGGGCCACCATGCATTGCTGTCAGAAAATAAAACAAAAGGTTTCTACTCTCTTGGCACTAAGCAAGTATAAAAAATTTTAAAAAGCAATCTGAATACTAGAGACTAAAAGGAAACCTAAATTCAGGAAATGAAAGAGAGCTTTTGAAGTACTGTCTCTGATAATATATTCGTTTTCAAGAAAGACATTTATTTATCACTATCTTATCAGTACCCCAGTGGTAGTCTGTGAGATAGAGATACACCAAAATTTTTTTTTTTTCTGGCTAAAAAATGAATCCTTAACAGTCCTGGGCTGTCTGACAGACAAGGACTTTTCTCAAATGGCTACAGTTTGCTCACCTCTCAGATGTCTATCTGCTTTCAGGAGGATATCAGAGGTAAAGTTTTCCCAGGCTTTAGAGACGACCAACAGATGCCTATTAACTACCTGAGAACAGGACATGGGTCAGCTTCTGGGGTGGAAAGTAGGGAAGGATGAAAACAGGGAGAAGGCAGCAACAGGAGGACAGAAAAGACACCAATCTCTTGACTGTCCAGAATAAGAAGGGAGGAAAGAGTTTGCAGTTCTCTTACTATGTTTTCTGAGGAAAGAGTTGCTTCCAGTGTAAGGAATTAGGTAAAGAAAAACATGCAGGTGAAATCTTATGGGGTCATTTAGTCAGTGATGCTATAGCCCAAACACAGCTCTACAGGAACTAATTTTCAGAGAAGACTTGTTTGGATCTCAGAGGCCAAAGGTCTGTTAGATCATCTCACTGAGCTTCCTATTAGCATACCAAAATCTTTTTTCCTCAGTTACTCCAGTACAGGCTCCAGTAGCACGTATGTTTTTTGGATAATGTATATCTTACATAAAGGCATACTGAAAACCTTGAAAGACATCCTGCTTTCCCCTGGGCGCTTGCTGTAATGGGTCACGTTACAAACGTTTGCTTTATGTCTAATTGGAATCTGACTGTTTTCAGGTACCTGTCACTGAATCTAATTATCTCAGTGTCTGCTAGAATAAATGAGCTTTGCAGGCTTGGTATCTTCTTCGCAGGGGAATCCTAATGTAATCCTGTCATCTTTCTGTCTTCTGCTTAGTGAGATGTTAAGATATTTAAATCTCTTCCTGTAAGGCCCTTTTTAATTTTTTATACAAAAACCTCCACATTTTTTTCCTAGCATTTATTCTGTTCTGCATCCCTTGCTGCATTTTAACCCCTTTTTTATATGCAGACACTGGTCTTTCCCTATTGAAATCATTGTGTTTTCTACATTATGGAGTTCTTCTCCACTGGATTGAATTTGGAAATTCAAACTCTGTGATCTCAGAGCTTCTCAGTTTTCCAAGATGTAGCCACGATTAATGTTATCAAGCCAAAGAGCAAAGATGACTACTTGAATAGGCTTTTTAAATTTTAAACAATGTAAAATAGATGTGCTGAATTTTCCAGTCCTCTATTTTCCCCCAACTAATTACCCATCTCCACTGCTTATATATAGATTTGCTCTATATTTAATAATCGGATTATCCTATTGTTTGGATTTCTTTATTCACACTAGACTTTTAATATGTCTCCCTCTTACAAGGTCATTTTTTGCAGCTCTGCATTGCATTTTCGTGAGAGGTATACACTTTCAATTACAGGTGTTCTATAAATCATCGTCAGCGAGACTCACAGACATAAATAAACAAGGCTGATGAAAGTTACCTTTTACTGCTATCAGTTATAACATAAAAGGGGTTACACAGACAAGCTGTGACCTGTGAGATCAGATTGGTATCTAGAGTTTTAATCTCTTTTCTTGCTGTGGTACAGAAAAATGGCTATCATTTATCACTAGCAAAGCATGCAGCAAGCAATAAGAATGTGGGAGCTCAATGACATTAAATAGTAGCTGCTGGGTATGTACATAAGCAGTGCTGTGCCATACATCTACTACAGACAATACGCTGTAATTATGAACATGGACACATAATAGGTGACTTGAAACAGCAGAGTTCAGGCAATTGCAATGGCAAAGGGTGATTGCAGTGAGCAAGCATCATTAACTAATTTACTCGAATAATCAAGAGCCAACTAAAATTTCTCCACTACACTGTGGAGAAACCACACGGTATTCCAATTAAACCAAAGAAAAAAGGCAGGGGAACTCTCCAAGTAATGGAAGAGTTTGGCTACTTCTGTTTCCTCTTTCAACACACTGTCCTGGCCATAGGGCTAATAATCCTGGTATATAGTTTGTGGCAAACAGTGCACTGTTTTTCTTCAGTTTGAAAATAGCAAGACTGCAGTGCTCCAGGTATGATCAGTACTGTACAGCCTATTTGCTGCACAGGTTATGGAATCCACATGGATGGCCTGATGTCTGAGGAGCTCATCCAACAGTTTTAATGAGTCTAATCACTGACTTCTAGAGGAAGCAGGGGAAAGAATGCCAGGGACATGAATCCACCAGGCAATGGCTCTGTTAAGCCATCCTCTGTCTAATCTCTCCTTTCACCCATGCATGGTGGCATGTAGTCATGTCCTTAATACATAAGGCAGAGAGTTCAGAGGAAAACCACTCTTCCAGTTTAGTTAAAACACTGCTAGATTCCAGCAATGCCAAATCTCGCATGAAAAGCAACAGTTACTAGTCATGATTCATTCTGATAAATAGCTGTAATTTTGATCATTTCCTCCAAAACCAAAACATGCACTGTTTTTGTTCAGAGATTTTGTTGTGCTGACCTGAAGCCTTTATGAATAGCCTTTGCCTTCACAACACTATAGAAGTTGATCACTGCACCTACTTTTCCAAACAACAAAGATAAAAAACTATTTTCCAAGATTACTGTTGCTATTACTATAAATTTTGTTTTATTACTATAAATTTTGTTACAGATATTTGATCTTCAACTAGTCGTGCACACAAAACTCATATGCTTTATACGTCCCACTACATCTGAATTACTAACACAAACAAAAACTGATAGCAACAAATTAATTGCTCTTTTAATCTTAGAGTAGTTTGGGTTGGAAGGGGACCTTGAAGATCATCTAGTTCCAATCCCCCCGCCATGGGCAGGGACACCTTCCACCAGACCAGGCTGCTCAGAGCCCCATCCAAACTGGCCTTGAACACCTTTGGGGATGGGGCATTCACAACTTCTCTGGGAAACCTGTGCCAGTGTCTCACCACCCTCACAGTAAAGATTTTTTTTCTAATATCTAATCTAAACCTACTCTCTTTCAGTTTGAACCCATTCCCCTTTCTCCTGTCACTACATGCTCTTGTAAATAGTGTCTCTCCATCTTTCCTGTAAGTTCCCTTCAGGTACTGGAAGGTCATAATAAGATCACCTCAAAGCCTTCTCTTTTCCAGGCTGAGCAATTCCAATTCTCTCAGCCTTTCTTCATAGGAGGTGTTTGATCCCTCTGATCAACTTGGTGGCCTGCTCTGACTTACTCCAACAGATCCATGTCCTTCCTGTGGGGGGATCCCAGAGCTGGATGAAGCATGCCAGGTGGGGTCTCACCAGAGTGGAGCAGAGCAGAGCAGAGCAGAGCAAAGCAGAGGGGCAGAGCTCCTCCCTCACCCTACAGGCCACCCTGCTTTGGATGCAGCCCAGGATACAGTTTGCTCTCTGTCCAAATACTGCACTCTGAGAACTTGTGATTTGTAACCTGAGAAACAGTGCCCAAGAGTCAGCTTCCACAGGATCACCAAGTCAGAACACGAGTTTCTTTTGAAACTTTTCAACTGTCAGCTTCTAAGTAGAAATGAGCAGTACCTGTCAATAACAGCTGAGTAACAGATGCCGTGAGTATAGGGAACATAAATTAGGGGCCTGACTGAGAAAAGACCTATTCTACAGCAAGGGTATTTCAGCATGCACTTCAGCAATACCTGGCAGAGAAGAACCTGGCAGTTGAGCTAGATGGTTATTAGAGTGATTTGAAGAATTCAGAAATGGCTGTTTCTGAATTATGCAGTACCATTTCAAGGTTCTGTCAAAGCTATGGGTGTTTTCCTGTGTTGTTCTGAAATGAAAAATAGAGTTGAGATATTAATGTTCTGTGAAGGACAATAATTTAAGACATGCACAGTGCTAAAGCTTGCTATCAGCTGCTTTATGATACAGAGAAGCTTTTAAGGGAATAAAATACGGTTAGCAGAAATGTTTCATTTTAAGCTTGATGTTTTCACATGCAGCACTAAATGGTACAGTTTATCTTCTATTATTGTTTTGATACTGAAAAAGCTCATTTTCTTGTACTTCTCGGTGAAATGGGAGTAACTGCAGTGGTGCTGGGCATCCTACATAGTCACAAAGCTAGTGGGAGCAGACTGCTGTGGAGAAGCAACCCCAAAGCTGGAACTCTTTGGAACTTTATTTGTCATCTTTTACACCACTTGATTCAGAAACACATTTGGGGTCAACTTCAGGCTATTCTGCTGCTAACCTGTAGTACAAGGCACTGAAGTGTACTTCAGTGTACCTTTTGATCGTGTAAGAAAGGCACTCATGCTCCATAAGCTATTGCTAAAACCACTGCTTTCTGGAGCTAACACGAGAAACAGAAAGAATACATGTAACCTTACATCCCTTCAGATGCTGGGAGCCCTGAGCCATGCAGCATCTCACAGACTTCTTCTCAGGGCATATGGTACAGGTCCCATCCATAGAAAGATTCCCTGACATTTTGGTTTTGAGACTTCTTAGGGAATTTTCTTAGACAAAATATATTGTACGCATCATATCTGTTGTCAAACAACTGTATGTTCACATGAGAACTTGCTGCTCCTCTTTAAGATAGTGCCAAGGCCACACAGGTGGTGTAATTGGAAACATAGAGTGGGAGCTGCCTGTGGGCTCCTCTGTTACCATCACCCTGCTAGTTTATCCCGAAGGACAAGCTGTACATGCAGCACAGTGCAGCACAGACTGCTCGGGTTGACACAACTCGTGGATCACTAACTCTCTGAAGCACAATAGCCTTCTGGTTAGGATTGTTACAACCCCAAAGGGGAAAATCTTACAGCTGTTCAAGGCTTTAGGCTTTGCTTCCCTGCTGTGGGCATCAGCTGGTGCTCTGTGACACACTGGTAGGTTCCACTGCTACCTGAGGTGAGCTCTGCCTATTACCACACAGGAGACAGAGTGGCAAAGGATTGTTTCTGAAGAGTCCCTCTATCATCCTCTAGCATGAGGGCAATGGGATTTGCAGGCAGGCTGTGCTCCAAGCTTAGGCAACCTACAGGGATAATAAAGACGCAGAATGCATCTGGCTTCTCCCAGCATCAACCACACCATGCACAACACAGCTGCAAGCACAGAAGACAGAAGCAAGTGTCCTGATGTAGAGGGAACAAGATGCTTATGGCTCTGTCTGGGACATAAGATATATTGCTGCTTCCCTTCCTTGCACAGACACCCTGCAACTTTAACAGATTATTTCTGTTTTCTATAGTAAATGGAGGATGAGTACGTGCACAATAAAGCAAATCTCACATTTTACCTTACGCTGCATTTGCCAAGAGCACAGACTGTGTACTGCAACTCTGAAGACATTCAACATCTGCGGAACAGGAATCTGCTTTTGAAGGCTGCTCTGGGATCATCACAGATCTTCTTCCACCAACTTCACATGGTTGTTTCTGGGCTCTTCTGCAGAATGGCTTTTCAATAACATTCTACTTAACGAGATCCTATATTTATTGTCTTCCCTCATGCCCACTTTACATTTAATATATGTGTTACAGTGGTATGCTCTATAGCCAGAATCAGGGATTGTCTCATAGCACTCTGTGTAAAAAAATAGGCTGCTTTACTGATCCTGCAAGCCAAGCAATAGGAACCTTTCCCACTGATTGATGATTTGTCTTCAGGAATATCACTCAGTTCACTTTCCACATAAATTTAAGGTCTCAGATTTGATAATCTGCTATCGTACACATAATGAGTAGGAATGATTAATTTAGAACTGTTTAGGAAGAAAGCTTAAACTCTAAACCTTGGAATCAGTTAATCTTATAAGTCAGTATGTTGAAAAATACACACAATTTTTATGGCAGCACAGCCCAATACACACAGAGAAATCATAACTTTGCCCAATGTCAAATTATTTGTGTGTGATGGTTTAATTGTTTTCTTTTTTATAACTGAAAGGTTTAGTGCATGAAACCTAGTGGAACTTGCTTAATGGAGAACACCAGTAAACTTACAAGAGCAAATTTGATTGCTAAATGATTCTGAAAGGCAAATATAAAGTATTTTTCTAAAGAAACAGAAGGAATACTGATGCATTATAAATTAAGGTTCTGTAGATATCATTCACAGATGCATCATAGAGGGGAAATGTAGATGTTAAAGTATATCAGTTGTGCATAAGCAACAGTTTAAAGAAATACATCAACTGGAAGAAGTTACTTTCTTTTACATCTTGTAAATTACAGGTAAATATAACACATAGCCTCAGCTGACAAGCATACATGTAGCCCTATTTAAATTATAGTAATTAACACTAGATGATCACTTCAACCTGCACTATTAAGTTTAGATTAAGTGTTAGTAAAAAAAAAAATTATAAACATCCCAATGTATTGTCTATCTCCTAGCACTCAGTTATTTTTCTAAAACTTCCCTAAAATATTTAAGAAAAGCAATTTAGTGTTTTGAAACTCTGATTTAAACACAGTATTTCTTCCTTTTTAATCTCTGCCCTCATTTTGCCTGTGAAGGCAACAGAATAACTTATAGCTCCTGTTTTCTTCTACTTTTTCATTCAGACAAGTATAACTTTTCAAAAGCTAAGGGCATTTGGAAAAGTTAAGGAACAGCAAAAGGAGAAACATAAGAAGATTAGAGGACACCAGATGACAGGTTACTGATTTGATTGAATCCTGACCACCTTTTTCAGTTATGGCCTCTTTTGAGTTTCTGGAAGGTACTGAACAGACACAATTCTTACTCTCAGACCATTTCTTCTACACTTAAGAATTCGGGCTCAGAGAAACTGGCCATATTAACCTTTGGATTATGCTTACAAACTGTTGAAAAGCACAACCTGCTGCAGCAGGGACCATGTCAGAACTGTACCAACAACTGTGCAGGACACTGCATGGCAGTGTGCATTTACTGGCCCTTTTTAATGCAATCTCATAAGCCATGCAACACAGACTGTGTCTGTGACTGCCCACTACCACTGATATGTGATCCTATCTGTGAGGTGGTTGGGGCACAGAGCTTTTTCATGCTGGGCTGCAGAGTTGCTCAAACTCACTGCTGACTCTGGGCTTTCAGTGTGAAAGAGTATGAGGTAAGCCTGGCCTTGACTGCTGGCTTGTGCCTATGCTACATGCCCAGTACAGACAGTGCAAAGTGATCCATCACCCAGTATGTGGAGAATTGGTGGCTCAGCCAAGACTGTGTCTTGATCCTGTCTGTACGCCTTGATCAACAACTCCTGAGCCCTGGACTTATGTCTTACTTTTCGACCATTTTTCTGATTTTGGTGGTTCAGAAAAACACTGAAACTCAAACTCTATGTATTCTTAAGTAATGTGAAATTAATTTACTGGTATGATAATCAGAACACACTGCAGCCAGGGGACTGGACTATTCACAACCCAAGGAATCACAGCCATGTGAAAGAAGTCATGCTCTCCACTGCTTTGCTGCTTTAAGACCATACAACAAGGTCCTGATGGGACCTTGCAGGTCACTGAGTCCAGGCACTACTCTCAATATGAAGGAGACTTCATAATCCTTTTTAGAAACTTTCTAAGTTTCTAAGACTGCTCCCACAGCACATTTTCCAGGGTGTTATGCAGCTATGCATCAAATTTGCTATTCAGGGGGATTGTTGCTCTGCCATAAAGCTGACCTCAGAAGAGTTTGTGGCACACATGGACCTGCTCAATGCATTGGTCTGGAAAGACTTGCCAAATACTGAATATGACCTGGCCAAGATCACTGTAACTCTGTGTCTAACCTGCCTGAATGGGTTTTCCAATATGAGCATCATGTTGTAATTCAGTGTGAGACTGAGAGGAAAAAGGCTGGGAAGTTGCAACAGTCTTCCATGAACTGCTTCTCTTCTTAAAATTGCACTTAATTTTAAGACTATGGCTGTTTTATTGTCAGTGAAGATGCTACTTCCAGGCTGCAGGCCAAATAACTATTTAGGCCAAGCTGAAAGCCTAGGGATTAAAGCACACTAGGGACCCAAAGATACTTCAAAGGGTGAAGAGAGAAGGGGACAGCTGACAGGGGTTTAATTTGTGGGCAGAGGGATCTATGCCCCAGATTGTGAACTGAAGCCTGTACAGAGCTTGCTGTGTAAAAACTGGAAATTAGCAGTGGTTCTCAGAGAAAAAAAAGCAGGAGCCAGTGCCTGTTCCCACAGCATGGAAGAAGGAAAGATCCTTTAGCTGAAAAAGCTGGACAATATTTCAAGCAAAGACTGCAAAAAGGAGAAAGAACTTACTAAGGAGTCAGGAAAGACTGACAAGACAAGAGACAGGGTGCTTTAATACTGTCTTTTCCAGAGTCACAGAGGAAGGAAGCATCCTCGCCAAGTCAGGAATTGCTCTGACTTCTCTGTCTTCCTAGAAATCATCAGTACGACAGTGATTACTGCAAGAAGCCCTGAGTCCACTCAGGAAGGCTTTACCTTCCTCTCAAGCACACAGGGAAGCTCAGAAGTAAATGATTAATGGCCCAAAGCTTTATTTGATCTGCTGCTACAATTAAGTAGTGACTGGGAAAGCTCACTGGCCTCCCTCAGGTACTAATCCATATTGGGCTGTTTCAAAGAGTTCCTGACAAACTGGAGCTTAGATAACCTCATTAAAAGCTACTTGAGAGGCATTTAAGTTACATTAATGTACTTTATGACTACTGAGGATAGCCATATGCCGCTCATATATAAAAATATGAATAAGTCATCTGTTGGGTAGCTGAGGTTCTTGTGTTATGTCTAAATGGAATACAGATATGATGGGTATTTGGATATAAAGGATGTTCACTGACTGAAGATGAATTTAGTAATCCCATATAAACAATGGGATAAAGAGAGTTTAAAGTTCCACTTAGGCTAATATTTGATTTCAAAGGCTGGCAACTAGACTAATTTTTTTGGCATGAAAACATTTAAATAACTATCCCCAAGTGAAGTGTTCCTTGTGCAAACCTGGGGTTTAGAAAATAAAGAAAGAGAAGAACACGGATGTACAGCATAATCTTCTGTTCCCCTGACCTGCCTTTGCCCACACCTGTAGCTGTGACAGATCCACTTCAGTAACTACCTGCTTACAACCCTGTTGCTGCAAGGACATGGAGCTCTTCCCTTCCAAAAGGAAAAACAGTGTGTCATGACCAATGGATCAAACACAGGTAACATTTTTCACCTTCAGATATACCACTTACCTCCTATGGTAAATTCCCTCTAGGGGTTCAGAAAGAGTCAGTTAAAAAATAAATGTAAGAGAAGCATGAAGAAAAAATACAGTCCTTTAATGCAGACTGGATCACAAGAACTGCAAAAACCAATTCTGGCGTAAGACACTGATTGATATATCCAAATTTTGGATCATAGCTTCTACATTTCATCACTGGAAAGCATCTATCTCAATTATCATCACTGCTAAGGCACAGACAGTTTTGACAGAAGTCTCTTTAATTTGCTCTTAAAAATCTGCAACAAGAGAAATTCTGAAATTTCCCATGCTGTCTCTTCTGGGGCATCACAGTTCTGGTATCTAACTTAAATCTCATGCTGAGGTTTTGGCTGCTGCAGTTCTTGCTCTTTTGTCTTCACTACGGACGTTCGGAAGGCTCGTGTGCCACACAGGCACTGTTTGTTTGTGCTCGGACAGCCATGACCCTGGTGAATCATGCTCAGGCTGAGGTTCACTGTAACCTCCTGATTCTTCTTCACACAGCTGCTACCTACCTGGCTGTTCCCCATCCCGCATTTCTGTATCCACTGGCTCTGACCTTGCACTTGTACTTCAGTAGCATCCTGATTTTCCGAAACATTTTTCCAGTTTGCCAAGATAGTTTTTGAAATCTAATCTCGTTCCCCAGCATAGCCACAGCCTTCCCACAAATGGAGCACGCGTGCTGCTTGTATCACTATCCACATCACTGGTGTCAAACTTTGATGGTTTGACTGAATGAACCGCTGTGTTTCCTGTGTTGGCAGCTGAGAACAGTTAAGCCATGTAACAGCACAGCCAGGTTGGCACCTAGCGATCCCTTGGCTTGGACTTATCACGGGAGACAAACCCCCTTAAACGAACTAAAACCTCCTTTTTCTCACTCGTCCTTTTTTAAGGAGAGACGTCCGAGTTCAGCTGTTCCCACAAAGCCGCCGCCCTCGCTTGCACATCCCCTCCTTGGGAGCGCAGCCGGTGCGCGGCCACAGCGGCTCCGGGCCGGGCGGCCCTGGCAGCCTGCGCTCCGCGGGCGCTGCGCGGGGCGGGCCGCGGCCGGGCCCCGCCGGGGTCACCATGGCGACCCGCGGCTGGCGGGGCCGGCGGGGCGGGCACCGGGGGTTGAGCCGCCGGGCTGCCAACCGGCCGAGGCCAACAGCCACCGCCTCCAGCGGCCGCGCCTACAGAGGGGCGGCGGGCGGCCTGGGCGGCGCCGTGCGGTGCAGGGCGGCCGAATCCCTCCGTGGTCCGGTGGCGAGCGGAGCCGGGCAGCGCGGTGGGCGACCTGTCATCCCGCGGGCCGGGCGGGAGGAAGGGGTTGCCTTGGTCGTTCAGAGGATTTTTTATTACTGTTATTATTTTTCCCCCCACGACTTCATTTTATTTCTGTGGATTTTTTCTCTCCTCCGAAAGGTACCGACGTCGGGGCGATGCGTCGCACCGGAGAGAAGAGCCGTGCGGGACGGCGGGAGTCCTGCCCCGCTGCCCTCCGCAGCAGCGGCGGCCGGGCCGTGCTGGGGGTGCTGACGGAGAACGGGCAGCAGCAGCGGCCCGGCGGCCAGGTGAGCCCCGCTGCCGGCGGCACAGCCGCCACCCTGCCCGCAGAGCCCGGGCTCAGCTCCCCGGCCCGGCCCTGGGCTGGCAGCCGCCGGCATGAGCGGTGCGCGCACCTGCTCTCGAGGCTGCCGGCAAAGGCCTGGGTGGCGGGGTGAGAAGGTGACTCGGGCTCCAGTTCCTAAGCGTGAGTTTCCCGAGAAACCCTGCTAGTAACCGCTCAGTCCTAACCTGCAGGTGCTTCCCCGTGGAAGCACTCTGTGTAAGTAATTCATCCTGGAAGGGGCACCCGAGCGCTTAACTCCCTACAATGTAGGGGGTGGTTTAAGGAAGGGCTGTTCACTGACCCAGAGCTCTCATTGCTGTGTGGCTAGCCGTGCTCAGTTCAGGGTGCCAGAGCCTTCAAGAAGCTCAAGTTAATGACATGTCACTTTTCTGCCTTTCTGTCCCTTGGGCCCTTCTGGAGTCTGCTGGTGGGGCAGGGATGATGTTATTTTGCTGAGCTAAAATACCAGCTGGTATGTGTACACAAACTCTTCTTGGTTTTGGTTGTGTAAAGCCTCTAACTCAGCTTATAGCTTACTGAGAGTAGATGGTGTGAAGGATTGTAGCCTGGTCACACGCAGTGCTAGGGGTTGTGATGCTTAAGCTCAAAAATGCAAACTTCACTTTTTGACTCTGCTTGAAGTTCCTTCTTGCTGGTGAAGTCCTTCATAAGTCTGTGGCAGTGCTTGAGCACTTTTGTTAACTTCCTACACTTGAAACTGCTCCTTTCCAGAACTGAATGTGGAGCAGACTGCACTCCCCAGCCTCATTAGAACTGAGCAGCGCCCCCGTTCTCCTTGGTGTGAGGCTCTGAATATGATGCTGCTCCCCTGGTTCCTGACTTTTACTACACCTCATTCTTTCTGTGAGGAGTCTGTCACAGCAAGACAGCAACAAGTGGTACTTCAGAGGCACCAAATGTAGTTGATGGCTTTTCCCGTGAACTTCTGTTATTGGTGTCTGTTACGCAAGGAAAGTGATTTTCTATTTGAAAACAAGTGATACTTTCTGTTTTCCTCCTGAGTTGCCCTCCCACAGTGTTCCTGTGTGCTCTGCTTCAGGGTACTGCTGTTATCAAGCGCTTCTCTGGCTTTGAAAACACCATCCCTTCATCTAGAAAAGATGAAGTGCCCAACTGCATGGTCAGTGCTGCATCAAACCAAGGCTTTGCTATCTACGTAGATGACCCAGAAGATAAAGAAAACTATAGCTGCCAAGTGTCTGAAGATCTGGAATTAAGCCACTGTGAACTGGATACTAGTGCAATGACATCCAGTATTCACCTACTGCTGGATCTGAGTTCAGGTAACTCCTGTTACTACTCAGATGGTATCCGTAGCACAACTGCACGTAAGGTGGTTATGAATTGTGAATTGTAAGCTAGTGAGTAGCTTATGTTACAAAAAATAACACTACAAGCTAACTTGGATTGTGTCTACATGAGGGGCAACAATTCTGAGCTAAAAATAGCAAGAGAAAGTCAAGAGATTAATTATACAAATGTCTCGCTGCTTCCTATTACCTGTTAGGCTCTCCTATGGTAGTGGACACATCCTTCCAATCCCAGCCTGAGGATCACATGGAAGATGTTGTAACTCTGGCTGTGGGAGAGTATGCAGAAGACATTCATCAGTACCTCCGAGAGGCTGAAGTAAGTTGCTATAGGTATCTGTGGTGGGCTGCAGTGTTGCAGAGATCCAAGGCTGCCACTGAACTACAAAGGAGAGAAAGCAAATAGTAAAAGTCATCTCTTAAGGCAGCATATAGTCAGTGATAAGTTCTTTCAGGATTACTGCATCCCTGATATTTCCTATGATGGGAGCATCTCTTGACTATTTGGTATGAAGAGTTCTTGCAGATGGGAGTAGAATGCTGAAAAAATGCTAAAGCAGTTTGATGTGCTCTCACTAATAGCTCTCTGGATATAGTAGTAGTGTTTCCTACCTTCTTGTGTCAGAGCAGTGAAGTGAGGTCTCCTGATAGGAAGAAGGGGGAAAATCTGATTTGTTCATTTTCAGGTCCTTCTGAATGGCTCAGTTGTTTGTTGGCAAAGGCTGTCCATAGTCCAGGAGGTGTTTTACTATTCTCCTGCTAACACTGTAGCTTCAGTCTGTCTTTTCAGTGTAGAAATACTATTTTCTAGAGATGCCACTAGCTGGGAATAACTACTACTAGCACAAGAATTGTAGTTAGTACTTATTAACAGTGGGACAACCCCTGCTCCTTTTAGTGTAAGTGTAAAGAATGTTCATCAGCTCAGCTATCCATGGTTCTCTTCAGGGTGATCATCCTGATTCTTCAACTCTTTCCAAACAGGTAAGATTTAGGCCCAAGCCCTACTACATGAAGAAGCAGCCAGATATCACAACAGGAATGCGTGCCATCCTGGTAGACTGGCTGGTGGAAGTAGGGGAAGAGTATAAACTTCGGACAGAGACTTTGTACTTGGCAGTGAACTTCCTGGACCGGTTTCTTTCCTGCATGTCTGTCCTCAGAGGGAAGCTGCAGCTCGTAGGAACAGCGGCAATTCTTCTGGCTGCGTAAGTGTTTCATCTTCTGAAATCTTGGTGATCTGAAACTTCTTTTTGGGCTCAGTCTTGTAGTGTAATTTTGAGGAAGGAAGGTTGCAGTAGTAGGTAGCTCTTCATGATGTCTCAAGATGAGCAACTTGGCCTGCTTTGGTACTATTAAAATTAAACACTTAATGTTGAATGTGAAGAACTGTAGTGGAGAAAGCTTGTAACCATAAAACAGGAGCAGAAACAGTACTGTGTTAAACTGCTAGCCTGTAAGGCTGTCATAGACTGACTTGCAATCTACAGTTAGCCTTTAACTGCTCTAAGTCGACAGGGTAAGCAAAATAGCTTAGGAGTGCATGGGTGTTTGTCTGGAGTGAGTTGTGTTACTGAGACTTTCCCACTGAATGCTTGCTGTTACTCAGGAGCTAACAATGGGAGTGTATGTCTATCTAGACTGATGACTTGGAGTTCTTCTAAGCATGTTTGCCCAAATTTGAAACTAAATTGTTAGCTAGCCTGGAGGAACAAGTAAAGTTAGAGCTTTACACAAGTTTTAGTAATGTCATATGCTCATCCTGATGTGGGTCCAGCATGAAGCTTTCTTTTACTGTAACTTCAAAGCCGACAAATGTGGCTTCTATATCCCTTTTTCAGGAAGTATGAAGAGATCTACCCACCAGATGTGGATGAATTTGTCTATATAACAGATGATACCTACACAAAGAAGCAGCTGCTAAGAATGGAACACTTGCTTCTCAAAGTGCTGGGTTTCGACCTAACAGCCCCGACCATCAACCAGTTCCTCCTTCAGTATATTCAGAGGCGTAAAATCTGTATGAGGACAGAGAACTTTGCAAGGGTATGGGCTATCTGCCTTCTGGGACTGAGAGGGAAGAAGGGATCCTTGAAGGAGGACTACATGCATTTTATGAAGCTGTCTCTGCAACAGGCCTAAAACTGGTGGGCTTGTGTGCTGAGACTTCTGGATAAATGCCTTATGGAAATCCTAGGTTTGGTCTACCTTGTCTGGTCTGGGGTAATTCACTGAATAGGCAATTAAATGGTAGAAATCTGGTGCTTTTTTCAACAATGTCTGTGTAGCAAGTCTGTCCTGGATTTGGTGGTACTGCATATTGCTCCACAGTGACACAGAATATACCTGCATAGCTGCATAGGAGTTGCTTGATGTAGGGAACCGTGCTTAGAAACAGCAAACTTACAGTAAAACATCTGACCACCTGATTCTTTGCAAAGGGTATAGGATAGTACTATGACTCTACTCCAACAGACCCCAAACTGTGCTTCTTAGAGCTGTTCATTTATCCCTGACCTCCAAGTGGGGTCCACCAACGTAAACAAGAGCCTTAGAGGATGGGAAGAGTGTGTCTGTTATTTTTATGAAACTTGAATAAGTCTCTATCTGTAAAATCGTGACAGAACTGGTGGTGGGACCAGACCTTCAGATTACAGTGTAGATTGTTTAAACTTCGGTAAAATACGGTCTTTCTGTCCCCCGGAAACATGATAAAGGATCTTCTGTAAGGTAAACAGGACTAGAATGCTAGTTCTCCTCACTAGATACATAATTTGTGCTTTTTTTGTGCATGATACTGAGACCACTGCCAAACTTTAGTACTAGCTGTATTGGACTGATTGTACCAGCTAGGTTCATTCTTTTTCAAAAACTTGGGTTTTCTTGTTCAGTATCTTGCAGAGCTGAGTCTCCTTCAAGCTGATCCTCTTCTGAAGTACCTTCCTTCACAAATTGCTGCAGCAGCCTACTGTTTAGCAAACTATACGGTGAACAGATCATTCTGGGTAAGAACAACTGTGTTAATGAATAGCTTAAGCATTTTGTTATTTTTAGAACTGAGCTGAGAAGGAGGAAGAGTAGCTACAAAGTATCTTGTTTTAAAGGCTGAAATCCTAGGATGAGTAGCTGTTCTTGAGTTAATAAGATGATCTGATAAATGACTGTTCAGTAAACTTGAAATATCATGCGTCTTCTCTGAAACAGGAGGGATTTTACTGTCTTGCTCACATCAAGGCTGTACCAAAGGCCTCACAAATCTCCAAAACTATACCCCCAGGTATACAATTCAGGTCTTTCTGGGAGAAGGGGAGGACTGAATGTGTCTTAGTTGAGTGGTTACACTGAGTGGCTGCTTTACCACAAGCCTTGGTAGACCTTCCAGCTTGTGTGTTGGAGGAATAGCTTTAGTACAGAGTAAGATCCAGAAGACATGCCACGTGCTTAGAGCAGAAGGAGCTTGTCATATCTCATGGCACCAAGGAAGACCTAGGATGAAACTGATGGCGCAATACAATTGAATCTTTTTCATGCTTAAAGAACATAGAGTGAGCCCTGTAGTGAAAAGAGTTTCTGCTTCCATAGGAAACCCATCTTCTAGATGATGCTGACTACAATAGAGTAACACTGTTTTTTTCTCATCTGACCAGCCAGAAGCACTTGCTGCATTTACTGGATATTCATTAAATGATATAGTGCCTTGCCTGACTGACCTGCACAAAGCATGCCTTGATGCTCCCCATTGCCAGCTGCAAGCTATTAAGCAGAAGTATAAGCACCCAAAGTAAGTAACCAGTATGCCAGTGCTCTGTAACTTGGATGGCTGGAAACACAGGGTGACTCTGGTTTTCCAGCTTGGGCTGTGGCTGCTGCAGCTGTCTCATAGTTGTCAGCTTCTAATTCTGAAACAGAATCCTCCATCAGCCTCTTGAGGGGAAAACTTTTCTGACCAGAAAAGTGATTGATGCATAAGTATGCAGATGCATTGGATAACAACTTTGTTTGCAATGTTGCAGGATGATGCTTCTCTTCTCCAATGTATTGCACAATCAGTTGATAACTTAGCTGACAAATCTGAAGCTAATATCTGCAGTCACTGCATTTCTATTCCAGGTACCTGCAGGTGTCTCTTCTGGAGCTCCCAGCAGTTCTTCCTCTACACTAGAGACTCTGGATCCTGGACTTGAAGATTACTTTGTCCCAATCAACAAAGCTGGTCTAACATTTCATAGAGCACTGCAGGTCATGTGTCTGTAACCATAGTGATCAGAATGGTTTTTAAGAGAATATTTTTTAATGAGATGCCTTTTTAAAGATAGATATTAGACTATAGCTCTTAACTGACAGCACTTTTAATAAATGTCTTATTACACTCTGCTTCTGTGAATCTTCTGACTCCAATTAATACCTGCAGTAACAGTGAGTGGAATAAATTTTTGAGTGTTTTTTTATTTGTTTGTTTTGTTCGGTGGGAGTTGTTTTGTTTTTTACTAAATTGCTGTAAGCACTTACAAGCTGGCTGGAGTGGATAAAGCAGATCTTGAACCACCACAAACTGACATCCCCATAGGCACAGGTGATTTGCTGTAGTCCTATTTGTTCTTTTTTCAATGAGATAAGATCATGTGGGCATGAACAGAAGCTATTTTCTGCTACTTGTTTACCGTATCAGACCAAGAACATCTACATGCAGTTGGTCTATGAACTCTGAACATGTTTGTAGAAGATCATCAACGTTGAGGTGAAAGACTTCCCTTTATGGAGACAAAATAGGGGATTGCTCTGCAGGGAGTTGGAGGAAGGGGAGATTGTGGCTGGCAGAGCTTTAGGAGCATTTCATACACTGGTAAACAGACTGCAGTAGAGAACAATGCTAAAAGCTATGAGGTACTGGAACAGCAGAGTTGATCTAGATGGCTCCTGAGTCATGCTTGTGGTGTGGAGTGGTGTTATAACAAAGCCGTCTGAGATGAGCTCTCATGTCACTAGAGCACTGGTGAGCATGTGTGAAGGGACGGTCAGAACTATCAGCTGTCTTAGCCTGAGCTGCTACATGGTCTTGTGTCCCACTGTCAGTTATTTGTTAGGTAGTGCTTTGAAAAAAAACCCCAAATGTCCAAATAGGACACTACCTTGTGTACTCTCAAACACAAACCCTGTCCAAAGTAGTTTAAAAATCAGTTGGTCATACTGGTTAACATGTAGAGGAGTACAATGCACTCATCTAAATGGCAAGGTAGGTCTGAGGTGTGCTCTTACTGCAAGAGTTTAAAACTTCCAGGGCTTACTGCTTCCTAAGAGAGCAATCTGTACAGTTAATTATGTGTTTCCAAGGAAGAATGGGTTTAACACTTGTCACCAGCATGCAATTCAGCAGACATATTAAGTACCAGCTAACAAGCCTCTTATTTAATTTTAAAACCTGATTAATGCCGATATATGTGTCATAAGGCTCTTAGCTTTGGGCATTCCCTCAATGTATGTAAGACTTCCTTTCCCTTAATTCCTCCCTGTGCAGCCTGGTGGATCTGTCTAGGAGTGCAAGCTCTTGTATTTCTCCAAAGTGGAGGCAGTGGTCATGACTGCTTCACTTGTCTCAAAGTAAACATCCTTTAAGGGAGAGGAGTATTCCATTTCAGTCTAGCACAGTCTTGTTCTGCAGTTTCAGTCTAGTTCTTGGTCTCTTGCTTCAATCACTTTCTAATCAGTTAAGTGAATTTGTCATTACTGATAATGATACAAGTGACCAGATATCCCATGCTCATGCCTGTGGTATTAATTTTGTGGTGGGGGCCTAGATCCATGGATTTTGTCCATGCAGTGAATTTCATGGCTTTTGGATGTATGTCTTAGCGGTGGGCTATGAATTTCCCTCATGCCTGCAGTCAACTTCTTTAAAGAAAGTGTCTCAGCACAAAGCTGTGCCAGTGGCGCCTAGCTACAACAGTGAATTTCTTGGTCTCTTGTTTCACAAGGAAATGGTGAGTGCACTGAGCAAGTGTTGCTAAGTCTACCCAGCTTATTAATACAAGCTTGTTTGGTGTTTCAGGCTGAACATAAGATATTCTGAAACCCCATGTTAATAAGACTCTACTTGTAAGTAATAGTGCCCACTGAACTGCAGCTAACTGTATTGTTGGGTATTTTCAAAGCAGTAACGAATGTCTCAAGTGCAGGAATGTTTTCCTTGTGTTACAGCAGATTAAAGATATTTGTATGGTCATGCTACAGTAGTAATGGGGAAGAGATGAGTTTTGTTCTTATGAACAGTCTATAACCACAGTCATGTCTCATGTTCCTGGGCCAACACATTTGGTGCATCTAACAAACTAGAAGTCTGAATTTACTAAGTGTTTTAACATCTGGAGTCTTTCTAGAAGCCACACTTTGTTTAGTTTTACTTTATTAGACTTTGCTTGGAACTGCACGGCAATCGCAACAGTTTCACTTCACGTTCTCAGAGCTTCAGTTCCTTGGTATACAAAGGTACCTGAGGCTTTTTGGCTTTTTTTTTAAAGCTATAGTATGTGAAGACTGTGCTTCATCTGCTTTCTTGTTTTGTAATTATTTTTCAACTCAGCTTTTGACTTAAATATTGTTTTGCTTCAAGGCTGAAGAGGGTGAAAGAAAAAAAGCTAAGTAGTTAAGGTGAAGAATCACATAATGCTGCAGTGTGAATGCTAATAATGAGTTTGGGCAAGATGGATTAAATTTTAATTTGTGAGACGCAAGAAACTCATCTTGAAGTGGTCTCTTCTTGAGGTCTGTAATAATGTCGTTTTGCATGTTCCTGCTCTATTCTCACTTCCTTTTGTTGGTTTTGTCTTATTCAGAGCAGGGAAAAAAGACTTACTGCTGTTACAGGAGTGAGCCTTGACTCTTCCAAGGTGAAAACTGAGTGTTACCTCCTCTCTCCTTCAATGTGAATCACCATACTTAACTCTGGCCTACCCCTTGAGGGCTGTTCTCTGCAGATGATACCTGAGATCAAGGGATAAAAGATGCTGCAGTTGGGCATAAAGTGGTAATGAAGGTGAAATAATGCTTTTTTTAGTAAGATGAAGTGCTTGAATGCAGATGCAAAAACACTTAGGAGTACTAAAAGTTGTACTGAAAATCAGCTTTACAGGAAGATGGATTTACAAAGAGGGAGATGAAAGCAGCCCAAAAGGAAGCTTTAAGTTTTCATTGATGTAGTGCCTATGTTATATGGAAAAACTAAGAGGTATAAAGCTCACAGCCTTGTGTGATTTTTGAAACAGAACCAGACCTTTTGAAGACAGCCATATTCTGGGAAATAAGTAAAGGGTAATCAGCATTACAGCCTAAACTGAGACAGTCTCAATTCTTGACCATCATCCTTAGTGGCTTACAGACCATAGCCACAAATAAAACCCTTTTTTTGTTTGTTTGGGGTTGTTTTTGTTCAGGAAATATTTCAACTGTGGCAGTTCTGGAAATGTCAAGGCTGATCATGCTCAGTTAGCTCTGCTGTGAAGATCAGGCTGTTGAATGTCAGCATGTGTATTTCGAAGGCTGAATATTGACTTCTATGCAGGTCACAGTATCTTCCCCCAGTTAAAATGTACTGGGGCAAAACCTACAGGTACAACAGCAGGCTGAGCACATCCAAGGAGCTGTGAGGGATCACTCAATGCTCTTGGTGGAGTAGGTTGGAACTGAACGGTGCTGAGGATTTTATCTTTGACCCATGATGTTCAACTCAAGAGGTCTTTAACGTTGTTATTAGAACAAGCACAAACGTCCCTAATCTTATTCTAGCGATTTCCATATTATCATGCTGTGACTTTCAAGAGACTTGGCTGTATGATCCTGGTTTTTCTGTGTTGTACTTAAGAGTTTTAACCAGTAATTTCTAACAATATTGTAGCCATCTCTGGTGTCCTGAGAAAGCTGTTCTTATAGCTGGAGATGTATTGTAGAGCCATTGTTCCCTTAAGATTGAAAGATTAAAGCACAACTTGATACTTTATGGGAAGGTATTGGTTTAAAAGCTATGGTCTGACTTTGTTTTCCTCTTCTCTGGGGTGAGTTAAGGATGTCTGAGAGGTAATTAGGTAGTTAAGAGAGAATGCTTTAACTGTGTTCAGAACAGTTAAGCAAGAGAAGGTTGTCTGCCTTGCTGGGAAACCTGGCTGCATGATTCGTCTGCATGCATACCTGCTTGTCATCAGTTCTACAAATGACTCAAATTGGCTCTGATCACTGAGGTGGGTACTTATTTTAGCCACCAACCTTGAAGCAGCTTGTGGGGCTGCTCTTAAGCATGAGAAGCAAGCCAGCAACATCAGTGATTGTTTCCTGGGATTAAGCTTTTTATCTTAAAATTTTCCTCACGTGCTTCCCCAGAGCAAGATCATCTTCCTGTACAGAAAAGCTGCCCAGACTGTGCTAGGCAGATGTGAACTGAAGGAAGTACAGACCCATCCCCTTCTACTCAGATGTTCTAGAGCCGTTTCAAGCTGAATCTTATGAAGTTTGTTGGGTCCTCTAGTGTTTATAGTGGATGGATGTATTTTCCCATTGCATAAGACAAGAGACACACTGAATACTTATTTTTAGCTGTTATTTGTTTCATAGGTCTCTTGTATGGCAAGCTCTGACTTTCTCTTGGATGCTTGTTTATATTGCATTTACTTAATAGCAAAAAAGACAAAGTTTTGCATGATGAGATGCCCAAAATGAGCATCCCTGACAACAAGTTTATGGAGGTTGTGCACTGCGGAGATGTTCCTGCAGAGATGTAGAGAAGCAGTGGTTTAGGCAGCCTGTGTGATAAGCATCTAATATAGCCAGTCACAGCTCTTCTGTGCACTCCTTGTGGTTTGTCACTGTAGATGGCAGCCCTGCAAACACTGAAGACAATTAGCACAGACAAACTTACAGAACAGTCTACAGAAGGATACTGACCACATGATACAATTAATACTAAATTACATGCCTACCTGCATCAAATTAACTTGTGTCTGGGCCATGAAAGACCAGGCAGTCCTGGCCCTAATCCTCCTGAAGATGCCAAAATTATGGCTCTGTCTTGGACTTTTGTACAGTGCTTGCCTAGTTATGCTTTGCTGGTACTGAAAAATAATTGTGGATTGAGAAAGGGCTGGTTCCTGGCCAAATGTCTGTCTCCATTTGGCTTGTTTGCGTGGTGCTTAGGGCTGGCTAGTTTTTAAAGTAGATTTGTCTTGGAGAGAGCAGGACAAAATACTCAGTGTGAGCTAACAGGCTCTATGGGTGTCTGTGCTCGGAGCTCATGCTTGTAGTCTGCCCTTCTTTCGTCTTAGCAGTGTGACTAGAATGACCAAGTGTCCCTTCCATTAATACCAGTTAAAGCATAGGGGAGTCCTCAGTCCTTGTTTTTCAGATCTTCTTTATTTGAACACAGGAGAGCCTTACCGGAGCCAAGTGCTGAAAGAACAGGCTCATGATGAAACATTGAGTTCTGGCAAGAAATAGTCTCCTCCCTCCACCATCTGCAGCCAAGCTGCCTTTTCTGCTTGTTTACTGTTGTTTGTGTTTTGATGTGCAAATAACTTGAGGAAGTAAGAGAGGGCGCTAGACCCCACGGCATTCAACAGATGGCGCGAGCTGCGTACAGTGGAATAACGTAAACTCTTTCCCTGTTTAGGCAGACACTGAAGTGACATGTATCTCAAACAGAATAATCCATTTGGTTATGTTTTCCCCTCCTAAAGAGGATAGAAATACCTGAGAATTAACGAGATGGGTGGCAAAACAGAGTGCAGATGAGCAGCAACAGCGGTGCTGTTCCTCCATGTGACAATGGAGTGAGATATTGGGGTGGCAGAAACAGGTTCACTCTGAAGCACATTTGCATAGCAAGTGCTTTCAAACAGCACACCTGTCCCAGTGCCCTGAATTACTGTCACCTCTGTTTACTGAAGAGGCACAGCTGGATTCAGCCACGCAGGAAAAGACCTTGAGCTGTTTGTTTTGTTAGACCAGAAAGACGCTGTATCCTGATGGTCTCCGAAGGACAGGACCAGAAGAGGGCACCAGCATCCTTGGTCCGGGGCTTGAGGGGAAAGCCAACCTCAGCGTTCCCCAAAAGGGTCAGAGCCCAAGAAGGTGTTTGGTCTTGGATTCCTTTTTACATGTTTTTGGGTAGACCAGAAACATGTGTGATCACTGCAACAACACAGTTTTGTTCAAGTAATTTTTCATTAAATGTAACCTGAATTTAGCCAAGTTGCAATGTAAGGTTGTCAGCTGTGCTGTCTAGCTCTCACATCTGGTGATCCAAAGATACTTTAAAAAAATAAATGATCTGTTCAGAACGTCTCTAGTCTTGTACTATGAAGCTTGACTCTTTGCACTAGTTTATCAAACATTTTCTGTAAGATTTTTTTCCCCTGGCTATAAAAATCAGGGCAACTGATGTTGACTTAAAGCTTGATTCAGAGGGGATAAAAATATGATGGAAAGTGCTCTGCTAATATTCATGACATAAGTGATCTGTTGAAGCAAGTCTCATGTGGGAGCATCTCCTTATATTGCAGGTTGGGCAGATGAAGTGCTTCTAATATTACAGGTCTTGTATGGTTTGTGCAGGAAAGAGGGGGGAAATCAGTTGTAATTTTTAAGTTAGAATGTGTTTCTCTTGCTCATTGAAAATTTGAGTGCTGATTTTTGTTTCAAGATAATCTAGCTATAAGGAGAGTGTTTATGTATGACGATTGTTGCCCAGTTCATGGTATTTAAGTATCATTTTTTTTATCTTAGTCATGTTGTCCTTTTCCTGTTCCAACTTGAATTGAATTTTACTTTTATAAGCTGCTCACCCATTCAAATTTATACTTTTCTTTTTCTACAGCTATTTCTAAAATGTATTTGCTCTCATCTTTAACCTGTTAAATAGGAGGCAGAAGCTGCGCTGTCAGAGTCAGTGGAAAACTTCTATCCAGGGCAGTCATCTGAGTGCTGCAGCAGTGTGTAACAGTTCAATAAAAAATTTGTCAGTGAAGCTTTTTGAGTCAAAGGGAAATGTTTGGACAGTTATGTTGCTGAGCTGTGACTGGGCCTGTGTTCCTTATGCTTTTTGAGCTTTTGCAGATATTTTTATAGGTTTACTTTAAGACAGTTGCTGAACTACGTGTTGTGCACAGAGGTGTGGGCTGCCTGAGGCGCTCCATGGATGTTGGCTAAAGGAAAACAAATGTTTTGTTCTAGGTAACAGTAGCAGCTTTCAGGAGGTGGAGTTGTCTCTGAATAGAAGAGGTACCAGGGAGAGCAGAGTGTGCTCACATCATACAGGCATGTCTTCAATAGGCACTTGAGCACCCGTGAACAAATGCAATTTTCTGCATATGCCTGTGCAGCTGCTAGCTGGACATTGTACTCCTTTCTCTCTTAGTGACTGCTCACAACTTTCAAATGAGATGGAAGGATGATGTGGCCCTGCAGAGGCTCCTTTGCCAGCAGGATAACACTGTGCAGGGCTCCTGGCCCAGAACCAGCAAGTAATATGGAGGAGGGCTGACACACTAGTGTTGAATAGAGCACACCCAGTTTTAAAAGTATCTCCCTGCATCCAGTCTTAAACCTGAACTTGGCTCTTAATCTTTTCTTAGCTACTTGTCCTGTATCACCTGGTGAAAAGACAAGCCCAACAGGGAGTAAACAGTCTCTGCTGGCCCTATTTTTTCTGCAAGTAATCAGTGCAGAAAGCTCTGCTGCAGTTTGCCAGATTTTGCCTCACAAAACTGTACCTTCTGTAAATGCCTTCTTATTTTAGTGCATAGACTTTAGTCCACCATGTCACTCATAGCATAACCACTGCTCATGGTCCCAGATCACTGAGCTGGGCAGTAAGTGATGTACGAGTGGGTTCTGCTGTTGAATATCATTCTCAGGGCCAGAGGTTGCTACATGGGAACTGCTGATCTCTGTAACTCCCACTTGTGTTAAAGCAAATGCTGACTGCACTTAACTGGGGAAAAATCCTTTATTGTATTGTCACATGAAACCTCCAGAACCATTCATAGCTGTATTGTAAAGACAGAAGCAATTTCTTTTTAAAGCTGAACAAAAAACCACAAAAAAAAGATATAGAACCCCAACACCCACCAAACTTAAATTAAATAATCAAAGTATCATAAAGACTATGCTGTCAATATTGTATCAATACTGCACAGAATTGTCTCTAGCACAACACATTAATCAAAATTTGCTCTTCATCTGGAGAAACTTATGGGTGCTTTGGGATGAGAAAAGCCTCCACACAGTTGGTTGGTAAGTGTGTGAAAAAATAATACAACATTTCCTGGTATGGTGTGACAGAAGTGATCATTCTAAGGATGCTCAAGGAGATTCTGGGAATTTCTGTGTGGTAACTCATCTTAAAGTTTCTGACAAGCTCAAGAGTGACATTAACTGTAATGGTATAAAATTCAATGTAACATTAAAGCTAAAAAAGAAAAAAGCTCATTGCAGTATTGAGTGTAATGAATCCATCTGGCCTCGATCTATAAATGGGTAGAGGATTAAAGGCTAGATTTTTGTTTTCTAACCTTATTGATTGCCACTATTTTCAACTCGTGAAATCTTCACCGAATCTCACACAGTCATCAAATGGGGCCTGCATTTCATGATCAGAGTTTAGGATAGGAAGATATTTTACAAATATTTTTGCTATACTCCACATCCAGGGATGGTGATGACAATTTCTGCCTAGAACCCTCCATTTTTTGATAAAGAACTTGGCTCCTTCTATTTTTTTCCTAAGGAAAGTCCTAATGCCACTGTAGAAAGCCAAAAAAATGCATGAAGCCTCCATTGCTCATCAGTATACACTTGGACTGAAATGAGTGGGTCACCTTATTGGGGCTGATCCCATTGTGCAGAGGCTGAACAGGATCATGGCTTCTTGTCCAGAGAGCATGATTGCTCTTTTGCTTAATTCATTGTCTCATTTGTATTTGTACTGTCTTTAATAAATGCTTTCTAGGATCCTGCTGAGCAGACTGCTTTTCATTTGTTTCACCAGCAAACCTTTTAAGTTACTGTGTATGAGCAGTCTCAAATTGTACTTCAGCCGTAGAAGAAACTGATGTGTATAATTTGAAATAAGTGGTGTGTTAGGATGTTTGTGGGTGATGGTTAATTAGAAGGCTTGTTGCAGCTCAGGCTTTGGCAACAAAAAGTGATGGGGTTTTTTTGCTCAATATTGAGTCAAAGCATACAGAGGCCTTAGCTGATGTTGTCTGTATGGGTGCATTGATTTTTAAGGTCAAAAGCAATTATCAGACTTTCTAATGCCTTTAACCATGTTTGGGTGCTGCTAAATCCCTCTAGATACTAGAACCTTTCTATTTTTAGCTTCTAAATATCTGACTAATTTCAAGTCCTTTAGTTTTCCTTTCACCAGCTAGGCTAAGGAGCCCTTCACTAACTGCATTTTCTTCTCATGTGAGAATTTAACCACAGCAATTTAGTTACCCCACAGTCGTATACAAAATGGACTGAGTTTTCTATGCTTGGATTTGTTTGGGGCTTTTTATGATAATAAAATATTTCTATCATATTTATGATAATAAATTATTTCTAGCTCTCATGTGTTTGCAGCAGTCCTGTCCAGTTACTGAACATCCTCTAAAACCACAGGCATTGGGGGATGGGTTGCAGCTCTCATCATGGTCTCATGAAGGCAGTAGGTGTGAGCTGCAGGTCTGCAAGGTCCACAGTCCCTGGGAAAGTAATTTCCTAATGAATGCTAAGAGTAACTGCTGGCAGCTTCATGCAGCTGAAGATACAGCTCTAGCTGAAGCCAGCTTGTAATGAAAGCTGATTCACCAATTTTTTTTCCTAGTGTATACAAATCAGAGGCAATCTCTCTGCCTCCTGGCAAGCTACCCAAGCCATCAGTTAGATAGGATTTGGCCAGATGTCTTCTATGCAGAGAAGCACTGCTAATGTATACTAACTGTAATCATTATGCTAGTATTAAATATCATATTCTGGTTTTTATCTGAAATCAATATCACTAAAGGACTTCATGCTCTTCCAGTATTTCTTTAAATAACAGAGGTAATAGCATGGATTTTGATCCCTATTTTGTTTTTAGTAATGCTCACCTCAGTGGTCCTTGAATGGTTGGACATGGCTTGGACTTCTTAACTCTCCTTTTTTCAAAGTGTACTGGAAGCAGATAATTAAGGTAAAGGAGGATAAACAGTTTATGTAGATAAAACTCTGAAAGGAGCAGGCAACTTAGCAGTGAAGGACACAACAAGGCCTGAGGCATGCAATGGTGTCTTTCTCTTAATCTTTCCTGGCAGCATCATGCTGATGCTTTCCATCTGCAGTGGAAGAGGATTGAGTTAAGGATCATCTAATTACATGGCTTTGCTGGGTGTCTGTGGTGAGGTGCTGGCAGTGGGGGGCTGCCCCATGCAGGACACAGACGGTTCCAGTTGCCTCCGACCCATCCACCTCAGGGCACAGCTGAGCCCTGCAGCCAACATATTGTTCCTCAGGGAAAGTGTATTTAAGAAAGGAGGAAAATACCTGGCAGGAGTAAACCTGAGGGAAGACTGAGGCTGGAGGCAAAGGATTCCTCTGCAGCACTGGGAAAGGGTCCCACACCAGAGAAAAGGGAAAGGTGAGGGAGGTGGTGTGTTGAAGATGAGCCATTTACAGACTGAGTGCATCCCTGTGTACTGCAGTCTGGAGGGAAGCCAGGCCTTGGGAACAAGGGAATGAAAGCTGTTTCAAAGTTTGCCTCTTTCTTTCCCACTAATCAAATCAGTAGTTAAATATTTATTTTAATTGGCAATAAATTAAGTTAATTTTGCCCAACTCAGGTCTGTTTTGCCCACAACTGAGGAAGCAGGGTTTGTTTAGCCTGGGAAAAGATGGTTAAGGAAATTTGCTTTCAGCTGTTTAAAAGAAGGTTGTTAGAAAGCAAGCGTGGGATTTCTCTGAGCACATAGCTGAGGCTGGGATGCAGCAGCTGCAACAGCAGCAAGGAAAACTCTCTGTCTACACTTGAGGAAAAATACTTCATTATGAGATTAGTCTTAAGCACTGATGCAGATTACCCAGAGATATGGTGGAATCTCTGTTGAGGTTCGTCCCCAACAAATCTCCTCCCTTGGAGGTGTCTGGAAGTCACTGGAACAAGCCTGGAACATCTACTGTGGCTGTGAGTTTAGCTCTGCTCTGGGCTGGAGGCTTCCAGAAGAGAGGTGTAACCTGGATTTTCCTGTCATCCTACAAGATGTACAGATGGAATAGGCAAACTTAAGTGTAGAGGGGCTGGTTTTGCCCTGTGTTCAACAGCTGTGCTGAACAGCTCAATGT
Organism: Corvus hawaiiensis; assembly: GCF_020740725.1. Classification (NCBI taxonomy): domain Eukaryota; kingdom Metazoa; phylum Chordata; class Aves; order Passeriformes; family Corvidae; genus Corvus; species Corvus hawaiiensis. The sequence continues at coordinate 55,282,753 of NC_063214.1, forward strand.
TAATTAAATGACATAAAATGACAGGGAAGGATGACAAGAGCAACATTCTGTAAAAAGCATGGAGTAGTCTCCTGAGCTACTGGGAAAGAGAGCTTCTGCCTTTTAGTATGTTCTATGTGAGTTTGGGGTTTTTTATGTGCATCTATACATACATAAATATACATAAATATATACATACACGTTGGGGAAAAATGGTGAGGAGTTGTGCCTGACCTGAACACGTGATCTCTAAGGCTGAGAAAATGCTGACCGCTTTGGTCACCTACTTCTTGACACCCAGACAAGATTAGGAGCTGTGGTCACTGAGAAGCAGTCCAGGGGCAAGTTAATCCTCAATAGTAACCAATCTTCACAGTGCTGAACCTTAGGATGCGTAGTACAGCTTGGGAGATATCCTGCAGAGCCCAGGTTGATACAGCAGTTGTGTTGCTGTAGCTTGGAATCGCAGGTATGGTGCTTTGCTGCATAGTAGCAATATAGAAGTATATAGTATATAGTTCTCATAACTGTGAATCATATATGCCAATATTTTGGTTTCATCGTTGCTTATCAAAGCCAGGAGAATAAAATAAATAAGTAAAAAAAAAAAGGATAAGCAGACTCTTCTGAAAGCAGAAGGCAATATCTTCAATCACTTTTATTTGACATGCAATCTGGTGCCCTCTCCGTGGCTTGATCCTCAGAAGTTTAAAGTGGGAGGTAGGAAATTTAATGGTAAAATTCTCTACCATTTGTGTAGATGTGGTGTGTAGAGGGGTTTTTGTGCTTTTTGTTGCTTTTTATGTACCTGTGCACACAGCCTCTTACTGGTTTGAATGTGTTCCATTTGAATCTGTGTGCCAACACGCTCCCCTAATTTTGAGATGCCTCACAGAGTTTCAGTGTTTGATCTGTCACCTGTGGCATCAGTTCTGTCACAGATTCTCTGTCATAATTGATGACTAAAATGTTGCCACAGCTGTTTTCATAACTTTTTTCATGCCCATTTGGTCCTTTGTGCCATCTGCTATCACAATGATGATGCCCTAGATTTTAACATTTATATTTTCCAAATCCTGTACTGCCTGGTGTGTAACTCTGAAGTTTCTTGTAGCCTGTTAATTTCTGCTCTCTCAGGCTAGGTAGACATAACAAAGCCTCTCCAGGCCTGCTCTTCAAGGACACCCTGAGCGTCCTAGGCCCAAAAAGTATAAACCAAAGAGCCTCTGAGAGGGAGGCAAGCTGAGGGGAAATGACATCGTTAAACTGAAGCTTTAATTGCAGAATTAACCCTGATATGCAAATTAACCAAACCTATAAAAGTGTGAAGAACTTGTGACCTGTCGTCCATCTTGGGGTTCATCTTGGCAATAGCCTCTGGCCAGCAGGGGGTACCTTTGAAGGCCTTTCAAATAAATACCTACTTTTATTCCCTTCCTCCTGTCTAGTCTCTGTTTCTAGGAGGCCTCTTAAGGCATCAATGAACAGAAGAGTTATTTGGTAGCTTTGACCTTTGTAACCTAGAAGATTAAATGAAACCAACTCAATCCATGGCATCCTGTATCTTTAGAAACAAGCATGGGCTAAAGCTGTACTTGATGTTGGGCGTGACAGGTTTCAGTTGACTGACCCAGGATCTGGAGAAAGTTTTCAGGAGTGCCTGAATGACCAAGAAGCCTAGGACTTCTGCAATTTTAAAGACTTACGCTCCTGAATTATTAGGTACTTAAAAACTGTCAGAATCAGTCGTAATGCTTGTCCAAGGTTCACTGAGCAGCTTATTCTCATTTTGAAGTGCAGTAAGAAGATGATTAACTCAGTCACTCATCTCTAATTTATTTTAACTGATTGCACTGCTAATATAGCAATGGGTTGTTGTAAACCATGGCAGTGTTTCTTTGACGTTTTTTAGGGAAAAGCTCATTAGTATTGCAGGAATTGAAGTGTTAAAAGGTACCAAGAGCAGAGATGTGGCTGTCTGGAACCTCAGTGAAGGTTTTGGATTTTCAAAGTAGTGCCAGGCTCCACTGGTAACATATAAGGGGGACACATACTGCAATTTTTTTGGTCATCTAACACTTTGCTAAACATTGCACCATTGATCTTGATTACGGCAGCAACTTAAAATAGTTTTTGCATTTTGAAATTACTGTGTAAACACATTTACTCAAACTTCCATAGGAACCAGTGCTGTGAAAATGTCTCAGCAGTAAGCCAACGAGAAGCATATATTCTGTTCACTTCAGGCCTGCCAGTTCTGCATATTTACATATTGCCTCTGCATTAATAATTCTGGGCATAATTGATTTCCATTTCTGGAAAAGCCTGAATATTGCATTAGATGTGTTGAGCAGATCAGCAGCTGCAGTGCTTATAATCTTTTGCCCTTTCATGTATTTTATGGGAAGTGGCTTAAAGTCCACATTGGTATTACCTAAGTGCAATAGCTTTATGCATTTTTATATGTTTCTTTTTTATTTTTCCAGATATTCTGCACAGTTGTTTTGCAAAATGCTGTGTTTATAACTTCCTAGAAACAGATGCAGTGTTTACTGACTAAAGGGAGCCTGGGAGTTAGGTTTTGAGCTGCTTTGAGGCAGAAATGTGGGGTAGGGTTTTCAAAGGCACTCAGTGTTGAGCTAATCTATATTCCCATTGAAGTAGGTGGGAGTGTCAGAACTCCTAGGCCTGCTTGAAGGAATGATGTGAAGCATCATTTTCTTAGTTTTCTGCCTGCAAAAGTGAAGGTAAAAATAATCCCTCACAGCCATGTCAGTTGATGTCTAGTAAGAGGAACAAAAAAGCCTGTTAAAGTGTCATATAGCAGGAAAACTTGTGTATTTGTAACACAGATTTTTCTGGTTTGCTGTTTGAATGATCTAAGTCTGCCTCCCTTCTTTTGCAAAAAACAGAGACAGGGAACAGAGTAACTGAGCAGACATCTGGGACTGATGACGTCTGGTCAGAGAAGGGAACTGGTCAAGAACAAAGACAACTAGACGTGCAATAGATGAGGTGCAGGGATAGGTTGTTGTTTGGAGCTTGCAAAGAATGAAGGATTGTAAAGCTAGAAGGAGTGAATATGGGGAGGATGAGTCTGACTCTCATTAAATAATCTATGTAATCTTCCCTTCTCCAGAAGCCTTTACTCATGTGAGTTAGAGCATTCAAAACTGCTTACACAACCAGGAGAAGAATAAAGTGGTGGGGGAGGGGGATGAAAGAAGAAGAAGGTAAAAAAAAAAACCAAAAACCAAACCAAAACCAGAAATAAAGTAAAACCTTCTAAGTCTTTTGGGCTTGATGCCAGCCCTACCAGGATTCAGGCTCCTTCTGAGGAAAAGAGGAGGTTGAAAAGACTGTTTCCAGCCTGTTGTACAGTACTGTTTTGCCCTGGGGCATCTCTGGATAAAAGCTGTAGGTCAAAGACACCTGCTGTTGATGGTTTACATGCTCAGGAGCTCCTGGATTCAATTCTGTTCCTACTAGGGCAGGTTAAGCCTCTTCAGTTTTTCATGGTAATTGTGACAAATAGGAATCCAGGGGCTCAGCTCTTTTCCTCTGAAAATCAAGCTTTCTGTGTGGGTAGTTGATAAATAAACAGAAGTCTTGCAGCTGAGAATGTTGCCTTCTGTTCTTCTGTGCCTTTTTTTTACCTGTAAAGGAAAACCTATTTCAACATAGCTTTCTGAGGATATTCTGAGGCTTTTTCCTGAACAATTAGCAGGTGTAAAAATGTATATGGTATAAGAAAACAATACGTTAGATAAGAGTATGAACATGAAAATATTTCTATGGGTGCCCAAAAGAAAGAAAAACCAACTTAGCCACTGCGGGGGCTGGGAAGGCAGAAGAGTTAAATGTCTTTTCTACTTTAATCTTCAGCCTTTGGTGGTTATAGTTGGACTGTTAACTATTGTTAGTGACAACAAGATGAGAAGTAGAGCTATGATAGATATAACGTTGAAAGAGTGAGTCACTAGCAATCCCCTTCCAGAACTGGAGGAGAAGCATGTTTAAGAAAACTCTAAAAAGAAAATTTAGGTTTGTGTGGGTGTTTTGTTTTAATAGGTAATTTTAATTTTTTTTTTTTATTATTTTTTAGTAAGGCTTTTGTCTATGATGACACCTAAGTAAGGGAAATATGGGTAAGTATCTATTGAGCAATAGATGGATGCTGCTGCCTCAGGAATGGGAAGGGCAGATAAGTGCATGAGAAGAAGCAATAGTATGATTTTTATGAAACACTATAGAACTGGTAGGGCAGAACTCATATGACACTGTTTTTTTTACATTTTCCCAGGATATGAGTAAAAATATGGCTCTTTACCTACCACTTCTGCCTAATCAGGATATAGCTGGAGGGCGTGCTGGCTATCCAATCGACTGTTTTTCTCGTGGTGGCACTCATTAAAACGTGCTTTGGAAAGGCTGCTGATGCAAGAGAAGAGAATAAAAGCCAGCTCACGCTCTCATGGCTCTGTGGACTCAGCACTGTTCTGTGTATTCATACTGTCTTTGATGCAGCTGCAGATAGCCCTCAGCAACATAATAGCCATATAGCTAAAATGAATATTAGCCATAGGGACTTGTCCCAGTTGTACTCGTACATCAAATGCTCCATATTAAATAAAATTATTTAATAATGAAATTGTGGTTGGTAAACATGGGCATCTGACAAAGGTTATGCCTTAATGCTTATGGAGATCAATATAAAGTGGAAACTAAAATGCTGATATGAAACCACTGTTTAAAAGGGCAGGTGGTTTGTCTTTGTACTTTTTTGGGGAAGAATGTGATCTGTCCTTCAATAAACCTAACTGTGCACCACCTGGTGCCTTGCTTTTCTGTGCTGGCAGCAGTGATAACTTATATCTCCCAGGCTTTTGACACATGGAATGTCCAAAGACAGATCTACAGTGTGCTTTCTTGGAAGCATCAATAGAGCACAATATTTAAAATTACACATCCCCCTCACTTTTTTCCCCTTACAGTTGAACTCAGTGATGTGAAAAGTCTTTTCCAACCTGAATGATTCCATGTTTCTAATTTGGTTACCTTTTTTTTGTTGTTGAGAAAGAGGAAGTTGCAGAAAATGAGGAGATAACTCGAGGACATTTGATTTTCAAGACTGTTCAGCTAAAGCCTTTCTCCTGTGGAGAAAATGGAGAGAATGAATTCTGAATTTCCATAGTAGAATGGAGATTACAGACTTCCCTGCCACAGTAACTCAGGAGGTGTCTAGACCAACCTGTAGCATGCAGTGGTCAGCCGTGAGGGCAGCTGTCTGCTCAGAATTTTATTCCACCTGTTCTTGAAAACCATTAAAGGCAGAAATGGCACAATCACTCTGGGCAACCTCTTCCGCTGTTCACTATCCTCACGGTGCAAAAGTTTATATAGCCAGCTTGAGTATCATTTTTTTCAACAGATGATTGTATCTCATCCTCCAAGTATGCAGTACTGTGAAGAGCCCAGCTCTGTTCTCTTTGATCAGCTCCTCATAGATACTGCACAGTCCTTTTTCTTCCTCACTTCTATTAGTATTTTTTTTTTCAGTTTTATCTCTTATATATTTGTCCTTGAGTGTAAGGAAATTACATTTTCACAGGTAGACAACAAATCTCAGCCAAGTAAATGTGTTATCTTATTTATATATCCAGTCGATCTGACAGTAAGGTCTAACTCATCTCCAGATTTCGACCCATAAATTTAGGTTTCCACATTGTGCATGCTTTCACTTGAAGTGTGAAAGCTCCCATTATATTCAGTGGAGCTGAAGTCGAAGCAGCCACCAGAGTGAAGAGGTCATTTGTCTCACACCTCGGTCTGCTTAGCTGTCTTGTTCTTGGGATTCTACTGGCTCTAGTGGCCCTGGCTCACACACAGCCTCTTGCACTGCAGAGACCTGAATTCCACAAGGAGAAAATTACTAAAATTGATACAGGAAGTCAGCAGCAGAGTATCCTTTGAACTCGCATCTCAACTGCATGCTGGATGTCCTACACACTGGAAGAGACGTTCTGTTTTAGAAGAGCTGTGTGACTTTGTTCTGTGAATATCAGAGGACAGGGAGGCACAGTTTGTTGGAAGCAGCTTAGAGAATGGTGAACACGTTTTTTTATGTACAGAGCTTTGTTTGACAGTTCTGCAACACATTCTCTGTGGTTTCCAGTTCAGTGGCATTGGGACTAAACACTGTGATTTATTATCTCAAGTAACTGAGATAACTTCGAATAAGTTTGAATAACTTTGTCAGCCTCCTTTTGGACTGAGATGTGGAAATGACAGTGAATTCAATATTGGATAAAATTAATGCCTGTTACAGAGATGAGTTCAATGCACATGAAAGTAGAGTGACAGTTGTAATAATTTAACAACTCTAAGGAAAGAAGAGTTGCTCTGATCATGAAAAGCCTTAGAAATTATAATTCCTTTTGTGGTTACTGAGATGAGAGTGCACTATTAAATACATGAAATGAAAAAATACTGACAGAAGTGCAAAATATCTTTGCTGTTCAGAGGATTTTGCTTTGTGGCATTTAGCTGTACATTGAAGTCTCCCTCTTCTCTAGCTCCTTAGGCTTTATCAGACTGCATTCCCCAGCACTTGTCTGACTGACAGCTTGGTAATACCCCAAGGAGCCTCTGTCTTTCGGGATGAGGATTTTTGTTTAACCAGGCCAGGAAAATGACCGGAAATGAACTCAGGATGACACTGGGCTTTGCTAGTGGTCAATTTGATGATTGCTGTTTGGAAAACCTCTGGTTTTGGAGTTTTGATGGTCCTAAATATCTTTTAAATGAAAGCTTTAAGGAGTCAGTCAGTCTTCTATAAGAATGGGGAGACAAGGCAAAATTTCTTTTTACATATTTAGTGTCCTGGGAAGATAAAGTTGGCGGAATAATGAAAAATGAGAATACTTAAAAAATGTAAAATTTTAATACAAAAACCTAGTAATTCTATCATTCCTTCATTACTTCTGAAAGACCTATGCCTCCCATTTTGTTTCCATTTCCACTCTTGTCCTTTATGACAAGTATTCTGAAATGTAAAAGCCAAAAAATATTAAAATCTTAATATGCATACAGCTAGATATCTGGAATAAGCTTAGTGCTGCAGTGATTTCATCTATGTACAGTTCTGGTTGCTCACATTCAACAACCTACTTGATTGAAATCTACTCAGCAAGAAAGGGTTAGTAGGATGGTTGATCCTTTCTGATGCATCTGTATTGCGAAAGGAAAGCAAACCCAACTTTTCTAGTTTATCCCAGGTTGGTATTCTACTCTTCAGATACAGTATTTATTCTTGTATGATTATTAGGAGGGAAACAATCTCTTCAAGCATGCTTGTCTAAGATGAAACTTAGATGAAGTTTATACTGGTTCTAGACATTGCAGACATGAAATTCTGAACCTGTTTTCCAGCAGGAAAAGACCTACATTTATGGGGTTGTCCTGGGTTGCAGTGTATTCCATTACCATCCTCATGAGCTGTTGAAATCAGGTGGGGCAGTGTTTCCTTGCCTCCTCCCCCCAGACTATCTCTCTATTAATGGCCCATCATTGTCCTGCCACATGACTCAGAGATAACTCCCTCCGGACTATCTTCTGTTAATGAGCCTAATCAACACTTGGCCTCATGACTCATTACCCCATTGTGAGATGCTCCACCCAGAGGGAGGAACCAAGCATCCCATTGTGGATATAATCTGGGACTCTGAACACCAGAGACAACCTTTTCCACTGGATTTCCAGAGGACAGGAGCTACACAGCCACCACTGGACCTTCTGAGGAAGAGCAGACCCCTTTACTACAGGATCACTGCTTTAGAGGACTGCAGCCACCATTCTACCAGACTGCTACCACCACCCTGACTAACAGGGACTCAGGTTGTATCTTGACTCTGTCAGTTTGAACCAGTGTTCTCTTTTACTTTTTTTTCCATTTCTTTAATTTCCATTAAATTGTTATTCTGATTTGGTGCCTCCCACTGGTTTGTTTTCAAACTAGTACAGGGGTCTACTTGTAAGTAGTTCAACCTGCCCAACAACAGGAAGAATGTATTATATGGAGGTCTTGTATTTTATTCCATTTCAGAAAATTATATCTCTTTTACCCTTTCTAATTCCAGAGAGCAGTGATTTTCCTACCCTTGCAGGTAAGCTCTTCTAAAGTGTAACAAGCCCCTGGATTTCTCTGTGGCTCAGGCAAAGACAGAGCTGGAGGGCTAGTGGCCAGCTCATGGATAGTAGATGAGAACTGATGGACAAGGAGCTATGGGAAAGCATCTTGAATCCTTGAGTTTTTCTCTTTTTTTTCCCCTCTCCATTAGCGCTAGCCACAGCACATGTTGATGAATCGCACTCATGGACCTGTGTGGAAGCCCAGTCACTCTGGTCAGAGAGAAGGAAATCCTTTCAGGGTTTCCTATTAGCATTGATAGGAGAGCAATGGTAAGGCCTTCCCATGAGGAAAGGACTCCATTAACCCCTGCATTTGGGAAGGGCACAGACTCACACTTCATTTATTGTCTGCCTAACAGTTAAAACAACAGTGTGGCCTGAGCTTTTCAGAGTTTCTGGCTTTGAAACATAGAACAGTGAATCTCTGAAGTTCTTCCATTGTTCCACTGCTACCTTTCAGGATCGATTGTTACCATGGGCATGTGCAGCTGAGGAAGATGTGCTGAAGATGTACTGAATTTCATTTTTGAGCAGCTTCTTTGCCACTAAGATTTATATAAGGTTGTGACATTTATACCTCTCTTTTTCAAAGGCTGAAGCTTGTTCTAGAATATTTTCCAAGGTTTTCTTCCTTTCTAAAATATACTAAATCCAGTATTTTCTATTTACTAATTTCACCAAGCTCTGTTTTTGACTGAGAAAAACAGAAACAGAAATAAAGGCAACTATCTTCTGCCCTCTTTTCTTTAAACAAACTAATAATATAGGTAGTTTAACTAGCCCAGGCATCAGGTATCTAAAACAGAATGTTTTTAGTGATGTCAGGTAAAGTCAGGAAATAAACTTATTAATGAAAACTATGAGTAATGAACTATTCTGCTCTGTATGTATATTGCTTTATATAGGTTGCACAGGGAGAGTGGCCATCTTGTGGGTACCACCTTTGGGATTGAAATAATGGTTGGATCATCTGATTTTCTGGAAGGGGAGTGTGCTTCTCTTGTGATCTGTGTTTAATACAGATCCAGAAATATATTGGGTTAGTTTTATCTCTAAGGTTTTAATACTCTCTTTATATCCAGTCCTGATTTCTTATGTATGTGTTTGAAATCTAAAGGTTTACAGCTCACAGTCCTTCTAAAGTCCTTTGTTCTTCCCTTCTCCTCATTCCTATTTTACATGAGGAAATTTTCCTTATCAAATGATACAGATGATTTTATTTAGGTAAAAAATGCTGCAGTAGATAAATGTATTTTAAATTCATATATTTGTGTCTGAAATTCTAGTCTCATTTATTTTGAAGTTCTAAGGATTTTAAGGAGGTTAGAGGGGAAGTATGGTGTTTTCAAGCAAAAATAAAACAAAAGCCATGTCTACCCTTTGTATGCTAAAACTCTTCCATCTCTCTGGATAGGGTCAGTGTGCAATCCATTTATATAACAAGATCCTTCAGAATTATTTTACATTTACTGCATAATTTATTCACAGATAAAAGAGTACCAATATGCTTTCATTTTTAGTAATCAAAAATCCTGACAACTTTGTAATTTTTCACTTACTTTGGGACACTTTGTCTATTTGTCCAGGTAATTCACCTTATATACACAGGCCAATGATTAGTTTATTGACTTTGGGATTTTACAGAAAAGGTCTTCTTGGATTTTAATCCTACTTGAACAGACAAAAGATATGTTCTTATCTGTACTCCCAGGAGTACCCCACCCTTGCCTTTTGATTGTGTTTAAACTCACTACTCATGCTTTAATTTATTTTTTATCAATTGACTTGGAGCTTCCATACAAAGTACCAGTTTTAATTCCATATTTATTATCTGCTAATATGAAAAGCGCACAATTATCCATTTGTCTTGTATTTCTTAGGCCAGTAATGTTATAATTTTTGTCTACAGGGGCGAGCAGTCCTTATGAGGACCAAATCTCAGAGTCTAGAGGCTTATTTGCAGTGTCTGGTAGCCACACAAGCATGCAGGCTCAGTCCTACCCTTGTGGTAGGCAGCAGTGAATTTTGGTCTTGGAAAATTCATTGGAGAAACAGATCCTCTGTGGCTAACCAGGTCTCTCTGAGAGGAAATGAATACAAGCAGCATTGGATGATTAGCCAAACCATGCCTCTGCAATAATATTCCACACATCACTGACCCCTTCAGCAAGGTCTTGACAAGCCAGTTTCCCAAGGGTATCTGGTAAATGTTTTTCTCAGCCTTGTTCAATGATCTTTCTTCCTGGACCCTGCATATTTTTTCCCTACTGGGTGTGTCAAGGGGGCTTTGGCCCTACTGCGATTTTTATATGGACTAAAGATCCTCCAAAATCTAAGCTTCTGTACAAATATGCCTCTAATGCATAATAAATCTGTATATAGGCACAATATACAGGCCTTTTTACACTTTTTTTTTTTTATTAGTCAGTAAAGCTTTTGCAGTATTGAGGGAGAATTCATCCATTTGATCTAAAACTCAAATGTCTTGCAAAACCAGCTTCCTGAGCTTGGACTCCCTACAGTCCATGGGGGAAGAAAGGTACCTTTGAAAGGTGTTATCCCCTGTGCATCACACACCCACCTTAAGAGGAGATGAATGACTCCCTCAAGGCACCAATTTCTTTCTGTTGATGCTACAGGAAGCTTAACTTCCACATCTAATCTTAAACATCCACAGTTATCCCAGAAACATTTTCATTCACTTTCATTAGCATCATAGGTAGTACTGATGATGTAATTGCTGCAGAAAAATATGCAGACTAGGGAAACAAGAAAAGGGTGTGGGGGGAAAAAAATCAATGTGACAATTTTTCTACAGACAATAAATAAAACAGTAAAGTGAAACAGAGGATATGAATAGCAGTGGTCCTAAAAGGCATTAATTTTTTCTGCTGAATAAGGTGGCAAGGCACAAAATAAATAGCAACATTTAGTCATTATTTTAGGGTACTGTCTATCCTTCAGCTCTTCTCATGTCTTCCATTGATATCCTTAGGATATATTGTGGTTTGGTCTCAAGACTGAGGAGCTCCACATTCCTAAGAATCTTTCCTCTTTGGTAACTTGGATGGCTCTTTTCTCTCTTCCCTAGCATGATCTTTTATCTCCCTCCTGTCCTCTCTGAAGACTGGATGTTATTTCCCAGTTTCTGTCTCTGATCTTCTCTTATTTTTGTGACTGTGCCTTCTGAAAGTATTAAAAGCTACCTGCCACTGATTAAAATGACCCATTTCTCTTTACTCTCGTAGCCCACCCTTGCTCATAGTTTCTGAGAAGTTAATTTAATTATTCTGCTGGAAAGCAAGCCTCTGGAGTGCTCTAAAAGCTCTGTGAGGCATCAGGGTACCTCAGCTTCATACAACCATTTACAATTGATCACCCAGTGCAATGCACCTGGGGAACTGATATAGTCTGACTCAAAAGAGGCCTTCAGAGAGCCAGGCTGCTCTGTTCATTTTACAGTGGTGAGAGCATGTGGTTTACTGCCTGTTGTGTATCTCTGATGGAGGAGAGGGAAAGTGAAAAGAATATTTGTCCCCCTAGTTACTCAGTATATTTCTAACCTGCAGCAGAGCTGAGGGGGACTTGGCATTTTAGACCCCAGATCCTCATTAGTTTCGAAAATTATACTTGAGCTGAAAAATTATACTCGAGCATGTTGTCCTGAGTCAGTGATGTTCTAAGGAGGAGAAAGCTTTTGTTCACAGGCTGTGGCAGTACTTCAGCCATCTCTTGTGGAGTGTGGTGGAGCTGTGCCCACACCTCCCACCACACTCATCAGTGCTGCTGCCTGCCTTGATGGAACCAGCGTTCTTCCTCCTACCTGCCCGAGACACTGATTTTTGCAGTTCTTCACACTTCAAAGAAACACTGTGCTATCTCAAGGAAAGGTTTAATTACAGGTTTGGGTTGTTTTGCTTTTTTCAATCTTTATATTTTTAGGATCATTAATACGCTTTAGTACCTGAAGTCTTTGTGCTTTAAAACTGCTGGGCAGGCAGTGGAAGACTGCGGAAACAGTTTCTCTGTCTTCCTCCTTTATGTGGAAAAGAAAGAAATGTTGTATTTTCCAGTGTGCCAGGGTGGGTTTCAGTAGGTGACCTCTCCTCACCTGACTTTGCAAGCTGGCTTTCTGGGCCTGCTTAGTCTCGTAAGATGCTATTCATAGATCTTGAATTGGTGGCTATTATTTTGCCAGTGATAAGAGTTGCTCTTCCCTCTGACTCTCTGAATCCAGGAGGGTTCATGGAAACCACACCCCACATCCATAATGTGAGCAAAAGATGTCACTTATTGATACAAAAGTAGCACTTAAAAGATGTTAAGAAATTAATTATATGACATTTTTTGCCACTTCTGATGCTGAGAGCCCCAAAATGGCAGCATTTTAGAGAAGCTATTTTCTCCCATAAACATCTCTAAGCTTGGGTTTTTCTTCTGCAGATTTTCCCCTGCACCTTTTTGAATATTAGTCTTAATTCAGAAGCTCAGAACAACCACAGTTACTAATATAAAGTTAACCTAATTTTGCATTTTTACATTAGTTCTGACTCTAGATAATTTTTTGGTGTGTATGTGAAGTAGACAGAACAAAACTCAGGCTCACTGGTATTTTAATATTGTGACCATCCTGAGGGGACACCTCATTGCAGTCTACAGCTTCCTTGTGAGGGGAACAGGAGGGACAGGTACTGATCTCTGTAGTGCCCAGTGACAGGACCCGAGGGAGTGGCCTGAAGCTGAGTTGGGAGGTTTAAGTTGGATATCAAGAAAAGGTTCTTGACCCAGAGGGTGGTTGGGCACTGGAACAGGCTCCCCAGGGAAGTGGTCACAGCACCAAGCCTGACACAGCTCAAGAAGCATTTGGACAATGATTTTGGGCACATGGTGTGACTCTTGGGGTTGTCCTGTGCATGGACAGGAGCTGGATTCGATGGTCCTTGAGTTTCCCTTCCAGCTCAGCTTATTCTATGGTTCTATGACCTTGGAATTGCCTTGACTGAGTTTTGTATTTTGTTATATGTAAGGCTTTCAAATTTAAACCTTAATGCTTAAGAAAATGATCTCTAGGTAAAAAATGAATTAGAATTAAGCAGTAAGATTCCTTGAAATTGCATGCTGTGCTGAGATAACCCAGACCTCAAAGGTGGTTCATGAACCAATTGTCAATGACCTGACAGAAGTGTTATCTCATATGAGCACGCTCCTTGGGGTGTGCTCTTGCAATAGTTAACTGGCAACTAGAAAAAATACATTGTGCACAGAACTACCTGCAGTTAATCTTTTAAATAGCATAATTTAATTTTCTATTAAAATTGGTTTAACTGAAACTTTTAAATTTTGCTTTGGGGGAAAAATGTACATATTTTAGACCAGATTCTTAAAAGTAGTCAGTTGCTAGAACAACAATGAAAATTTGGCTCTCAGTCCGTGTTTTTCTGCAGAAATGCAAAATGTGTAAGTTATGTTCTGTTCCTATCTGCATAATTACATATACCCCCAAGGAATGAGCTTTAGTAAGTTCCAAGTTTGCATATTAATTTCTTAGGTAAAACATTTAATCATAAAGTTGAGAAAAGAGTAACCTTGAATCACCATTAAAGAAGTGGGAGCTTTAGAAAAGGGAGAGCAAGATGCAGGGACACTGATCACCTGCAAAGCCATTCACCTTTCTTTTTCCTCATCCTTCCTGTCAATGTCTCCTAGGGAATAACCAAGAGAAGTTCCTGTCTCACGGTGTTTCCTTGTGTACTTGAAATGAATTTGTATCTCCGGCCATCACCTTTTCTTCAGCTGTGACCTGGCAGCTTCAGAAGATAATCAAATGCCTGGCTGGCTACAGAGGTATTAGGGCTAGCTAGGGAAACTTGTATTCCCACCGGGGAGGGAAGCTTCACCTGTGTGAGGGTGACTTGCCCCATTATCTTCCCTTCTTTTGAACAGACAGAGAGCTCCAGTCCTCACCTTACTCCAGCAGTCTTGCTATGTCAGCTCTGCATTGGGATTTACTTTGTCTAAGATGTCCTGCTTATAGTCATGGACGTGAAAAAGCCTCCCACAACCATACCATTATTTTTGCCCATGGCTGGTGGTATTGACAGGTAAAAGCTGTTTCCTCTTGTCTGTATCTTCAAAACCATAATAGCCTGTCCCATGGCTGTACTTGCTCAGAACCCTGCAGGCTTGCCAGTGTCATCCCTGGTTTCCCAGAGCAGTGAGGCTTTGTACAGCTTATGTGTGGAGTGACAGCCTGTGTCTGTGGCCGAGCCTGACCCACACGGTTGAAGGCAGCTCTCTCTCATACAGTACCCTCTAACAGGTCTTGCTGAAATAGTTGGCTGGGTAGAGGAGAGAAAGTGTATTTGACCTGACTGTGAGAAAGGCTGCCATCAGCCCTCTGGTGAAATTGCTTCAGTGATCAGCCGGAGACACTGTTTGATATGTCTGTGCATATTATACAAGTCCCACTCTGAGCTAGTTAAGATATAAGAACTTTGCTTGGTGTTTTATGAATCATACTACTTAAACGTATTCAATGCTATCAAACGCTTTCTATCATCAAAGAAGATCTTTTGATCTTCAGAAATAACAGATCCAAGGGTAAGTAAAACAGATGTATTTTCTTAATTACTGAGCCAAGTGAAGCATACTTTAAAGGCTTTAGAGCTGCAAGTAATAGTTGCATGAAGTAGAAAAATTTTTTTCTATCATCTTGCTTATATGGGTATATCACATAAACTCAGGTGAGGTCAGTGAAGTCGAGACACAGCTAATGAATATGAGAGAGATATCACAGAATCATTTACACCGGAGAAGATCCTTGATATCATCAATGTCGTGCCACAGGCTCTCCAGTTCTCAGAGTTACATTTGATACATTTGCCTCAAAGGAGCAAAAATCAAAGTTTGAAAAATTTAAGTTATCTGAAGTATAAAAGTACTTTTTAACCTGTGCCCTTTCTGCTGTACAACTGAAATGAGGTGGCATTCATGTAATTTTAAAGTCATTGTATTTTGATATATGGGTGAAATGAGCTGAAACATGGAAGTACATTTTCTTCTGCAGCACTCTGGAAAATAAGCTATTGCAGTCACTCATTTTCTAGAGGGGAAAAAAAAAATCTTATTATGTTACTTACTTGAGGCTGAATTAATCTGCTTGGCAGAATTAATCAAGCATTGATTCTTGGACTAATTTTCACTTTACTGTGTGAATATGTGATAGCAGAGAGAATAGTCTGTACCGATGAGGTATGCACACTGGCTTTCTCTCTCTGTCTTTGCCTTTGCAAAGCTTGGAAAAACTTTGAACTGGAGCCACAAGGGAGCTAGAAGGAGTTAAGAGGCAAGTCCCGTGATCAGAGGCAGCAGATAGAAGTTATGTGCAGCCCAGATATTTGTCATGTAAGTATTAAATCTAGGAAAAAGTCCTGTGGCTTGTGTTCCTTTGTGATGTGGAAGCCCTTTGTGGAGCTCTGCAAGGTTATCAGCCACAGCTTTTCCTCTTTATAGGGGGGAGGATAATTCTTCCTAAGAAGAAATTCTTGAGATGGGGTTGTTGCAATGGCAGTCTGGGGTCTGGGCACTGCTCCTGGACTAAACCTGTCGGTATTGCTCCAAGTCAGGTACACATGGAGTCATTCAGGCATCAAGTCATGGCTTGTTTCCTATGGGAATCTGATCTGGGATACTCAATGTCTGGAACTTCTCAGTGGGTGTGCAGGATGGGCAAAACGCTGCTCTTTGTCACGTATTCTCCTGCAGTTGGTGATGCCACTTTTCTTTTACACAGCCATCTAAACTCTTTCTATGCTGAATCATTATCCTTCCCTCCATCTCTTACTCCCAGGGTTATTGCAAAGCTGCATGTGAATAAATCCTTGCTGTCACAGGAAGTTTATTGTATTTTTCAATATTCCCTCGTCAAGTTATGTCATCTATTTTTGTCTTCTCTCTCCTCCTCTCTCTAGGTTCTTTCTTAACTTTGAACTGACTTGTTTCTGTCCCACCAAAAAAGCTCACGATTGTCAAGGCAAAAGCTTTCTTCTTCACAGTTTCTGCCATTTGGAACAGATTTCTTGTAAATCTCTGCCCCTTTTAATTTCTTTTCTTTTTTTGCCATTTGAAAATTAATGTCTTCTCTCATCTCTTTCCCTTGGCTCATATATCTCTCCCAGACACTGTAGATTTTCATGCTTTAACTATTTTGTCCACGTTGTATCTTAGCCTAAATCTGCTGTTCTAAAGCTTAGGCTTCTGTCCTTCCTCAGTATATGCTGGAATTGGAAGATGTTAAAACTTAACAGGCTTCTGTTAGGTGGCTTCTAAGAATAGGTTAAAAGAGACAAGCTCACAATTGCTTTAATAATATGTAGGACTAGTTGAAATGTTCCCAAGTGTTTGTTGTATGGTTCACGTAAGAGTTTGTTTTAGAAGAAATACTTTTCTCCTTCAGTGAAGAAAATATTTTCAGAACTCTTTAAAAATTAACTAATGATAAAAGTTGTCATGACTGGGCATTGTTCAAGGAGAGGTAAATTGCAAAAATTAATAATTAGACACAAAGCAGAGATTAAATTTCTTCTCATAAAAAAATAAAGAGAGCTGTTAGTTGTGAGATTAAAAAGGTGTCTCTTCTCCACTTGTCAAAGCCAACTGCCTTTGTAGGTACAAAGACTCAAATCAAGGGTTCACTCATGTTTCTTCACTGTAAGAAAGATATGAATAAAGTGCCTAGTACTCTCTTCCAGTGCCTGTGTTTCTGTAATGCTAATAATGGTAGGAATGTTCTTCCATTAGGGCATGAGGGTTTTAAATCCATAAATATCTTGAATGAATAGAAATGACTTCCCATCCCTCAAGTGACCAAATTGATTTTTTTACGGTGTACAAAGAGGGAAGGTGCCATTAATATTGAAGGGCAATATGTCTGAATGATTCTCCTGTGATTTCTTCAAGTAAAGGCAGACCATCTCTGAAGCTAGTGAATGTCTGCTGTACACTTCAAACACTTTACAGCCTTTATGTGCTAAGGTTAGTGGTAAGGGCAAAAGCAGCAAAGTCAGTACACTTGGTAGGTTATATAAAATACATTTAGTTTTGTAAGAAAGTCAGAGCCTCACACTGCCAATATTTTAATGAAATATCATGGACTCTTTAACAAAAAAATCCAGTGATCTATTCTGTAATATGAAACTAGAAACTGATGAAATGAAGAATGAGGTGAAATGTCTTAAGCAAAAAAGTATGTTTTCATATATTTAAATGTAAAATAGTGTGGCTTATTCATCCATTTCTCTGCCTGTTTATGAGCATGACAGAAGATCATACCCCAGGGAGCTGGGTTTCGTGCCCCCTGTTCTGTTCCGTATACACAGGCTGGCTGTAACCTTGAGATGTAGCTTTTGGAGGACAGTTTCAAGATCAATTTTTCCAATTCAGCTTCTCTAGCTGGAGCCTTAGCTGATATTATTTGACTGTCAAGGTTTGTTATATGGGGTCTTGCCAGCCACTGCTTTAGTATAAAAGGAGTTTTAAATGAGAGCCGAGTACTGTATTTTTATTCTGAAGCCATCTGTGTGGAAGGACAGGTAATTAATTCTGCATGCAAATTAAAAAGGATAACTGGATTCTGTTGGAGAAGTAAACAGCCTTGCTCTCTGGCTGCTGCCCGGGGGAGCTCTGCAGCCGGGCTCCTGCCTCCGTGACCACGGCCAGTGCTCCAGCAGCACGGAGACCTTCTGCTCCCAGCACCAGGGACACCAGACCTCCCTGCAGTCTCCCAGCCTCCCCTCGCTGGGACTGGGCAGGACCAGTTCCTCCTCAGCGCTTATCAGCCTTCCCACGCTGCACAGCAGCCTCTGCTCTAAAATCAAGTCTTTTGTTTCCATGAAGACAAAGTGGCAGTATCTAATAAGCAGCTGTGGATGAATGCAACACAACAACACTGACTCACCTTCATTTGCAGGTTGCCGCTTGCTAGTTTGTTTTTGTTGCTTATTTGAACTACTGTCATCTCCTCTCCACAAGCTGGCAAAATCCAAACCCCCTTACTGCTGGTAATGAAGCACACAGCTAGACTAGCTGACAAGGTGTTTTTTAAATGAAAGGCATTTGTGCTCTGGAATTTCTTTAACATGGACTTGCGCAGAGGGTGGCACAGAGACTCAGCTATGAGTTTACTACTATTAAATAACTGAAATGCCCTATGAAATGTCAGTGGAGATCTTGAAGTAATTATACCCACTAAACCATTCCAATTAAGATGTTACTTTCCACCAGGGACAACAGGCCAGATTCTGTATCCAAGGTAACTCTACAAAGCACATTAGAGACAGATTGATTTATAGTCTAGCAAGAGACAGTAGAATTGATACTATTAATTTCATTTTATGGTAGTAGCCCACCAGAAACTTGGAAAATACTTGTCAAAATTATTTGTATGGTAAACTGAGGTAAGATGAATAAAGATATATTTTACAGCCCAAAACCTCTTAGGAGCATTCACTAACAACTTAGGTTTCTCATACTGGACAGAGGCATCTCTGCTGCAGTGGATTTGTTGGACTCTGTTATGTTCCTTGCTGAAACTGAAATCATTACAGTCAGACATTTGAAAATCTGGGCCATGACCATTTTTAACTTACTATCACAAGGAAGATGCAAAAGCATGAAAGCTATAGCCTTCAACTTTAGAGCATGTTCAGAGTATTAAATATATAACAACATTAAATATATGATAACATTTTAATGAAACAAAAATAAATAAACTGGAAGTAAAAGAAAAAAAAAATCTACTGTACCATGTTTTTATTTAATGCTTAGGGCCAGATGCTAAAATGGAAGTGCTGGAGGGTCTAGAGGCACAGCTGCCATCGTTTTCATGGCACTGTATTGCCATAGCCCACAGAGCTGCAAGTGCACATCTTCAGGACATGCTTTTAACCTGACACTAGTTAAAAGCTTCTCACAATATTGCATTTCCCTGTTTAAAAAAAAAAAAAAAGAAAGACTTTTTTTTTTTTATCACTTTTTTTACTTTACAGTTCCACAGAGCTGTTGTGGTTACATACCTGGTAGAGATACGAGGGGTTTGTGGATACTGCCAATGTAAGGGATCAGCTCAGGGTTCATCTGTAAGATCTCCAGGAATATATTTATCCAGGAGTGCTGCTTGTCAGCCCTAGTGGCATATCATGCCCCTTGGCTCTGGAGCCTGCCGTGTTCACTCTCAATTACATTCTGTAGCAGCACTGGTAGTCTGTGTCCCTTCTTCAGCTGTCAGCTGAGTGTTCACAGTGCTCTGGAGTCTCAGTGGAATGAGCCTGAGTTTCTATCAGTTTGACATTTATGTTTTACATTAACAATTACAAGTTTGGCTCAAGGTTCTCTTTTTACATGAGGAATCAATAGCATTCATTGAGAGAATTATGTTTTCCCCCCTCTAAAAGATTATAGCTGTTTTGGAGTAATTCCAGGTGTTTGGGTAAATGCCTTTTGTTGACATTAACACTTACCATTTTAGGTCCTTTTTTCCACACACTTTTCCTGTTGCAGGAAACCTGCAAGATGACATATCATGCAGAAGACATTATTCAATTTCCAAAATGCTTTTTTTGTCCTATAGAAAATCAGATGAGAAGATGAGAACTTAAATACATTTCTTGCTTTCTCTCCAGATGCACCTGCTGTCAGAATCAGTGCACCTGACACAATCACAGCGCACTCATCCATGGCAAAAACATTGGATGATCTTCATATGGTGGGGCAGGGCAGGGCTGATCTCCAGTGATGTTTACACTGAAGAGCCTGCAAGGCCTGGCAAAGGGATTTAACCTACTGTGATGCCTATATTGAAATGCAAGTTACAGGGACAGAATAAAAATGTTTAACAAGCAGGCTTATAAACCAGTGCTTTTCTCTTCTATCTTTTGACAATAATTTTAATCAGAGTGACATTTGATCCTATGAAACTGATTGTCTGTAGTTCTGGAAATGAGCACTTAACTCTTTCTGTTCCATCTTTCAGCATATACATGCTTTACATTAGAAGAATGATGTAATATAGTTATTTTAGCCCATGCAGCCACTTGCTTCCAATTGCTTCTTCACCTTTGAATTAGATTATTGCAAACCCTAATCCTTGATATCCACTAATCACCTATGTGAAGTATCGATCTGAAGCCCACCAGTCTCCTAGGGGTGAGAAATAGCCACATAATGATGTGATTCTTGCAAAGAGAAACAACTGGAAACATCTCATACTGACAGCTTTATATAGAAATGGCATCACCAATGGCTCTACCTGCATCCCAGCTGTGTCTGGATTATAAAAAACATTCTCAAACCCCCAATATATACCCTTTCCCAGTGGCTATTGGCTCTGGCTTTTGGATCACATCCCGTTTAACAATTAGCAACACTGCCTTTTCTCCTTCACAGCTTTCAGAAAATTACACATGAGCAATCAGAACAAAACCCTTGATGTTTTTACTTTCCTGTTATGTTTTCAGAAGAGTTCATTAATGGTTTGGAATCAGAATCTGCTTTTCTCTATTCATATATTCACCCATGTAAATAAATCAGGGAGAGACTGAAGTTCAACACAGGGACTGCCTCCCACAGATATCCAATTAAACCTTGCTGGGTTAGGTTTCATTCTGGGTAAGAAAACCAACCAGCCTCAGGCTTTCGAACTGAACCACAAGCATGTACTTTTCATAAAACATATGTGTGTACTCTGTGCTTTACAACCTAATTTTCATCTTGCGCTTAAATGATTCACATGTTGCACTGAAGTCTGCATTTTTAAAGGCATTTTGAACAAAGACAAAGACAAAAGATGATTCAGCAGAGGCTGCAGAATCAGAAAGGTTATCAGGAACAAATTAGCACCAAAATTCGCCTGCACTGTGCCATGCATTATTGAACAGTAATAATTGCTTTGGAATGTCTCACTGCTTAATTATCTGTTTTGAAAATGAATTATTAGTGAAACAGACATTTTTAGCTTGGAGACTCTCTGTTATGAAAACCTCTATGTTAAGTCACCCAAGAGAGTGTTTTTGCATGTAGTTCAAATGTAAGTACCTGCCTTTCCAATTATCTAATAATTTGTTTCTGCTGTATAGTCACCCTGGGTGCAGGCATTATCACAGGGTAGAGACAGTAAAAGGGAGTGAGAAAGCATCAGTGAAAGGAGAAAAACACAATACAGATAAGAGAAATCATGGGGCAAGCAAATCCTTAGTTACTGTATCATAACATTACCCAGTGATTCCAAGTCACTGTCTGTAGGAAGCAGTAATTCCATGTCAACAGCCTCACCATATCCTCCCAGAGGCTCACAGGCCAAGGTGTAAATAATTCCTGCTGGGAATGATTCCCCATTTTGCCTTTGGGGAAAGAATTGAGCAAGTGGTAGCAAAGGATCCCAACCAAACTGCTCTAGGGAGACTTTATAGCAACTTTCCTGTGCCTAAGGGAGGTGAAAGTAAGACTGGAGAGGGACTTTTCAGTAGTGATTGAACAAGGGGAAATGGCTTTAAGGTGATGGCCTTAATGGAAATGGCTTTAGATTAGATATTAGGAAGAAATTCTTTACTCTAAGGGTGAGTCACTGGAACAGGTTGCCCAGAGATGTTGTGTACTGCCCATCCCTGAAAGTGTTCAAGGCCAGGCTGGATGGGACCCTGGGCAACTCAGGGTTTAGTGAAAGATTCCCTAACCATGGCAAGGTTCCTTGCTGGAACTAGATGGTCCCTTCCAACCCAGACTATTTTGTGATTCTATGATACTATGATTCTATCCTGTTGTGGAAAAATCAAATTAGATGATGGGACCATGTAAGAAAAGGAAACAGACAAAATAGGAGAAAACAGATTTTAGGATATTGATGTAAAACAAGAAAAGAAACAAGAGACTATTTTCAAGTGAATCACTTTAATTATGTTGAAAATAAAAAGTCTCCCCAACAAAACAATCTCTGTATGTGAGTATCTGCAGTAAGGGAATTGTGTGATAGCCTGTAACATACTTCTCTCTGCAGATATTGTACACGGACAAGAAGTGTAATGATAGAGTTACTGTCCCTCTAACAATTGTGAAAGGAAACATCTAAATATTATCTCAGGTTCTGCAACGTGAGGCTCCAGCCTTTCTGCTCTTGTCACACTTGCAGGTAGCCAGGGTTGTAAACCTGCACCTTCTTCCTCTCCTGTAAGAAGCCTTTAACAAGAAACGTTTGTTATTAGTAACATGTAAATTTGCTAGACCAGCACCATTTGCATCACAGTAGCTGAATACCCACTAGAGGGTTTACTATCCACTAATCATGCTATGGCTTATAGCTTGTCTTCATATACTTTTCCAAGCAGAAACACAGCATACAGGGAAAAAAAAGACAAAGGAAAAGAAAAAAAGGAAAGGGTTCTCATTCTGATACACAAATATATCTAATTATATTCTGTGCCATTAGCTTTAAATGAATTGCTGTTTCTGCAGGGAGTTGAGAGCCAGCAAGTTTCAGAGCTGTAGCTGCGCCTACTCCATCAAGCAGTGGAAATTTGTGTGGAAAACAGCAGCTGTCTTTGATGATGTTCGTAACACGTTTATTGGGAAAAGAGCCCTCATGATGCATGTCCTGTTATGTATTTTAATATAGGAAAATATATTTTCATCATCAGCTGAAGGAACTCACAAGGGCTTCTGGGATTATCACGTTAGTGACGCGCCCCTTTGCTTCAGATTGGTATGCATGTAACTCATTAAATCTGCAACTTCTTGAGCACTGGGCTCTTAGTACAGAATTAATGTAGATAAGATAAGAAGAAATTAATTTATGCCAGAATTTTTCAACTAACCGAGGTGTTTTTTTCTTGGTCAACATTATTTAGCATTATCTTCCAAAGCTTCTGATACCAGCTGGTCTTTTTAAAGACCCTAGGACTTGTATTTAGGTAGAAATACTAAAATACCTCCAGTTATTTTAAAAAGACAAACACTTTGTATAATCTTATGTTAATACTGCAGAAATAAGAACATTTCAAATTTTGGCAGTATACTCATCTATTTATATGTCTATGATTTCCTTGTTTCAGTCCTATCACGAAAAATCAAGTCTGCTTAGGCTTTTAGTCAACTTTTCATGTTTTATAAGAAAGACAATGGAATTTAAAAACATCAGTACATTGTTACATTGACCAAATGCCTGACATTGACAGGAATCCTTTTTTTTCCCTCACAGGATCATTCTTGGGTACATTTTCAGGTCACCCTTTAGGCTTTGCTCCCAGGGAATGGAGGAGGTGTGACTGACTGCAAGCATACCCAGATGGGCTTTCACCTACTGACCATCATCTGGAGGCACAGGCCAAAATCTGATACCAGAGGGGAAACTCCCTGCTCCTACCAAACCCTGCAAGAATTGTGGAAATGGAGCACTTAGAGTACCAGGCTATTTGGCATCATTATTGCTGTGCAGGTCCTCTTCTGTAGTTTGCAAATCCCTGAATCCCTCCTCAGCTCATGGAGGGGAGCAGACACAGCAGCATCAACCAAAAGACTGACAGCTGTGATTCATGCTGAAGTGTTTCCTGCTGGGGCAGATTGTAAGCACTGAAAAAGTGCAGGTGGCCTCTTCAGACAAAAAGGCTCTTTTTTCCCTTTTTTTCTCTCTTCTTTTTTTTTTTCCCCCACTTCTGATATGTTGTTCCCGTGGTGGGCACAGTTAGTCTTATCTCTTCTTGTTCATTAAGCTTGTTGGAGATTTATCTCTAAATTGAGATGAAAATTCCTATAGTAAGGGAGGGTACCCCAAAGGAGATGTATTACCTACACTGCTGTTAGTAGAGAGCAGAAAGACCATGAAGGTAAGAAATTCTGGAAGGGTACTGTGCAGAACGCAGGGCCAGGATCATACAAAGAAAAGCTGGGCACAGGGGTCTGGTGTAATTCTTCGGAAAAGCACCTGTGTTTCTAAGTAGGGTTTTAGTCACCTGTATCTGGGACTTCCAATCCAATCCCCACCCTGTTACCAGTGACTGCTCATCTCTGCATCTCTTGGACCAGAAAGTGACATAATGACACCTGACTTTCTTCCAGGGCTAGGAGATAGCATCTTTAAAAGTTCTGTGAAGTACTTTTCAATAAATAATAAGCAGTAAGGGAACATAAATTCTGAAGTTATCGATCAGCTTGATCTTAGACAAATACAATTTCCTTGAGCAGAAAGCAAGAAAATCACTGTCTCTAACTTACACAGACTGAATGGGATTCCAGAGGCTGTGCAAGGTGAAGGTTAACTTTCCTGTGCAGTAATAACATACTACAACTTTGCACAAATAAATAACTTCCTACACTCATTACATGTAAGAACAAGGAGTTTTTCTTCATCAGGTCTGACCATTTTCACAAGCCATTTCATTTCATGCAGTCATTCATGCATGAAGACTATTTGTTTGACTAAAGCACAGCTTTCAGAAGAATGAATAAGGCTGAGATTGAAAACCCTAAGAGGTGGAGAATCTTGGTTATTCACTTTAATGGGAAATCGTCTTACATATGCATGTAATTTCCCATTGAAATGTGTATAGCTTCAGCTACCAAATATGCCTATATACTCGCCCAAATATGCCTTTCTCCATTAGATTTAAAATTTCTTGTGTATCCAGATTTTATTACCTGTAAAGGTACTTAGGCACAGAGATGAGGAGTACACAAGCCACCAGTCATGCTACTTGTGATACACTAAACAATCTGATTCTGTGAAGTTTCTCACTGTTAAAACCTTTTCTCCAATCATCAAAGGTCTTAGAAAAAAGCCTACATTTAGTATATTTATGTAGTTAGCTCTATCAGCCTGATTTCTCAGCCAATCTCCATTTGTGCCTTTAAGGAGGTTCCAAGACATTTTCTATAAATCCATGCTGAAAAGTGAGAGACAGACAACAGAGTTGGGGTTTTTTTGACACCTGTTAATGGACTAGGAGAAAAAATGCTCTGGGTTTCTTGCAAACTCCCAACAACAAAGTGTGCCAAAAAGAGAGGAAAGTTTCTGTTGTATTTTATAAGTAATGGGTGTCCTTTGCTTTTAATCATGTACACGAAAATGGTGGTTTACTGTGTATTTTTTAGCATTTTGGTAGTGATCTGCTGTTGCCCATTCCAGGCAAAGAAGGAAGAAGGGATAACAGGTGCCTTAACAAAAAATCTAGTCTGAACAGGAAAGAAAGTCTCTCTCTGAATGTCTGTGGATGCTATTAGCAGATAGTGAAAAAAATATTTTAAAATAAAAAAGTTTCAGGAATTGGCATTATCTAATTTTGAGAACTGTAATGGTGTATTTTTTTAAACATTTAGAGCTGAAGTCTTCCTCAGAGAGAACAAATTGTAGTTTGGTAACTGTCCTTAGAATGATAGAATACTCCCTTTTGGTGATTAAAGAAAATTATTATAACATTAGCACCAAAACTTTAAATATTGCAGACTGAAAAAGAAAGTTCTTAGTAACAGTTAAATGTATCTTCTCTCAAAGTATACTAGACAAATAATACATTTTCCTTTGATGAAGATATAAGTTACCTTAAGACAGGAACAAGGGACTTCCTGGCTGGTTAAATGTCTACAGTGTAGTCATCCATACCTGAATTTGACAGCTTTGGTTACCCTTGGGGCAGCAGGGAAAAAGGCACTTACAAGACATGTGTCATGTAGTCTGGTTTAGATAGGTCCTTTAGGACAAATTAATCACACTCTGGATGTACCTAGATGACAAATTCAGACATAGAGATCCACATTTTCACATGTATATGTTTAGCCCCACCAGTCCTATCCTGGTCTCTTTCTCCTCCACAATATGCATAGTTTGAACCTCGTAATTCCCTCCCTCTTCCTCCAGATCCTCACTAAAGAGGGCTTGCACACAATTTGTCCCTACATTATAGTAGTTCTGGCTCATAAAGATTTCTGTCTTGTTAATCTCTGTGCCCTTGAATGTATCACTAATGTGCATTCAGTGATTTGGCAGGAACAGAGAAAGCTGCTTTCCTAAGCTGCAGGACTCCTTTGGGTCCTAGGGAGTGAGTTTCCTTACTACTGTACTAATTCCTTTTTTCTTTAGTTGTCAGTCCAAATTCTTTGGATTCAGCCCAGTGGATCCACATCACAAAGATCATCTTCAACTTTTTGCATGATAGCTTACAGGCAATACTTGTCAGAAGAGATAATTTTTGATGGTACCTGGCCTGAGTATCTTTCACCTGCTAGCATAAAAAAGTAGATTGCAACAACTATGCTTCAAATATGGCACTTCATGTCCTTTTAGGGACTTGCAAAGAACTTGTGAATTTCTGCAGTTTCAGAAAGTGATCTCCCAAAAGCTCCTATAGTTTTCTAATATGCAAAGATTCTGTTCTGTGAAAGAAAGAAATGTTTCCTCTCCCTAAGCTTTTGCTTGCCTGCAAAGGCACTAACCTTGAAAAAGAGTGGAAGTTGATCAGTATCAACAGCCTGTCTCCATCCCTATGGCCACGTTACCTTATCAGTACTGCAGGACCTGTTCCCTCTGCTAAAGCCAGGAGTAGCTGCTAATTGTGGTTATTCCTGCAGGTGCCAGAGTCCATGCAGATAATATCTGCCTTCCTTTGAGATGACTGCTGAAGCTTGATTTTCTGACAGTGACTTTTACTAGCTTGAAGCACACACCAGAAACTGGTGCACTGACCTTTAATGCAGGCTGGGGAGAAAGCCATGACTCATCCACAGCTAGTTCATCATCTTGCACCTGAAAAGGACAAGGTTCTTAATGCCTATCTTCTTTGCTGCAGCATTGTACACACTATGTCTGCACATCCATCACTTCACCACTTCTTGTCCTTACAGATACTTTTTGTTTTTGTCTGAAAATATGTTTTGCTGTACATGATTTTACACTTCTCAGACATCTCCTGGAAATTTCTTCTCTGACAGTAATTGCTCTGTTCTTTCTTGACAAAGTATTGATCACAAGTTAGTTCACTCTAAAGCTGTTGTGACACGTTGATGATCAGTAAGTACTGTAT
Source organism: Corvus hawaiiensis (assembly GCF_020740725.1). Taxonomy (NCBI): domain Eukaryota; kingdom Metazoa; phylum Chordata; class Aves; order Passeriformes; family Corvidae; genus Corvus; species Corvus hawaiiensis. Next base: position 55,309,980 of record NC_063214.1, read on the forward strand.
CAGCTTCACTCAATTTTCTGGAAATGCCAAGAACTGGAACATGCTGGCAAATCCAGGAAGCTCTCAGAATACTATCCCTTTAATAAACATCCTGGAGGGACAGCTGTGAGGCACTGGATCTCCTGAAGCTGGTGAAATACCTGTGTTTCCTTTCCTTCTTTGGAAATTTTCCACTGGCTCGTCATTCTTTAGGCTTTTATATTTAAAAGAGAGTTGCCTGTTTATAATGAACTGCTCCTTGCTCCTCCCCTAGATTCTCATCAGCATCTAAATAAAAAAAATGAACAATAAATAGCAAAAACAAATGTACAAACAGAATGAAAAGTTGTCAAAAAATGGTAGCATTCCTACAAACATAGAAAAATTAGCACTGGAAAAAGGACTCTATCAACTGACACAGAGAGATAGACCTCTAAGATTTTGCCAGGTATCAATTCTCCTCTGCTCCAGGAATGGTGTATTATCTTATTAACCAGCTCCTGAGAACAAGACCAGAATTAGGATAATCTTTACATACCCCATGTCTATGAAATAAATAGTAGCACTTCAGCTGCACTGTATTTGTTTTAGGAAAAAAAAGAAGTTTTTTCATTGCTGGTGCCACAACGAAAATACACTTCGCAAATTTTTTTGCATACTAATGATGCAACTATTCTATTTAGCAGTTCTAAACTTAATAGTGGTCATAAATCTTCTGACTAGCCTTCCAAAGCGTCAAGGAACGAGTGTTTTATTTGGTCTTCTGTCTGTGGAATAACAATATTTGTGATCTTCCAGTGGTGTGTAAGCCTATGTATCATTTCTTAATGAGGGAGTATGAGAGGGTCATACTGTGATCAGATCATTCATGTCTTCTACTCTGCGGGTCAGGGAATTAATAATCTCTGATGACTCTCCTCTTCAGTCTTTGCACCACAACTGAGCCTTAGTTTGTGTCTGACTGAAGCCTCTCAGGGAATCCTTTAATGGCCATTTTCTTTCCTAAGGAATTGACAAGCTTTTCTGAAGTGCCTCTGCAAGCACAAAGCAGAATGAGCTCACTGAGCATCTGCTTCACCCAAGTGACTCTCCTCCTGGCAAACATTTGTGCTTGCAGCTGCTCAGCACCAGGACTTCCCATCCTCCCACCTCTCCTGGATTCAGCCTCTGCCAATTTTTTCTCTAACTTAAGTTTGTAAATTTAATCTAATTAAATATTTTTTATTAATTAATTTCCAAAAGACGGGTTTTATTTGTAGCCTAAATCATTTGTCCCATGAGTTTACACTGACACAATTGTAGGAGGCTTGATTTGTGTTACGCTGGAAGCAATAGGGATGAAGAGATAGGAAAAAGATATTGCTTAGGTTCACTCTCCCCTGCCAAGACTACTGATGTGTGAAACCAGATGCTCTGTAGTGAGCTACCTATTTCCATTTACTCTTTCTGGTTTTCTCTCCTTGTACTTCTGTTGCACAATTTTTTTGCCCCATCTGTTTATGAGATGATCAAAGTTAGTCAGAGCTGCACTGCTCCAAACAATAAATGAAGCTTTATTGCCCTGAAGAAATGTTTTCATTTCAAATCAGCTTCTACTGACTTCAGTTCAGTGAAAAAAAATCCAATAAAATAACTTCTGCAGCTGAAAACTTTTAGCTTTACAAAGACCTCTCAAATTCTTACAAAGGCAATTGTGAAAAATAATAAACAAATCTTTGGGTTAAGTGCAGAAAATTACATGATGATTAAGGATAAATTGCCCAAAGATTAAGCAAATTAAATAAGTATAGTCTGTTCAAGATGTCTTCGAAAGATAGTCATTTTGATCAGATTCACAAACAAAATGAGTGTGTTTATTCTTTTGGCTTTCTAAAAACAGAACCTTTCAAATTATATTTATTCACTAAGGCAAAACAAAATGTATATTTATGTCCTGTCCTCCTGTCTTGTTTATATGTACATGAGATACATATATATATATACACATGTGTATATGCATATTACACATAGGTGTATAAGCATACTACACCTATGTGTAATATGCTTCTGTTTTTACTAATTATTACTTGGCCTAATAAAATTCGGATTATGTTTTCAGAATAATTTAATTGCACTTATTTGGTAATTATTTTATTTAATTTCACCTGTTTATATTGAGGTAGGGTTAACAATTTCTAGCACAGAACTTATGACTATTCTTTCTGTTCAGGAGTTCTCTGTGAACAAAGCCTAATTCTTCCCAGTGTAATTGCCATTCATAATAATTTCCTCAATAATTCATGGAAATAATTTGCAGCCTAGTTTATTCTTAAGCAGGTTCATTGAGCCCATTTGAATTCTGAGCTGTGGTGGTTAGAATGATCATTTTGTGTGTTTCTATCCTTGATGGCAGAGGCAATTGAATCAAACTTTTCATTCAGCGTAAGTGCTCTTCTAAATTGGGATGGATTTGTGTGTGTGATTTAGTACTGTTCAGTGATGGAAGCAAATTGACTGCAACTCTCTTGATCAATTCTCTGGTGCAATCCAAAACTTCTGATGACTAAGTTCTTGAATTCAATAGGTGGTCTGAAACAAATTGTGCCGTTAATCATCCTGACTATAAGTGTGCTGAAAGATTGCTAAAAGGCAAACCAATGTTTTAAAAATCAAAGGAATCTTCTGAAAGGTTGTTTTGGTCTGCTCTTGATAACATTGGGGGAGGGAGGGAGGGAGAGAGCGAGAGAGCCCTTCCTCTGTTGATTTCAGTCTTAAGAATTTCAGTGACCAGAACTACTTGAATTGGACAGAATAAAAGAGAAATTTTCATTAATTTCTACCTGAGATAACAATTTATTTACAATCTTTCAGAAAACAGAGTTTTGGGGCTGTTTTGTATTAGTTTTCTTGATTTGTTTTTTTTTTCCTAAATGGTTTCTTTTGCCAAACTCCAAGTTTTTACTAATACCCTGACTGCAAGTCTCTCTCAATTTATTGGCAGATAAGATGGCAAATAAACTTCTTTAACTCTGACATTATTCAGCTGAGATTTGACCAAGTTAGAAGTGGTGTAACATGGAAGAACGAGTCCCGGTGAAGAGATGGGAACTGCTTCTCACACGGGGGCACTGGTATCAACATCTGATCATAAAGACACATTAGGATGACTGAACACCTACAGCTGTTGCAGAAGACTGATAAATGATGGATGGTGGTTGTGACAATTTCTCCCCACTCCCAAAAGGCAAGATATTTCTTAAGGTTTTGCAATCTAACACCTGAGACAAAAACTCTGGCAAGTTGTTGCTCACTGTCATGCTGTTTTGAGCAATTTATGAGCCAAACTCGTTGAGCCAAAAGAGGTTGAGACCTCTTTTAAATTGCAGGAGCCCCCTTCTTGGAGAACCTGCACTGAAACACAGGGAGAAGAGCAGCATCTGCCCTGCTGACAAGGGAGAACACCAAAACCTCGCCTGCCAGGTTACTGCAGTCCTGCCTGAAGACTGAGAGACAGTGTTTGTCACAGCCATGATCCTTCTTCTAGTGCCCAAAAAGACACGATCAAGAAAGCCTTCATGCTGATTTTAAGATCTGACAGCCATTGTTGAATATGTGAGGCTGCAGCAGCACTATATCTGCAGGTCCAGCTGGCAGCAAGGCTGAGCACATGTTCTCTGTTAGCACACACACAAAATGCAGACAGACCCATCCTTACAACCTGCCCCTGAAGGAGAGGGTAACCCAGGTTCTGGTTAATAGATTCCTTGGGGAGGATTAGACTGAAACAACACTGAATGATCAGTGTTTTTAAATATCTATATCTATATATATATACATATATCTATCTATTTATCTATATAAAAGGTTTGTTTTAAAACAATCTGGTTGCAATGGAAAGCAGGTATGTAGCCATTTTGTTTCTTATTATCTATACTAATATATCGATATGAAAGCATAAAAATACCACTCACTTTAGAACAAGTAAAAGGGAAAAGAAAGGAAGAAAGAGAAAGAAAGGATAAGAGTAGGGAAATATATCATCACCCATGGATCTGTGACAAGGCTTAATTGCTGCAGTTTAGATGTCCCATGGTCATGGTCTTGATGTGTCAGGAGTGGGGGAAAGAGTCATGTCCCTGTTTGTTTCATTTTCATGTCCCAGTTTATATATTTTTTCAATAAACCTTTTCAAACCACCTCACATTTGCAGTAAATGTGCTAAATTTGACATTTTTGCTCATCAATAGCCTCCTGAGTCCTTCTATGCTCAGAGTTGTCCCACACTGACAGGGCAGAGCTAATGGAATTTAAGTCCACAACTAGCAATTATTTTCTTGTTCTGGTTCTTTGATTATTATTTTTAATCTTGTCAGCATTATAAAGCCTTGTATAGAGCAAGGCTTTATACTGTTGACAAGACATAGTATAAAGCTTGCTCTTGCAGCAAGTGAATACTTGCTGCAAGAATGAACACAGAGAAAAGGTTTAGGTAATCATCTTTTAAAAGTGAAGAGACAACTATGGGAAGGACAACAAGCAGAGAAGAGCATGTGTACCAGATATCTACAGCATACAATTCTCATTTCAGTAAAAGCTTATGTCTAGAAGTTTTAGAGGAAGCTGAAGGATTCCAGCTGAGGTCTTTACCAAGCAGAGATGGATCTTGAACAACTATATTTCACCTAAAGTTGAAAACGTTCTCCAGGATTGGATTCAGAGATCACACTCTTGTCTGCCTGGTAGCACCTGTACATGGCTCTGGGATCAAACTGGGTACATAGAGTTTCTGTAATTTTCTTTAGCCATCTTCCTGCAAAATGTGTGCTCCCAATCAATGCTGTATTGTCCCACTCTGTTCTTACACATCTGTCTGCCCTAAGGACTTCTGTTTCTGGCCTATCCAATTCAACAAAGTCCTGGTCCAAAGAACTAATCAAGCATCATAAAAAGGAACCTGTTCAACAATGTCAGATACCCCAAGTGAGCCTTTTTGTAGATTTCTGTTTGCACTTCTGACAGCAGCATCTTTACTAGAGGGCTGGATACAGCCTTTCATCTTGTCATTCAAAGAACATTTCCAGGAAAAGCAGAGATGAGATAAACAAATACAATGTCAGGGAAACTTCCCCACCCCCAACAGTATTGTTTAAGTATTTACTTCTTGGTAAACTAGAGCCCTGTGTTTTAAAACAAACTGATCTTCAGTGTCCTCTGGCTGTTGCAATACAAATTTGCAGATGGGTTCAGTGGGTTGGAGAATGCCATGTGTAAAGTGTGAGGTCTGAGGTTTCCTTACTCTGGTGAATTGCTCCAGCAAAGGCATGTGTCCACATGGGATTTGTCTGAGCTCAACGAACTATTCAGTAAATCTTTATTTTCCTGTTATGTATGTGCAGCTGATGGCCAGGCTTACAGAATGCTGAAAGGGAAAATTTTGAAATCTTCCCTCATGTACTGCAAAAGAGCTGAGGAAGGACTTCATGCCTCATCCCCTGATAGGGGGATGACCACCTGGTGGTCAGGCTTGGTGACCACCTGATTTGCTCTGCTTGATTTGCTCTGATTTTGAAAGCAAAACCAGAGCTTTCTGCATTGTCCAGAGTCTTACTGATGTCCAGATAGAGCTCAGTGATGAGTGGTGTCAGTCAGGGGTCAGTACTGGGACCAGTACTGCTTAATACCTTCATAAATGACAGAGAGTGAAATCAAGGGCACCCTCAGCAAGTTTGCAGATGACATCAAGCTGAGTGGTGCAGTTTGTACACTTGAAGGATGGGATGCCATCCAGAGGGACCTGGACAAGCTCGAGAAGTGGCCCCATGGGAACCTCATGAGGTTCAACAAAGCTGAGTGCAAGGTGCTGCACCTGGGTCAGGGCAACCCCCCAGTATCAGTACAGGCTGGGGGATGAGGGTTTGAGAAAGACCCCTGCCAAGAAGGACCTAGGGCTGCTGGTGGATAAAAAACTAGACATGACCTCACAGTGTGCACCCCCAGCCCAGAATGCCGAATGTATCCAGGGCTACATCGAAAGAGGCATGACCAGCAAGTCAAGGAAGGTGATACCACCCCTCGACTGAGTCTCCTCTACTCTGCTCTCATGACACCCCACATGGAGTACCGAATCCAGCTCTAGGAAAGACATGGACATGTTGGAAGGGATACAGAGGAGGGACACAAAAATGCACATCTATGAAGCCAGGCTGAGAGAGTTGGGGCTGTTCAGCCTGGAGAACAGACAGCTGCAGGGTGAGTTTATTGCAGCCTTCCAGTACCTAAAGAGGCTATGAGAAAGACGGGGATGGATATTTTAGTAGGGCCTATTGTAACAGGACAAGGGGTAAAGGTTTTAAACTAAAAGAGATTAGATTTAGACTAGGTATAAGGAATAAATGTTTCACAAGAAAGGAGGCGGAACACTTGAACAAGTTGCACACAAAATTGGGGAATGCTAAGTCGCTGGAAACGCTCAAGGCCAGGATGGATGGAGCTCTGAGCAACCTGATGTAGTTGAAGATGTCACTGCTCACTGCAGGGGGTTTGGAATTATATGACCTTTAAAGGTCCCTTACAACCCAAACTATTCTATGATTTTACAACTGGCTCTAGCTACACAAGCCTCAGCTGTGGTAGTCACCTCTCTCATCGATCCAAGGGAAGGAAGCAAACCAGAGAGCAAATCAGCAGAGGTGGTCACATGCTTAAATGTGTAAATGACACGTGGTTATTTTATATGGTATTTAAATACCTAAAACTGCTAAAACACTGAACACCTTTTTAAGGGTTCACAGGACTGTGCCTTGGGCATTGCATTATCTGCAGGTGTGCAGCTGTGCTATGACAATTTGGTGGATTCTAATCACAAAGTATGAAGGCACCCCTAAGCCAAGGTAAACATCTGTCAGGAGGCTTCTAGGCACCCTGGGAATCTCATCAGTGGCCACTTGAAGTGTATCAGCATTTTTTACAGACTATCAGATGGTCAGTGCCTGATAGAATCTTGAACCATTTCTATTTGGGATGAATTTCAAATTGCCATCTCCAGACCATCTCACAGATTTCACTCTCTCTTCTGGTCATTTGCTTTCTTCTCCTCTCTGCTGTTAAGACACAGAATGAAATTCATGTTTTCTGGCAATGTATGGAACCAGAGGGAACATTTTCATTAAACCCAGAATTGAAAATTGTATTATAAGCACTGAGATGCTGAAAAGTCAGGTTTTCAAGTCCAGGAGATTTATAAGGTTTTAAGAGTCTTTCACTGACTCTTCGTGTTCCTGGAGAAAACCTTTTAAAATCAACCAGAGAAATATAATTTCTGTGTATATTTATGCACATATATATGTGTGGTTTTGAGTTCTGCCCACGTCTCCACTTATTCTCAGGAATGCTGGGTATAATCCAGCTCAGTTATCTGTTTCAGCACTTCCAATCAAACAGAATGCAGAATAGCCATGGCCTTAAGCTATTGTCTATTGGAATACTTGCCAAACTAGTACAGGACTTAAGCAAAATCTGTGTCTGATGGATTTCTCACTGTGCTCTGAAGCGTTTCTGTATCTCTTTTTCTCCTCTTTTTAGCAGTTCCAGACTCACAGTCCTTCATCTCTAATTGCTAAAAATTCACCTTCCTTCTCCCCACTTCTCTTGGTTCTGTGAGCTAACAATCAGCAAAGAGGAAATACAGTCATAAACATTAGCGTTGACAAAATCCAGGTGATTCTTGCTTCTCAGAAACCAAAATTTGTTTTTCTAATAAGAGACATTTTGGATACTGGTTAATTTCTTCTGAAAAATAGATTGCTGTTGATACTGAATGCTTTGATAAAGAGAAAATTACTGCTGAGTGCACTGCTAGTCTGGTTCACTGGCCCTACTGAAATGTTGTTCTTCACTTCTCCTGAAACTCTGCTTTCTAATTTTCTGTAATAATCCTCTGAACATTCTGATATACAGCCCTGAGTACTTCACAGAGAAACAGTCACTCACTGGGAACTGTTTTTCTTTTTTTTTGGCATCTGGGGGACACTAAACCTCAAATGAATGAATACTTGCTACCAAAAAGCAAAAGACCTCAAAAAAAGCTTGCAAAAGAAAATATGCTACTCAAGATCTTTGTTTTATCCTTTACTTTGTCCATGAAGTGAACATCTGGGCATCTTTCTGAGTCACGTGCAGCTGTCTGTGGGAAGCCTAAAAAGACCACATAAAATACCTCACTCAAAACAGATTCTTCAGTTATACTTTCTTGGTTTCTCATTCACTTTCATTTCAGAAAAAAAATGTAACAGCTTTGAACTGAAAACTTAGTTTCTCATATCTGTATTCCATAAAAGCTGAATATCTTATGTGAAATGACAGAAAGAACCAGGGCACTAAATTATTCAGAGGCTTGCTGAGAAGGTACGGGGCTTATCATAATGAAGGTTAAATCCCTGTCCAGGTTGGTATTTGCTGAAAATTGCTTCTGTCTGTTTCAGCAGCTGAGGTGAGATGTGCAGGTAGTCTCAGTGTAGAGCCTTTGTCTCCAGTTCTCTATATGTCTGCTCTGTGCAACGTATACAGAGTCTTGTGGTACCTGCTGCAGTCTGAAATGAAGTTGTTTGAGCATCAGCAAGTGTTGGGCATGGGGATGGTTTCTTCTCAGGGCTTGCTGGCACAGCAAGACTCTTCCCAGCACCCGAGCTACCTTCAGGGGAGGTGGCTGCTCAGCATAGGAGTATTTCAGTGTGATGTCCATGTCTGTGGCTGGAAGAACAGAGGTGAGTCCTCAGCTGGAGTTTGCAGTGAGCTTGCATATGTGCCCAGAGGTGATTCCAGCAGTCAAAGCTGTTTGAATAGCGAGGCAGGTCTGCATTGCACCTCCCCACGTTGTGCCTGTCCCAATGCAGTGGGTGTCTTTCCCATGAAGCTGGTACAACATGTTTACAAATACCATAAGAACTTAAAAAGCAAAAATAAAAATTCTTGAGAAACAAAGAAGAAATTCTACCTTCCCTTTTTTTGCTTTACTTTTCTAGAGAAGTATGGATGAAAATGACATAGACTGCTTTCTGGGAATGAGGTTCAGTGATCTCCTGGAGGAAAGAGACTGCAAATGGAGGGGTTGAAAGGAAAGTGGTGTCTTCTCCATAAGAACACTATTCTTCACCATCACCATAACTGAATCTTTAAAAAGAATTAGTGAACCTCAGTGTAATATTTGCTCCACACTTTCTGCCTGTAACCCCACTGTATTCTAACCCTGCTGACATAATGTCAGTGAGGTTTTACCCATTTAAATTTTTTTATGGATATCTAAGAACTTCTTGTACAACAGAATTCTGCACTGGCATTTACTACAGGATGCCATTTTGTTTTCATAGGAAAGAGAGTCTGGAAGTCTGGACTCTGGCTCACAAAGCTTCTTGGTTTCACATGGGAGGAAAATGGCTGGTGTCATTTGCTACCTCTTCCAGCTCATGAATTTAACTAGAGAAAGCTCATATTAGTTCCAGGTAGGCCCACAAATAGGAAAGTAGGACAATCCCTGCTGTTTTTAAGTACACAGTCTTGTGGAAACCACGGCCAGTGGGTGGAGCTGGCAGCATGACTCCTTGGTGAGGGTTCTAGGTTTCATGATCTATGTCTACACTACCAAGTGGAAGACAGCCAGGGAGGACACATATGGTCCTGAGGCCAAGGAGCATCAGCTGGCTCTTGCCTACATGGCTCAGGGCTAACCACGGTGCAGTGCAGAGCAGAACAGAGCTGGCTATATCTACAAGTACTTGGCTCAAAGTGATTCCTAGGTCCTATGCAATGCCTCGTGGCTTTAATATCTCACTACACTCTTTCATACATTTTTTTTCAGTTTGAAGCACCTTATATCGGTATTGTAGGTCACCAAAATACTGTTGCTGTGGCCTGAAACTGAGGACATGTGTTGCATAGCTTTGCATGGGGCAGAAGGATAAACAAGAGTCCTTGAGTGAGTACAGGCAGCTGAGATGGCATTAGAGGACTGTGTGGGGCACAAGGAGCCAAACCTGCTGGTGCCTCATCCATAATGTTTTTGGGCTCTTGCTGGAGTAAAGTATACCCCTATTTTGCCCAGGAGAAAACTGGGGGAAGTGACCCAAAGCCCAGCAGGAAATGAACTATTACTTAAGCACTGTGGCCAGCCAAGGTGTCCAGTTCAAGCTTTGTTCCTGGTTTGTTCTCATTAGCAGTGTCAATGTAATTATTGTCTCTCCAGATTTTCAGGCCTCCTGTGAGCTCCTGGTGATCCACAGAGTTTATGGAATTAACTGTTGCTCATCCTGCAAGGAGGCAACTACCATCTCACTGGGAACCACAGCAGGAGATTTCCTTTTGCCCTCTTCCTTCTGTGAAATTTATGTCAGGAGATGCAAGACCCAGTGACCATGCAGGAGCCTTTTGGCTCCTGAGTGGTTTTTTATCTTGATATTTAAGAATGTAGTGCGTGATGTCTCACAACACAGCAGCTTCTTCCCCTTCTACTACCCTCCAGTAGTCCTGCCCATCATGGGGAGGATCAGCCTCCATACATTTGATGAGAAAAGGAAGTCAGCATTTGTTACAGTTCTGCCCTATTTGCCTTTAGGAGAACTGAAGCCTTAAGCCTAAAGCAGATTGTTAAACCCATTCTGAGACATCAAAATAAAGGGTTCCAGATTTGCAGATGTTCAGGGCACAGGAATCAGAAGAGGCTGTACTTCAGCAGCAGTCCTGAAAATAAGGCCATGCTAATGCAGTAACCTAACTCTTCTTCAAGGCCTGCAGTGTTCGCAAAATCAAGCTGTAGTGTTAAACTTCCTTCTGCATTTCATTTTGCAGTAATGCTCAGTAATACTGAATTGGGATTCAGAATCCCAATGAAAAGTGCCTGAGAGATGCTGTGTTCACTATTGGCTTCTTACACATTTACATTGAAAGGCCTTTAAGACTTCCCTAGAGCCACTTTTCAGGTGCTTGCATCTTACAATCCACAACAACCAAACAATAAAGGCAAATTTCTTGAACTATAGATGGTCTAAGATGTCAGATATTTTTCTTCTGTTAGAGGAGATACATGACTCCTTCTCCATCACGGCAAACTCCCACCTTCAGTGAGCACTGCACAGCCAAAAGCATTTAAAAGCACCTCAGATAGTTACTTTTCTTTTAGCACCTTAGTCCAATTAATGAACTTAAAACTTATTTTCATATTTAACTGTCACAGTCTATTTTAAAACAGTGAAGGAGAGATAAGCAGGACATATGACCAAAATTTCAACTCTGCTTGTGTTGGGTGAGGTTGTCAGTCTTCCAGTAAGTGCTGCCATAATGAGTAAAGGTAGCAGCACTGGGATGAAATTTGGAGGCATTTTAATCAAAAGACTCCCTGCAGGCACAAACTTCGAAGAACAAATCCAGTCTGTTTATCACAGCTCTTGCCACAGTTTCTGACCAAGCTTTTGTTCTTAGTTCTCTATTATTATACCAGCATTCACCTTCTACTCTGTTCCCAGAGTAAAGTTCAAGTAGTTGCTACGGCATATACTTTTTAAAAAGTGGTTTTTTTCTTAGCACCTCTCAAGGGAGAGAAAGTTCACTTTAAAGGAACAAACTGTGAGGTGAGAATGTCAGTTTTAATCTTCAGAAATATTTGGTATTTTGCATTCAGACCACTGCAGCAATAGTCACTGCACTTTAGTGGTAGAACTGGAAACTGAGAACCTGAAGACCTCAACTCTCCAGGGTGAAAGCCAGTGTAGTACAAGTATTGATTCTGGGTTACTTCCCCTCAGCAGGAATTCAGCAAACATGCAAACACCATTTCTAAACAATGAATTTAAAGTGAAATAGAATTCTGATGAAAATACATCTTCAATTGTTGCTGATGAGTATGATAAGAGAACTTGTAACAGAATTTAATAAAGGGAAGGCAAAAAGAGTTGTGAGTAAATATCTTGAAGATTTTTTTTCAAATCATATTTGTTGAGGTGAATCATTATCCTTAAATTTACTTTAAATCTAAGCTTGAAAAGTTTTATTGTTCATCAATTTACTGCATCGGGGTTTTTGGCAGAAGGATTATTTTTGTAAGTATCATGATTCAGACCGTAACAGCCAATAGACAGCTCCATGACTAGTCTACATTTTTCAGGTAAAACTCCAGTAGCAAAAGATCAGGTCTAGCAAACTCCTCCAGAGTAGGTGTAATAATCCAGTTATTAAAATTTTTAGAGACATGCCTCTGCCCGAATTCAGGTGCAAACGAGAGCATATGTCAAAGTCAAAAGTATGGATTTTATTGAACAGTAAATGTGAGGGAGGGAGAGAGAGAAAGAAAAAGAAATAGAAAAAGGGCAGGGGAGAGAAAGTGAGTGACAGAGAGACAGATTAACTAGGAAATATCACCAGTCTGGATCCTGATGGTGTCCCACTGATCCTCTTCTTCTCATCTTCTTGGTGGTGAGGGTCCCCCAAAACATAGACTCAAGTGGATTAATATATATTCGGTCCAGGTAGGAATGCCCAGGTACCTTCCCAGGGAGGGGACAAGTTTGACTCTGTCTCTTGCAACAGACTCTGGATCTGTTGCATCACTTGGATCATGTGCAGTGCTCTGCTGCAAGGTCTCAGGAATGAGTCTGGGGGGCACTTCAGGGGTCTTCGATGGATTATGACACCCTTTCAGCTGTCCTCACGTGAACGTCCCATGGATGTGGCCTTCCCAGGGTGGGAGATTTTACAACTGAGCCGGTTTGTGTAAGGGAGGATGGATGCTCAGTTCCTCTGACCAGAGGTTACACCACCCACCTGAAACTCTCCTCCTCCCCCCTTGGTTTGGGGGGGAGTGTGTGCAAACCTGGCCTCAGCAGATGGGCCTGTGGGCTATGGCGTCTCCCAGCCCAAATCCAGCCAGAATCAATTTTCAGGACAGCTGCTGTGTTTGCCTTTCTTGCAGATACATTGTTCTCCCTCTGCCTTGTTTACTTCTTCCTAGGCCTGAGATAATGGGACAATAGTATCACTTTTATTTTATCTTAAGTTCCCTTTGGCAGCTTAACTCAGTCCAAAGTTCCAATCAGGAGGCATATTCAGGGAGGGGTTGCAACTTCTTTATACAGTTTTGCTATTATGGGCAAAAAGTCCTTCATAACAATGTTTAACATTTCAGTCTCTCACAGTAGGTTGGGAAAACAAAGACTGAGTCTGTTTTTCCATCAGTTCTCAGCTGGGATACAAGCCAGCATTAATAGAGATGCTACTGGAATAAGGAAGAATTTTGTGTACCCTGTGTGCAATCTTAACATACTGGGTGCAATTCTACCTTGTTAAATGTAAATGCTATTATAAAATGCTATACTTAAAAATGAAAGTGCTATCTTATTGCTGACAACGTAAATTAATTTTGTTAGTGGTAATTTTCTGAATAGCAGTTGGAAAACAACCCAGGTTTCTAGACTAAAGTACCTATTGTAACCTTACAGGTCAATAGTAAAAATCTCCCTGAATAATTCAAGTTTGAAAGGATTTGAGTACTCCTGAAGGCAGGAGAAACAGTAGGAGCTCAGATGCTTGCAATGCAGGCTGCCTGTTCAGGGATCTAGCTCCTGACATAAATTTTTTAAGATCATTGGCTCATACAATGAATGCTTTGCAAAGTTGCCTCTCTTATAGGGAAGGCACAGAGGGCGAATGTGAAAATACTACAATACTGAAAGAACAACTTAAATCTCTGGGTTTGTCTGCAGGGGAAGGGAGAGGGAGTAGAATAGTCTCCTTTCACATCTCTGTGGCATAAATCTGCCTAACCCTCGTCTTTGCTAACAGCTGCAGTAGTAAGGAGAAGATGCAGGTATCTCACGTGCACTTGCAAGGGGATTTCAGCTAGATGTAGTCTTGTAAACTTAACATTTGCCCAGGTGGTCCATTTAGCCCAGTAGCTCCTCTCTCACAGAGCTGTGTACCAGGTGCTCCAGAGATTGGTGCCACAGCTGGGATTTCTTCTTCCCCATGGAAACTTCTCCCCAATATCTGTCAATCAGTAACTAAATTATAGAAAATATAATTGAGGATCGTTTTGGGGAGGACTGTTTATTTATAACTACAGATGTTCTTACAGTGCCCATAGATGAAACCTTGGCCTCTCTTATCTTCTGTTTCAATGAATTCCACATGTTAACATGTGTTCTAAAGCTGGAAATACAAAAAATTATATTGCGTTTTCTCGGAAAAAGTTCTTCGGAGGCCTTTACTCAGCTCTTCAGGCACACTGTGAGAAATGCATTCCAATGGGAAAGGTCATGTCTTTCAAACTATCTGTTGGTAGTGAAAAAAAACCCCCAAAAATACCAAAACAAAAATGACAAAAAAAACCAATAAAAACCACAACGCAAACAAACTCACTGCAACAAAAATATAGCTCCCATTGCATATGGGTTTGAATCCAAACTGCAAAGCAGAATCCTGCAAATCCTGCAAACTGTGTGAGACAGGCTGGAATCCAAATGCTAATCCTAGTCTGGCTTTTGGGTCAGGTGCACCAAGTCAGACACACAGATCCACGCTTGTCAAGGAAAGGCTGGGGAAGCCAGATGGGAGTGATGAACCCCCTGAGAGGAGGGTTTGCAAGCTGAAGAGAAGGATGGGCACACAGCAGGTCTCAGCCCAGAATCTACTCTGTTCCAGAATTTCTGGGTCCTTCAGACCAAGTTTGCAAGTGTTCAGTCTTTTTGAGAACCAAACTTGGAAGCTCTTAATATGGTGATTCATTTTACAAAATTCTGCTCCTGGAGCATTGATACCACTGCTTTAATTTCTGGTGTGCAGGATTTCGCATCGTGAAACCAGGAATTTTGCTACTGAAATTTCTTGTAATTTTCTTCAGCTAATTTTAGCAAAAAAGGGATTTGATAAACTTGTTCAGAGAAATATTAAGAAACAGATTTTTTTTATCCTACTCTTATGCTTCTTTTTTCCCCACACATTTTTATACTGCTGAATCTTTTGTTATCACAATTTGGGATCTAGTAAAAATCCCTAAAACCAGAAGTGAAAAGAAAAACCAAAAAACAAAACTCATCAGGTAAAGCAAAGGAAAAAATCTGATTTACAATCTGGTTCTGCAGAAGGCCTCACTCCTCCTATATGTGAATTCAGTTATTCAAACAACTTGTTGACAATTGATATAATTATTTCTAATTATTCTTGATTAGAGTCCTAGAATTATGTGATTACATCTAAATATATGCATCATAAATGTAGGAGGTACAGCCTAGAGAAGGAGGAAATGTAATTTTATTTTTCAGTTTATTCATTTTTTACTAGCTAAAAGGACTCAGAAAGTTTAATTTTCACAATGCTAAACAGAGGCCCACTGAACTAATCTTTATTACATTTCTTTTGGTAAGTTAGGTAGTAGAACCTCTTCAGTTATGGAGGCAAAACTTGCTGTGTTTTCTTAATATTTAGGAAGGCTAAAAAAACCCTTAGAGTTTGTGACTGGCATGCAAGTAATGTGAGAGTGTATGTATTCCTTCAACAAAATCAAGTCTGTAGTGCTAAGCAGGTTATTCCTAGGAGACTACAGCCACTGGAGAAGCAACAGTTAATTCAAAGTTAACTTATTAATTCCTCTCATGATAAAAATTTAAACTTCACACTCCCTTCTACTGTAAATTTAACTGTGTTCTTGTGATTGTTTAGCATTTTACAATTGCAATGGTGCTTTGAAGGTTTTAATATATATCAGATAAGCATCTGAACTTGATTTTTTTCTTTTTTACATCTTTATTAGCAGCCGTGGCAAAGCTATTGGGTCGTATTCTACTACAGTGGAGAGTGGTGTAGGCTAGGATTAGTTGCTGAAGTTAAAGCATTCTGCAAGCAAAGTACAAAATTGATTGTAAGGATCTTTTGTTAAGACCATTTTTATTAAAACTGTGCATTGATTTTACGGGTGTTGTGTCTAATATTGTATCCTCTTATGTGAGGGAATGCTACAGCTAAGAAAAATAGATCTTGGCCACCAGCAGCTTGCACTCTTGGATGAATCTCCACAGAAGCAAGCAGAAACTCACTGCCAATTTAAGTCAAGATTGGAAATATCTCACAACAAATTACTGTTGCAGAAAGATTCTACTGGCTAGATGAGCTTTAGTTAATACTTAAATGACAAATATATTTCTGTTTATTAATTTATTTTGATTTAATGAAGAAAATCACTCTACGCATTTACAAACATGTAATCAGCTTTTAATTTATATCCACTGTTATTGTATGCATGTCAGGCTGCACAAGTTAAGCCCTTCAGGAAAGAGGTGAAAAGAGGTGAGATCTACTGAAACTCTGTTGCAGTGGTTGAATCCACTGCAGGAGTGACTAAGGAGCCACAAGGCCCCAAAACAGTGGAGGTCCGCTGGTGGGCAGGCTCAGAGGTCTGAGACAACCCCCTTTTACCTTTTTTAGGTCCATGTTCTAGATAGTTCTCCTTTCCTTGATACCCCACTGGTTCCCAGTCCCCTTGTTCCACCCCTCTCCTTCCCCACTGGTCATTGTTCTGTCACCCCACGCCCCCTCCACCCCCTGGCCCCCAAAGGATAGGCTCTGATGTTCTGCCCCTCCCCTGGTGCCGATCTGGATAAAACCCTGGAGCCCTCAGTGTTCTGGGTTCTTTGTCCCTGGATCCCTGCCAGGAGGGACCTCAATAAACCTCTGGGAACTCCATACAAAGGACCCCTCCTGCCTCTTTGTCCCCGGAGCTGTCCGGCTCTGTGTGTGTGAGTGGCTGCGAGTACCCACCAGCTGCGGTGTGCCAGGGTGTGTCCGAGTGCGTTTGTGCAGCACTCCTCAGAGCAGCTCCGGCGGGACGCGATCAGGACGGACGCTCCACTCTTTCCAACCCCCCCACACCCAGCGCGACAAAACTCCTCTTGCATTCTCCTTCCTCTAGAAGCCTTTCCAATGTGTACACTGGCCCATCACAGAAGCTCATCTCTCTAAATGGAATCCATTAAGTCAAGCCATAACACTTGTTTGGAGATGGATACCTGCACTACACTTGCTCTGATGCCAGAGGATCAAAAAATGAACAGCAAAGATTTCAACATGCTAGAATACAGTGGCATGACCTCTGCTGGCAGAGGAAGGTTCTCAATAGATTTTTATGCTCAGAGTAATGAAACCTCATCTAAGAAGCATCCTCTGCAAAGTGGCTTCTCACTACCTTGTGCTAACCAAGAAGACAAAGCATCTGTTTCTGAAATCTCTGCTACAAGAAGGTCAGTCTGGTTGCTGCTATGCCAAAGGCATCACCTAAGCTCCATGTTCTTCTTCCATGTCTCTGAAACCGCTTGTCCCTTGTATCTGCCAGGATAGATTGCAAGGCCTGCAGTTGTACCTGGACACTTTCAGCAGACCTGAAAACAGGACCTTGTTCTCTTCTTCCTTGAGAGTTGCACCCTGCACCTGAGGGTCAACCAGAGAAGCACACTCCTCTACAAGGGCATAAAGATACTGAAAGGTACAGAAGGACTTGTGCACACCCTTCCCACACACATCTCCAAGTTATGAGCCAGCTTGAGGGATTCAATAACCCTGCCACACAACCTGCAAAGAAGAGGCCCTGTCTGTATCTATCTGTGCAGACAAGCTAGGATTCTCTGTGACCTTGCTCTTGATCCATTAAATGAGTACTTCCATCACAGTCATTCTGCTGCTTCAAATTCAATTCATTGCTTGAGAATAAATTTTTCAGGACTAATTACATCTAATCATGAGTGCCTTAGCCACGTGAGCAAAGGAAAAGTTCAGCAGCAAGGCATGAGATGAATGAGAATTTGGTTCCAAGGTGTCATGGTATAACCCTGGCAGGCAGGTAAACATCACACAGCCACTCACTCAGCCCCAACTCCCCTAGGGTGGGGGAGTGAATTAGAAGGGTAGGAGTGAAAAATCTCAATTAGACATAAAGGTGGTTTAGTAGTTAAAAACATAACAAATCATCAAACCAACCAACTAACCAAACCACAAAAAAACTAAAACATCCCCCCTGAAAAGAAACCCCAACAACCCAACAAAAAAAAAAGGTGTAGAAAACAAAACTAAACTAAGAAAGTAAAATGATGCAAAAAAAGCCCACTTGCTCACCACCAACAAACTGCTGCTCAGCTAGATCCCAAGAAATGGAGTAATAGCAGCTCTGAACAACCTCCCTGCTAGTTCGTCCCCTGTGCTCTGTTTTACTGCTGAGCATGACACCATATGGCTTGGAATATCCCTTTGGTCAGTTGGGGTCAGCTGTTCCAGCTGATTCTCCTCTCAACCTCTTGTGCATCCCCAGCCCACTCACTGGCAGGGCAGTGGGAGAAGCACAAGAG
Source organism: Corvus hawaiiensis (assembly GCF_020740725.1). Lineage (NCBI taxonomy): Eukaryota > Metazoa > Chordata > Aves > Passeriformes > Corvidae > Corvus > Corvus hawaiiensis. The sequence continues at coordinate 55,328,309 of NC_063214.1, forward strand.
ACCTTTACACTGTGTAAGCATTGCTCAGCAATAACTAATGCATCTCTATGGCATCAACCCTGTTCTCATCACAAGTTCAAAACATAGTAGCTACAAATAAAAATAACTCTATCCCAGCTAAAACCAGTATGCAAGGACAAAAAGCCATGAGCTGTGAGCTAAGAAAAAATAGAATGTAACCAATCCCAAAGAGACTGAGTAAAGCACAGATTGTCTCCCTGAAAGAAGTAGAACATGCAGGACTTAGTTTTAATGCAAAAGCTAGTTGTGAGAGGAGAGATTCTCTTCATCTTTGCTATCAGTCAAGAAAAGGACAGGGTGCAAGGGACCATGGCAGAATGGAACTGCTTCACTTCATGAGGGAGAGCAGCAAGATGAGATGGCCTTTGAGGAAGCAGATTTTGATAGACTCAGGCACTTGGTAGTAATATCTCATGGGAGGCAATTAAACTGAAAATGGAGTAGGCAGCTGTTTCTTTAAGGAAATGCTCTTAAAAACAAAATTGCCAACTTTCCCAGAGAGTAGAAGGTATGGGAAATTTAGAAAGAGGTGTGTCTGATTATTGAGTTCTTCATTGACCCAAGATCAAGGGACACATAGACAAGACAGAAAAGATTGCTGAGTGCAACTCTAAAACAGGGAAATCAGGAAGAAAAAGACATGATATGAGATACCTCTGTCTCTGGTCATAGCATGATTTCTTGTTAGCTTCCGTAGGAACACCCATAATAAGGAGACAAATAGAAAATGTGTAATCCCGTATCAGTAGAGGAGGAAAGCTATTAAAAGACTGTGTTTAATGCCTTTTGCTTGCAACTGCTAAATGATTTTTTTTTTGCTTCCCTTAGTAAAAAGGTTACCTGCAATCAATTGACTAATCATTTCATACCCATGACAAAGGGACAAGATGCACCTCAGGGTGTATCGCAGATGCAGCAAGGGCAGAGCTCTGGGAAGCCATGAAATAGAAGAGCTCCTGGGAGGCTGGGAAAGGCAGAACACTGCTGAGCCTGTGTGAGATGTCAGGGAAGACCCAGGCAAACCCCAGCCTTTGGGTCTCAGAAAGATCCGGCAACAAAAAAGCTTTCTGGAAGCACTTAGAAGAAACCCAGATGTGTCAGTTCTCATAGGTTTACTGAGATTACTTGAGAATAAATGTCCCAAGACAGTTTGGTAGAAGACAGGTTGAGTTACAGTTACCCCTGAATATGAGGCAGGAATTGCATGGTTTTGAAAACTAAAGCAGACAAACACCAGCCCTCAACAGGAAAACAGCCTACCAACAAGGAAAGAAGTTGTCTGCTTCTCTCAGATATGGGATGATCAGTTCTCAATTTCTGTGAGCAATTTTTGGTGCTGAAAAGACCAAAAAAAAAAAAAATTATTGGAGAAAGGGGGAAGATATGGCTTATGAGGAAAGATCAAATGAATTGGGGTAGTTTAGTCCGCAGAGAGGAGGCTGGTGTGTTGGTATGAGACCGAAGAGAGGTGACTGACAAAAGGAAAAGAAGCTGATCTCTGCCTGGTGTGGGCTGGTGGGAAGTCATGGGCTTGCACTGCTGTTGGGAAGCTGAGAACTGTCAGGACCCTTACAGGCTGGAAGGCTCCTGTCCACTGTCCTGTCCGTCTTTCAGCTCTGTGTCCTTCAATTCTCTGCAAGAACTGCAGTCCAAAAGACCTCGCAGCCAAACAGCCCCATGGAAACAGTACAGGTGGGTTTGGGGGGGCTGGACGAGAAAAAAAACATTTCACATGCAGGGTTCCCTGATGGCATTGCAACCACTTGAGCATGAGCTGTGTTTAATAACTTCAGTGATAAGTTGAAAAGTCTTGCAGGGTTTTTGGTACAGCTCCTTGGAAACATTAGCAGACACCAATGTCATTGAGGCAATGGACCATGTACAAGCAACCAGCCCTCCATCTCTAGCCAAGGACCCCGCTCCCCAACAGCTCCTCTGCCTGGCACAGGGGGTTGCAGCCGAGGTGTTACTGAACTCCCCAGAGCTTTGCAACTCCTGTCCCAATCGCAGCAGTGACTCTGAGCAGCTTCCAAATAAAAACCACACTTGCATAAATCTCTCCAAAGACCTTGCCCCTGCTTTTCTCATTTGTCATGAATATGGTGCTGATGCTGAGACAGGAGATGGGAAAAGCAAATGGATGTTTGCAATTTGTCAGAAATATCTATGCAGCTGAATCAACTGCTACACAAGAGTCCCCATGGAAATAGGCCCTTGTCATGATGTGCTAGTGCCAAATTTTAGCCCTGATTATTGAATTTCAACCTTGTCAAATCATCTCAGCCAGTGAAGCCACATATTTAGCAGACAGCAAGATCAGTTCCCTGCTGAAAGGCTGGATCTCTGCACTGCGGATGGATGGACCAGCCACAGAAAGAGGCCCCTTCTGCAGCAGAAACATCAGTGCACAGAAACTGACATCCAGCTGTCATTCAAGTGGCTAAAGCCTCTGAAATGTTGAGATAAATAAAATGGGAAAGGTTTGTTGGGCCAGCCAAAGGGAGATCTGAGGAGTTGTGGCTCAATGAAAGTCTGCAGCAGCAGCTACACGGGATGAATCCAGCTCAGGAGATAGGTATGAAATAGATCTAAATTGAAAAGATAGCTCAGGTCCTGGTAAAAGGCCAAGTGTACCATCCTGGCTCCAGTGTGTCTGGTTTCCAAAAATCCCATGTGCATTTCAGAGGATTCATTGGCTTCTATACTGTCCCTACTTTTGCAAGCTCTGAAAGGATTTTACTTACATAAAATGCACTTTCAGCATAGGTGTGCTGTGAAGATAAAACCAGAATGTAGAGCAGCATGATTCCAAATCAGGCATCATCTTTCCATGTGCCTTTGACACATGGCAGTACCTTTCCATTTCAGTATGCAAAGTTTGCCTTGGTCAAACTGCTGAGCTGAATAAAACACATATGCCACCCTCAAAGCCCAGAAGAAACATTGCCAATTTTACAAGTGGTTAAACTAAGCTTGGACAACTCTTGCTTTCAGAAACAGGGACTAACCATCTTTAGTAAGTCCTTTCCATCTCTGGTTTTTCTGAAGCTATGAGTCTTTGAAGACTGTGACTGACAGGCTCATTAACACTGAACAGCCTCAAATGCACACTGAATAACTCAGAGAGCTAATTAGAGGAACACTGGGATAAAGAGAGCATGACAATAAAATATTTCTGACGTTAATTAGTGAAAGGAAAAATAAGAGGCTGAACTTCCCAAAAGAAATGAGAATTGAGAATGAGTAATCCTGCAGGGTGCCAAGTACTCGAGGTGGCTTCAAGGCCAGGATCTCTACACTGCGGATGGATGGACCAGCCACAGAATGGCTCCCAGGGAGCCATTGCAGCAAGGCACCAAATGGGGAGCTGGGGGTCTGCACATGGCAGAGAGGTGTGTCCCAAGCAGAAAACTGGTGAAAGAATGGGAGAATTGCTCCCACTGTGGAAAAGACCTGTCTGAAAGAAGGAGTGATTTCTTTCCGCCTGTCTCCAACCTGATATGCAGGCTTTAACTCATGCAGGCTTATGGGAAATGCAAAACAATGGGGAAGGAAATAAGTGAAACTCAGGCTAAGAGTGAAGTACTGGAAAAAGAGAGCAGCTGTGGGGCCAAAGTGGTATTAAGGTGTTGCTGCACATTCAAACTGTTTCCCACATTGATTAAAATGCACAGATGTTTTTTTCCTGTCTCTGTCTTCTGTCTCCATCTAATTTCTTCCAGTTGGATATCTCCAGGACACACTTTTTCCCAGGTGTGCTCCTACAGCTTCACACACTCATCTTCTTTTCTGTGAGTCTTGATGGCAGTGGCTCTGGCCCCTGCAAGGTTCAGGGTCAAGTGTAGCCCCGCAGGGGGAAAGCATCAGTGTCTAGCTCCATTTCAGCCCTCATCCAGCCCAGATTGTCTGTGCTGATCCTACCGCTCTGTCCACACACACAGACAGCATTTCAAATAGGAAAAATGGTATCCAAAACTGCTAGCATCAGTCTGGGAGAAAGCAGCATGGGGTGATTGCTACTGCAAGGGTGCCCAAGGATCTCGATGTGGTGGGAGCACAACCCCAACACCCCAGAGAGTGAAGATTCTCCAAAGAGAAATGTAAACATTCCTGCATAAGTCTTCCCTTTTGTATATAAAAGAGAAGGAAAGGTGCTAGTAAGATTCAGAGACTAACCCTATGGAGTGAAGGAGATGGTCAGTAGCAGATGCAGTTGCCATAGAAAGGCGGTACAATTTCACCTCCCACACACAACACAAAAGGGAAATACGTGTTTTCACAACTGCTGCTTTCTTCCTTGTATCCACTATCTCATTTGACCTCAGCATGACGTGTGTTTTCTTATATTGGGCTTACACTTAAGAACTTCTTTTCTTTATGTAAAATTAATGTATGTATTTTTACCTAAGGTGGTATTAATAGCTTCTTTGTGGTGTCTTCATATTTGTTCAAAGGACAAAGAGTTGAATGTCACTCTTCTTTAGCATGTAAAACACTCAATTTTTCTTAAAATTCACAAAATTGCTATTCCCCATAACAACTGACTGCAGCATTTGTCATAATTTTTTTATGTTTATTTCTGATGAAATAGCTTGGAAGAAACCAGATAGAATGATTTGGATAGGGATTAGAGCAGTAGAAATAAGAGAAGAATCATCCCAAAATGTCACCAGGGAGATTCTGTTGTTTTTTTCTAAAAGCTTTTATCATCATCACATCCGAGCAGTGTTTTTATATTTAATGACCAAAGAAAAAGAGTTTTCTCCTTCAAGGCATGGTATCTGTGTTGCATAAGATTTTCTGAAAGAACAGGAGATGGTCAGCCAGCCGTCAAGGTTATATTAGGAAACCCTGTCCAATGAAATATGGTCTGCATAAAGCTTAAAAGCTAGGGATGTGACAGCCTTCTGATGAGGGTGAATTTCAGCAAGAAAAAAACTGTCATGTCCCAGCAGCTGCAATGTGGTTCTTCCTGGCTGGGGTAGCCAGACCCCTCTTGGCAGCTCCAGTCACTGCCATGGAACATGACAGTTCTTTTCAGGGATATAAGAAGTGACTAAAACTTTGCATTTTTGCTTCTGAAAACCAGAAAAAGTCAAGAGCTCAGATGGTAACAAAAACTTGACTTGAGGAACCAGAAGAAGAGATTATAGTATTCTCATTCCTTTTTCTATATTTCTTTCCTGTTTTGCTTGCAAAGAAATGGGATTTTGCTTTTAATCAGAATTAGGACTGTGAAAGTTTTAGCACACTCCCTCCTGGGGTAGTCACTGTTTTGAAATAATAATAAAGAGATTGTTGATTTTAACAGAGGGCAGAGGATAACATTCAGGAAAGAATCATCTGCAAGTATAATTCGTGTCTATGAAATATCTTTTCGCTTCTCTGTGTTCATAGCTCCACTGTGGGTAGTGCATGTGGATGAAGAGCTGCATGAGGCTAGGGGCATGCTTGGACTGGGAAGGAGAATGAGGAGCCCCAGCCACCATAAAAAGGTTCCTAGGACAAATCGTGCCAGGAAACACAAATAGAAATTGCATAGCCTCCAACACCGTGTGCTGCAGAAACCAAGCAGTTTTGTTTCTCTTAGAGCTGGAAAACAGCACCTGTAGGTCAGCACAGCTGGCAAATGGCAAACCAGTTCAGTGTTCAACTGAGGAGGAACCAAAAGGGAAAAGTGATAAAAATCACTTGTTAAGAGAAAACTTAGTGAAAAAACACACTCCAGGATTTTCAAGCACAAACATCTCCTGACTCTAGCCCAGCCTCAGAAGAAGAGACACTTTCAAGAAGATAAACATTCTCAGGGAAGGCAGGCACACAAATTATTCACTTCTCACGTAAAAGGAGGGCAGCAGTCTCACCACTGTGCACTGCACAGTCAAAGACTCATTCCTGGGTCTGTTCATAAAGAATCAGTACCTTCCCACAGCAAAACACTGGCAGTACTGAGCACCCCAATTATTTACCTACCCTGGCTTCTTCAGCTCCTATTATTCTTTTCCTCAGGGAGTGGTTCATACTTTCCTTATTTTTCTTCATTTTGTAGGAAGTTTCCTATCTGGTTTTATAACTACACTGCCCATTTTAAACATGTAAGGAGCTGTAAATACCTGCTCTGCTGCAAAATCATAGGAAAAAACTCGTGTCTCCAAACAGTCCTAGAAGCAAATATTGAAATATGGAATGCAGAAACATAAACATGTTACCATGTCTCCCTGCCGATATGAAAACATGGTGTAAAAAAGGGACACTAAAAGCTTTGATGTGGGAACTTTGAAACTCTTACCTAGTCATTCTGGAATTTCATTTATTTAGGGAAAACAAATAAACCAGCCAACAAACAAGGCAACACCTAAGCGCTTAAGTACATAAATTGTTGACTCAAATTGTTTGGGGTCACTAACACTTTTTCTGAAAGTCTCTACAAATCATGACTTTCTTTATCCCATAGAACCGTACTCTGCTGTTTCTGGAAACCAGGAGAGCAGGACAGGAAAACAAAGGAAGCGATTTCAAGGGATTTGACAACTGAACCAGAGAATTTTTTTTATAAATGTGTTTCCAGGGACTTTCTGCTAACAAGAGGCAAAATGCTTTCAGGATAAAGTACACACAGAAAAATATCTGAGAAAATGTATTGGAAAATTACAGTCCTTCTACACATTTTTAAGTAGCTGTATGAGTCCTGTCCTGTTCGAGCCTATAAGTTCTGCTAGAGCATGAAATGAATACTCAGAGAAGAAGATAAATCCCTTGTGCATGTTACTTAAAAAACATCGATGCATGGATATTAAATATTGATTTAACATTATAATAATCTAATGTTATAATAACCTAAGTCAATATCTACTGACTTCTCCAGGCTATTAGGATGGTTTCCACAGTCTTTCTAAAATGTGTCAAAATTTTTACCTTGTCTGTTTCACTGAGACCTTTCCATGTAAGAAACAACCTAGATAGGTGTATATTTAAGGTTTTCATTTTTTTTCCTGTTTCTCTTCCCAGTTATGGTAAAGACATTGGAGTTCATCCACACTAGGAAGGAAGCTCTAAAGCTTTTTGGCTGTGCTAATTCAGCTGTCAGCAGGCTCGATATTGACTGAGTAATGCTTAATGGCTTTCTAGATATGTACACGTAGGAGCAAATTCTAGTTTTCAGCATATGTCAGATATATATAGATAAGGAAAGTAGCAAATAGTTACACAAGCCTAAAGAAAAGAAAGAAAGTTATCAACTTATATAAAATGGGATTTCTCTCAGCCACCTTGAGTTGTCAAAGGGTATCAGCAGGCTTCTTTCTCATTTAAGTGAACTTTCTAAAAGGTTGTTTCCAGTCAAAGAAAACTGTCTGGGTTTTTCTCAAGTTAGAGGAGACACTCAAGTACCTCAAAAACCTGGTTTGTCTGTTTAGCTGAGGGTGGGAGGACCTGAAGTGCCTTTCTCCAGTGGTACCACTGAGGCAGCTCCATGGTCTTTGGATGACTAAAGGTAAGAGAGATCCTCACTCACAGTGCTGCACCAGCTCCTTTCTGGCAGACTCCTCTGCCCTGTTCTTCTCTGAAATGAATAATTAAACTGAGAGTGAAAAAGGACATTTATTGTGGAAAGAAACAGGAGCATCTTGACTTTCTTCCACAAATAAATGCTGGTAGATGAATGGCAACCACCCCTCTACTCTCTAAATCTCTCCACCCACTTTTACATTTGCTAATTAGATAATTGGCAGCTGATTAAATGCATTTATTGTACCACACTCTTCCCGCACAGCATCCTTTGTCTTGTGCTAGACATTAAGAACTGTGTGATTCCTACAAAAATAACCATGATCTCTATTCATACTCAGGGACTTTTACAGGTATTTTATCCAAGAAAAAAACCAGATTAAACAGGTAGTGAAAAAAACCAGATTAATCAGGTAGTAAAAAAACCATGTTATGATATTAACTAAAGCACAGAGCACTTTGCCTGTCTCCCTCAGACTTGACTGAGATTCTGGAAGCCAGTTATCACTTTTGTTTTGCAAGGCTTCAAGTTTTGGCCATTAACTCTGAACTTAGCACAAAAGCCCAGGAGGTAAAAGTAGCACTCTTGATCATCGACCTTTGAAACAATACTTTCGTAAGGCAAACCTTAGGCAGCAGCTCGTCATCCCTACCCAACCTGCAACTTTCTTGACCTGGCAGGGCAATATATCTGTCACATTTTAAAGGTATCATCTTCGGGAAAATGCCAAAGAATCACTCCAGGCACTTACTCTTTAACAACATAGATGATGTAACTTGAATATATATTTCTCTGCTGTCATATATTCCACAGTGCATTTGGGGAACCTCATTTTTCTGATTAAACATAGATTTATTTACATTTTGGCATTTCTGCAGTAAAAAATTATTGGGGTCCTGGTGAACTCAGAAGTATGTAATGCACCACCCCAGCTCCCAGATTGCTTATCGGATCACATCGTTCAGGCTAAGCACATCCTGTCCTAACAGTTATGATTTTATCACTCTCTCACCTGATTAGCAAGCAAAGGGAGCAGAATTCTTCTCTGTTAAAAGAGCCTTTCTCCCATTTCTGTTATGCAGTGTATTCCTAACCCACGCAGTGTCAGGCATCTAGGCCCTTTCTTCACACACTTTTACTGCTACCAACCAGCTGCCTTGGGCCAGGAGGGCCAGAGCTGAATCCCTTTGCTCTTAGACATATTACTACTCAGGGCTAATTTCTTCTTTGTTCTTCAGTTACAGCTGTTGGCTCCTAACATTCTAGAAATACCTGAGCATCTATGATCTATCTGCTTTGATAAAAGACATTTAACAGTAGATATGAATAATTAAAAGAAACAAATTTAACCCAGTGCACTGGCCATGAAATTACCTATTTATGTGGTGAGCTCTTCCAATTACATTTTCCCTGAGTATCTTTTATGTACATTCTATACACAGCGTAGGGTTGATCCTAAACAGCCTTGCTGCCTATACTTTAATTTCATGTGTCAACACCAAATATGGATGCATATGTATACCCTAGTAATAGAAAGGAGAATGACAATTTACTTGTCTTCACCATGGTCCTGTGGACTTTGTGTTGGCATGCAAGAATTGTTCTGAACAGCATCACCTGAGCCACAGTTCAGGAAATTACTTAAAATCACTTAACCTATTTTTTATCATAGACACATAGAACAGTTTAGGTTGGAAGGGACCTTAAGGATCAACTTGTTCCAACCCCCCTGCCATGGGCAGGGATGACATGCACTAGACTAGGTTGCTCAAAGCCCCTTCCAACCTGGCCTTGAACACATAGTTTTCGTGGTTCAGCATAATTTGGCTACTACCTGCCAGTGAGCTATGCGTCTACATAAAGCTTGACATCCAGTGAGTTTGTTCTGAATTATCATTCACCAGTTGATCTCTTCATCTTCCAATAACCATACTCTGAAGAAAGATAAGCTTCTACGCTGCTTTACACGAGGTGCTTTAATTTCATTTACATTGATTGACACAAAAATGCTACAGGTAAATTGAGGACCATGCTCATCCTTTGAGAAAAATGCCTGCCTTTGTAAGGGTAACTGGTCTGTCATGGCCTGGTTTTAAACTAATTTCAAAAAAATACCCTAATAGCCTACACAAAAGTTTGTATTATATCTTGGTATTTGAGCACACTTTCTTGGTTAGAAACCTTGTCTGGGGAAAAAAAAATAGAAGATTGTTCCTGATTATTAGGTGGTAGGTGGAAAAACACCCGGAAAAACAATTTTTGGTGACAACTTCTTTTTCCGGTACAACTCAAATAAAAAGACTATGCCCCAATGGATAAAAATTTAAAGCAGGCATAAAGTAGTTGTGATTTTATACTTAAATCTTAAGGAAGGAGCTGCTTCTTGGTTAGCACAATAACTTTTATCGCTGAATCAGAAACCAAATAATATATAGCACAATCTTCCTGGCTGCAACGTATCACATATCAATCCATGAGTTATTTAATTAGCGTAGCAGTTAACACCTCATGTGACTCCTGTAACACACGTCAGGATAACCTATTCTGTTAGCTAATGTTTGGTTTACATTTACACCACATCGTTGTTATGGGCCATAATGTCCCCTCTGCTCACCTTTCAGTGAATGTCAGGAGAAACAACTGAACTCTTCTAACTATATTACCAGTTGTCACCAATTAAGGTTTTTCAGCATCTTAGTCTAAACATGCTCTGGCTTTAACACATCAGCACAACAGAGGGTTTGTTATTCTATTATCTAATGAACAGAAAGAAGCTCCTTTTGTTTTTATTCTGAAGGTAAAATTATTCATGTTCCAATCTCTTCTATTAGAACTATCAAAATCCCATTTCAGAAATTAAGTTGCTATTAACTTACAGTACTAAAATCACTGGAATCTAAATGGAGAGGAAATGGATCCTGTATCTTAATGGATAACAGGGAAAGACAAGGCAATTAGTTCAGCTTATATGTTTGTCTCCTCTTGTTAAAAATGGCAATAATACACAGAAACATTGCTTTTGGGGAGCAAGTAATGACAGATTCATTTAAATGCAGGTTTTGATGTCTATTGCAGGACTTCAGATTTTCGTAGAATTATAAAAATGTCAAGCAGAAGGGCTATCATCCCACCATACTGAGAATCAGGTATCCTTGGACCATACTAGAGAAATGTTTGTTCAAATTTCTTTAAAGTGTGTCAAATAACAAAGATTTTCATCCATTCCTAGGCCATAGAAAGGATGCCAAGAGCAAGATTTGTTTAAATATTACTAGGTGGAATCCATCTGACTGTAGGGGTAGGTCTTAATATTGGCCTGGATGATCTTACAGGTCTTTTCCAACCTAAATGATTCAAAGCATGGGCCAAATTTCATTTTTCAGCCATCTCATACAAAACATGTACAGACTGTACAGTACACAGGGTAAGTTACCTAACCATGAACCTCCTCTCAGAATCATTTGTATGCATACTAGGCTGTGGTGGGGAAAGCAGCTAGCAGCTGACTACTGCAATTTCTGGGTTTGCATGTGATCAGGTACGAGACACATTCTGCTGTGGCTGATGAAGCACAGCAGAACTGCACCTATGCAAGGTACAGTCAGTACGATGGTCTTTGAAAGCTTGTCAGCAACTGACTTAAAAACATCAAGTCAAGGCAGGCGTGGGAGAGATCTGCAGCAGTGAAATTAAATGTTTCAAGTGCCATAAACAAATGGCATATAAATAGGAACAATTCTTTTGGAAAAAGTGAGGACATGAGTGCTGCAAGCGCAATTACCTTTCGGTAATGTATGGAGATTTAATGTTGACGTTGAATATTAATGAATAATAATTGATTAGTTATTCAAGAGATAAACCCACTCATTTTTGAGCTACAGGAGTTGGTAAACCAGCTAATATGATTATCACCTTTGAGAGCTGTCACTCGCTCCTATCTACAAAACTGCATAACAGGGATTGCAGCTTAATCCTAAAAAGTAGCAAGAGGACTCATGCTGCAAGCCGACCTGTATCACATACCTAACATAATCTTGCAGCCATGGGCATTGAATGGCTAAGGAAAAAATATTAGCTAGAACAAAATGCTTTAAAAACTAATTGACACAGACTTAACACAGTTCTGTGCTAATGTATCTGTAAAATGCCACCCAACACACCAAGAGCCAAGCTACAGGAAGACAGAGGAAGGGTATGTGCTGGCTCTTCATTATCCAATGTGGCCTCAGGTCACCAGCAGTCAGAACTGGGCCCAGTTAGCAAAAATAAGCCCTTGAAACCCATTTGGTCTTCCCAAACACTTCACTAAGCCCAGTGAAATCAGAAACAGAAGAGAAGGTGGTGGCTGGCTCAGGCATGTCGTTTGTGATGCTTGGTATGCAAAGAACACAAATAAAGAACAGGGACATGGAAGTAGCATGGAAGTTTAAATGAAGAGAATAGGCAAACAATGGATAAAAGCAATGAGCAGTAAGTATCTCAGGTCAATACAAATCTTTGCACAGACATTGGGAAAATGAAAGAAGAAAAGAAGAGGAATTTTTTCAGGTTATATGAAGTAGGATGAATGCAAAAGCCACAAAAGCAGGACAAGGAAACAAGGAGCACCTTACTTATGTCCATGCGTAGTTAAAACTGAGCATGCAGTGTGAATACTCTCTCAGGCTAATCAAAGCAGGACAGGACAAGAGAGATTCTTGCAAATAGAAGGCTTTTATTCAAATTTGGATGGTAAAAAACCTGTGAAAATAATGGAATGTATGTACTAATTAATCCTACAAGCAGGTAGGTAGTGCTCTTTTTTGCACTTCATCAAACAACAGAATACAGTCTGCTTTGCCAGTTGGCTTAAGAGGACCTCAAATCACTTGCAACCAAGATTAGTTCTGGTTAAAGAAAATCCCTCATATGAGAAAGCAGACTTATAATTATTTGAATAAATTGAGCAGTATTTAATTTAGGCAAATGCACAGAATTTCAAAACACTTATAATCAAAACCACTAGTTTTTAGTACAAATTTTATCAGCCTTATAGGATTCATCTGCACCTCATGGTTAACCACTGGGACTGACAGAGCTAACTTGGGTGATAATAAGCTAAAATATGCTACAAGGGATACTTTCCTTGCTAACATGGGAAAAGTCTGGACAGAGGAAACCTTGCCTTCTGCAGACAGGATTGCTTTTTCCCAGGAATCTAAGCCAGTGTTGTAAGTGTTGGTTGAAGTAGACTCACTTTTCCATACAAAAATATGTTGCCTCACATTTTTCATGTATTGGTAAAATGTGTCCAGGGGAATTGATCTGTCGAAGTGAAATTGAACCAGAGAACACATTTTACAGGAAAACTGAAAACAGTTAACCCATGAAATAGAACATGTTTCTTATCTTTTTCTATTGTCAGTCATCACAGCAAGTAGGAACTCTGATCTGCACCATCAGGTTTTTGTTGAAAAGATTTCTGATTATGAATGTGAAGGACTGGAAACGCACAAGTCCCTGAAGCCTTCTGAGAATCAGAGCCAGTGACTGTGACAAATAACACTTCCATCAAAGTGATAAGAGGGTGAAGAAACAAAAATGCTCCATCACCTGGGGGGAGGAAATCACATGCTGAAGAGACATATGTGGAGGTTTTAATACAAAAAAAAAGGCATGTGTTTATGTTTTGTGAAAAATAATTTGAAATAGGAGATCAGCTCTTCACTCGTGCTCTGCATTGCAAAGATAATTTCTGTAATAGAAAGGCTGAACCCCATTTTCTATTTTAAGCAAATCTCACTCTTTTTTTTTTAGAAATGAGGGATTCAAAAGTAATAGTAACATTTAAAGAAATGGAGAAGTATTTCTGTAATGTGAGACTGGAACAGATTTCTCAGAGAAGTTGTGGATGCCACGTCCCTGGAAATGTTCCTGGCCAGGTTGGATGGGGCTTTGAGCAACCTGGTCTGGTGGAAGGTGTCCCTGGCCATGGCAGGAGAGTTGGAGCTAGATGATCTTTACAGCCCCTTCCAACCCACACCATTCTGTGATTCTGTGACTGAAGCCATGGGCTCTTTGATGCCAAATGGAACCATCAGCAAATACCTGATCAGGACATCCTCTTCATACAGCACTTCCTGCAATTAGGTATTTGGGAACAGGATTCTTGGTAATGGAAAGGTGGATGCAGGTTTCACTAAGCAGAAGTAGATACTGGGATATGTATCTATAAAATTGACTAAATTAGCTCTAGATGATAAAGGGAATTGCAATACAAAAATCTGCTTGGTGTTAGAGAGAAAAAGAAAACTCTGGGATTAACAAAAAACCCCACATAATTAACAGGGGACTCTAATTATCTAGAATTTATTCTTCAACCCTGCAGGTTTTAGTGTTTTACTAAAGGGAAGAATAATACTGCTTAATAGCTAATACTCTAGAAGATATGGGTCTTCTTTGTTATAATATCCTTACTCCAGATTTCATTTTCACTCTATATAAGAGACAGTGTGAGATGAACCATAATTATGCCTTTTCCAGTCTCTGAAGTGCACCCATTATCCAAAGAGAACCCCACGGTGAGAATGAAGTTGACATGGTATATAAATAAGTAAGCTTTTGACATAATACATGAACCTCCTAGCCTTAAAACTTGTAGTATTATTTGATTACAATGATGGTGAAATAAGAAATGCACAAAGGAGAAAAAAACCCCTCAAAATTATGTTATATGTGATGTTGATTTAGAAATATGTCTGTAATATTTGCACAAAAATTAACTGCAATGTTCTTCACACACCATAGTACTCTGCACACCAAAACACTGAAGCTGCAGCACCACGTGGACTAGTGAAAGTCTGCATTTATGCACCGTGGAGTTAGGGCAAGATTGTGTTATCCAGATATACAGCTGAGGGTTTCAGTTTGAAGTCCTTAGGTGCTAGAGTAAATTTAAAAAGAACAGTAAATTCAAATTATGATATGCGCAGTTTATTGTGGTAACACCAACAGAAGGAGCAGGAGAATGGCAGATTTTTTTCTCTCTAGTGAATAAAAACAACGAGAAGTTGTATTTAGTCCTTAAATAATGAAATTCCACTTCTAATATGTATTTACTTGTATTTTTGCAACTTAATCCCAGGTAAGATTCTACATAAACTATGGTACAAAACCACAGCTATACTTCATTGATTCCTGTCTTTTATGCTAAGCATTACAGTACTCAAAGAAATTAATAGTTTAATTTTGTGATCTCAGTTCTTTGCATGTAGAGGTCCAGCAGACACAAGATGCAGCTTCCTGTGAAGCCTTGGGAGATAGAGTTAGTACAAGGGCCTTTGAAAGTTTGCTAAAATCTGAGGTGTTAGGAACAAATAAAGATGACAAAAAGGTGTGTGAGATTTGTGAGACTGCGAAGAAATATCTGATGAAAAAAAATAAACAAAACTGACAGTTTATGAAGTGAATTAATTCATAACAATGTGTAAATTATCTCTCCTGTTGGTAATACAGGGACTATTTTGCTGCTACTGAAAACCATTAAATGACAGAGACATCAGTTTTCTGAGTTATGAAACCTTTTTTATTGCTGAACTGGAAGTTCTTTGCATCAGACAATTCTTACCTGTATGTAGTTATAATCCTACTAGAAGTCTGCCCCATTATTTGACGGGGATATAGTCCTGTTCTAGCCAAAAAATGGTTCTTCAATACTTATATTGGGAGTTATAGCAGCAATGTTTCTTATATTACAAGAAGGCAACTTTTACAGATTACATGCCTGATTTCCTATGGATGTAGAGCTGACACAATCTCGTCTGTCTCATCTGTGTATAATTTCCTGCCTCTTTATATCTTTTCAGTGTTGGCCAATTTCAGTGAAAAAAATCTCGAAGTTACTAAATCCCACTAATTTAATGAAAATTGTCAGTGTTGGGGAGGGAACAGATTTGAATCAGTTAATGGATGGAGGGAAAGCCTGCTCAGTGAACCCAGTCACATTATCAAACATTGGAGAATCCACAGGGCAAGAAGCCATGGAGGTGAAGGTGACTGTTTAGTTTTCTCATTCAAACCTGAGCTAAAGCTTTAGGACAGAGGCAGCCACTGATCCAGTATCTGTCCTGTTGGAGCACAAAATTGCTGACACTTTAGACCCCAGAGTGGCAAATAACTAATATGCTGTTGACAGGTTTCATGTAAGCTACACCTTTGTAACAAATACATACTGAGATCTTGCACTTACCCATGTTGAGTCTAATCTTTTTATCATCAGTTACAATGATCTGTAAAACTAAAGAATCCAAGCCATGCTGTTGATAAGGATTAGAAGAAGGAACAAAAAGTGTCCGAAGATAAAATAATCTGAATTTTTTATATTCAAGAGAACATTATAGAAAGGTTCTGCTTAGAAGAGAGCTTCAGATTGGAAGATTTTTCAGAGCATGTACAAGCAAGCAAGTGGAACTCTTGTCTGCTGCTCTGCACTGGGGCTACAGAGAATTCAGAGTACAAAATTTGCTGAAGGTCTGGAGAAAATCTTACACTAGTTGAAGTTTTTGGCACAATTTCCTCTGTCACCATTAAGAAGATGTACAAGATACATTACAAAATTTTTCTGGATTTCAGTAAACGTAATGTCACTTTTCCATATGAAAACATGAGCAGAGGTTCTATCTTTAGCTTAAAAATCAACTAAAAAACCCTGATAGTCAGCAGAAAATATTAAAGAATAGAGACTTTTACAAATGAATAAAGGTAAAAATGAATCTGTTTCACGTAATTCAATATTAAGAATACTTCAGCACTTCACAAATCTTCACTTGCTTTGTGTGTGCATGTAAATACAAATGTAGCCATGCAAAAAAGTCTCAGTATGCAACCTCTTTTTCTGACTGAAAATAATTAATTTCTGGATGAAAAAAATTTAAAATCAGTACAATATGTTAGTACAGGCTGGAAGGGTATATTAACATATGCATATGATATTAATAATTCTCTATATAATGCGCTTTAAGCACTACACATGTGCAAACATGAATGTACCTGTGATGTTTGTACACTGGAACCCAGAAATGCAAGCATTCATAAATCAGATGTTATTATACTAACATGGATTTTTTTTTTTTTTTTTTTGTGAAGAGGAAACACACTCATGGTCCTAATGCAAGCCACACTGTAAACCAGCAGAAGAAAGATGAAACAGCTTTAAGTTCTTCTGACAGCCTGATTAATATTTGTCACATTTCTGACACCTTTGCAGGGCTAATAGCTACCACATACCTTTGACACAAAATCTGCTGCTGCCTTGGTTTTATTTCTGGAAGGTGCTGATGGGGGTAGACAATGTTACCTGCAAGAGATGTGGAATATGTGGTGCCCACTCAAAGGTGATGAGACCATTAAGACTGGAAACAGTTGATACTGGGTAGCTGGCATCTGCATCCTTACAGGATGGACATAGACAAGCCTCCCTCCTCTGCTAATTCCTTTGTCAGATCTGTGTTTATCAGATTTTTCAGACTCCTTTTGAATCTGACTTGAAGTTTTTCTTAACTACGTCCAGAGAATGGCACAAACCATCCTAGAATGCTACTACTAACAGACTGGTTTTTAGCCTAAGAGAAAACAAAAAAATCCCCACAAAACAGAGGGGGGAAAAATGGCCCACGCACAAAATTATTGCTTTTGCCACAGTTGTTCAAATGAAGCTGGAAACAGGGAAAACAGAGGGTCTCCCACCCCAGTGGTACCGCGTGGTACCACGTAAAAATCTCAGCCCGATTCCCAGGGCTGAATGCTGAAAGGGAAAAAGCTGAAGTGAGGATCAGTCAGTGTGCTATACAGCAGCAAGAATGGGAGCTAATGTTTACCTCAGTGTGTTAATTAGTGGAACACTGGTTGCAAGCCCTGGGAAATGACAGAAGAAATAATTTCTCTTTGAATTTAAAGCATTGTAAACTTGTGCCTGAGGATTATTTAACAACAAATTTCCTTCTATCAGGTAAGTAATAATTAACCACATTTAAAAGCAGGAAAATTTCAAAATTATAAGCATTAGTATCTGATTCAACTGGGTTACTCTAACTGTCCCCACATACCTTCAAATGAAAATACTTTGGTTTTCACAGCAGAAAAAAAGGACACCACTGGGTAGAAAGGCTAAGGTTCACTTTGGAAGAGAAGGATCACTCTCTAGAAGGATTTAAATTTCAGTTCACCCACATCAGCTCCCAAACAATTGGAAGAAACATTTTCATGTTTCTCCTCAATATATTTTAGCTTGACTTTTAGTTGCCTGCAACCTGAGGTTGCCAGCAATTCTGACTGACCCCCAAACGTGAAGCACAGTGTTGATAGCCTGAGAGACGCCCTCAGGTTCCTGTGGGCATTTCCTTGTGTCTTGACACCACTCCAAGAACAATTTACCCAGAATGGCAACCCTCTGGCAGTGCTATTCTATAAGCCATATTCTAGCTGAAAGAAAACAATAGTTTTATCTGTTCGTTGCAAGGAGTTTAATGTATACCATCTAATTAATATAATTTCATGCTCTCTCTCTCTCTATATATATATATATAACCCTCTGCTCCAGGGGTGAAAGCTACTCCCCTCCTCATGGCCAGCATGTATTTTTTGCTGGATGCCAAATATACCTGTACAGCTGATCTAATGGGGAAGGCTTGGTTCCTTTGTCAAAATAAATGCCTGAAGAACTCTGCAGAAAAAATTATGGTTTCCACTCAGGTTTGACTGTACTCTAAATAAGAACCTCAGACTCCTAAATCATGTCAGCCCCACCTCTTTCCACCAATGCATCCAGAAACGATTTATGGAAAACTCCACCTGCCCACACCTGGCACCTCGCCCACTCTTTCTCTCCTCCTGAAACAACTCTACGGATGGGGTATCCTGCTGCATCAATGCTTTGTGTTTCCTTCCCCAGTACCTGGACCAAACTGCACAGGGAAAACCCTAAAAATGAATGTAAAGAGTTGACACCTTCATCTTTGACTACTCAAATATTCATAGTGGTGGTGTTGCTCTTCAGCCTCTTTTTCCAGCTCTTCCCCCTCTCCCTTCCCCCTGCTCTAATCTATCTCACTCAGGTCTACAAAGAGCCACATATGTCTTGCAATAAAGAAGTAATAAATTAAGGAACAAATAGCACTACCCAAAGAAGTAAAAAGCTCCCAGGAATGGATATCCATTATTTATTTCATACCATCGAAATAATAAGTGCTCCTAGGCTTTCATGATATTGCTTTAAAACTGTCTGCTACATGTCTTTCATGAAACAATTAAGACATCCACGACACTAACAGCCCTTAGTACTTTCATATTCTGTTTTCAAAATACTTTGTAAGCATTATATTATATTAATTAGATGGTATACATAAACTCCTTGCAGCAAACAGATAAAACTATTGTTTTATTTCAGCTAGAATATGGCTTATAGAATGGGGATAATATGAAGACAAGGATCCACAAAGGAGTGGCTTCAATGAAGGCCACAAGGATTATCAGAGTGCTGGAGCACCTCTTCTGTGAAGACAGGCTGAGAGAGTTGGGCTGTTCAGCCTGGAGAAGAGAAGGCTCCAGGAAGAACCTGGAACCTTATAGCACCTTATAGCACCTTCCAGTACCTGAAGGGGGCTTTCAAGAAAGTTGGAGAGGGACTTTTTACTAGGACATGTAGTGATAGGACAAGGTGGAATGGCTTTAAACTGGAAGAGGTTGGGTTTAGATTAGAAAATTAGGAAGAAATTCTTTACACTGACAGTTGCGAGGCACTGGCACGGGTTGCTCAGAGAAGTTGTGGATGCCCCATCCCTGGAAGAGTTCCAGGCCAGGTTGGACAGGGCTTTGAGCAACAGGTCTAGTGGAACGTGTCCCTGGCCATGGCAGGAGGGTTGGAACTGGGTGATTTTTAAGGTCTCTTCCAATCTAAACCATTCTGTGACTCTATGGTTCTAAGACTATCACGGCATCTCTTTTATTTTTATTGTACATTCTGAACAAAGTCTTTCTAAAGCCACCCTCAACCACAGCCTTTTTTGCTCACCTGTTTCTCTCAAAGGTAGAATTAATTTGTGTCAGGCATCTGGGCTCAGACATTTCTGCTCCTTGAAAAGTGAACATTCATAAGGCATCTAGGGTTCACTTCCACATCCTTAGATTCCACTGCCATCCTCCCAATCCCCACTCCTGCATGCCATCATGGTGTTGACTCAGAAGAGGGGCCGCAAATCCCAACCAGTGCTGCTGCTTCTGTGTGTAGCAGATACCCGGGTCTTACACAGAGCACTTTGATCCACCAAGCTATTAAATTATATTTTCCTGTACTTATGTATGCAAAACACTGCAATTTAGCTTGAAGAATATATTAATCCTAATTAGACTTCATATTATAAGAGATGAAATTCTGTCACCAGTTCATGCTTAACCACTGCTGTTCCCGTTGTCATTGCTGATGACTCTTCCATTATTGGCATTTTTGAGGATCAAAAGTGGCAATAATTCTGGCCCAAAAACCCTGAAGAAGGCCAAAAATCCAGTATGCTTTTGCATGAAATTTTTCACTGAAATATGGAACCTCGACCGTTTAAGTAGAATTGAGTATCTTTTCTTTGATTTGCTTTGAATGGGTGGGGATTTATCCATTCAACTCCCTTTAAATACATGGCTGATTGACTGCCATACAACCTGCAATTTTACCTATCAGCTACCATTCTGCTTAGCTTTTAAGTAAAATAACACTGAGTGACCCTACAACCAGGCTTTTTATTGTCTCCAAACTTGGAAATACTGAAAAAAGCTACAGCCAATATTAGGTTTATTACTTTCTTGCATCCCATGTCCCTTTCTGCTCACAGAGTGACACCTGAGATTAAAAATGCTATTAGTTACTATTCACTGTATAGCTTTCAGAGACTACTGTAACTAAAAGGAGACAAAATGTAGCTCAGAGAGGAACAATGTTCAATATTATAGTGAAACTATCTGATTAATAGAAAAGGATCATATGAGTCTGCTTTGGTAACTCTTTCAATTTTGGACATAGCCTTGTCATCCTGACACACACAGAGCACCACAGCACTAAGTCATCCCATCTTGTTCCTTCTTGCACCCAGTTTTGATCTCCAAGACTGTGGCTATAATTTTAGTTACTACAGTGATGAGTTTAGAAATAGTCTGCAATCTTAACAGCTGGTATCAGGGCATCTGCCTCCTCTGACTTGCATCTAGTAATTTAATTTCTCTACTTAGGTGTTCATGCTGTGCTTTTGTTTTCAGAAAAGCTAATGAAATTAAGTGCCCTCTTGGAAATGCTTCAGTGTCCTCCAGAATAAGATTAAATGAATGAAGGAATATTTTTAACATATAGAATAGCACAGCTAGGAGGGTTAAATGAAGAGGTGAGGCATATTCACACATGACTGTTGGCATCCTATAGAAGCAAACACATGTGAACTCCAAGTTGGTGACTGTCTTAGATGAAGATGGGAGTTTTAAGTGTTATAATTATTTCCCAAATTCAGAATAGTGATACACTACAGAAAATCATAAACACTGGTAAGATTTAAGGGATAAATTCTGGCCTTATAATCCTACCACGAGATACTGTGTGGAAGAAAAAATTCAGAGAAAGGAAGCAGTTTTAATGCTTCTTGAGACCCCTGGCAATGTGCAGGCTTTCTCTGCTGCAGTCACTATATGTCCATCTGTATCTCTGCAGCCCACAGAAGGGTAAGAAATAGTGGAAAATACAACTCTTCCATAAGGCAGTGATAGAATTGATTCAAAATGTGTGTTTCACTAGCACAGATATTTTTTTGTACCTGGACCGTATATTGCTTATCCTGGTTTTAGACCTCTGTCCCTTCAGCAAGCACAAAGGTGTCATTTCAGAGATATATCAACATACAGAATTAGTGAGAACATTATTAAAGTAAACAAAAAAACTATTATCCTGTATCAGCTTATAATTTAGTTCACTTCAATGAATAGGAAGCCAGGAGGTATAATGTCACAAATTGCATGATAGAAAACACGAACAGTAGTTTGTTAAGAATTTATTTTGGGGAAAAGTGTGATGCCTTGGTTTTAATTCTAGTGATAACTTCGAATTTTTGTGTCTCTGGTACTTGTACAAAGAATATGTCAAAGCAATAAAACAGGATCATAGGGTCCAAGTCTCCATGGGGTTGTTGATAAAGACTACTGAAAGTACACTGGTACAGTTTAGAGCTATAATACACATTCAGCACTGTTCCCTTTGTGAAGTGATTTGACATGAAAAGAGCTGTGTTAATCCATTCAGCTTGGCAAGGGTGATGGTTTGAAACAACCAGCCTTCTGTCAGAGAGACCAGCAAATAACTAGAAAGGGGTAAAACTGAAGTCTTTGGTCATTACTGACCTGGGCCTTACTGGATAAATTACCCTGGGAGAAAGTCTCGAATATATGCCTCACATTGAAAACTGATGAATTTTTAAAACTAATTCTGATACTTTTCTATTTACTAGGTGAAAAAAAGGTAACAATCCAACTCCTATATTCAACTTATTTTCTGGGAATTTATTACTGCTGCATAGTAATAACTCATTTATTATTGTTAACTATTTTATACATATTAAAAACAATTACTTCAGTTTAAGAGCAACAGAAATAGTAAATCAAGTCCTTCCTTCATCTGTGATGTTACTTGCTGAGGACTTTGCATCCATTACACTACAGCTTGTTCAAAACTTAAAAAGTTGACTAAACAGCCCTCTTTGGTGTTTTTGTGCTTCCAAATGTCAACTAACCAGGGATGAGTTTGCCTTTTTCTGACAATCAGGACTACAGACCAAAAAACACAGCAATTTACTAAAAATGCATGCACATATCTATGTGTAAATTATAAGAAAGCAACAATGGGTCATATCTTAAAAAGCTGGTGGTGGAATTTTTCATTTCATTTCATGAAAAATCAGATTTTAAGCAGTGATTAATTTGTTGTAATGGCAGAGGGTTGTCACCAACTGATCTCCTTTAATTATGAAGGACATCTTGGAACAGAGATTATAAATAAACCAAATCAAAAATTCATTTTCCATAGCTCTTCTGTTAGCAATCAGAAATAGCTGCCAAACAGAATACTTTCATGGATTTCAATATTAGAAACCTGGCTCAAGAAAGCTATCTTCCAGACTGAGCAATGGGAATAAATCAATCAGTTTGTGGCACACTTCTCCTTATAGGGCCTTCTTCTGCCACTCATGTGAATCACTGGTGCCCATGGAACTGCACATGCATAAAATTATATGATAAGTGAATCATGCCCAGCATGCAGCTATTATCCCACCATCCTGAAACTGCTAAACCATCTTTCTCAGTCATCCCTTGAGCCTTCGCAACAGTGATGTGTTTAGCCTTGCCCCATTTCATTAGGTAATAACAAAACATTAGGAAATAAAATCTTTCTATAGCATCTTTCATTGAAAAAGCTCTCACATAGCCTACCACAGAAGAAAGGACATTGCAAAATGCCATGAAGAAGGCTCATCAGAGACACCAAGTCAGGTTCTGTTCTTCACATGCTTCCTGTCTCTCCCACCACAGAGCTGGCCCTCCATATGCCTTGGGTGGTTTTTTAAAAGAAGAGTAAGGTTTTTCAAGCTAGCAAAAACTGAAAATGAGGAAAGGGAAAAAAATAATATTAGAATTCATCAGACTGACAAAATATAGGACATTGTGTTCATGACACAATCTATATTTGTCTAAGTGTTGCATTACCCTCTCTGTGTTGGCTGGTCCTGGGTAGTAGTCTTGTTTGTTGTCGGCATGAACCTTGGCTGAAGAGGACAAGGCAAAAATCTAACCTGACCTTGTTGATCTGCCTTTCACAAATAAACCCATCCCTCCAAATGGCTGGGTCAGGCATCTTCTCTTACTGCTCTGGTTTACACTTTAGCAGAGCTTTGAGCTTCCAAGCCTCAAAAGTGCAGCACAGGAAAAGCTTGTCTGTTAGGTGCCCTCTGATCTGAAACACAGTCAAAAAGGAATAGCAAAAAAGAATTGCATTTTGATAGGTGCACATGAAATTGGATGATGAAGTGTAACTATTCCTGAGTTTTCTGTTTAAAACTTGAGGAGAGACTATAAAAAAGAAAACCTAAGGAGGCAGGAATAAAAGAAATGTAGTTTATAAGAGGTTCTAAAAGAAGTGTAGTTTATAAGCTGCATAACACAGGATATATTATAAGCTTGCTTTAGGGTAAGAGCATAGAAAACTGCAAAGCTCCATTTTCAACAAGGAGATAAGCATGTCCAGAGAAGATTTATTTGCCTCTCTGTCTATCAGTGTTATGCTTTAGCATCCTTTACCGCAGTCAAGAGATTCCAAAGGCAAAGGATCTGATGTCAGTGCCAAAAAAAGGACTCTTTTCATATATTGCTAAGCACGTTTAGTCCTCTTCAGAATCAGATCCAACTTACTGAAACACTGTCTCAATTAAAAAACCTATGAAATTTGCATTTTCCATTTACAGAGCTGAATTTTGAGAAGAAAAAACTGAAGTCCCTTTTGTCTATCTTTGGTGTTTCTGTCCACAGATAACCTATGATTATTTGCCTTTGATATTGTCAGACTCTAAACCAGCAGGGAATCCACTTCTTTTTTTGCTAGTGCTTCAAATGTGAATAGATCACAGAAAGAGGCAGGAACAGCTGCTATTTCTTCACTCTTGGTTGGTGACAGAACTTGTATTTTATTATAGGGTTGAGATGAAAAGCTGATTTTCTCAGAGTATATGTTCCTAGGTTGGTATGTGCAGATGCACTCAGGAGCTGATACATTATCAAAATTATTCTATCTCAGTGCTGATGTCACAGCACTTTATGCTACCCCTCTGAATTATTACCTAAGGTTATCACACAGTTCACAGATTTTCTCTGATGAAACAAAGACACTACAGAAAAAGGCAATATTACTTCAGGCACAAAAAAGAAGCAGCAGCCACTGACCTTTGAGATGCTAAAATCATCAAAAAAACCTCCCATTTCCCAGAATTATAATGAATTTCCTTTCCTTACATTGCTTGAGGTTTTTCTCAGCTCAGAATTTATTAATGTATTAAAAAAAAAAGTGTCTTCTAAAGAGAGAGAGGACTCATTTGGGAATATTTCATCTGACATAAATAGATGGGCTGCAGTAGCTTTGCTTCATCCCCTGGGTAAAAGGCAGCCCCACGTGAGATCTGTCTTGAGCTTTGGGTTTGTTTTCCCTTCTTGCTGTGGGCTCTGCAGCTGGCTCTGTAGGCTTCAAACAGGAAGCCACTGTAGAGATTCATCCCTACTGTTGTTGCTTCTGCTATTTTGTGGAGATGAAATTGTTCTTTTGGCAGGATCATCTTTGTGATGGAGGTTCCTATTTCATTTATCTTTGTGATGGAGGTCCTGATTTTCAATTATGCTTAGGCCACTTTGGAGCACTCTGGCAGCGTAATGGGTCTTTAGAATCATCTCAGATCACAACTGTACCCCCTTTAAAGCACTTCTGCTCTGACAGAATGGTATTAGATGATTGTAGAGTACATGGGCATCAGACTTGTAATGGTTTGATTAACTAACAGCTATGTAACTATCATTTGAAAATGATGTGAACATTAAGATGTTGCAAGTAAGGATACCAGCTCTGCCTTGGATATAGCCGGTATTCCTAAGTGGATCATCTGATACACATGCAGTAACAGCCAAGAGTGTGTCTGTGAACAGATTAAATACAAAATTATGCCTCAAATGTTGAATGTGTATTATAATGAGAGAAACTCTGATTTGGGAACTTATCAGTAACTACGAATTACATGAATATAACAATGAAAGTGAAGAAATGCACTATATAGCTGAGACCAGATTACAGCTTAGAAGCCATGCTCCTGCTGGCTTCATAGAAAAATGCACATACACATAATTGGAGGGAAACAACTAATTGGTTATGTCAGCAAAGGGCATGGATATCAGTGAAAACAGCAGTTGTACTGACTGATGCAGTGATGTGCTTTTGGGAGAGCTTGTGGGTTGCAACGAAGGCAAAGGTACAGAACACTAGAATTTGGAAATCCTGGCTTGGCACTTAAAGCTTTTCTGGCTCTATGTGAACAGAAAACCCTTTACAGATGGCTGCCACTGCCCCAACTTAAGTAATAAAATTAAAAAAGGGTGGGAGTTGGCTAGTTGGATTTTCCTTAAAATACTTAATTGCACGTGTATATTTGGAGATGAGTGCCCAAGATCCCAATACAGATAGTGGAGAACTATGGCTCAGCTCAGTGCCATTTGAGATGTCCTTAGGCATCTGCCTGCATGCTAGTTACCAAGTAAGAAATCTGAATGCTTCCTATAGGCCCTGTTCATTTCTACCAACACTCCACAATGTCTCAGGGACCCTATGACATCAAAAATGTCATGGATGGTATCTGTGGGCAAGATGCTCCAGTTTAATAGGTTTAATCTGATGTTACCAATACTTAAGTAAACCAGAATCCACTTCATTGAAATAGGATAATTAGACCTTATGAACTTAGGGCAAGAAACATCTTGGTCCTTCTCACAGAGAGAAAAGTGTTATTAGGCATCAGAAAACCACACATACATGCCACCTTACAACTGCTCTGCCTAGCAAAACTTCAAGTGGATCTTGTGTCTTTGTGAAGACAAGAGGTAATTAGCCACAAGACACAAATCTCCAAGAAAACAATTTTTTTCAGTTTCAATACTTGAAGAACTATTTATTCATCATAAGTTATGTGTGAATTTGATTGCCTTTAAAATCACGTGCAACTTTCTCATCTGGCTCTGTACAGGATTTGATGTTGGCTATTAATGAACCCTGATTCCCAGAAGAAGCAGCAGTCCCTGGACATGAGAAGACATCACCATTTGACCTTGGACATTATCCATGTACTTAATGTACCTCGCTGCAGATCTGCCCTAAACAAAGGGCCAACTCATAAACATTAAAAAGATTCTATGAAAAATGTTGACTACTAACTGAGCTGATCCATGCCAAGGTTTCATATCACGGATAAGCAGTGTATGAGGCACTTGTCCTCTTATTAGCATGTGAATCTATTAATATGATACAAGTGACATTTAGAGAAATGAATAGCCCATTATTCCATAGGGCTCTCATTAAAGACAGCCTCTCCTGAGGTTGCTTGATGGCAAAGTTTGTAAGTGGATTAGTAGGAAGCATGGAGAGAATGAATGAACTTCAGTGACTGCTTGTTATAATGACTCTAGGTAATTAAAAAGACCAGAGGTGTCTGGAGAATTCTAGGTCTAATAGTGGTCTGATAGTATTTTAAAAACATTTAACGATGGAGTTAATTGAGCTTTAGAAATCATTCAGCTGGTCCTTGCATTAACAAGTAGCTTTTATGTGATGGAGGAATTAGAAGTTAAATATTGTCTGAATAAGTCTTCAAAGACTTTTCCTATTTGCTGTGTTGGCCATTATTAAATAGTAATGTTTATGCAAATTATACTGCTGAAGCCTTTTCAGTATTGGAAAATGTTGCCCTGAAAACGCATTAACTTTCAGCCACCATGTTCATGAAAAAGTACAAGGCAAAATGGGTGCTGAAGGCAGTGCTACAAGCTGAGTACAAATCCAGGCACTAAGAGGACATGGTCAGGTTCAGGAAGGCATTACTACTCGCTGCCTTCTCCTGGGAGCTTGGTGACGAATGAGGGGAGAGACAGTATTCTGGGGAAATGATTGGTTGTCCAAATAGCAGAGGGTTTTATTTTTATCCTGAGTCTCAGGAGAACTGCATTCTCTATATGTAAATATTGAAAGTGGAGAGCTCAGCTGGACAGATGAGGATCTGATTTTCTTGGGTGTGATTTAGTTCATTTAACTGCTATGTTCCTATATCTTGGGAGTTTAATGAAGCAGATCTTTCTGAGGAAGTCCCTAAGTTCCTTAGAGAGTCAAAACGAGGAAGATAAATGGCTTTAAGGCCACCAGACAAGGTAATGTACACCTAACTCCTATACTCAAACTTGGATGAGTAAGAGCTCCCTCTGGAAGTTTTCACAGTCACCTAATACTTTCCACTGACAACAAAGTGAATTTAGGCATTTCAGAAAGACTTATCTTAAAAATGGCTCTGTTAGATGCATAATTTTGCTGATTAGCATCCAACCATGTTAATAAATCCAACTAATTAATAAATTAATTAGTATGTCTTGATGAGGACAAAAAGAGCAAGGTACAGATTCTTGCCACAAAGATAAAGGGAGAAATTTGGATAAAACATTTATTCGGTGACAGACTTCATGACAACAGAAAATGTTTCACATTGTAGTAACCTAGAAGGCTGGAATCCTATCGACTTCTTCAAAGCTCCCCAAGCTTTGATGTAGCACTTAGGAATACTAAAGCACAAAAGACATATTGAAGCCAAGCAGACAGCAGGGATATAAGAA
Organism: Corvus hawaiiensis; assembly: GCF_020740725.1. Lineage (NCBI taxonomy): Eukaryota > Metazoa > Chordata > Aves > Passeriformes > Corvidae > Corvus > Corvus hawaiiensis. The sequence continues at coordinate 55,356,297 of NC_063214.1, forward strand.
CTCTGTTGGCAGACCTTCCAGCAGAGTGGGGGAATCAAAAAACTGTTTGCTTATTCCACCACATAATGAGTCTGAGCAAGTACAGGTAATCATATTGAGAACCATCAAAGCAATAATAATAACAATAATAACATGTAATTTTCCATATATTTCTATATTCTACAAAAAGCTATTAAAAGCTATCCACTACAGCCATGCTGTCTCATAGACAGCCTAGCAGGAGCAGGGATGACAATGAGCTCTGGAGGCCCAATCACACTAAGCATCAGTCAAGCTGCATCTCCTTGATGTACTCTTTCCTGGCCAAAACCTCAGCGGGAACCAGACCCATCCAGACCCTCAGCCTGTTGCTCTGACTCCAAGGAAAAGTCAGTACTTATCTGACTGCAACTCCATCAAAAAAATAAAACCAAAAACCTCCCAAAACCCCAAAAGGCTCTATTTGTTACTCCTTTTTTATCTCACCATCTGAAGAATCCATGCATTTTTTTCTGCTTTGCTGTACTGTCATCTTTCTTTCAAACCTTCTCTGAAAAGATCCATCTTCCCCTTTCTCTGTCTAATGCTCTTGGTATATTTTATCATTGCAAAACGTTTTGAAACACATTTTGCATGAAAGACACTGTCCTGAGGAAGGGCCAACTCACACTGTGCTGTTTGCATAGAGAGCATGAAGGAGGAAGAGCAATAAAAGAGCGACTTAATTACTTCGGAGTTGCAGAGCTTCCCGCTGCCACGGCCTCTGCATGAGGTCCTGACGCAGCCACCAGAGTTGGTGAGAGAGGCCTGATCTTGCTGACAACTCCTCTGGTGCAGCTTTACCCAATGTCTCTGAGCAGCTCACAGAAAATGATCCAAGCCACAAAGAGTGGCAGGACATTGGTGATGTAGCCCAGGCTAAAAAACTTACAGAAACAGCAGTGACCTCCAAGAAGCACAAAAGCCTTTCTGCCCTGTTCTCCTTTCTGCCCTGTTCTCTCTCCTCTGCTGAACAAATCATAATCTCTTCTAGCAGTGCTGTTCACCTCCTCTTGAGAGGTGCTTTATCCAGGAAAAAAATGAAAAATCAGAGCACAGCTGCAAAAACAAATTCTCACGTATTGCCTAAATACTTGTATATTTTTGTACCTGAACAAGCTAGCTAGGATGATATGACCTAACCTACATTGCATATGTTGAGATTGTGAGACATACTGGATAGATCTGGCTCTGACTTCTCAGTTTCTTCCAGAGCCAAGGATTACTAGTGACTATGCCTGATGCTGTGGGGTAAGTACATTTATCAGTAGGAAGCACTTAGGAATTTCCTCATTACTCAGTGGACTAGGCTTTGAGCTTAAATCCACAAAAGTAATACAAGTCCAAGCAATCATAGTTTGTTTCCTTTAGAAAGCACTGATTTTTTTCTGGCCAGTGCTAGCAACAGCATGCCTTGCTTAGCAGCCATTTCATCTCTGTTGCATTTGCCTTTCCTTCTGTTCTTCTCCCTTCTCGACCTTGGGGAAATTTTTGCTGTCTGTTCCAGGTTGCAATTCCACTGCTGGAATAATTGAACTGTAACAGAAACCTTTCCATTGACTTCTTTCTTTTTTTCAAGATTCAAACACTTTTCTTTACCACTTTTGGTTCTCTTATCTCCTTAGAGTTTTGTACCTGGGACCTTATCTATATGCAAAATCAACATTGAGAACTTCAATACTTCAATGCACCATCTGTCTCTGTTTATATCCAGTGACATCCCAGACACAGAGCTTGTACCAGAAAGTCTCTACCTCTAGTCTGCATATGCAAATAAGAAAGGATATAGCAAATTCTCAGTATTTTTTTTAAATGGTTCCAGCAGCATTATTCACCTCTAATCTAACCATTGCCAGTAGTGTAGTAGGTGTCTACAATATTTCTTCCCCTGCGCTTTCAACAGGTTTTTTTGTGCTATTTCCACAGAAGCTAATGTTATCAGCAAGTTCACTGTCAAATGTGCCCTTTTCTGCAGCGGCTGCAAGCTGAAGTGAGACAGTGGTCTGCGTCCAGGTTAGAAATATCATACCACTAACTGATACTCTATTCTTTTTTTGTTCATATGCCATGCATGTGACTTTCCACTCTGAAAAGCCAAACCTAAACAAAAAAAATCCCAAACCCATGAAAACATTGATTTCCTTTTTCATAGGTGAAATATGGAACATTTTTGCCACTTGAAAGTAAAACCCATCTCTTGTATGTCACTGCACTCACTGGTTATTATCAAGGAGAAATACGGTTCATTCTTGGGAATGATTTTTCCTTTAAGCTTTTTCTTTTACCTACTTACTCATATATCTTGTTCCTCCAAGACTGACTGTTTCATGACATTCCAAGGTACTCTTCTACTGAAACTGTGTAGACCGCATCAAAGAAAGCACATCTCACAGAAGTGCCTCCGCAGCACATTATGGACTGCACAGCTCCCTAAGAGCAATTTAAAATGAAGAACAACCTTTTCCAGCATCCTTTCAGAACTGCACATGGACATTAGCCAGACACAAGACTGAGCTGCAGAGGGTGCATTAAACTCCCCATCTGCTCTTCACAGTGCTCATCGCTGATGTCTAACCCACAGTAAAGTCATTTGGCCAAAAAAAGCCATAGTGGATGAGACAAGCATACTAGAAGCCAGCTGAACCCTTCCTTCCTCAGTGTCCATGGAAGGAAACGTGTCTGATCCAGCCAACATTTTTCTCAATATTTCATTTCAGAGCATGTGATATCTGTAGGTAAATTATTCTCTAAGCGAACTAGGGAAGCCAGGTTTTGTTCTCATTTACACTACCTTATTATCTCAGTTGGTCTTAGCACAACTATTAATTCACTCCAGTGTACATGATGTCAGAATATCCCTGAGGGTCTCAGCAGCCAGCTGAAAACTTGGCAGAGTTTTAGAAAGACACCTGCAAGTTTCCACTTTCCAGGAAACTGCTTTTCTAACCCACTCCCTCGCTATGTCCAGTTCCCGTTAAGGTGCCACGATCTGACCCCTCTGCAGACGCGCTGCTCCAAAGGAGCCCCCATTTCCCATGGGCTGCTCTGCCGGGAGGGATACAGACTTAACATGGGGTTTTTTTGGAAAGGACCAGCCTCGGCTACTCCTTTCGGGGATGCATGCTGTACGACAGCCATGGGACGGTAAGAGCCAGGTGTTGATGCGGGTTTGTACGATACCCGGTGACTTCCATCCCCTAACGCCAACGAGGTGGGGGCTTCGCCCCACTTCCAGGTGAGCGCAGAGCCTCGCCCGGGCTCTCACACAGAGGGTGCACTCGGCCGGCCCCAGTCCCTGCCCCAGCACAGACCGCCCCGTCCGGGGCGCTGGGGCAGCACCGCCCCCGCCCGCCGCGGCCCCGCAGCCCGGCCCGGCACCGGCACCGGCACCGGGGCGGGGGGCGGCGGGGACGGGCGAGGGGCGGGCCGGGGGCGGCGCTGCCTCCGCGGCCGCGCGGGACGGCAGCGGGAGCCGGGCCCGGGGCCGCGCAGGGGGAGCGGGGAGCGGAGCTGCCCCAGCGGGGCGGCTGCGGGCAGGAAGGTGCCGCACTGCCGCTTGCGCCTGAGCCGAAGCATCCCGAGCCTTTTCGAGGGAGGTCGAAACTCCGGGTGTGGGGTGGTTTTTTCTCCCCCTGCCCGTCAGCCGGTGCGCGTTGTTCGTGCCCTCGGTGCGAGCGGAGCCTCGGCGGGCACGGCTGCCCGGCGGCCGAGCGCTGTTGCTGTTCCCGCAGCGCCGGGGCCGCTCGCTCCCGCTGTCCAGCACCGAGCGGCACCGCGCCGGCTGAGGCGGGTCCCGGCGGGTCCCCGGCGGGTTTGGGAAGCTGCTGTGCGCCCTGGAACAGGTCCCGCCGTGCCTCGCCCGTGCTGCTGCTCCGAGGGGGCATCTTCAGCGGTTTGCCTGTCCTGTGCTGTAACCAGGGGCGTTCGATTTTCACAAGCGTTTAACCGAGGTACGTGTTTTTTGGCCTGTGCTTGATCGTTCACAAACGTAATTTGGAAAGAACCTGTTTTTAGTCTCACTCACTTCGCGGGTTGTCAGAGTGCTTGAATTGAACGAACGCTTCTTGGGTTTGGAGAAATTGCTTTCGGCAGAGGCAAAAAGGGGAACGCTCTCGGAGAGCGTGGGGACAGCACGGGGCCGCACAGCTTCTGGAAGGAGGGATGCGGAGAGAAGGGAGGCACGGGCTGGTTTCTTTTGCTGAAAGATGCTGCAGCCGAGGGGTGTGATAGTGCAGACCATTGGGTCATCACTGTGCAAGCAAATTCTTGGCTCAGCGGGCATAAGCACACACTGGAACCCGTGTGCTCTTTCACATTGTTTGCGGAAAGATGACGAGGAAAGAATTGCTCCCTCTGCAAATAAATTGTAGCATGCCTATCCAATGTAGCTGGAGAAGAGCTGAGCTTAGACAGCACAGCGTGGAAAAAACCCAGGATGGATGCACAAAACTGTGCCCTTTGCAAACACTTTATGTCTGCCTAAAAGCTGCAGGCTGTTTCAACATCATCTTGCTGGATGTAATAAAGTTTGGAACAGAAATCAAGTGAAGCAAACTCTTCCTACCCTTGCAAATGCTAAACAGTTAGAGGAAAATTGCAAAAATAGTGGTAAAGGGCTGATAATTTGCCACGCTGATTAACATTTATATAAGCAAAGACAACTAGGAATGCATTCTAGCTATTATTAAATTTAATTCTTAGCTAATTATAGCAGAATGGGAGAAAGATGAATAGGAGAAATGTGTAAAATCTGGACCATATAAGATGCATATAGTGCTGGCAGTTTTATTATGATAAGGGATCCAGCTGGAGTGTCAATGTCTGTTTCCTTGGAATTTTGCTTTTTACAGTCATTTTGGACCCACTCTAACTTTCCTGTGCCTGAACAGACCAAAACAAAAGGCAACGTGAAACCAACCAGCTGCCTTCTCTCTGCTGTTATGCCTAGAAGGGCTTGTTCCCCTTAGGGATGGCTGCTGGTTGTAGCTGTGTACTGGTTGCCTTTTTTTCCCCACCTCTTCCTCGGACTGGGTCATCCCTATCACCCAAGGTGGGGGAAGGAGAGGCACCCCTGCCTCCCTCGTGTTTCCCCAGCTCTCCTGTGCTCTGGTGCACAGGCTGGCCTGCCTGCAGACTGCTACTTGCTCTATCCAGTACCTGTGCTTTGCTGTCAACAGGATACATACTGGAGGGCCTGGAACTGCTGGGGAAGGGGTCTTGGGCTATTTCAGCATCCAGGTCTAATCTAGTACTATCACCATGTATGTGTTTGAATATATTTGGCTTGGGAAGTTATTGCCATGAGCACTTTGTTAACCTTTTCAGATGTAAAAGGCTGAACTGGGATAGCTCACCTCTGCCAAGTGTGTCTGTTCATAATTGGGTCTTACTGGTGCAGTGCAAATTATAAGTTGTATTCTGTAAATTCCCCATCAGAGACAGGAAGCAACGGAGCCTTTCCTCCTTGCATCCCATCTATGCAGAAGCAGAAGAGGAATTATCTCAACAACAGAGTACATTCCGAAGTTGCTGAAAAATCCAATGTTTCTGATAGGTCTGAGACTTGGAATCTAAATACTAAAAAGTCGATATATTTTCTCCTCTACCTGCTGCACTCTTTTGCAAGCACTCCTCCCCCTGTGTCTTCATGACTGTGGTTGCCTCCTTTTCCGGGCTTGTGCAGAGGAAATCCTGTTACGACATAGTCGATCCATGGCACTGCTGCAAAACCCACCTCTTAGCCTGCCACTTCGTCTGCATCTCCCCTCTTTGTCCTTCTGCTGCTCCCTCTTTCCCCCTGCATCGGACATGTCAGCCACAGGCTTTCACTGTCCTTGACAGCCTCCCCGTACATGATGTACCAACTCTCCTGCTTTCCCAAGACATACCCCTAGGCTTTGATCAGCCTATGCTCTCAGCATCTTCCTCAAGCCATCATTGTATTTCTCTGAGCTCCACCTTGTGCTTAGTTGTAGCTTCATATAGGCACCTTGTCCATCATTCCTTTATTTTCCTTGGAATGTCCCAGCACGCTCGCTTTGGTTCGATGCCTTCAGCAGCCCTCTGGTGAGATGCTAAGACAAGCCCTCACCCGTGCTGCCACCATCCCCGCCACTGGAATTACTCTTGCTCTGGATTTGAGCACAACAGTGTCCTCTAAAGCTAGGACATCTGAGAGTCAGTTGTTGAAGCGATCACTCTATCTAGCACCAGCAGAAGCTCTTCTTCCATAGTGTACATTATCCTCACTTCCTCTTTTTTGGCATTTCAGGTGCAACCCTGCCCCCTTATGCTTGCACGGCACAGCGTGGCTCGCTGCAACTCCCTTTGCAACCGTGTTGTCTCTTTGCCTAAGTTGTTGCAGGCTGTTTTGCGAACAGGGACTGTATGTGAATATTAGGCACACAAATATGCCACGGTTTCTTTGTCGAGGGAGGGCATGCATGCAGCCTGTGTCGGTAAAATAAGGAATGGTGTGAGGATAGGGATCTTCTCTGTTACAGCAGTGGGGGGAAACAGAGAATGAAAGGCAAAGGCTGTTTTCTTACTTTTCTTGCTAAAGCATGCTGAGGTATCCGAGTTGGGAAGCAGAGTTACAGTGAGTGGAGTTACTGTGATAACACATCTGTGCCTAAAACTCCCTTGAAGTGTACAGTATGTAGCTGGTGCTGCATCTGTGGTTTTTTTGGAGAGAAAAAAAATCTGAAAATGATGTATTAACAGAAATTTCTGTTGAACCAAGTGTAAAAAATTTTGTCCTAGCTTTATATTGTGACAAGATTCCTAAGAAGGTTGAAATGAAATCTGCTTGACATTTTTGGGTGTGATATGGATTTATAAAATTTGCGATTTATAAAATGTGTGATTTATACAAGTTGTTTTTATAAAATATATTGAAATCAGTATGTCAGCTGAATTTTGCAATAGAAAAATGTTTTCTTATTGTTCAAGACTCTGCTTCCTGGGTAACAGCTTCGTTAGTTAAGGACCAGTAACCCCACTGACTAGCAAAGTTATAGGGCACTTACTGTTCAGCAGAGCTCCTTGCTGAAGTCTGCCCAGAGGTCTGCCAATACAGGAGTGGATGTGCCCCCATGGAGTGTGGAAGGCGGAGGCTCTCAGGTGTGTGCAGCCATGGCATTGGCATCGGGCCGGATGCTGTGCTGCAGCACTGGGAGAGACAATAGACACTTGAGGTCCATTCAGTTCCAGATTTAGCCATACTTTCTCCTAAAACTCTATTCCTTGTAGATGAAGGGGATATGTTTGATATTTTTGAGGGGTTTTCCCCGTTTACCTGGAGCTGAACCTGAGGGTCTAAGCACTGAAAGTTTTTTGTTTCACACATGAATGTGATGGAAAATGAAAGCAAGCTCTGATAACAAGGACTGCTTGCCCTGGGGCTTGATATTTTAACTGGTAGGCTTTGGTCTGAGTCAATGATGTGCAGGAGCTGAAGCACTGCCCCATGAGAAGTGTGGTGGCTTCAGGAAGGGCGAAGACAGTGCACAGCCCTCCACTGCACTGGCCATTTAGCCCCAGCTTTGGAGTCCAGTGCTGGTCTGCTTGTGGCAAATACAAAAGGTGGTTATCAGGAGCCCATGTGAAGAGTCAGGCGTGAGGTAGCAAAGCTTGATTAACTTTTGTTTGTTCTGAGATTAATTACATCACCACTATGCCCCACACACACATGCTGGATGGCATCTCCTGAGAAGCTTATCAGTAGTGTTAGTGGGATGCTCAACACAGAACGGGTAGCAGGAATGGGATGACTCAACCATGAAAGGAGGCAACAAGGCACAAGCACTTGAAATACTTCCGTATACTTGTTCCACTGAGGAAAATGGGTTGTAATGGAATTCTCATTTCTCATTAAGCAGCCTTTCTACACTACACTAAATTTTATATTCAAACAAAACTTCCAAATCTGAGGTTGCAAGAAATCAAACAAGAAGTCATTACACAAAATGCGGAAGTTAGGGATTCCTGACGCTTGCTGGTTTCTCCTCTTCCCTGGCTAACCTTGCCCTGGACCTCCTTTCCAGCTAGGCACCCAGGGTCTGTTACTTTGACAGTCACACCTTAGTGGCTGTTTTTGACTGCAGAAGTCAATTACCAAGATTTACAGCTATTATGGGCAGCCAGATGGCTGTGTGAACCTTCACGTTTTCTCTGCCTGATCACCCACTGTCATTAAACTTCAGGAGCTCAAACCAGTTTGAGGTTTCTGCCTGGGTTGAATTTGGCTGAGAGTGGCAACAAAAGTTATTCAGGCTGGCAATATGACAAATAAATTTTGGACCGGACACCAAGAAATCAAATACGACCCATCATTATGGTCAGCAAAGAGTAGGCTGTTGAGTTTTGAGTGGGTTTTTTTCAGCAACCTGTGATTTTTCACAGGAAATTAAAAAAAAAAAAAAAGGGAAATAAATATTTTTAACAAACCAGCACAGGAAGGAGACTGATTTCCTTGGTGATTGTGTGTCCTTTGGGTGCGATTCAAATTGATGATCTCATGGCAGGCAGGACCAGGAGGGCCCCATTTTCCCACCTGAGGTCCCAGATGTACAGCAGTGAGATTCCTTACCCCTTTCCACATCCTGAGAGATACAGGGAGCAGATAGGTCCCTGCTCCTCACACATCTTACTGGCACAGTGAATGAATACACTCTTTGGGCCAAATCCTTCTGTGGCCTACTGCTGCAGTTGAAATGGTGAAAACAGCTGTGGAGGGCATTGGAGTGGTGCAAGAGGATGAAGGACTGTGGGATACAACTGTGATGCGGAGGGGTCTTCTCAAGATAAGCTGGTTGATGTTCTGGTCCAAATATTTCTCTGTTCTTCAAAGATAATTGAAAGCTCACCCGTCCCCTTCTGACTGTGTACACTTTCCATTTGAATATGAATGCCTGCACTTAGGAAGCCTCGAGGGTGTCTTGTGTTTTTCACTTCATGTTTAATCAGCTCAAAATTTGGTTGCCTCTGTTCCCCTTGCCTTGCTGGAGATTGTGACACTCTTGTATTGAATGAAGGACTAAATGGGCAAGATCAGTGCTCTGTGTATATGGGGGGAGATGAACTAACAAAAATTCTCCCAAGACAAAAGAGCAAAATCATTTATCTTTGCCTTGGTTGAAGATACAGCCCTGTTGCAGAGATCTATGCCTCTTTCCCCCAGGATAAAGGGGAGGGAAAGGGTCTCTGCTACAAGCAGACAAAACTGAGGGGCATAGGGTAGAGCTCTTGGCTGTGTGAGGCACATTTGCTAGAGAGAAGATATACAGGGGCTGTTGTATCCCCTCTGAATCCTGTACTACACCTGCCTCAGCCGCAGAAGGAGTTCTGGGCAAGGTGACAAGGGTGCACACCCTCACATCTAGAGCATATGCTAGGTCCATCTCTGGGGCAGCTGACTTACACCTGCAGCTTCCTACCTGTTCTGCACAAAGAGGTGGTCAAGAAGCTGTCTGACTCCCTTTGCGTGGAACATTAGTATAGTCAGTGTTATCAAAACATTTGGATTTCAGCAATACTGTCTTTTAACAGCTGCACTAGATAATTTTCTTTATTGAATTTATTTGAATTAAACTGTAAGTGATTCAGTGACTGAAGGGATGAAAGCAGCACAACAATGCATTAACATCCATCCCCAGAGATCTGCTTCTCTAACGCAGTCAAACCAAATGTGCTGAAGGGGCAGAGCTCTAAGATGTACAATGATTGTGAAAATGTCTTTTCTCCCCCAGAGAGGAAAATCCTTTTGAAAGTGGCCCCTCTTTTGCTTTAATCTGCATCATCTGGGATTGTTTCTTCATACACAAGAAATTTAATTTATTTTACTAAAAACAGTTCAGGGGCTGTGTTTTAATTTTAGGTATTGAATGCATGTAGCACACAAAATTCTTCTAGCTATTCTTGTGCATATAATATACTCAGTTTGGGTATTTCAGGTATGTGAAAACTTAAACTGCAGATAGTCAGAAATAAAGAGAATGAATAAAGTGAGATCCAAAAGACCTGATTCCTGGCAGGAGTCTTTAGGGTATAATGTGAAATGAATTGGAGAGCAGATACTGTGCTCTAGTGCTTAAAAAGGTGTGAGGGAACAGATGTCTGTCTTGGTCCTGGAGCCCATTGCAGAAGAAAAGAAAGGTGTTATCAAAGCCTGTCTGTAAAGCAGAGTTCAGGATCATGGTTTTGATACGGTACATGCCGTGCTGTAACTGGGCAGCAGAAGGATGTTGTTAGCAGGATTAAAACACAAGCCAGGATTCCAGTTGGTTTTATTTTTTCTGAAATTTCTGGCAGTAAGAGCAGTCAAAATTCAGCACTTGTCCTTCCTTTATTTTATTATAATTGTAGTTATTACTAAACTCTTCTGCTTTTATTTGCTTTTTTATAGGGGCTTTTCTCAGCATGCAGTCCCTTTAGATTCGGGCGTGATCACCAACCACATCTTCCGCATTGGACAATCGGCTTCTATTTCCGTGTCTTCTTCCTGCTTGTAAGTATTTTATTCTTTCTCCTTGCTCATTTTTCTTTTACTTTTAAAGACAAGATTTAACTCACAGGTTCTAGGTCTGATCCCAGGTCACAACATCTTTGCTTTATGTTGATAAGAATGACTCTATAATCAGCAGATCCATGGGAAATGTAAATTAGAGAATCATTGGAGCCTATCTGAATCAATCTAAGTATCCTTATGGCTCTGAGAGTTTCCTTTTTCCAGCCCCACACAAACCCCCAAACAAATTATAACTTGATTTTAACCTGCAACCAAGCCATCTGGGCACTTGTCTTCTTAGATTTTCAAAGACATAAATTTAAATCATATTAAATCATAATAAAAAATGAAATTAGATCATAAATTAAAAGGAAAACTTTGCTTGTGGCAGGAAATAGTTTTTCTTTTCCTTCTGTGCTCTATTTTATTGAGTCAGTTGGCTATTGATCCTGTTTCCCAGGCAGAGTGGGAAAGGGATTCTCTGCTCCTGGAAGGTCCATCTCTAATGGGAAAAAGAAGCATCCTACTTACTTGAGGTCTTTTAATTGACAAAGGCATGTATCCAAGAAGAAGTAGTATTAAGAATAATATTCTTGGTAAACTGCAAGCTCGATGTCATTCTTTGCCTTTCCTACCTACCTTTTCAATGGAACAAAATGTTGCTTTTTTCTTTTTTTCTGTCTAGAGCTACTGTCTTATTTAGTTGCATGATGTTAAACTGCTACATTTTTCCAGTCTAGAGCATATTACCTTTCAAGGCTGAAGCGTTCCTGGTATGTAAAATTCACTCAGCCCTTTAGTATGAGCTTGCAAACATACTTTTGTATGTTTGGCATTAAATGCTTTGTGTTACATGTTTGCTGGAAGGGCAATATTGGTAATATAGGAAGGAAATAAATGTAGAAAACAAAGACGGTGAGGGGGAAGATGAAAGAATTAAACCAGGAGCTCCCTGGCCTTCATACATGTATCAGTCTAGTGAAAACTTGCTGCCAGTTTTTGGAACCAAACACTATGTCAGCAGAACTGGAGGGGTGACACATATTTAGGGATGAGTAGGTCTTATCTTAGAACTGGCATCACCATATCACCTGGGAACCTGCACAATCTTCCTCCTGCTCTTCCTGCCCTGTTAACAGAATATTGAAATTAGGCCAGACAAGGGACCTCTCTGTTGTAACTATGCTAAAGGCAAATTAAGATCTCATCTGTTAGATGTTTACAATAAGGGCTGTCCAGGATACCTTCTACCTGTAAAGAAAGTTCATAGGAGATTGAGACAAAACGTTAGTTTATGTAATACAAAAATGCTGATTTTCTTTCATGTCAGTTTGTCTCTCTGCTTAATATTTTGAAGACTCTGAAACAGCCAAGGTATTTCTCAGCTTGTAGTCACAAAAATACAGGAAGAACCAAGAAAACACAGTGCCTTTCTGTGGCTGATAAACTCACAAGAATTTGAGTCTACCAGACTTATCTTTGCTGCCTGTTCCTCAAATTTTAGGGTTTCAGTGGTGTGAGTACACACCATTAAATTATATCTGACTGAGCCTGGAGAAGAAGAGTTGTTGCATCAAGATATGTGAAGAAATACAATACAGACAGTAAAGCATTTACAACACTGTAAATGGCTCTGGTCATGCCATCCTGGAGAGTGTTACAGTCTCATTTAATATTCACTTTAGTCTGAACTGGGAGATGGCTACTGTCTTAGCAGTGCTAAAGATTAAATTACATATGTTACATATAATTTGGCACTTGGGGCATATGCTAATTGTGAGGGCTCTGCTCCTGACCACATCTGCATTTTCTTACAAAATTGATTTTTTGGCATGTTCCATCAGATATGCAAGTAGTGGATAGCTTTGGCATGGCTGCCCAGGCCTGGTACTGCCTGGTACCTGGGGCTGGCCTCTTACACAGTGATGCCTTGCCTGATCCCTCACCTGCCCAGTTTGCCCTTCTTCTGGTGAATGCCACCTTGCCTATCTCCCACTTACCATGGGATAAGAGGAAATATGAAAAACTCCAACTAAGCCTGCCTACAGTATCTGCCAAGTTGGCTTACCCCTGGAATAAGAGTGGTTGTCTTCACCTGCGAAAGGTTACTTATACCAAAGACATGAATGGAGAAACAATGCACAGCTGGAAGAATATACCTAAATAGTGGCTCTGATTCAAAAGGCAGGATGTACAAATGACACCAAGTGTCTAGGAGAGCCTTTCCTTTTGTGCCAACCCTCAATATTTGAGGACCAGAGCAGCAGGACAAGGTTTTGCTCTTTTGTGCATCTAAAACCAGCAGAGTGTGGAGGTAGAGTCTGTGCCTTTTGGAACAGTGAATTGTCTTACTGAAATCTTTGAATTGTTTTACTGAAATTTTTGTGCATCTTTTAGGCAGATTGTCCATCAGAGTAGCAAGGCTGTGTAAAAATGGAGCAATAGCAGCAGGAAAACTCAGCCATTGTCAGAAAGGCAGAGTATGATCTGGAGCTTTCAACCGTGAGGCTGCACTCCATACTCAGGAAGCCTCCTCAAATCACACAACCCTGTCCCGGCATTGCAGAGGTGCCTTTGACAAAGTAATCCAGATCCAGCTACACCCCAAAATCTGAGTCCCCAGCAGACAGGTGCCAGTTCTCCTGTCCCAGGAGCTTTCAAGAGTGGTTAGTTGGAAAGCCTTCTCCAGTCAGACAGTTAGAGTTCCTCTCCATCTGTAGTCATTCAAGAACAACACTTGAAACTCATTCTTTGCCTTACACCAACTCAGCTTTCCATAAACAGATGAGGGAAAGGCAGGGACCACTACAGAATGTGAAAACTTTGCCTCCTTAGTTCATTTCCTGGGTCAGTTTACAGCTCTCAGAAAGACAACAGGGTTATTGCAGTTAGCCAGCTTTGCCATTATACTTTGAAGTCAGTGACAAAATTCCCAGTCATTTTTTGGAACTAGGTTTGGGCTAAATGTTATGATGTTGTTGTATTTAGTTTTCAGGAATGCAAAGAAAACCCAATTACCTAGCAAGAAGGTGAAGCTGACATCTGACTCTCTGGGGCTTATTCCTTCAAGAAGATCAGGGTAAGAGAGACAAACAGTTCATGGCACTTACCTTCTTCTCCCAGTAGAAGCAGGAACCTGAGCTGAAGTTGTAGCTGTGGTGCACTGAACGAACTACTTGTGGCTTCATTTGGAATAAGAGTTTACAGTCTCTCTGATCTCACTACAAAATCCTCATTTAAAAAATAGCCTGGGTGATGTTGTAGGACCCGTAAATGCTCTGATTTACCAAAGCACTCACATCTCTGCTTAACAGAGGTTCTGATTAGTCCTACGTAATACTATAATTTTCCACTAACTTCAAAAAAAGTCCCAAAAAGTTCCAAAGTTGTTCTTTGTACCAGGGCCAAGTGCTAATAGTAAAAGTAGAATGTAATATATTTCAAATTTGTGAAAAAATTAAAGGCTTTCAACTTCTGCCATGTTAAAGAATTCATGTGAATTAATTCCTTAAGTTATTATAGAGCAATTCAATTAATAATGGATCTGATTTTCATTATGACAAGTAATTAAGAATAAACATCTTCTATATCAAAGCCTATCTTTTAAAAAGGATAAATTAGCTATAACACACTTAACTACTTCCAGAACATGAAAGGAACACATATTGTTCCATTAGTTAATTTTATATCACTAAATTAAAGACAGTTCAAAAGGAGTATAATCTCATAAGGCTCTCTCTTTGTTCAGTCTGGTGTGACTTATTTCATGGGGTACAACAAATATGGTTTCCTGTGGGGCTAAATACTATTAGAGTTATAAAATGGCTTTAGTTTAGTATATTTTATGCATCACTATGAGTTATACACCACAAGGGTAGGAATATTTTTATCTGGTATTTGCAGATGCAGTTCTGTACTCCTGCATATCTGTAGGCTATTGGGATGCTTGATTAAGACCACCAAAAGCTCCACTATAAAACAACAAACACAATAAATAAACAATAAAACAACATCTGGGATGTAACCTTTTCTCCATAGCCCTTAGATAGCCCTGTCATGCTTGCTGGGCTGGCAGGGCTGCCCATTCCTGGGGGTTTTGCTTGTAGGTGTCAGAAGGTGCATTGAGATCCCCATGGCAGAATTACAGCGAGGTGCATTTTGATATTTGAAACCATTCAAAACATTTTCTAAATATACAGTAAGAAAGCAGGTCTGGCAGATTTTCTAATTCTGGGTACCTCTGGCAAGACACTGTGGAGTAGGTGGCTAATGCATTCATCCTTGACTGTGATGTTGAGTGGCTTTGCTCTTCTAGGTTGAGGAGCTGAAGTCTTGGGAGGGGGTTTAATTCCTTGACTAGATTTTTTTCACAAGATAAATTTGGATTCCAGCATTTCTGTCCCATATAAAGTACATTTTTGATTGTGCTGTTCTGCAATTAAAACAACTCCTGGTTGGGAAGAGTCAATTTTAATTCTTTAGGGTTCAGTAGGATTTCTCCTAATCTCTGCAATTTGGAAAATTGAGATAGAAAGATAATTGCTAGCTAATTCTCTAGGAATTGCATCTTCGAGCTAAGAAATGTAACTCCTAAGAGCTAAATTCTATTGAGTGCACATTATCTGCTAGTAAATTAATCTTGCTTTCTTTTTTCTTTTTTCCCTTGCAGTTCTGAAGGATATAATCTTAAATTGTCCTGGGCTTGAGCAGTAAAGGATAAATTCATTCACTGGCTGACTTGTCATCTCACCATTGTGATGGAAAAATGTTCGCTTTAAAGAAACCCTTTTCCTGCTACTAAAACTGCCCTTGAAATACAAGATCTGTTGTGATTTTTAAAACACAAACCCAGTAATGTCAGAACCCGACCCTTCATCTGGATTTGTGGGAAACATGGAAAACGGGACTTTTCTGGAGCTGTATCCCACCTCCCTTTCAACTTCAGTGGATTCATCACCTGGCCGTTTATCCAACGTCTATGTCTATGTTTCTATATTCCTTAGTCTCTTAGCTTTTCTCCTTTTGCTACTGATCATTGCACTTCAGAGGCTGAAAAACATAATTTCTTCCAGTTCCTCATACCCTGAATACAATAGCGATGCTGGAAGTTCGTTCACTAATTTAGAGGTTTGCAGTATTTCTTCCCAGCGCTCTGCTCTCTCAAACCTTTCTTCATGAAAATAAATGAAAGGAAACATACAAGGAATGGAAGAGCTTTGTCTAGTTTCTTGGGAAGGTAGTGCATGTAACATTTGCCTTAGGAGACTATTATCAAGAGGTGTTTTTAAAAGTTTCCTCATCTTTTTTCCCCTTTCCTTTTCTAGTCTCCATTTCCCCTTTAACTAATTTTCATTTTGGACAACGGATAATGACACCTGACCATCATTTCTTGCCTGTAATAGTGATGCTGTCTCTTTCTCATACATATATGGTGTTCATTAAGAGTATTCCTGCCAAATTGTAACACAGTTCTAACGGGATGTGTCATTTTTCTGCTCTAGTTGTGACCCCTTCCCTGGTCTTGTGTCAGCAATATGCTGACTACTTTTCTTTTCCTTTTTTAATTATATAAGGACTTCTGGATGAAATCCCTATTGCTAAAGTACAAAAAAATCCACTTAAGTTATAAATATTGGGACAATTTAAAATTGCTGATACTGTTTCCTTTTTTTCTTTTTAATTTTCACATATTTTTCAGTATTTATTGATGTTTATAAACACAACTAATTCTTGAAGAATGTTGATTTTTTTTATTTGTACTCCCAACTCATTCTGTACAAAGTCTGTATTTCAGTTTTTGAGTCTCTTTGGTTAACTTAGTAAAGTGACTACAATAACGATGCTCACTGTTGAATGTGTGGAGGTATTTTTGGACCCTGTTGCATCTCATTATCTCATTTGCCTAATGACTTGTTCCTCCAGGGGGCAGCTTTCGCTGTTGAATCACAAATAACCACACAACTCCTTTTCATTCTTCACTGATACTGCAGCTTATTCTTACTGGATACCAGGATGAACCAGTGGTTTCTTGTAAAAGACCTGCATTCAACAAATACAGGTAGCAAGTGAAGAGTTCCTAAACTGTCCTTTAGGCACATGATGTTTGTACTCACATGAGCAGGGGCAGCAGGGCCAGAAATTGCTTTACTGGTGAGGATTTTCTGGGCCAGGTTTGTCCTGTAATTTCAGAAATGCACAGTAGGGTGGAGGGCGACACAGGGATCTGCATAATGGCCTGGCAGACCTGTGCTCTGACCTGCAGGAAGTGCAAGGTGTACCTGCAGAGGGTAGGAAGGGATGGGCAGGAAAATGGCAGTGGCTCTGCCACTTTTCTCCATCAGCATAAGGAAAGGCCAGAGAGAGAGGAAGAGAAATGGATGATGTTTCACAATCTCATTCCTCTTTTCCATGCCGTTTTCTGGGTTATCATTTCCCCTGCTCAAAACATAACATGTCACTCAATTTCTGCAGTAAAATAATGAGCAGCTTTGTGAACTGGATCCTGTGATTAGCTGGGCTTTAAATCAAGCCAAATACTCAAAGTAGTGATTTGAAGTGCCAAGTGTGACCTGCTAGAACTGCAGCCCCAGACTGTGGTGCAATTCCTTATTGCCTTACTGCACTGTGTGAGCACAGCTCCATCCTGCCACTCAAGCCCAGGCAAATTTTGCTCTCATGGCTGGATCCAAGTCACTGGAGAGACCTGAGGAGAGGTATGGCAAAGTCACTGCCATTTCTGTTACTGACAAAACACAGGTGTAACTCTGGGAGATGGGATGGTCTCAGCAGGAGCAGCTGCCCTCCCCTCGCCTGGCACTACTGCCCAGCAGGCCAAGGGGTTAGGGAACACTTCCCAAACACACTTATGATACTTGCTGAGCTGCCACTGCATTCATAAACAAGACAGACTCTGCCATTAACTACACAGCCTTTAAAATACAAATTTGGAAGGCCTGCTGTAAATATAGTTATTAGAAATACAGCTGCTGTTGCCAAACAATACAGAAGATGCTGGAGTTGGTGTTTTCAATTTTTAAAAGTGGACATGCAGTATGGTAAGTGGTAATGACTTACGGTGGTGATTAGCTCCTTACAGAGGTCAAAGAACTTGCTGACTAATAAAGAGTGGAAGCCTGCAGACTCCCTGAGCCAAACGGGTTTGATGAATGTATTACTGCTTGAGTATTTTATTCATCTAGACAAAAGTTTCTTGTATGTCACTTTTCACTGTAATTGACAATTGGCCTTGAAAGAAGAGGTAGCTATTTAAAAGGGATTAGGGAACATTATTTCCCTTCTCAAAGCTCTTTGAAATCCCAACCTGTAACAATGCATTTGTATGTTGACTGGTAGATAAAAATAAATGAGCTGTAAATCAAGACACAACAATTGCTCAACTATTTTGCCTTACTGACAAAGTTGTAAATTTGTTGCTTCCTTTGCTGCAAATGGAGGAATTTAATCAAAATCAGAGATGAGACCACAGGTTGAGATGGGTATTTGTTCCCAGCAATGTGTTTATACTTGCAGATATAGAGACATTTAACATTAAAATACAAACTTGTTGAAAACCCATTGGCTGTGTTCAGTGAGCTGTTGTCAAACTTCACAAGAACAAAAAGGATTTTTCAGATTGCAGAAGATAGCAAAGATAACTGAAACCTCACATTTGATTTTGCTTTGTTGTTTACTAGATGCTATTAATTTTTCCCACTCTGCAGTGACATACGGGATTGTACAGTCATCACCATTTCAGCTGAGTTGCATCTGTTCTCTTCAGGAGAGATTTGAATAGAAACAAGTAGGTTCCAACAAAATAGCATCAGGAAAAGCCACAGGCAAAAAGCACAATAGCATTTTTGAGGATTGCTAAGTACCAGTTCTCCAAGAAAAAAAAAAAATAGGAAGAAGAAAATAAATTCACCTGAGAATCTGAGCCTGAGTTAACCTGAGAACACTGGAACAGGCTTCCTAGAGAGGTGGTGGATGCACAAGCTTGTCAGTGTTTGAAAGGCACTTGGACAATGCCCTTATCAAGATGCTTAACTTTTGGTCAGCCCTGAAGTGGTCAGACAACTAAATGATCACTGTAGGTCCCTTCCAGCTGCAAATATTCTGCTATTCTATTCCAACTAGAGTTGCAGGGATATTTTTTTGCTGCGTCTGGTCCCAGGTTCCGCAGCACAAGAGAGAGATGTGGAGATACCACACTGAGCCCAACTCAGGGCTGCTAAAATGATTAAGGGATTGGAGCATCTCTCATACGAGGAGAGGCTGAGAGAGCTGGGACTGTTTAGTCTATAGAAGGCTCAGAAGGATCTCATCAATGTATGTAAATACCTCATGGGAAGGAGGAAGAAGAGGAGCCAGGGCCTTCCCAGTGGTGCCCACAACAGGACAAGAGGCCAAACTGAAACACATGAAATTCCACAAGAAAATACACTACAGAGAGGGTAGTCAAACACTGGCACAGGTTGACCTGCCTGTAGATGTCCATGCTTTGAGCAAGACCAGACGATCGATCATCAGACAGTCTCCTTCATATCAGTGCAAAAACTCAGAGGCTTCTGGCTCACTGCCTCCTCCTGATGTGTTTTCTCATCCCTGGAGCTGAGTAAGCAGTATCTTTACTAGGAGGTAATTAGTTCAATAATTTGTTGCTAAAGAGCTGCTCTGCTCCCCCTCCTGCCTGCAGCCACATACTTTTCCAGCTTTTCCACTGCCTTTTTGTGGTGTGGGTTCACATTTGACAGCTTTTGCTCTGAGCAATTTTTGGTTGCTACTAAGCCTTCTAACTCAAACACTGCTGTTAACTTTGGTAAGATATGACTCCAAGGCTGCATGGCTTCAGGTAGTTGCAAAGTAGACCTGGAAATCTATAGAAAAAAATATGAATAAAACATGGGTGAGGAAAGAAGAGAAGAAGTTTCTGGAACACACAGAAAAAATATTTTGCTTTAGTTCAACAGATATGGTCCATTCAAGCATATTTAAAAAAAGAATACCTGCCGAAGGCTGTAGCAGCCTCTATATCTAAGACTCTCTTGCACTGCTGGTCATCTTGACCCTACTGTCAAGTTAACCCATTATATTAATCTGCCCTGAACATTACCACATTATTCCCAACATGAAATAGTGTCATGCTTTTCACTCAGCAACTCTTCAGCTCTGTAGAGAGTTTATTCCACTGAAATTATCTGCTTTCAGCCCCTCTCAGTCTGCCAGTTCACCTGAAGGATTTGTCTCTGTAAACTGAAAGTCTTGTCTGGATTTTGTACAAAACCTTTTAACCTGGGAGCAAGTCTTACTCCTCTTCTGTGCGGCTTGTTTGCCCTCTCCTCACTGTCTAACCCCATGGAACTCTGGCAAGATTGTGTTGGAACCCAGAGTGCAGGGAATGTTTCTCTGCCTGTCCTGAGGGGCCCATCCCTCCAGGGAAACACTGTTTTTAACCTTCGGCCATGGAGAGGGCTGCCAAGGCCTTGGGATGAATTAGAATCACAAGGGTGTGAGTTAGGTGGTAGTATAATATATAGCTTGTTACAGGGTGAAAAATTTAGAGTTTTGGGTTTATTAGTATGGTAAGTAGATGAAGACAAGATGGAGGACTCCTGTCATTTTTCAGGTCTCTTCCTTCTTCTTCACCTACTCCATTTGCAGTGTTGGTAGCACAGAATGATTGGTTAGGAAATGCCGCAGTACAGGCTATGTGAATGGATAGTTCATTAGGCACCGGTAGAAAAGTAATAATAATATACATTCCTAATAACAGTTGGGTAGTTTACCTTTAAAAGGGCCTTCAATTTCCTGTATCATGTCTTTTGGTACTTTCTCTGCTTCATGCTATGTTGGTGGCATGTAAATTACTGATAAGATATAATAAACAATCTGAAGACCAAGAAGATCCAAAAGTCCCGTTCCTCTCTTACTCCTGGCAAGGACTTTCTCCCCCATCCGGGGAGGACGTGGGGGTAGAGAACCCACACAGTTTCACTTCATCTTCCGTCCCTTATAGACAGCAGCACAGGGGCTGCATTTGTTTCAGTGCTAAAAGATGCAGTTTTAATACAATAAATGTCTTTGAGCAGCTTCAGTTAAAAAATCAGAAGCAGAAAAGTAAATTTCTTTTTAAAGTATAATCTAATGTATAGCTTTTTACAAACAAACTTAAGAGTTCTTCCTTTGTGAAATTATATTTTTGCCAAAAATATCTATTTCTAAGGAGAAAAGCTATTTGATTGAATTGTTAAAAATGTAGCAATTTATGTTAGCTGTGCTGACGTAATTATTTTTGCCCACAGATTTTTCTAGGTAAGACATTCTACTGTTTAAGGGGACAAAAAATTACTCTATCTAATTATTTCTCTCCTCAATAAATGAGTGTAGGTGTCTGTCACAGCATTTTTGCCACCACATATTTACTTATGAAGCTGCACTTCTAACGCTGAATGCTGATCTGGTCATATAGACCAGGTCCCAGAGTACAGTTACATCTCTTTTGTTTGTTTGTTTGTCATAGAGTATTATTGGTTAAATATAAGATGGAGACCAAGCTGTTAGTTAATGAATTGTGTCCTCACTGCTCCTTCAGCACAGGGATCAGTTTGTTGTTTGTTTTAAAATATTAGTTACAACCCATAAATAATTTCCATGGCTTTTTCTTGAGCTTGGGCTCAACAGTTGCTGACAAGTAAGAAATGAGTGTAAAGGATATATTTATGATGGAGATTCCCTGTGTAGTTTATGCAGGGCAACTGCTCCAGCTTCCTGGATACTGCTACTGAGCTGGGAACTACATGCCGGGAGATTTCTGCCAAGGTACCCTCCCTTTTTCCAAACAGCTTCATCAGGATGCAGAAGGTGAAACTTAGTAAACTAGGACAAGCTGAAACACCTGCCAGGAAAAAGGAATGATGATACAAAGGCACCCAGCAAGAACAGAAGCATGGCAGGGAGCAAAAGGAGACGCAGCCTGAAAAATATGCAAATGGCTGTGTCTGGGGCAGGAGTAAACTGAGAAAGGACTACTGCTGGCTGGAGAAGCAAGGAGCAGCAGTGACAAGACCATCTTCTCATGAGAGGGGGTGATGAATTAGGCACAAATAGGCAACATTGCAGCAAAAAGGAAAATAACATAAGGCTACCATCCTTCACAAGACATACAGTCCCTTTTTCTCCTGTCCTCGGTGCCAGTGTCAGGGACCACACAGGGACAGCTACCGGGCAGGGGGAAAACGAGGTTCATATCTGGGCAAGTAGCTTCACTGGCCCACACATGGGAAGTTTCCCCCTAGCCCGAGTCACATATTCCCCTCCTGCTGCGGCTCTGGCTGTTGCTGCTTTGCTCCTGAATCCCTTGCCTCTGGCAAACCATTTTCTGCCCGGGGCATATGAGTCCTATTTTTTCCCATACTCTAGTGCTTTTTTTGCTTTCTCTTTGCATCTGAAGGCTCCAAAAGATTCCCAAATAAATTGTACTTCATCTGGGGTATCACACAAGGCTCTCCCAGCCTTGATGCCTCTCTGCACAGCCTGGGCTGCTGGGCAGGAGCTGGACAGGTACCTCCTCATCTGGAGACACTTAGCTGTGTTTCCTGTCCTGCCGCCTGTCAGTGCCCCAGCTCTCCTGCTACATAGCACATTTCAGCACGTGTGAACTGCTCTTCAAAAACTGTTCTTTACATGTCCAGAGAAGGCTTTTCAATGAGAAATTCCTCTATTCTCACAGTAATTCGGCATGGTACTGTAACATTGCTGGAAAACCCACAGGAGCGTGCCTAATTTCCACAGTAAAAAGTCTGAAGAACGAGTAATGCACGTTTTCAGTAGTTCCTTTAAAACAGAAGCTGCTTCATGGTTTTCAGTTTCCATTCATGCTTTCAGGTTAGTTTTATTCAGAAATTAACTCCTGAGTGAACGTGCCATTGTATCTCTGCAGGAATAATTTTCCTTCACTAACTTTTCTATGTCTGAGAACCTTGCAAATACATTATTTCAGATTACAGTCCTATGTTATATTCCTGAAGAAATGTCTAAATTTGCCATTTCAGCCATCACTATGAAAAAGTGGGGGAAAAGGGTAACCCTAATATCTACTCCTAACAGTGAGTTAAAGGCTGGTCTAGATTTGCCAGACCATTTTGTTAGACCCGGGTGGTCCCGATTTCATGGTGTTTATTGTAAGATGCTGTCAATCCTCCTGATGTCAAGTGAGGGGCAAGTCTGTGCTTCACAGTGGGTGAGATGAGATCCTGTGGTCCCATCCTGCCCCAGAAAGCGTATCAAGTTCCCTCCCACACTGTCACATTGTCCCTCATCATCTGCTCCTGCACAGGCTGGTGGCCCAGGGAGGACCTGGGGGGATCATGCCCAGATAAATGCGTGCATTGAAAAGGGACCCTGCAGCCCTATGCTACACAAAAAAACTTACAGGAAAAAAACTCTTGGTAAAAGTTTCAGAAATGTATTACGAAACATTGTAGTTAATGTTGAAGGTAAAGAAGATTGTACTGACAGATTTGTAATTGTTTAGATCTACTGAGAATTCAGAACAAGGCAAGTTGTTTGACCAAAGGCACTTTCTAGTGTCTAACTCATCAGTATTCATTAAGTGGAAATAGAGGCTGCTGTGATGAAGAAAAATATCAGATACTGTAACTTGAACTTTGGCAAGATCAAAAGCAATTAGCTGGGTACTGGAATCAGAGTGCTTCAGCTGAAGTGGAAGAGAAGGCAGCAAAAAAACCAACCAACTTTGCATGATTTTGCATTACAGAAAATTATTATAATGTTGTAATGAAAAGGTTGTTGCAGAGGGAAAAAGAAAATGGGAAAATCAGCAAGACAGACAGACTGACCTTTGCTCAGCTTGGGTGTTCCTGTCCTTTGTCATCTGAATTTGTTCAAAGTGGTAATCAAAAAGGCAGAACTCTGCTGTTGCTCTCTCCTGTGCCCTACTCCATCTGAGTAGCAGTCCTCTTCAAGTAATCCTGATGGGAGGGTCTTCTGGGATGGTCTCTGGTTTTCTTCCTCAAAGATGGATCCCAGCAGAGGGAAAAGTGAGAGACAAAAAACAAGAAAGTTTTAATGAGAATAGAATTGGATATATAAATAAATAGGTATGCAAATAAATAAATAGAGAACAAGCAAAAGGAGTTGAAAATTATGTGTAGATAGAACTGAACTGAATTTTCACCTCTTCTGTCTCTCTATCTTAATAAATAAATAAATAAATAAATAAATGCTTGCAGAAAAACAAGAGGAAAAAAAATCATTATGCTTTGAGGCAAACCACCCACCAATTGCTTCCTATTTACAACTAGAAACCCTCTCTGCAATATAGATAAATGGAAGGGTAATTAGGAAAACGGATATGATTAAATGTTTGGGGAGCATGGTATCTTCTCTGCCCATGTGTGTTCAGCTGCTGCAGGAAATGCGCCAGAGAGGATGGAGAAACAGAGCTGTCTCTGCAGACAAGGAATAATGGGCAGGTGGACTCTGCCTTCAGTAACACTGGGATCCATGAGCTCTGATGGGGGATTTGAGCAAGCAGGATCTGCTCCTCATCTGTTTCCACATACACCCAGCCAGCCAGCCTCACAGACTGTTCTGGCATCCTCAGGTGCCCAGGGCACGTGTGTACCATCCACTGCCTTCTCTCTCCCCAGCAGCCAGGATGCTGCAAGAGCTGCTGGGAGACAGGGTGACTCCTGTGAACATCTGCATAGTGACCAGCTATAAATGCCTTAGGACACCTTTGTGGTCACCTGAAGTGGTTATCTAGCCTCTCTCTTGTCCGGGAAAAAAAAAGAGGTTTATATCACTGACTTGTATCTGAAGATGATGACTTGTGTTAGACTGGAAATATCTGCTACTATGAGGACTGTGGCAAAGAGAATAAAGAAATAAAAGAACGATGAGAGAAAGGCAGAGTACAGAAGCAAGGGACTGACTTTGCTGTACACTATCCTCAAGGATCACAAGATTTACAGTGCAGCAACCCAGTTGTTCCCTCCAATCCTTCTACTACTCCATTAAATCTAAAGATAACTTAAGATTTCTATGCTTAATACAATCCAGCAGCTTGGAAGGTGGGGTAGGAGGCATGGTTTTCAGCAGAAAAAGAAGATTAGATACCTACAGGAATTAGCCTCCAAGCAGCCAGATCTGCAGCAGAGTCCTATGCAGATATTTCCTATCTTCTCTGTTCACTAGAAAACACAGGTCACGTTTTAATGTCATGAGTTTGATGCATTTCTGTAAAAATCATTTGAATTCAATAACACATTATTAGCTGAAATGTTTTATTACATCATTTTGGAAACAAGCACTGTTCTCAGATTGTTTTGCACTATATTTAAAAGTGATTCAGATATATCTATTTTAAAATGAAGTATTCAAAGCATGTCTATACAGATTAAATGAAACAATCTTGTTTAACCTTTTTAAAGAATCCTGTTTAAAAAGTGGATTTTAAATTTTTTTTCAAAAACAGAATAATTTTTAGTGAAGAAAATTTACTTCAGAGCTGTGATGAATTTTTTCAATTATTTAATTAATCAAGAAAAAAAAGTCAGTTATTTATAAAACCTTAATCTAATTTTCCTTTATGACTTGATCCTAATGCATGTTTGCA
The DNA here is from genome assembly GCF_020740725.1 of Corvus hawaiiensis. Classification (NCBI taxonomy): domain Eukaryota; kingdom Metazoa; phylum Chordata; class Aves; order Passeriformes; family Corvidae; genus Corvus; species Corvus hawaiiensis. The sequence goes on from NC_063214.1 coordinate 55,381,460, forward strand.
CACAGACCTCCTGTTGACCTCCACGGAAGTTACGCATCTAAAGGGAATGCAGAACCAGACTCCGCAGACAAAATTAGTGATTTTCTAATTGCTCTAATTGGTGTTTAATTTTTCCGCTGTTTAGAGACCAAGTTACTGACTTTTAATGGGAAAAAGAAATATATGCTGGAATAAGAATGTAATCAGATAAGAAAAATAGTTAACAGTATATTAGAGCTCCAGAAACAGAGCAATTGGTAAATGTGAATGTTTTCATTTGAGTTACAAATACCACCGATTGCCATTTCCGTTGCCACTTCTACTAATTTGTATTCAGAAAACCACATCCCTGAAAATGTGTAAAGCATCTGCTTTGAGAAATTGAGTGTCAATAGCTGAACCGTGTGCATTGCCACACAGAGACCTTTGTAAAGAGGTAGAGAGGAGAGGAGATCATTTCCATTATGGATAGCGATTTGTGAGTTGTCCGCAGGATGGATCTAACCACATTATCCATTAATTCAGCCTACGTGGGGAGAAAGAAGAGAATCAAAAATATCAGCAATCACACAAATAAAGTATGTTGGTTTTATTCAGATGAAACATGACTTCAGCTGGCTCCCCTTGTGTGGAGGTACTTCAGGACCCTCCCTCCCCCATCTTCCTATTTTCTTTGAGTTTTCCTAGTTTCTTTGTTTTTCCTGAAATTACCACCTGTCCTATGTACATGTCACTTTATGCTAAGCAATCTGAAACCCTCTGGTGCAGTAACTTGGTGTGACTTGACCTCCCACTGATTTACTGAGCCTAGAAAACCTCTGCAATAAAAACTGCAGTGAACAGCTGGGTAATTTGACAGCAGTAATCCATGGCCTATCCCCTCTCACACTTCCTGTACCAATACCCTTTACTGAGCAGTACTGACTTAGCATGCAAGACAGGCCTTCTGCTGATAATCAGTAACATCTGCTTTAGATCAAAGGGGTAGAGAAAAATATTCCTTGCAAGCAGACTCTGCTCATCTTGGTTGTCTGTAGCAAATTTTAAGTGGAGCTGCGCATAACAAAAATCACAGTTGACAAGGGCTATTTTTAGCTTCATACCTCTCACCTGGATATCAATATACAGCAGCTCATTTGGGTTTTGAATTTCTATCAGTAACGATTCTCCAAGCATCTCCTGAGTCCTGATGAGCACACAATGGGAAAAGTCTCTACAGTTAAATAGGGAAATGCTGTAAATACTGTTTGGGCAGCATGTTTGCTGGGTTAGATAAAGATCAGTTAGTTACAGCGCTTAAAGGTGGTGCTGCCACAATTCTGAGCCCTTTTATGAAAATGCCCTCACCACTACTAAATACTCTATTGCCATTCACTGGGACTATTTCATTTCTTCAGTTCGATGTTAATTCGTATTAAAGATGATAGATAGAAATATAGATAGAAATATAGATAAACATCTCAGGGTGGGTGCTGCAAATAAAACTACTCATTGCTACGTATATACAGTGAAGGAATTGTTAAGTGAACTTCTGGAAACCAGGCTTTATGGGATGGGATCACCTTTGAAAGAATTCTTTCTTTCTCTTTGTTGCTTATGTTACCCTAAAATATGCACTCTGAAAACATTATTTTCTAAGTTATTTCAGATCCTTTTTTTTTCATGCCCCCTCTCTCCCCACACACTGCCAGACAGATTGTTAGACACCTTCACCACTGCATCCTGGTTTTCTGGAAGTCCACAAAGATTTTCGGGTCTACTGGGTTGAATTACAGAATTTTAATTAAGAAGTCATCCTGATAATTTAGGGATTATTTTTCTCCCCTGCAAAATCCAGTAGTAAAGTCTGGATTAAAAACATTAAAGAAATACTTTCAGTGTAGGTTTTTGGATTTGCCAAGGCTATGATTTCACAAAGCTATGGGCCAAAACAAGTTTCCCAGTGACAGTTTTCAGAACATATGGATGACGCACAAATTTGTCTGACATCCTGCAAATGTTTGTTGACAATGTGAAATTAGTTCATTTTACTTTCTCTCCCGCTCAAATACACGTTTATTTTTGTGTGTTTGTGTGTATGCCACCAAACTCCTCAATCCTCCCAGTCACTTCTGTCATTCTTCTCTGAATTCTCCAACCACTTCTAGGAAGATGCTCAGCATCCCACTCAGTGTTGCAGCTCCTGCCACCCCAGAGGCATGGAGAGCATTTGCAGGATTCCCACTTTGCCAGGGGATGTTTCTGCATAAAGAGACCCAGATTGGCCGTATATTGTAGCAACCTCACATTTAATCATTTTCCAGCTCCAAATAATCTGTGTGAGTTTGGAATCAACCAGCACCATTGAAAGCCTGGGAAGAGGAATGTTGTGCATGGTATAGTCAGAAAACTGGACCGTGGTCCACTCCATTAATCCCAAACCATTTTTTCTTTGAAGCTTCTTTCATCAGTGCTTTACCTCCACTGTCCTCACCTTGTTCCAGTTCAGTTCATGCTTGGGATTTCTTTTAATACTCTGTTAACACCTTCATTCAGATCATTTAACAAGCCTGCATGTAATACCAGTCTCAGCAGTAAGCCACCGAGCTCCAACCTGACACATTAATGTTTATCACTGCCCTTTGTTTACAGTTCAGGGAGCTTTTGTCCCAGTCAAAGTAACTATCAAGACAATTACCTGAGTAATATTTCATATATGACTCAGTGCATTACTGAAATGTAATTATATTGGTGTAAATTGTCAGAGCTATCAACAGAATTAGGCACGTTACATACATAGAAGACCTGCTGCTGTCACTTTCTCTGCTTTTCTTCTCCCTAATGTGCTTGTCTGAGGCAGAGCCAGGGCCTAGGAGCAAGAAGATAGACAGCATATGTATGGAGCCATGAGATACTGTGGAGCAGACACAGCTGGGAGAGTTACAGGCTGCTGCCCTGGACAGGAAATGTCTACAGTACTCTCCTCAGTGGCTCCTGCTTTTCATTCACAGATGTCTGGGGTTTTCTTTCCTCAGAATTCCCTCCACTGCATAAAGTGAGATGGGAGCTTATCCTCATCCAAATGTAACTACCAAGATTGTTCCTCCCTTCCAGAGAAACCAAACTACATCTGATTTTCTCTTCTTTTTCACACACAACTTAGAGCATGAGTTGCCTTATAGAGGAGTTTCCTGCACCCTGAGGTTGACACCACCAACTAACAGGCTCTTCATTCACTTCTTCATCCACTTCTTCTGGTCCAACCCTTAAACCACTGTTGGAAGGCCCTTGCAAACTGTTCCTTTTCTGCTGTGTCTCAACAGTCTTTGTCTGAAGCACATCCAAGCCTGGGAGTGTCACTGAAGCTGCTTGGGATTAATGACTTCTCCCAGACACCATCTCAGCTGGCTCAGGCTCTGCAGGAACTGGCAATGTGGCTGCTCCCAATTAAACCTTACATTTGCTGCATAAGTACCACAGTCCCCATATGACCTGAACCGACTGTCTTTTCCATGTTTATATTTTCCGGGAGTCCATGTCTGGTTTGGCAATTAACAGGTCTTTTATTAGATCTCCTTTACTTCCTAAATGCTCCTATTTTCCTTTCTCATTATGACATAACCTTTTTAGAGTCAGATAAAACTCTTCTTGTGCAAATTTAGTCCCCTCACGAATTCCTGGATGTTTTCCTTTGTGGCAGCCTTTTTTCAGGCAGGAAGTGGCCTTCATGAAAATGTGTTGTATTTTTCATTTGTCTTTCAACCATTTCCAACTACAGTTCTACTGGTTTTGTCTATTTATACCTTCTTCCTTAAAAGCCTTAGCCAATTCTTTCTTTTTATTTTGTTCTATTGTGGTAGGTTTTCTTTAATCTCAGTTCTTTTGTTTAGCTCATTAATCTAGACCTGAAGACAACGATGATGGGGAAGAAGCAAAACAGAAAACATTCCTGAGATCTCAGCCTAAATCACAAAATTAAACATTTGATAAAAGCATGAGCGCCTTCTGGTAGGGGTTGCTCAACCATACTAAGAGAAAACATCACTCCTGGTCACTGAAGGCACTTGGCTTCCCAGCTAGTGGCATGCAACCTCTTAAGCATACACCTCCACTTTTATTCAGACAAAATACTTGCTGAAATTGCTATTAAGCAGCTGGAAAAAATGTGAAAATCACAGAAGGGCTTTGTTTTCTGCAGAACCACAAACTCAACTAATCTCAGCCCTTCCAAGGTGTTAGAATAATTTTCTACATTAAATTCTGTTTTACCTAATTCAGCAGTGACAATAAATGCTTCAAGGTATTTGTCATCTCAGAGGTATTTGTCTTACCAATATTACCACAAGGTGTCATGCCCTATGAGTGGCCAGAGTGTAGAAAAAAAATGAAGTTTGTTTTTTTAAACACTCTGTTTAAACACACTCTTTTGGGTTTTTTTTAACTCACTGTGCAGCTTCTTCATCAGAGTATGATGAAGCAAGTTCCACTCACTTTATACAAAGTTAGCCACTAGATAGTTGAAAAGCTTCTTCAGCAAAGAAGAAATGGAAAGATTTCTCTGGTCTTATCATCCACTGTCCAAATAATGAAGCAGGGGAAACTGTTCAGCTCTCATAATCTAAGCCAAATAAGGATTAAAGCAGTATATTGATTGATTAATGACATATAAGTCACCTGCAGTACATTTGGCATCAATACCAGTAATACAAGAGATAAACTATGTCTCCTATAGGCTAAGAAAGGTCCCTCCACAAGCCCCTTTATGTGCACCTTGAGTGTGGGTCCCCACTTGTGCTTGATCCAGTCATGCCACCTGTTGAGCAGCAGCTCATGAGGAATTCCATAGGGATGATGATCTGTTTGATGTAGGTGGTGGTAGCAATGCTGGCAGGCAGCTTCTGGCAGTGTCTAATCAGATTTGACTACTGCTGGTTACCCTTCCAGGTATCTCCCCCAACCCCATACCATTTTCAGTTTCTTTTATGCTTCTTTTCAGGCTGACTCCTCCTTTGTAACAAAGCTCTCTTCAAAGTTCCCTGGCTATTGTTTAATCCATTGATGGTCTCTCTTCCTCTTTAACACCATCAGGTTGGGGCTGATGTTCATCTTTAACATGATCAGTTAACATGGACAAATGTCCTCCAGCCAATTTTGTGTATTCAACACACACACACACTTTACCTCACACTGTGGTGTTACCAGGTGTTGTTACTCAGGCCATTTGCGAAGTGTGAGCTGTGCAACTAACTCCACAGTTAGTTCGAAAAGTGCTGTGAATCTTAATCTCTTCCACGGTAATTTTTTATTGTTTAATGTAGTTTGGTATCTTGGGGGATGCTTGAAACTCTGCACTCACCTGCACCTTTGTTTCTCATTTAAGTAAAATTAATGGCAGCCACTGAATTAAAGGTTGCTATTGTCACTTCTGCTAATTATACAAAGATAAACACCTGTGGCCAAGCCCAGCACACCAAGTTGCTAAACTGTTGGTAAGACAAAGCACAGATGCCTATTACCATCCATCAGCTTGGCTGCATCCTAGTGGACTGCATAAAGAGTGGGAAGCTGAGGAATCCTTTGCTTCCACACTTGCCCTTGTCTTGGATGTACCATGGCACATCAAACACAGAGCCAGTGCAGGCTGTCAAACTCCACTGAAACCTCTTCAGCAGCTTGAACAGTCATCTACAGCAGTGGAGGGATGTGTTCCAGCTTCAGGGAAATGGCAGCTGCACCTGGCCTTAATAAACCTGTGCGTTATACTTCTTTTTAAAAACCTAGGACCCCAGAACTAGCCCATGTCATGGGATTGTTATACTCTGCTACCTCATGATCCTCTGCCCTCCTAAGCTGGGCTTTGAGCTCCTTTTTACCACTACATGAACTAAGAGAATTTAATGGATGTTTTAGTTTATGCTGGCTGGCTTCTGAACCATGCCAGCTGTGCAGATTTTGTCTCTTGGTCCTGTCCTGTTGGCTTCATGGCCCATGCTGGGAAACCAGCACGAACTACACAAGCCACTTGAAGTTCATTTTCAGAGCTCCATTTTGGGACAGGTCTAAGCCCAAGGAGAGTGTACAGGCAATATTATGAATATTTTCCTAGGTACTTACTAAGTATAGCTGTGGCATGGTGGAGAAAATACTGGCTTGTTTTGGTAACAGGCTGTTGCGGGTAGGAAGGGCAGAAGTCTGGATGAGAAACAGTCCAAGAGGGAGGGAAAAATAAAGAAACTGAGATAAAAAAATTAACTATTGTCTGCAAACTGTGAATATCAAAGCTCCAAACCAAGTTAAACAATGATGTAACCAAGACTGAAAGCTTGCTCTCCAAGGGTACTAAAGAGTTATAGTTTCCTCAAGAAATCAAAAGAGGTGACTCACCAGCAACTGCTTGCAGGAAGACTGGCAGAGACACTGACAAAATAAGTTATGTGATTATTTGCTTGAGTAAGCCTTGAAGGAACCTAAATTTTAAAATAAAACAACTGAGTTGTCAAGGAAGGAAAAGGATAAAGGCTCTGCTTGCTTCAGTCTTGTTCTCTCTGCTTGTTACAGTTCTATGAATAAATAAATCACAGTATGGGAAGCAGTTGTGCTGGATTGTCTTGATACCAAAAAACTGGAGGATGGCAAAGTGGTGTGATGCCAATTTTGAAAATTACTCTGGAGGAGATTTGAGGAACTCTAGGTCTTTAATCCTGATGCTTCTACCAGGGAAATTAAATGAAAGTATAATGAAGACTAGAATTAGCAGACACTTGAATAAAAAGCAGAATAATCAAGGTTTTTATGAGGAGAAATACTGCCTTATGAACAAGGTCTTTGAGTGATTGAACAAGAATATGGATGGAGATGATCAAGGTCATTGTAACTACTTGGATTTCCAAAAGACGTTTGACTAAGCCCATTACCAAAGATCATTTAAGGAACTAAGCAACCATGCAGCAAGGAGGACAGTGCTTTTATGGATGAGTAAATGGCAAAGATAAAATGAAACAGGAGCAATTGTTTGCTTTTCAGACGGCGGGAGCTGAGGGGGATCATTTTGGTATTTGACATAAAAAGGGAAAGAGCTGGAAGAGGACGTGGGTAACAGGCTGGTGTGATATTTCTGATGAAACTAAGTTACTTTGTGTTGTAAGGACAAAGTCAACAATGAACAAAGATGGACATCCTACAATGTTATGTTATGTGAATTAATAAAGAAATGAAGCAACATGATTAAGAGTGTAGCCTTACTGAAACAAGGCTCTTGCACAATGAAATGTTACACTGGACAATTAGAGATTAATTTTACAGAGATATTTTAAAATGGAAGTCATGTAAAATGGCATTCTAAGGTTCCACATTTGTTACAGCTTAATTACTTTCAGATCAAACACATTGCCTCTATCAGTAAGAGATGAGCTCTGCTAGCCCTGGAAATTCTGCCTGTCTTCTAAAACTCAGACCAGGTTCTTTTCTCATTATGTCTGCTTCGATGCCTATAGAAAATCAAGCTGTGAATGCACTCAAGATTCATCAGCTCTACAGTCTTCCAGCTGTGCTTTTCTAAAATCTGTGTGCAACTCCATGACCCCAGGTTTGGTGATCTGTGTGATAAGAATGACCTTGAGGGATTCAATGCATTCAGTTTTATGGATATTATGTAAACAAGGTGCTTGCAGAACGGAAACACACAGAAGAGTATTTCTGTCACAAAATAGGCAGATCTGACTGTGTGCTCACAGGGGAATGACCTGTGTGTAAGAAGATGGCATTTTTACATATCTGTTTTCCAGAGTATGACTACACAATAATTATTTTTGACAATACATCAGACTAATGCACTCTGATATATTCTGTAAAATTAATGAAGCTATAGCAATGGCAGGTAGAGCAACAGCATTTGCTGTTAAATGCTCAGTGATTAGTTAATTATAGAATTAAGATTAAGAATTAGGAATGATAGAATTCTAGAATTAAGGAATTTTTCCATTCTCCTGCTAGTACAGATACATTCTCAAGGGCTTTGGAAAAAAAATATTTGGAACCTAATGAATCATAAATTAAAAAAAAATAAAGAATAAAATTAACTACTAGAGTTCCTTTGTAATACAAGATGGCAAATCATTTCTAGAAAGAGACAAATTATTCTGTTTAAAGAATCAATATGTGTACACCTGCTAAACTGATTTGTTTACCGTGAACAGTTTCTTTAAATGCCAGCTATTGTGTTCTGTGTAATAGTAGTCACAAAGGATGTACAGTCATTTTAGCTCCTCCACAGAGCCTTAAGAACATTTATTCTAGCTGGTTTTATAACCCAAGAATAAGTTGTCTGCTGAGAAAGCATGTCTTGCTCACGTTAGTCATTTTAAATGTGGGAATAAACCAAATTGCACATTCCGTTTTGTTGGATGCCTTCAATTCAAGACACAATGTTCATTTCATCTTCCTGAACCAATAAATTTCTTTCTAAATGCAGGAGCACCTAAATTTTGCCTTTTAAGTCCCTGGGGGTTTTCTAAAGGGACAATTATTTCTGAAACTACAGGAAGGTAAATCCTGTATTATGTCAGGACACCAGCACAGAGAAATTAATGCATCTGCAGCAAGAACCTTCCCTCTGCTTTCTCTTCAGTTACAAGCAGAAAAAAACATTTTCCATTTTCTCTGCTGTGCTTGCTTGTATTGCTGTCTCAGCTTTGAAAGTAAAAAAAGAGTAACCTAGAGAAGCATGGTTATCTCTCCACACCAAAGGGGCTCAAAAAAGCAGCAGTTGCTTATATTTGTCTCTTCATTAGCTAGAGCACTAACTGGAGCCTGCTCAGCAAACAGTGATGTTGAGAGTAGCATAAAAGCTAATATGGGAAAAGAAGAACTAGATGTCTAGTGAAGCTGTAACAACAGAAATTGTGAGAGGTGTTAGAGACAACAAAACCACTGTTGGAAGACACAAAAAAGTACTAGTCTCTGTAACCAAAGTTGTGGAGTTGGTCTTGTAGGTCCTTAAACAGTAGGTCCTACTTCAGAGAAGCCAGGGCTGCCTTTACTGTCAGGGATGAAACACAGGCACTGGGAGGGCATGCATGACTGCCAGATGTTCTATGCTATCTGTTTTACAGTTAATACATTTATTCACTTCACTGACAGAAAGGGAAGCCTGAAGTGGCAGGTACAAATATCCCAAACATAATCTCTTGCATTTTCACAAATACCCTTCAAACACCTCTAGTCTGAATATACAACACTGCTCACTGTAACAAAAGCTAAGAAGAAAACCAAAAAAGAGAAAGCAGTTCACTGAGAGCAGAAGACCAAAAAGGAACTTGTGCCCTCCTGCATAGGGTCTTCTGCATAGAATTCACTTCTCTTTCACAACAGGTTGATGCTATTCAGAGAAAGATGAAGCCAAGTTGAAGGATGTCTCAGTCCTTATATACATGATTATTGAGAATTAAACTAATTTGTCCTGTTGAAATGTAGTTTTTGCTCATTACAGAGATTACAGACAAAAAGTGCATCCATTTCAGGTTTTAAATGAATCTTCTCACTTATTTAATGTTAAATGGTCTGAGGTATCCACAGTGTGAATGTGCCTAGAAAGAAAATAAGGTTAGATTCTTTCAGAGTAGGTTTGCATCCAGTTCACAAGATGTAAGTTCGTTTAGTCATCAAAATCCAAAATAAGTGTCATGGAGAGCTTCATTCCTCACTAACTGCTAAGCAAATGTGGCATATATCCCTTCTTGGGCAAACAGATGAATAGACATTTGAATGTGACAATCAGTACCTGGAAATTTTTACAAATTTCACATGAGATGGTTTGGTTTCAAAGTGACAGCTATCAGAGAAGAGAAATGCTTTTTATCTCTATAAAATCTCATAGCATGGTGGCCCAACATGGAGCTATTACTCTGAGGGGAAAAAAAAAAAAACAAACCTCAAAACACAAAAAACACCTACTTCAAATCTATGCAGATCTACACTACATCGTGGTCACTGTAGCAATTGTGGTTTATTCCCAAAAACACTACAGGCTGTGTAGACAAAAATGGTAACAAGGATATTATTGCCTCCTGCTATTATTCCTCAATTGAGGAAATGAAGGATTAATCCTAGACCACCAAAGCTGATTAATCATTAATTCAGTGGAAGTGTGGGACCAATTATTTCTGAGGATTGGAGCCAAAGCGGTTTGCTAGAGGTCACCAGGAAGTCTTTGACCAGTCTGTGCAGAAAAGAAACTTGGAATAAGATAAATATGCATCCAAAAATACAATGAAACACTGTCTCTGCCTTCTGTTTACAGCATTTAGGCATCCCGAGGATGAGGCATCACTTAGATGACAACCTCTCTGATACTTTGAATGCAGCAACACAAACAACTGACAGGCAACACAAGCTGTGACTTTGCAACTTTTGTGACTGTTCTTTAAATTGGGGCTAAGTGTCAAGTGGTTTTGCACCTTGGTGAGTACAGGCTAAGCTACCTCATGTTTGCTGTGGGTTGAAAGCATTCTGACAGGCTCTCACAGCAGAATAGCAGCTGTGGTATAAACTTGCCCTGCAGTAACTTGTTCATGCAGCCAGTCATTCCTTCTGCTAACTTCCAGGGATTAGCAGAAGACATGCCCCATGGGTGAAAGTTGTCCAACTCTTTTATTTTATCCCATTTTTTGTGATAAAGTATAGTAAAATATTTTTATGGGGGTTTTTTTGCTTGTCTAGTTTTGAATATAAAATAAGCTTAGTGCAATTCTCTGACAGGAGTTCTGTCATTGCTATGCTGATTAGAAATTCAGGAGCAGCACAGCTGAGTTCTCGTATAAGCTATCAGTAACAATCACCACTGGGAATTACTGTGTACTTCTGAAGAACAAAATCCATTTTAAATCAGAATGAGAGATGCAGGACAGTCAAGGAAGCTTGGAAGGTGAGTGGGTAGTGTTATCAGTTAAATGGATTTTATAAAACATCAATTTTTCAAAGCCTTATTCACTAACATGATATAAGACCAGGCCCTCAGGGATTCTGCATCTCATCAGGAGCAAAACAAGGCAGCAAAGAGAGAGCTGGGCCATAAATTGTTCCTGATGGCTTGGTTCCTTGAAAGCCTTCAGCAGTGTAATCACTGAACTTTTCAGAGTACATGATCACACAGCTGGCATGTCCTAAAAGAGGGTTCCAATAAAATGCCTCCAACATGCATTATCAAGCAGCACAGAAAACTGCTGCACATGCAGAACCCTTGGCATGAATTAAAGCTTTGACAGCTGCATTCAGATGATGAGGAACTTTGTGAAATTTTTTCACTCTCCTCACTGTTGCCTGACATCATTGTCACGATTCGGGTCTGGATGCGGGCCAGCTTTGTGCTGCTCCATGAATATGTGACCTGCCAGGGAACATGCCAGCAGCTCTGTTACAGGAGCAACCCTGGTGACTCCATTCATTGAACAGCACTGCATGACCCTGTGACAGCACATGGTGTTGTGGCAATGGCAGACAAGCAGAAAGCAGAGTGCAAACTGTCTGCATTCATATATTTGTTGTAGAACAGCGAGTCTGAAAACTGTTGCTTTCTCCTTATCTTCATTTGCCTCTGAAATGGAGTGCTGTTGTTACCTTGCTGCTGTTTAATCCTTACCATGATCTTGGCCATCTCCCTGAGCCATCATTCTGCCTCTTAATAAGAAAGCGTGGTCTTACGTAAATAGCTAGGTTATCAGGCATTAATGATATAACAAAATGATCGCAAGTTTATTCAGACTTCTTTTTTGAGCTACTTCCTTCCTAATTTGGAAGAACTATCTATGTTTGTAAGAGGGAAAGAAAGACTCCTAATAAATCCATTTTCTTTGTTCAAATAGCTAGTACACACAGCAAGACGTCTAGGGCTGAGGCAATTCTATCTCCACACAGACCACTCTCATAGAAGAAATGAGTTCTGCTCTGTGAAGTACTTGTATGTAGCACTCAAGTTGATGGAGGCACTTAATGTGGGGTCCTATCTCTAAGGTGGAGAAGGATTGGAGTTAAAACACTCTTTCCCCATACACCAGCTCCTGTGTTTTGCAGATTGTTCTTTGGAAATGACCCAGAACATGCCTATGGCTTATGCAGAGAACAGAATGAAGTGCTGGATGCTCTCCTGCATTTGGGTTCTACCAAGTCACGCTAACAATGGTGTTAGCAGGCTCCTGCATTGCTTCATTACTCCTTGTCTTTACTCTTCACACTATCTGCCTCAGCTCCTAATTTACATGCTCTGACTCCTTTGCTAAGGCTAGAGGCCTACTTCTTATTGTAATACCTATCTGGGAGGCATATCAGCAGATCTTGTGTATCTTTCTCAAATTAACTTAAACCCAAAAGTCTCATCATCTTCAGTCACAGCACTAACTGACTGCAGTCCAAACTCCCTGTAGTAGTTAGATTCCTGATTTCCAGAAATGTAAATATGAGACAGATACATAACTGCTACTGGGACCTGTATCACAGGGTCATTCAAAATCCCTGTTCCCCAGCTTTTAAATACATTACCAACACTATGATCCCATTATGAGATTCTTACTTTCTCACCCTCAGTCACCTCTCCTGGGGTTGGTGGCAGCTGCATCTGCAAGAGAATTGTGAGTCAACCATGAGTCATGACAAACCAAATGCTGTGCACAATTAATTGCCAACTTACAGTTTTAGAGATGCTGATCCTGTTAGGGCTTCAGTGACTTATGAGTAATTACAATTCCTGGGATATATCTCATGTTTTCTGAATTGACACAGTCAGATCATGAAATCACCGAATTGCAGAATCATCAAGATTGGAAGAGACCTTCAAGATCGAGTCCAACACTCAACCTAACAGCACCATAATCACCCCTAAACCAGATCCCCAAGTACCCCATCCAGACATATTTGCAATACTTCCAGAGATGGTAACTCTACCACCTCCCTGGGCAAGTTTTTCTGATGCCTAAGCACTCTTTCAGTGGGAAAAAAAAATTCTAATATCTAATATGAACCTCCTCTGGTACAACTTAAGGCCATTTTCTCTCATCCTTTCAGTTAATGGCACAGTCTTACCAGCATAGGCCATTCACAAATATGTACATATGTACATTCTCATGCAGGAAAATCAGCTGCTACAAGCCAAATATTGTGCAATTTGTAGTACACACTTGTAATTCCAATACCAGTAGTTGAAAACAGAATGGTTATTCTGGAGTTTTCATATGTTCTGCTCTTTCTTACAAATGTCTCTTAAAAACTCGAGGCTCACCTATGCTTTAGACACTGTTAATATTTACTGTAACTGAGAATAACAGGTCAATGATATAGGACAGTGTTTATATAGAAATGCTCTTTTGGGTGCCAGTATAATTTGCCATGTAGTTTTAGAGAAACATAGAATGGCTTGTGTTGGAAGGGACTTTAAACACCACCTAGTTCCAACCCTCTCCCCATGGGCAGGGATGCTACTGACTAGATCAGGTTGCTCAAGACCCGATCCAGCCTGATCTTGAACACTTCCAGGGTTAGGCCATCCACAACCTTCTAAGCAATCTGTTCCAGTGCCTCACCATCCTCACAGTAAAGAATTTCTTCCTAACATCTAATGTAAATGTAATGTAAATGTCTCCTCTTTTACTTTAAAAATGTTCCCCCTTGTCCTATCAGTCTGCCTGTGTAAAAAGTCACTTTTCTCTATAAGCCCCCATTAGGCACTGAAGGCTGTGATAAGGTCTCCCCAGAACCTTTTTCAGGCTAACCAGGCACAACTCTCTCAGCCTGTTATGTTTTAAATTTTTCAGGTGAGACAGCGCTGACCATAATTTAATATCTTTTGCCTACTGTAGACACAGTTGGACCTGACTTCACTCAAGACCCTCAGGTCTTAAGGTACCCCATGTGGCATTTGACATTTGGGGAGGGGGGGGTGTCCCATCTCAAGTTCTGCTTATGTCTTTGCTTTGAAGCTCTCTGTAGACTTTCCTGTAACAATGATAACCTCTTCTTCAATTTGTTTCAGTAGAAGAAAATCTGCTCATGCTACTGTTGACAAACACAATAGACTTCAAGACCAAAAGACAACAGAGGGCCCATTTTCCTCTTCTAAAATCTTTTTATATTAGATATGGCATCAAAAATAGGAACCCCATCAGGTCCACTTGTCCATCTTTTATTCCACAACATTTCACAGACTGATAGATAAAGGTCAAATGTGTTTCTGATGGCAAAACCAGCAATCTGCAAAAAGAGATGGCCAAGTATTAGAATTCTATGCAGCATCTGCTACAGATATGATGCCATGCATTCCTTATTGCATATAGAAATAAGCATGACCTACTACTTCAGTATTTTGTTGGTGTTTGTTTCTTGAAGGTATTTGCCTCAGAAATCTGTTGCAAACATTACCCTGGGGTCCTTTACATGATTATATGAACTATGAGAAAAGGTCATATACTGCTATTTCCATTTTTCTCTTATTTTTCCACTGAATTTTTCCAAATCAATTCTTCATGGGAAGATCAAGTCCAAGACTTATGTGGAGTCATGCCAACAGAGAATTTGGCCCCAGGTTTCTTTTTGTGTATGATGAATTGACAGTCTTATACCTGTAGCCAAAGGGAGCAGATGGAAGAAATTATAGTGACAATTTCATTCTAGTTGTATGCTTCAAAAAACTGCAAAATATTGCAAGGAGGTTTTTCCCTCCTATGATTTTATGTATCACATTTAAGGTACTAGGAAGCCAGAAGTGCCCATTTCCCAGTACGACTTCCATAACAGCGTGTGCATTAGCTGTTTTGTTCTTCTTATTCCTCTTCAGTTTCTGAATAAAAGAGGTATATATTCTGACATTCTGTTACATATATATTTTTTAACTACAGTGAACTCCACTGATTACTCTGATTGTGGCTAACAGAGGACCCCTGGGATTCAATCAAGTCTCCTGCTGTGGATCTGGAGCTGTGGACTCAAGCCTAGTTTACAGACACAAGTCTGGAGCCTATTCCTTGTTGATCCAGAAGTAAATGGATATGGAATCATGGCCAGGCAGGCTGCAAGCTGCTGTCTACAATAACCACAATGCCCTTTCCAAACCAACACAACAGTCTTTTCAAGATACTTGTCTCATAAATGTCATATTCACCAGGATATTTAGCTATTAGTCTGAACAAAATCTCCTACAAATGTTACTATGAAAGAGTCAGCTTAAGAAGAAACTGAGGTATGATCAGGAAAAATATTTTCCTCATGCTTTTTAAGAATATGAAATTGGCCATAAGAGTCAGAAGGATCCAACTAGCCCAGGATTCAGCCTTCCAAAGGTGTTACTGTGCTGTTTGTCACAGGTAGTCCTTGATATGTGGCACATTCTGCCTCAGTGTAGCTATGTTCCTTTTGGCAATGACTGTCCTTTTCCCAGAAGCATGGATCATAAGCAATTGCCAGTATCCAACAACCGGTAATAGGACTGATGCTTCTGGAAATCACAGAATTTGAATACAAAGGCAGTGATAGACAAAGCCTTAGGAAACCCCAGCACCTCGTTTTTTTATTCCCTTTTCTCTCATTCACTGACAAAAGCACCATCCAGTGGAGTGGAGCAACATTTTAGTCAATACTGTGCCTGTTACAGCAGCCAAACTTCAAAGGTGCCAGGAACAGATGGTAATATCCCCTAGTTAAGGGATGTTTGGCGAAACACTTTATAGAGCAGATTGTGGCACTGAATTCAGTAAGGCTAGTTTTCTCCTGAGAGGAAAAGAAAAGGAAGAAAAGGAAGAGAACAACAACAATCCCCAGGAGAACAGCGGTTAGCATACTTGATGAGGGCAATAAGAACAGTACACTCACAGTAGTGCTTCCTCCAAATGTTCTCAGGGCAATCATCCAGCAAATAATCATTTGAGGACTTCCTGAGCCAGAGATATTGTCACTATGCATATTAGAAGTGTATTATGCAATTGTTGAATAGAATTGTGGTGTACACAATGGATGTTTTAAACATATGTTGTACACCATTATGTATAGTACCACTGCACGTAACACAATATGCTCACATTTCACTGTGGCTGAAGTTCTCTTTCATTAATTTGTCCAGTCACTCTTTGAATTATATAAACTTTTAGCAACCATACCTTTCTGCAGGGAAACTTTTCACAGCTTGATTGAATATTGTACAAAATTCACCTCTTTTGTTTGCTTTTATCCAGTCATCTGCTTGTTTCATTTGAAGGTCTCTTGCTTTTGTACTGGATGAAAGAGTGTATAATAAAAACTTACAATTTCTTTTCTAGCCACTCATTTTCACAGACTTTTCTACCCTCTCACTTATCTCTCTGCCAGTCTATTTAATTTGTCTATTTATTATTTAGCAGTTCCATACCTTTGATTGTCCTTATCCCTCATCTCTGTATCTCTTCCAGTTTTGTTATCACCCTTGAGATAGAACCAGAACTGTACTAAGCACCTCCAGGAGGCACACTGTGCATATTATTTTCTGTTTTGTTTGCCATTGCTTTCCTAATAATTTTAATACACTAGCTGCTTTTTGCTTGCAAACAGGAAAATTAATAGAAAAATACTAGAAAAAATAATAAGAAAATAGCCTAGATTATTCCTTAGCAACAATGGGGTGTGAACTGATGCTGGCATACCAAATGCAAGAGCAGCAAAGATGCTAGAGGTGCAAAGATGTTATACATATGCTCACACCTCCTACTGACCCCTGAGGAACTGTCTTAAATGAGAGTTTTTATTAAAAATCATCTTTTGATTAACCTCATTACTTTCTTGAGGATTTATTGCTCTCTGGAAGGGCTATGACATTTCCAAGAGGCCAGCATTTGAGCAGTATTTCAACACTCACTGGACCAGAAGGAGATTTAGATTCAGACTCTACTGTTCTCAGAGAGGACAGCCTCCTAAGGAGTTTTAATTACCTGGCTTCTGAGGCTACTGCTCCCTGACACTGTTAGCTACCATCCCATAAGGAGGTCCTTCCAGCAATTTCAAGTTTTTATTTGGGAGGAAATGCTTCCAAATTTTATAATTACAATGATCAAGAATGATTTAATTTTGATTCAGGAAAAGGTTTTGAATACTAAAGTAATTCTTTTAGTTCAGTGTTTTCCATACAGATTTGGTTGGAGTCAACACAAACGGAAGGCACTGTTTGGAGATCTGCACTGTGAGGAGACTTCCTCTCAGAATTTTCATGGCTTTGATGAGTAATTAGGGTTTGAAATTTGAGTAATGACAGGTGGAATTTTAACTGGGAAAACAAGAAAATGAATATGTAAGTAACAGAGACAGATTAGCATCAAATGAATGATAGCAAAACCAGAAGTGTCATGGCTGTGCTGTCAGAGATTTAGAGAGACCTTTATGACACACATAAGAAAACTGGGGGAAAGAGACATTTGAAAAAAATGTGTTTTTTGAGAATGACCAAAAAAGAAAAAAGGTGCTAAAGGAGAGAGGACTAATTAAAAACTAGGTATGGGTGATCCATAACATTTTCAGTACCAGGTTCAGCTTGATTTACTGAAGCCATTCAGAGATGCTGATGATGAAGGGACACTTCCAGTTCTTGGGCCTTATCTATGGAACAGATCTGTCGTGGAGAAAATGGAAAAAATTAGAAGTTTTAAAAGTACGTTCATTTGTTCACGTATCATTCTGCATTTAGACTCAACAAACTAACCTATCACAGCTCCACCAGAATCATGGGACACTCACAATGCCAGGCATCCCTTTCTGAGGAAACATGGAACATTTTAATTCACTGGAGAATCCCATGAAGTTGTCTGAAGACAAATCTAAATCCCTTATCTGCGAATCAAGAAGATAAGTTAATTTCAAATCACAACAAGAGTTTGTTATTTCAGTAACAGCTCTCTGGACTTTGCAAGAATGAGGGGGAAAAGAAAGGAAACTATTCTACTGGATGAAATTATCATTGTTGGAGTTTCTGGCCATATAGGGTTGTGAATGGCCCTCCTTCCTTACTGCACTGTAGTTTACTTCCTGACCCTGCATACTCTATTTAGCAGGAGAGCAATGGTCCCTTGTCATCACATTTTAATTTATCTAATTGATTCTTTTATTATTGTGTTTTGAGAGCAGTGAGAAAGGTTGATTTCTTAGACTTTCTTTTTCATTCAAGCATTTAACAAAAAGATTTTCAGATGTATGTCTTTGGCTTAACTTATTTAGCCTGTTTAACATCTTTTAGCTTATTTAGATAATTTTAGCTTATGCCATTTTCTTATGATGATTCTTGGCAATGTCAGTTGATGATTCTGGGACTTTTGGTAGGTGCAGCATGGCAAATAGCAGAGACAGTCTCCGTGTCACAAGAATTTCTGGGTAAGTGCCAGACAGAACACGATCCAGTAGGTAAAACACACATCACCCACATGAGAATAGGAACCTAACACGTTTTCAAGAAATTTTTCTTGATGGATCATACCTCGTCCCTCTCCTCTCCTCCCTCTCTCTTCTCTGTGAAGTACAGGTGTCTTTTCTGCAAATAACCTCAAAGATTCACAGCTAGAGCTGCAAAACCAGTTTTCCTCAAGCTAGAAGCTTTTAATCTTTAATTTTGGAACATATTAATTTCTTTAGATGGATATCAGTATGGACGGTTATCAGATAGTGGGACTAGAAAATAATTAGCTTTCATACAAAACCTTTAATGGAAAAACCCAGGCCAAGAATATTCAGAATTAGAATTTTGTCCAATTTCTTCCCCTGAGCCAGAAGTCACAGAATGGCTCTGAAAAGTAGAAATGACACTCTGCATGGTACAGAGAATTGTGTCAATGTACATTACACTTCGTGGTTTCTGCCAGCTATAAACCCCTCAGCCAAGCCTTTCTGCCTGGAAGCCTTTCTATTGGCATACACATGGAAAGAGCAAGATGAAATGCTATTTTAGGAGAGAATGGAACTTAAAGTATAAAAAGCTTCAGAAAGTGACCTTTGCTATGAGATTGCTTTGTCCTTTCATGGTGAGGGCTGCCAGAACCAGCAGCATCATGGGGTTGCTTGGCTCTTAGGAAAGACAGAGACAGAAAATGTTGCCTGTTTCTTCTATTGTTCCAACATAATCTGCAAAACTTGTCCCTCACCCTGACCATACTGCTGTGGTCTCAGCCTGCTGGACAGTCACTGCAGTGGCAACTTCTCTGTAAGAAGATGTTCCTCTTTGCAAGATCATTCAGGTTGGACTGTTTCAAATATGTAAGTGGTTGTATACAAAGCTACCAGGTCTTCCTTTGCTGGGCCTCTTTTGAAACGTGAAGTAGCACCATTATCTGAATTGCAGTTTTGCATGAGCTGTGTTTTGCTGCATCTAATTCATACAAGAGCAGATACAAATTCCCAAACTGCTGTCCAATGTGAAGAAATTTAAAAGCCTTGTGGAAAGCCCCAGTAGTTGCACAGAAGAGCATTACTGCTACAAAACCATTGAGTCTCCACAACTAAGAAAATACCCAGACGTCAACATCCCATCTCTGCTTCTCTCAATGCTCTAGAGAAAAGGTGGCAGTGCTGACCATTGTCCTGCTAAAGGGAATTCCTGTGAGTGAGTATAGGGAACAACTCAGAGGTAATATAAGGGAAGAGGTGGAAATGAAGACAAGTTTCTCCTTTGCTACAGTTAGGAAAACGTGACCTTCCATAAGAGAGGAATGTTTCTTTCCGAGAATGGAATGAAAGGAAAAGAAATCTCTGCAGAACATATTTCCACAGGATTTGGTTTGCCCAGAATATTTAAATAGCAGTTTTACAACCTGTTCTAGCTACTATGACTGAGCTCTGTGGTCTTTTGATATTAATAACTTGAGTACTATCAAAAGTAAAATTTATGGTACATACAGTTAACTGAAGGAGGTTTACAGAGTTTACCATGAGAAGTGGGTATTAGATACTCTGATTTGAATCTCCAGTATTTCACAGACCATTTCACAGACGTATCACACAGCTCCCCTTTTACTGTGCCATCTTATGTTTGGCTAAACACATTTTCCAGCAATTTAGCTATGCTTGAATCCAAAAACCAGAAAGCTGGAGAATCCACCACTGTTTTATTAGCTTAATCCAGATGCTAATCAGCTTCACTGTTAAAAATTTGTGCCCAATGTCCCATTTGAATCTGTATGACTTCAGTTTCCAGAAAATGGTGGGGGTTTTTTGGTTGGTTGGTTTTTGGTTTTGTTTTTTCTTTCTCCTGAAGTTTTCCCTATTTAATTCAATTTAATTCACTTACCATTATTTTATCTTCAAAAACCTACTTATATTTATGTTGTATCATATGTCAGGTCTTCTTTTTTTTTTTTTGAATGAACTTATATCTCACTCTGAAGTCATTGCTGCACTTAAATCTCTGCTGTAAAGGGTGGGGGGGGGTTTTGGGTTTTATTTGTTTGATTGGTTTTTTGCATATATCCAATTTCTATAAATCAGTTTTAAAACAGAAAAGCTCATGTGACTTGTTAGTCTTACTTCATAATGAAAGTTCACCACTGTTCTAAAGGAAAATGAACTTGTCTCCCTAAGTGTGAGTACTGAAAGACACATTTTTACCTGAACATCACAGTAAGAGTTTTTGGTGAGATGTTTGCATATTGTGACCTTTAAATCATTTTCAGAACAATTTTCTTGCAGTAAAAAGTTCACCATTCTGTAAGCTTGGACTGAATTTTGTGTTCTTAGTTTTTACTGTGGTAAAGTACATTTTTTGAGGTTGGCAGCGACATAGCCACAGCTTCACCATAAATTACCATATGATATATCTTCATATAGTCTGAAAATTGCATCAGCTCTTTGAATTTACTTTCAAATTATTAATTCAAATGTTGAAAAATATCAGGATTACTACAACTCTATGTAAAATCCTGCTACAGCTGTTCATACTCAGTTATGACCCTGTGTGGATAATTCATGACTGGCATCTGTCTTAAAAATCACTTCCCACACTATCTTCTTACTGTTCCTTTACTGTTTGTGTACAATACTGATATTAATCAGAATGCACTGATATAATGACAAATTACTTGACAAAGCCTAAATAGATTACATTTTGTACTTTTCTTAAACACATACAATCTTAAAAATACAATTAAAAAACAAAAACAAAACCAGACTTAACTTCAGAAGCTGTATTTCCCACGAAAAAGAAACTTCATTGGCACTTATTCTGTATCTGATATCCAACCGTTTAATAGTTATAACTCATGCCTAGGCTTCAAAACTGAAGATTTATACATGTGTGACTTAAATCAGGATAACCAGTATATATGGCTTTGAGCCACTGTCCCTGTCTATGGAATATTGCTGCAGCATTGCTAGTCTTCCTGCCTCCTGGAGCAGCTATGGCGATCTAAGATTTATTAAAAGGGAATTTCAACCAGCTCCTCAGATCTCTGGGTACAAATTACACAGGACTGTAGACTTAACAAAATTTTTCTTTTTCAGATGTTCAATATCCCCCTGAGTTGCTAGAGAACTGGAAAATACTTTTAATTTCCTCTTATGATGGAAAAAAAAATGGTATATTTTTCAATTAATTAACAGAAATATTTATTAAGCCTCTATTTTTTTTCCTTCATAATAACTTTATCATCTCCATTTAATAGCAGACCTAGGAAGAATAAATTTTCTAAAAATCTTCAGCTTCTCTTTTTCTCTATGTGATGCTAACATTTTTCTACATTTCATAATCATATATGCCTCCTTACCTATTTTTCATTACATATAATTTAATATTCACAAGGCCTGCCCTGGCTTAATCACTGGGCCAAAACTGGCTCTAAGCCAAAGTCATCACTTCTGATAGATTGGAACTGTCCTTTTTAACCATCTAACAAAATCTTCTTTTAAATAAATTTTTTTTTTTCCTAAACTATTTTGCTCACATTTTTTTCGTGTTTTAAAGTTAACTCCTATGGACATGATGTGGATCCTTATATGTAGCATATGTTTTTATAATTACTGTTTAGGGTAACTTTCTTTTCCACAGTGACTTCAATTAGTCTTGGTTACTGGTTCCCTGATGTTCTACTCTGTGATTAATTCTTCTTTATCATAATCTGGCACTTAATAGGGCAGTATCCCTTATGTAAGTAAATTACTATCTCAAATTCTTAGAAAGTTTAATAATGTCTTAGTACTGGCAGTCTAAACCCTCCCTCGGTATTCTATGCTTTTAATGTAATAGGATGATGTATTTGTTATAAACTGTTAAAAGATCAAATGTTTTGTTGATTTGCCTGACTAGGACATGCCTAGTCCATTACTTTAAGCACAATCACTTTATTATGTGGGAGTAAAGAAGCAGATAGGACCAAAAACAAGCCTAGACACGGCTTAAAGAGCAATTCTCAGGGATTACATTAATACACAAAGTAGTGCTGGCTGCCTTGCCCGTCAGCAAGCTACCAAGAAATTAAGGATACTGTATACAAGCTCAAGTCTGATACCAGTGGAAATAGGCCAAGCACAGCTGCAATTGGTCATGTCATTGCAGGCATCTGTTACCCTTGTAACAAGAGATCCAGGTCATGGGGAAACTAGGAGGCCTAAACACAGTGAAATAAGTTATTAGCCTTCAGGGATCCCACTGCAGTCAGGAGTGGTGATTTACTTTTGTATTACTGCTTCTTTTTCTTTTTCTTCCACAAGAAAGACAGATCTTCCAGACATTGCCTGAGTATGTAAAGGCATTGTGATTTCCTTGACAGTAAGGCTTGAGTCATAGAAGAGACTGTCAACAAATAAAGGGCTTGTAGGTCCAAATTCAGCTTTGAGTGGTATTTGTGCAACTGTGTGGAAATTGGCAGGGTTGACTTTGTTCTTACTGATTTCAGTGTGGCTGTTAAGGCTTTAAATCAGAGCTGGATTTTGCAATTAGCCATTCCTCACACTAGACAGTGAACAAGTATATGTAGACATATACTCATTTTATTCATACTGTTTTGAAAACAATAAAATCAATAGTGCCTATTTAAAACAGAAAAAAAGGCAGACTGTAACATCTAGATTCTCTGCATCTAAAAATCTTTTGTAATACAGACAGTTTCAGAGGAGCACAATGATTTAAACTTCCAACTTGTGTTTGTTACATAAAACACAGCATTTGCATTTTTCATCACCGCTAATCAAGTCCAAAATATGCATCTGTGTACTCCTTACACTGCAGAATGACAATTAGTTTTATCCTCAAAGCATTGCTCCAAAGCTACTGATCCTCCTCATTTCAGTATAAAAAAAAAGAGATAATTCTTGGTCTAGTGATAGTGCCAAAGAGAAGCAGAGGAATGAATTTACAGTTTTCAAACTTTTACATGTTTCTAAACGTGCCTTATAATTCTTTATTGAGAAAAAGCAGCTGAGCAAGAATTACCTGGACCTTAGTCAACTTTTACAAATTACTTGGAATAAGACTGTCTTCACTAAAGCTGTTGTGTGAAGAATAATTTATAATAAGAAAATAATACCATGGGAACAATTTTGTTTACTACAAAGAATCGTACAACAGTTGCAATGTAAGGATTGAACAACAGTTGCAATATAAAGAGGAACATTTAGAAGTGGTAAGAATTTTTTATGTAAAATATTCTGTTGAAAAGAGGATAACTCATAATTATCCTTATGTCCATATGTGGGGAGCTAAACAAAATGCCTCAGTGGTTTGAGGATATTCAAATTGCATTTTATGTTTCCTACTCTGCTTCCAATAATTTAAATGCCCAGCTCTATATGGGATGCACAAGTCTAGGAAATAGAGTGGAGGACAGAAATGTCTAGGTTGCACATTTTTTCTCTTCCAAGCACCATCCAACAAATTGTGTGGCACAGACCACCATGAGCCTGTTCACAAAACACAAAAAAGGATGTTGAATGCTAACAATTCAGTAAACCTACAAGTTGCCATCTATTTAGAACACAAATCTAACTTCATAATTACACATACAAAGACTTCATGGCGGACTTGTCCTTACTTTTCTCAACACTTAATATACCAAGAGCCCTCAGCACTTTTCCCATGTTTCCCATACAGTAATCCATTAATCACTCTACTTTCTAAGGTAGACCTGCAGACTCAACAACTCATTTTCTCCTCTAGGACATAACCTGTGGCCCTTGGGCAGTGACAAATCCTACTTTTCTGCAAGTTACTCTGTACCATTCATGATGTTTATTACCTATTGTCAACTCATAAAAACCATTACACAGCACTCCATCGCTGCAGTCCAAACACTTTGATTTTCCTATACTGAACAGTTAGAGAAAATCTGCAGCAGCTGGGGTGGCACGGTTCAAAGGGGAAAATTATGCCCTGTTTCTTTAAGGAGATTGTCTTCTCTGAGTGCTATACCACAGTAACTCCTTCACAAAGCTCCCTGAGCATCTGCCTCTTCCTGGAAAAATTCTGTATCTGAAGTTGACCACCTCCAATGTACAAAGGGACATAATCTTCACTAATACTCCTGTACCAGAATATGCAACCAGCAGCATTTCTCAGCATAATTGTTAAGTCTGCAGTGACCAAAATAACTTCTATTTTTCTGTATGCCAATAGCTACTTCTAAAACAATAAACAGGATCTGGACAAGGTCTGAGTGTCTCCTGAATAATACAAGCCATTGATCCCAACTGGGAGAAGTTCAGCCTGTGGATTACAACATTTATTCTTCTGGCAGGAATGGATAAAGAATTATGAAGAAACAGATGTGCCTCAGCCAAATGGTGACAGCAGGGACTCCTGGGTTCACAAAAACCTTCTGTAAAAATACATGGAAGAGCTCTTTTGCCTAGAAATTTTGATGCTCAAGTACAAGTGTGTGACATGGCCCCAGAAATACATGCATCAGGTATATGTAGCTGCAATGCCAGCATGGTAAAATGACTGTAAATCAATATGAATGCTTGAGGTGATGTTGCATGACAGGACCAAGAAATTCAATGTTTGAGAAAAATGTTTCATGTGAAGTAGCAGTCCCAAGGCATCTGATAAGTAACCAAGGAACTGTCCCCAGATCTCTGAAAGAGAAGAAGGATAAAGGCAATTGTAATTAGAAGATATAAGCTAATGACTAAGCTGTGTGCTAATGGCCCATTAATGAATCCCTCCTGAGCTCCCTGAAAGCTGGTTTCATGTTCCTGTACTTGGAACCAACTTGATGTAGTTGGAAGTCTGGGTCCTGACTCCTCCAAAATTAAACTGCTTAAACACCCAGCTTTAATAGAACGGCTTTGAAACCAGCTGGGTCCCCAAGGTCGTTCCAACAGGCTGTTAATCGTGGATGCTTCAGGGCCAGCATTCAGGTCCAAATTAGATATGTTCTTGGTTGCCAAGACAGAATAGCTGTATGCACACAGTACAAAGACAGCATACTTACCTAGAAAATGTTATTCCTGTATCTAAATAAAGTCTTGCAATGCCAGTCTGAAAAAGGAGAGAATAAATAGCTTCTTAGGCACAGATATGTGATTTACTGAGGATCAAGCCATGCTTCAGTCCTGCACAGTGATAATTCCTTCCCCTCTATCCTGCAAAAAATTAATTCCTTTCAATCTCTGAATCTGATCATAATAAAGTCCCTACATATGAACTCCCTTTGTACCTGTATTTGCCAAGCATTTCAAAGAGAATAGGAATAAATTATTGAGCAGAATATAGCAAAAGATTTGACATGCCATGAATTGGACTCCTTTCTCCTTGACTTTCTCTAAAGGAAAAGAAGAGTGGGCTAGAAAAGCATACAAATGAGGAGCCAACAAATCTTATTTATTGGCAGTTCTTAACATGCAATTTCACAAACCAGGGCATCTTGACTTCCCTGTGTCAGGAGCACTCTATGCCTCTGCCCTTCCCTTTGTGGGTGCCCTCTACATTGCTGAAGTACAAAGAAGATAAAGCAATTGTGCTTCTCTTACACTTTAAAGAATGGTGGCATAAAAAGAAAAAATCAAAACAACACCGCCACACACACACATTTGATATTGAAAAACAAAACAGAAAAGCCTCTGTGATTGGGTAGAAGAAGTGACAAAGTTGCTGTTTCACAGCTTCAACAAAATGCTAGAAAAGTGTGCAAAAATAGCTCCAGTTCAAGAAAGAAATTCCTGTTAATAGGTTAGAGCCACCCTTTCCACTAAGGGGATTCTCAAGGGCGAAATACATCTTTCAGAAAACCTAGACACCTTTGATAACACTTATATGTGAGATATGTGTGGCATTAAGCCAGAAATAGAAAACATAAAGTTTGCTGTCCAGATAACTATGCCAGAAGTAAATCTTCCAGCTTTTGCTTGAAATGACATGCAAAACATACTCATGACCACTCTACAGAAGATACTTCACTGCTTGATTAAAGTGATAAAAGATTACTCAGAATGCAACCTGTGAATAAGTTGGTGAGTGACCCCAAGGTGTGACTCCCTTACATCGTGAAACGGAGTCCCTGGTAAGGTCAACAGGACCTGACATCGTTTGCTTGCAGCCCAGAAAGTCAACTATATCCTGGGCCACACCAAAACAGGGGTAGCCAGCAGTCAAGGGAGGGTATGCTGCCCCTCTGCTCCGCTCTCGTGGGACCCCACCTGGAGTGCTGCATCCAGCTCTGGGGTTCCCAAAATAAAGGTGGTGAGATACTGGCATGGGTTGCCCAGAGAACTTGTGGATGCCCCATCCCTGGAAGTGTTCAAGGCCAAGACTGGATGGGGTTTTGAGCAACCTGGTCTAGTGGAAGGTGTCTCTGTCCATGGCAGGGAAGTTAGAACTAGATGATCTGTAAGGTCCCTTCCAACACAAACTGTTCTATGATTCTATGAACGTCAGCACGGAGGCCAGAACACAGGATCAATGTTATCAGTTGTTATAAGGTAGGAAGGAAAAGATGCTGACGTTCTGACACAGGTATGAGTTGCCTGTATTTGGCAGCCACAGCTGTTGGCAATGGACAGAGCAGCTGATCTGACATATTTCCCTGCCAGGAGAGGATTGCTTCCCTCATCTAGAGCTTTGCTTCCACCTAGTTTTAACTTTCTTAATAAGCAAGGCTCTCCCTACGTCTACTGAAAGAGAATGTTTCATACTCTAAAACCGAGCTTACTGCTTTTTTTTTTCATTTTTGCAAATTTATCCCATTTTTGATATTTACTGCTTCATTAAGCATAGTGACTATATCTACTTTTTCTACAGTAAGCAATTTTCTGTTATTCATGGTTTCTTGGCCACAAGGAGAGAGAGATTATATTAAAGTAGGCCTGAATTCAATGATTTAGACTGAGAGGGAATCAGTCTAAAGCCTGTGAAACAGTAATAACTAGAATTAGCAATACTGACCTCTGCAAAGGTGCTCACTGTTTCATACCACAAAGGCATATATAACAACTCACATAGACTAGGAGACAGCTCAAGACATGTCCAAGGATGTTGGCTCTGCATGGGGTGACAACAGAAAGACACTGATCCGACCCTAAAGTTTTTAGATGCTAAAAGCAATAAACACTATCCATTCACTGTGAATGGAAATCACCTAGACTAACAAGATGGGCTGCAGCTAAGTTTTACCTCAGAAATTTGAAAGAACATCAAAGAAACACAGTTTTGAAATTTAGTAGTGTTCCAGTAACTAAAGCTGTGGAGAGAACAGGGGCTAATAATTGTCTAGTGTGAGGTTCAGGGCATATTCTAACTCCTGTCCTGCACACTTTCACTCATGTCTATATTTGACTGGTTTTACTACACTGTGAATGTTAATTTTATTAAAAAGCTGATTTATTTATGTCTAATTAAGTGTAAATATATGAAAGAGGAGATTTACTTTCAGCATACCTATTTAATTTATCTGTTGTCATGGGACAAAGGTAACCATGTAAAATGAGAGGGGCGTGGGGAAAGCAACCTATTTCTAATGACCATTTTTGTCACACATACACTCAAACCAGAATACATATCATAATGCAAACCAAACTTCTGTGTAGTTAGTTTTTGATTTCTATGATTTGCAAAATTAAATTTGTCTGTAATTCATAAATCTTAATGAGTTTCTGAACATACTCATTTCATACACTCGAACAGTGCAAAGAGGGAGGTTTACAATATTTGATTAAATTGGCATCAAATTTCTGTATACTTATCTGAAAAGCAAGATTTAACAAACTGATTACAGTAGCTTAAACTCCTTTGCCTTGCTATTCATGGTAACACTTCAGCACTCATTGGCACCTGGGCATTTGTATCAGTGAGTACATTGATTACCCTGCGCTTTGCCTTCCTTTGAGGGCAGATTTTTTTTGAGACTGCTGAGCTTTTGAATCTTTCCATGACTGTATCACTGTGCAATTTGGTTTGAACATCAAGAGCAAGAAGGAAGAATAAATGGGGAGTTTGCTAAGCAGTACAAGGTACAACAAAGCAGAAAAATCTCTCTTGACTATACACTTGCATTTGGATTCCTCATCAAATGATGTGCTTCTAAAGAATGTGCTTTAAAAACAATAAGTTCTCAGCTTCCTCCAGCAGCCTTCATTCATTCATTCATTCCTGTGTATCTTTCAAGTACCACTCATTTCTGTTTTAAAAACCCAAATGCTGTCCTTGACTCAACCTGTTAATTTTATAACAAATAACCAATAGCAGTAAGGTTACAAGGTACTTTGCATTTAGATTATGTTTTCTTTGTAGGGATATCACAACCATGGATGTATGAATTTCAGAGTCCCATGCCTCACAGAAGTTCTTAGTATGGCCTGTGCTCTTACAGCATGATAAAGGCAAATGCACTTCTGTGTACAAGATAGATAGACACACAGACAGATACTAAATGAACAAAATTCATATCATTCCTCATAGAAAAGTGCTAAAGTAACTTTAAAGTAATATTTGAAAATATTACTTCAGCTATACTCATTAGTACTATATTGGTTTATAAGCAGGACAAATCAGCTTCTTCAATGACAACTACCTTTCTGAATCTTAACCTGTATCTGTTTTTTAAAACATTTTGTTTCCGAGACAATTAAGAACTGGATATTAAGAACTAGCACAGAAATCTAGAACATTAAAATGAACTATTTCACAAACACAAATGAAAGAGGCAGCAGAAAATTGGAGAATCTATGTAAATATCTATTTAGAGATGTCAGCCTAAGGACAAATGAACTTAAGACATTTCAATAATTGTATTTGTCATCTCTTTTTAATTGTACTGGGAATACAAAACATGGTGCGACTGCACCTGGCTGCATAGCAGTGATGGACAGACTGATGACAAAGTTTTCCAAACATGACCTTCCTTCTCCAACAGCCAGATTTACAGAAGTGCAGCCCAAGGAAACAACTTTTTTTTTTGATTTCTTTTCCATCAGAGTGTTTCTCTTTTCTGAGCAAACCAGGCAGAAAAAAGAGAACACCAGTGGCAGCTTTTTAAGAAGGATTTGATTTGTTAGCTGTCACTAATTTACTTCCTGTGTATGTTTCTATGCGCTCAAGCAAGTAGATTACAATGTTCTGGGCTAAAAAAATTGGATAATACTACACATTCCGTACAGTAATAGACGCATTAAATATCAAATTGATTTGCTAATTAATTAACCCCTTCAAAATCTTTGTAATGTACTGTTAGTTTTCTGTGGCTTTTTGTTGTTCTTTGTTCTTCAGAAGAGGAAAATGAGAACCATGGAGTTGAAGTATGCTTCCAGGCACAGTCACCAATGAAATCCCCCTGTGTTACCAGAGTGTCTAAGGTAGAATTCAACTTATTCTAAAAGAGAGGGAGTTTTCAGCAAGCATTTGGTTGGAAACCTTAACTCCGTGAATAATTTTCTCATGTAGCCCTTAACTGCTTCAGTCTGCTGGTCAGACTGGCCCATGCCAAACCCTGCTGTCTCAGCGGAGCTTTGCAGAAGTGGTGATGAAGGGCCCAAACAACTCTTCTACCTGGGATTTAAAGGTTATCAGCTTCCTGTTTCTTTTAATTAGTTATTGTGTGTATATGTGCAGGGAGTATGGCTGGAGAAAAATGTGATTGATTTTGATTCATTATTACTTTGGATTTTTATTTTAATTAATGTCAGAATCACTTTGAATTTTAGGAAGACATTCTTTCAAGATTCATTTAAAGCAAAAGAAATAAACTAAAATTATTTCAATGGACCTATAATGTGAAAAAAAACATTTTGTAACAACATCAAAATAGTTAAGCAGGAGGAAAACAAGGTTATGTGTAATTCTAACATGTTTCACTACTGACACAGATGCAAGGTTGAGTCCTAAAGAAAGCTTCTGGCAAGTTGTCCCAGCATGGCTGTAACAGAGACTGAAGCAGATGTGGGCAAAGTAAGTCTTCACTGACAAAAATAGTCTGTAATTCCAGTTTAAACCCTGGAGCTGGAGGTCATCTCGCCCATGTTAAAGATGACTGTTTGGTCAAAGGCAATGAGGACAGAGTTATTCAGTTCACTGCGATTTTTCTAGGACTATACCCATCTTTAACTATTTTGACAAATGAGAGAGAAGTGTATTATGACAAGATCGAGGGTGAAGCAGAATTGCTACAACTGCAAACAGCATAATCATTTATCTTACTGACAGGAAAAGGGAGCTGTGGTACTTCCCAGGGAATAAATGGAGTCAGCAGTGTTTTTTAATATGGGATAAACTGCTGTGTGCAATGAGAAAGGCAAGATTCCATGGAGAGTAAGGAGGTAAGACAAATAAAGGGGGGCCAATAGCAGGTGATCAAGGAGATAGAAGTCAGTGGGACTTCTCTGCAGCCATGCAGAAGTAACCCAAGGAGAGAATTGATATCCAAAGGCAGAAAGGGCAAGGAGCAGCATGCTGGCAGCTACAAGGGCAACAGCAAGCTAGAGGCAACAAAATGGCTAAGTGGGAGAAGTCAAACTGCATCCCTGTATCTGCACTCTCAAGTGACAGTGGATGAAGAGCAAGGACAAAAGCACAGCCTAGAGACAGCACTGGTGAAAGGCAGTGGCAGGAAAGTTTAGGTCTGGACAGCCATCACATGAGCACAGCAGGACAGGAGGCTGAGCAGACTCACAGGGTGTAGAATCCCAGAATATAATGGGAAGTGTGTGTCTCAAAAAATGATAGCTGGATAGCCATGGAGCCAGCCAAGGATTGTTTGCACTAACAGACAAGGATTGTTGGTGCTGACACTTTGTGAGAAAGAACAAGATGCGGCTGGACACAGGGACCATGCGGAGGGAGGGCAGCACATTTCCAGGACAAACACCCTTGTTGTAGTTGCTGGAGATAAGCGCAACACAGTATCCCACAGCACAGGAAAGAGCGCAAGATGCGGGCACGGACTATAGGAGGAGATCAACACCATCCAAGTCCCTCGAAGCCCTCTGACCTATTTCCAGAAAGATCTGAAAGAACAGACTGCGCGTGATAATTTATTTCCATAGAAAGCGAGAAACCTGTCCATGACAAGATACCCCCCCTTCCAAGCCTGAGCGGCACCCTTTCTTTTCTCTTCTCCTTTCTTTCCTTTTCCCCCCCCTTTTTCCTTTATTTTCCTCTCTCTGCCCCCTCTTCCCCTTTTCAATTCATCTTTTCTCTCTTTGACCCTACCCCTTTATTCAAAACCCACTGCCGTGTGCTTACACAGTAGGTCAGGGACTAACAAACCAATTTCCCACGCCAAGCGTGCAATAGACTAATACAATTTTCTGATTGCTTGCAGACCCCCTGACTTCTGTCGCTCCTTTCGAGCACAAGCATCTACCAATCGTGGGTGCTGCCTTCCCCTTGCGGGAAGCCAAACCACGCTGGCGGCTCTAACACGACCACAAGGGCTCCACTCCAGCAGTGCCGGTGCACGCTCGATGCAAACTCCCCCACACGGGGCGGCGCCGCCATTACCGGGGCCCCTCCCCCGCGCGCGGCCGGGGCGCATGCGCGGTGCGCGCGGCGCCTGCGCGCGGGCGGCGCGGGACCGGCGCGCTCAGGGACCGGCCGGGCCGGGCAGCGCCGCCCTGCGGGGCAGCCCCGCCGCCGCTCTCGCCTCCTCCGCTTCTTCCTCCTCCTCCTCGTCGCCGCCGCAGCAGCAGCAGCAGCAGCAGCTGGCGCTGCTTGTGATGCAGCCGGGCGGCGGCGAGGAGGAGGTGGCCGGGGCGGGGGGGGTGGTGCTGCAGCCGAGCGCCGACCCGCAGCTGCCGCCCTCCGCTAGCGGCGGCCTCATGGTGTTCTACGAGCTGGGGGCCGCCGGCGAGGTCGAGGTGGCGGAGGAGGAGGCCGAGGCGGCGGGCGGCGAGAGTACGGCCAGCCTGGAGGAGCTGGAGGAAGAGGAGGTGGCGGCGGCGGGGTCTGCGAGCGGCGAAGCGGCGGCGGGCGGCGAGTGCAAGAGCTGCACGTACCAGGGCTGCAGCGAGACCACCACGCAGGTGGTGAAGCAGCGCAAGCCTTGGATGTGCAAGCGGCACCGCAACAAGATCTACAAGGACAAGTACAAGCGCAAGAAGAGCGACCAGGCCCTGGGGGGCGGCGGGGCGGCGGCCGCGGGGGGCGGCCCGCGGGCCGAGGTGAGGCGGGGGCGGCGCGGCCTCGGCCAGGCCATCCTCGGGGGGCAGCCTGGGTGCTGCGTGGTCCGTGGGAGTAAGGGCTTCCCTGGAAAGCCGGCTCCTGTCAGACGGAATGGGACCTTTCCAGAGGAAAGGGAGAAGTCTAGGGCCGCCCTATAGCTCACTCTTCCTCCTGTTTGCCAGAGCAAACCCCGTTTGTTTTTAGCTCTGACATAAATTGTAGAAGCTTACAGCTATAGCGGAAGATTCTAGGAAAAGAAGTATCCCTAGAAGATGCTTCGCTGTGCAGCGTGTTTTTTTTTTTCCTCTGTAGGAAAGTATGGATCTAAGAGAGATGTCAGACTTGTTACTCAGCTGGTGCTGAAGTGTCGGGTTTTAAAGTCACAAAGGCCGTTGGGGATCAGGTATATAAAAGTCAGTTGTGGAGATTCTTCAGGATGCTTTTTGGTTATTACTTTTATATTAAGTGGCAGGTAAATACTTAGACTACTGCTAGTTCATACTTAACTTGCATAAGTTTATTTGTATTGTTTAGATGGGGAAGTACTGTCAGTGGGAAAACTGATGGTACCGTTCGACTTTTTAATTTTTATTTTTCCTACAGTTTGTGACTCAGCTAGGACCACACGCTTCTCTGATGGTCGCTTGTACAGAATTAGTGTTTCAGATCTCGTATTTAGATGCGATAGAAAAAGGAAAATAGTTTTACACTTGAAGATGCTGACTGGTTTGTGCTCAAAGGGGCAGGTATAAAATTGTGGCTGCCAGAAGAAAAAAAAAAATGTTATTTGGCACTCCTGCTAAAAGCCACCCTTTTATATCAGCATAGCTGTCTCTGGAGTCGTGTGACTGGGAACTGGTCTAACTGCAAACTGACCATCAAAAATCTTTTCCTGTTTCTGTTTTTCTTCATGTAAATATAATAGTAACCATACTGGGTGTCGCACAAAACAATCTTTTTTTGTATGTCTGTAAAAGCCATGAGGCAGGTGCTTTGAAAAAAGAGAAGTGTACGTGATGCTGCTAGGGAATATTCTCTCCTCTTTCAGTTCAAAGGACTTGCTGAGGTTTTCTGATGTATTCTGTAACTATAAGTGATACGTGTTCCATACAGTATTTTGGATTTTTGTTGAACCCTTGTAAGCTCTGAGCATCTGTTACATTCTGTAGTTTCTTCAGGTCTGCTGCCTGGTGTGAATACTCTCCTGGTTTTTGAATCTTGTTGGTGTCAACCTAATTTGTTAGGTAGTGTTTACATCATAACAATTAATTCCTCTTCAGTTTATGATACTTACTTGGAAGGCTTGCCCTGTAAGTTTTTTCCCTTCTCGCATTGAAAAGGCATAGCGTGCTTGTTTCCAAGGAAAAAGTTACGCACTTTTATCATCCTTGCTGTTTTGTGAGCCTTTTCTAACTCTAGTAGCTACTTCTCTCTCCAGTGAGGGAAGAGAAGCTGCACGTATGATTCAAGATGAGAATGAATTCTTGATTTATACACCAGCATGACTTTCCCTTTTCTCTCTTCCTTCCCTGATAGTTCATCCTGCTCGTTTCATGATGTATCTACACAATACTTGTGCTAGTTCAGAAGAGGGGACGGTATGGGAGAAGGGTAAAAATGCTGCATTTCATGTTGTGATGGGTTAAGACTTCTTGATCTGTAACATGAAATAGTGATTATTGCATGTTGGAAGAGGGTGGGTTTTCTTTTCCTGGTTTCTGCAAATGCAGGTTGCTTTGAATGTGAGGAAATTAAGGCTTGAACTTGCAGAAGAAAGCAGGATAGTTAGTGCTAAACTTACTATGTTTTTTTGCAGTGGTCTCTATTAAGGCCATTTTCAGTAGAAGTTCCTAGTAGAAGTTTCATTTTTCACTTCTGTGCACAGGATAGAAGTGAAAGATTCTGGGATACTTCTTTGTTGTTCTTGCTTTTGAAACCTTTCAGGTAAATGAAAGTGTCAGTAAGTTTTAAATGTAATACACATAGGATTCAACATTGGTTGAAATTTTCCAAACCATTCCTATTTTTTTAGAGCAGATTGTAGAGCCGTGTTGTATTAGTATGCCTTAGTTCAGATGACTGGTGATTGTAAAAGGAACAGAATAAACTTGGAAAAAAACCCAAAAAAACAACCCTGTGGCTTTGGCAAGTTCATAATAGTGTTCTAAAGTATGTTTTGTTTTGGTACTACAAGGATTATTGTCATTCCTGCCCAATTACAAATGGTAAATATCATTCATTTTCACAAGCTGGAGACTGACCTGTTGGAATGACTTCATTTTTAAGAAATGCAATAAAATAAATTGAAGCCATTAACTAGCCCTAGTAACCTGTTTAGTTTTGCAGTGTAGGAGACTAACTCAGCTGCACTGCTTCACTCTTACTGTTGAAATAGTGAAATGCGGTGGAAAGAAGAGGCCAAATCTTGAATAGATAGATTTCCATTCCTGTGCTACTTTCGTTTGCAGATTAAGGAGGCAAATGTTCTTCACTCTTGGGATTTTCTGTGTGTCAGTGTATCAGAGTTTATAGTCTGACATCCTTTTTTTTTTTGTTTTCTGTCATGTGCAGGATAGTGTTGAAGGTTCAGTGTCTGTTACAAAGCAGAGAACAGGATCCATTGGAGATCGCCCAGCAAGACCTACTCTTTTAGAACAAGTATTGAATAAAAAGAGGCTGGTAAGTCTTGTTTTTGAGGTGTTTTGAACTCAAATAAATAAAGGCAGTGTAACAATGTTTACCTGTCACCATTGTGGAAAAAGAAAATCAGTTTAATCAGCGTACACTGCATGTGCATATTTTCAAATTTGAAACATGCTTCAGAGTTGTGTACTTCAGCCTCTCTCTGTGGAGAATACTAAGATGACTAAATGTAATGATCACTGTCACATTAACTGAAGTTTTGGTAGTAACAGATGTGGTTTCTTTAGGCTAAATAATGCCTATAGTATAACTGACATGGTTTTAGCTTGTTAAAGCTTTAGAGAGAACAGTGAATGGACTTTAGGTCTGATGTAAGCTTTACTGTGGTGTGTTGTAGAAGTTGTATCATATCACACTTAAAGTTGTGTGTATGTGTGTTGATAAAGCAAACTCTAAGCACACGGTGTGATTTATAATATTTGTAGACTGCATGAATGGCATGTGTCATAAGCTTTTTAAACACTGGTTTCTCCTTTAACAAGTTAAGCTTGGTGTGGGGAAATTAGTCAGTACGTACAGTTTGTTCAGCTTCTTTATTACAACTTTTTTGTTGCATGTTATTGCAGTCCCTGTTCTCCAAAAGTTATTGGGACTGTTTGTCTTCTCTCTGTTACCTGTGCGAAGGAATTTAACAATCCTCATTAAAGAGCTGTAGTGCTTGTTCAGAAATTTGGAAAGCCTTGAAAGAAACATCACGTCAGTCTTAAGTATACAACTACCTAGATGTATTTCTTGATAATTCTTTCTCAATGATAGCACTTTTTTAATGATTATGACTAAAACTCAGAGGAGTATTCGTAGCTTTTCAGTTTTTATGAGGAAAACAAGTAATGAACTATGGAGTAGTTTTCATATTGTCTCATTCTTCATGCCCCACTTAGTGGCTTGCTGTCCCCGTTCTTGGCTGTTTCTATTGATGTGGCTTTTAATTAAATTTGAATGGTATCTTATTAATGAAACATTACTTTTTATAGAAGTACAGCAACTAGAAGCTCTTTTAATAGATTTTGAGAGCTTTTCACAAATTAAGTCAAGGCTCTTTAAGAACTCAGGCTTCCTTTCAGTATTCTTGAAATTCAGATTCTCCGTGATCTGATTCTTGCTTCTCTCTTCCTCCTCTGACTTGCAGTTGCAGTACCTCTTTGGTTATATCACTGAAGTGACCATGGATAATGAGCAAGCATCTAGGGAATTCATTCAGCTGAAAAATTAACCCTTTTCCTGTATTAGTTTTTGGAAGGATCAACTCTCAACCTGATTTGCCATTTGACCTCACAATCACTTGTGCTGCCACCGTGCAGGAATGAGAGTGAGCAACCAGAGTTGAATTACAGACTGCAACTATTCAGGCCAGGAGCCAGATGCAAATACTTTTAGATACTTTTGCCTTTTGATTGAAGGCAGAGGAGTTTTTTAACTCATTCCCTGTGGATGGACTGCTGTTTTGAAATGCTGGGAAATTCTGGACACTCAGTGAAAATCAAAGAGTATCTTGAGTTGGAAGGGACCCATAAGGATCATTGAGTCCAACTCCCTGCTCCTCACAGGACTGCCTAAAACTAAAATATGTGCTACAGGCATAGTCCTGATGCTTGAAGTCTGACAGGCACATGAGCTTTGCTGCAGAATTACAGTATTTTATTCATTTATTAAAGTATTTGTGAGCTATCTGCAGTGGGAAATGTAGAAATCAGCTCAATTGAAACACAGTAGTAGAACTGAAGCACAATTGAAAGATGTTTTGGTTCTAGTATGTCAGTATATTACTACTGTTTGCTATACTTACAGGGTTTTTGCAATACTGTATATGCTTTACATTCTGGATGTCCTTTCAGGATGTGTATTAATGCTGTTTCTGGTTACCTGCTGATGTCCTGAAACAATTCCTAGATGTCTTTTGTGAGTGTGTTTTGTAATTCTGCAGCATTTAATTGAACTCTCATTTGTATGGGTGTACTGGTTTTGGCTGGGATACAGTTAATTTTCTTCACACTAGCTTGTATGGGGCTGTGCTTTGGGTTTGTGATAAAAAGAGTGTGATAAAGCAGTGCTGTTTTAGTTATTGCTGGGCAGTGCTTCATCCCACAGTAAGGAGGGAGGAAGAGGCTGATGCTTACTTGTCTGCTGGGGTTAATTAAACAACAGCAGTGGGTAATGTGCAAATTCGTGTAATGGAAAAATATTACTGTGGGAACTATTTAATTTATGTGAGTTTTGTAAAGTAAAGTTCACTTTCTCTCTCTTTCAGTCCCTGCTCAGAAGCCCACAAGTAGTACAGTTTCTACAGAAACAACAGCAACTGTTAAGTCAACAAGCTTTGGAACAAAGGCAGCAACAGTTTCAAGGAGCACCTGGGTAATGAGGAAAGATCAATGATCTGCAGATGAGTCTCCTGCTGAAGGAGGGATAGGATCTGTATTTTGTATAAATACAAAGAATCTCAATGTTTAAACAAAAATGGAAGTCGCTGTTGTTATGTATTTGTTTCTTGTTTGCACTTTTGAGGTTTTGAGCTGCTTGAGTGTCTCTGCAAGTCATAGAATGGCTTGGGTTGTGTTACAGAAACTTCCCAGTGTGACCCTTCATGAGACTTCTCTGACAGTCACTCTCCCAGTGCCAGACTAATTTCTGGGACCAAAGCTCCTTCACTGCAGGTAGCTCCAGTGATCTGACAGGTGCCTCGCTTGACTCCCTGCGCACCTGGCTCAGAGTCAGACCAGGTTTCCTTACTGGTTCGACCCCAGGTCTCAGATACCTTGTTCCATAAAGCAATTTATTAACAGTGTAGTAACACAGAAACAGCCTGGGCTGGTGCCTCCGAGGAGGGATCTCAAACAAAGGAACTCCTGGGCTTTTACACATCACAGTCTAAGGCAAGTCTTGCTCTTCCTCTTGAGTCTTCCCTTCTGAGTCTTCCATTCCTGCTGTGTTGCTGTGTCCATTCACCTGGCTAGCCGCTCATCTTCATGCCTTTTGTTATGCAAAGAGGTGGCAGTTCACTGCCTCCGGTCTGTCTGGGCTCCCCACCCAGAGCTCAATCTGCATCTCTAACTGCAGTTTACAGATCAGCTACCTGCACCAGCTGTATTCCTCAACAGTTGGAAGGGACAATGAAAGATCATCAAGTTCCAACTCCTGTGCTGTGAACAGGGACACTTCTTATGAGACCAGGTTGCTCAGAGCTCCATCCACCCTGGCCTTGAACACTTCCCAGGGAGGGGACATACATATCCAGCTTTTCTGAGCAATCTGAGTGCCTCACTACCCTCACAGTAAAGAATTTCTTCCTAATATCTAATCTAAACCTACTCTCTTTCAGTGTGAACCCACTCCCCTTATCCTGTCACTACATGCCCTTTTAAAAGGTCCCTCCCATCTTTCCTGTAGGCTCTTTTCAGGTAATGGAAGGCCGCAATTAGGTCACCACGAAGCCACCTCTTTTCTAGGCTGAGCAATCCCAATTCTCTCAGCCTTTCCTCGAAGGAGAGGTCTTCCATCCCTCTAATCAACTTGTGAGCCATTTCTGGATTTGCTGCAACAGGTGGATGTCCTTTCTATGTCGTGAGTTCCGGAACTGGATGCAGTCCTCCAGGTGGGGTCTCACCAGAGCAGAGGGGCTGTGACCTTGGCTGGACATGAAGATTTATAAATTTTCATTAACTGCTATCACCTGTCCTTTTAAAGATAGGTATTATTTTCCCACTTCAAGAGTGTCCTCCACCCCTCCAGATGTCTAAAACCAGGCCATGACTTGAGCTTGATTCTGTCAGGATGGGTGCTCAGGACAGGAGAAGGAGCACACTTGATTATTGGGCACCAACAATGGTCCTGTGCATCCCACTCTGCTTGTCACTCACAAAATTTCACACTTCATCAGTTCATGTCATTATTGCTGCTTTACTTTTGCAACATAGAACTTACACCACAGTTATTTCCCCCCCCCCAGGTTAAATCTCCTTGGAGCATACATCCCCGTCCTTCCGCATTGCCCACCAAATAACACCCAGGTACTTGAGCAAAGACGATCCCATTAATGGGTTTGACTTTTCTTACAGGGAGAGAAATCCACCCTGATTTTGCCAGCCACTTCCCATGTGTAGTACAGGGACCTTATCCCCTCCCCCTGTGTGTAGGGGTTTTATTTCGGCAGGACCAGGGAGGTTCACAGATCCCCTAGTGTTAACCAGCCAAGTGGCTTCTGCTCAATTTGCATCCCAATCCTTCCATGCCCCATTACCAAACACTTAACATAGTCTTCAGCAGTCCATTACACCTCTCAGTCTTTCCAGAGGCTTATGGGTGATAAGGGATGTGATGTATCCACTCAATGCCATGTTTCTTTGCCCAAGGGTTTATAAGGTTGTTTCAAAAATTAGTCCCATTGTCTGACTCCATTCTCTCTGGGGTACCCTGTTGCCATAAAATGTGTCTCCAAGACCTGAGATGGTGTCTCAAGCAGTGGCAATGGTTTACAGGGTATGTTGCCAGCCAGCCAGTTGCTGCCTCTACCATGGTGGGTATGTAATGCTTGTCTTGGTGTGTCCATGGCAGTGATCCAATATAGTCTATCAGCCAGGCCTCACCATATTGAAACTCCAGCCACGGCCCTCTATTCCAGGGGAAGTTTACTTCTGTGGCTTGGTTGATTGCAGCACATGCTTCTCATTCTCGAATGGTCTGTGCTATGGCCTCCATGGTCAGGTCTGCCCCTCAATGATGAGCTCATCTATCTGTGATGTTTCTCAACCTAGAAATGAAGCAACACACTCTCAACATTAGTATGGGAGGTAATATAAAAGCTGGTCTTTATTGGAGGCCTCCAGGAGCAGATAGGGAAAATGTCCACAAAAGCCTGCCCACATGGGGTGAAAACAATTTTTACAAGTTTAGCAAATTAGCATATTTGACAAGAATTCCCAATTAGAAGCACAGGTGATGAGGTAATTCCCCCTTCTGGTTCAACCCTTTTCTGGAGCCCCCCCCCTTGGTACTAGCTGCACTTCGTTTATGAAGATGTGTCTCAAAGAGCTGTTTTCAACTTTGGTAGCCAGGGAGAACCAAGATAGAATAGGGGTCCTGAAATTTGTTTTGTCCTTCTGCCTAGGAAAATGCTGAAGTTAAGCTACGATAAGAAGCTACAAAGCTACAAATATATATGTGTAAAGAATACAGAGAACAGATAAAAGAAAAAATGCAAAAATCTATAGGCATCATCTGTTACAACTGATGTTTCATGGCCCCATTGGGTTATAAATAGCTCACCCTTCCAGTCCAAGTCTACCTGTGTTAATTCAGTTTTGGCAGCCTTATCTACCTGTTCATTGTTTCGATGTTCTTCAGTGGCACAGTTTTTGGGCATGAGAACATCTACCTGATGTACGTTTCCAGTCATGTTTGTCACCTGTGCACTGATGTCCTGCCCCATTGCAGGTGCAGTCCAGCCCAGATGGGGTTTATCCCTAGGTTGCCAATTGGTCTTCTTCCATTGCTGCTGCCACCTCCATAGGGCATTAGCCATCATCCAGGAGTCAGTATAGAGTACAGGCCACTTTTCTTGTTCAGCAATCTCTAGGGCTAGTTGGATGGCTTTCACTTCTGCAGATTGGCTTGACTCGCCTTCTTCTTCAGCAGCCTCAATGACTTGTCCACCTGTGATGGTTTCCTGCCACACAGCAGGATCCATCAGTAAACTGGGCATAGCCTCTTACACGTTCTGGTAACTCATTGTGTGGGGGTGCTTCTTGTTCACAAGTCTCCTTCTCTGGCAGTGCCCCAATGCTCTCTGCCTTCTGGCCAGTCCATGATTTCTTCCAGAATTCCCAACTGAGCTCATGTAATCAATGCT
Source organism: Corvus hawaiiensis (assembly GCF_020740725.1). Lineage (NCBI taxonomy): Eukaryota > Metazoa > Chordata > Aves > Passeriformes > Corvidae > Corvus > Corvus hawaiiensis. The sequence goes on from NC_063214.1 coordinate 55,422,529, forward strand.
ACCCTCTTAGTCCATGTAGCACTGGCTGTGTGATCCGTCGAGGGGATGTTTCCTTTGAACATCCAGTGTAGCACAGGCAATTGTGGAGCTAAGAGGAGATGTGCTTCTGTCCCAACAACTTCTGAGGCAGCCTGAACCCCTTCATAGGCTGCTGTGCAGAAAACAAAGGCCAGTGTCCACAAAGGAGACAGAGGAGTCCTACAGAAACCAACTTTATTGGAATAAAGGGAGAGTCCATTGGGGCATACCCCTGTGGGGTGGGGTCTCTTAAGTTTTTGGAGAATGCAGCCTCCTTTTATCCTTAACTCCCGACCACATGTTGCCCTCCCCCTTTCCCCATTGGCTGAAGTACTAGGAAGGTACAGCCTTCCCAATCTGCCTACTACATCTATCCCCTCCAATATATACCCCCACACCCATTCTTCTAGAATCTGGTTCTTTCAGGGTATCTAGTTGTTTGTGAAGATATAGACACCCATTTCTCCTATTACTGCTGATACCTCTTTTTTGGCTGGAGTGTAGTGGGGTCTCTGATCCTTGATAATCGCAGCACCGAACCACTAATAGCTGACCTCAGGTTTCTCCTGAAGTTCTTTGCCAGAGGCTCCAGGTGACACCACACTTCCCAGCTGCAGTGGAGAGTATATTTTGCACCGCTGGTTCTGTCCAAACAGGTCCAAGAGCTACCACAGGAGCTGTTTTCTTTCTTGTTTGCTCAACAGCCTGTTTCTCAAGGCCCCACTGAAAATATTTCTTCTTCTGGATCACTCGGTAGAGGGTGGGGCTCACAAGCCCACAATAACCTGGAATATGCATTCTCCAGAACCCCACAAGGCCTAGCAGAGCTTGTGTTTCCCTCTGAGCTGGTGGAGACATAGTTGCTATTTTGCCAGCCACACCCATGATGGTGTCCATCCTGCTATTTTACTCTCAAGAACTGAATCTCCTGCGCAGGTCCCTTGACCTTGCTTTTCTTTATGGCAAACCCAGATTTCAGAAGAATCTGAATGAATCTTCTTTTTCCCTTCTCAGTCAGGTGTTCTGCTTTATTGCCCCACACAGTGAGGCCCTCTGCATGGCATCCTGTCCTTCAGGTGTGTCAACTGCCCCACTCAGCTTGGTGGTGTATGCAAATCTGGAGAAGTGTTTTCAATTTTTCTTAAGCCTTCATTTTAATGTTTAATTTGTTAATAAAAATTTGTTTATGGTAGCAATGTTTAGCTTTACACCCTTTTGCTACCAAAGTCGTCATTAAATTAACATTTTTCTAGATAAACATGTACAGTTAAGTCAGTCTTTGATGACAATCATTGATGGAAGTCAGTTACTTTCTGTGGACGTTGTGAACCAGTCCAGTGGCATTACCTAACAGCAATTGCTCAGGGATATGAGAAATTTATGTCCAGTAGAATCTTGCACTAAAGGCAAAGACAACATGCCATCAAGAAGTCAATCCAGTGGTTCAGAAAAGTAGAAGTAGGTGTTCTGGTCATTACCTGCAAGTTGAGTAGGTTTGAAATGCTTCATTGTGCATAGCATGTAAAAGAATTTGCATTTAAAAGTTCTAAAGTGATAAATGACAAAAAGCTTTAAAAAGTATTAGGTGAAAAGTATGAAACTGGAAGTTGGACCTTGTTATATGGAGTTATTTGAACTTCTTATATGTGACATGTTAATTACAGATTAGAATACCACTAATTTTTAAGTGACTAAATTAAATTTTAAAGCTTTTAACTCATAATAGTAAATAATTCAAAACCTAGTATTTTTCTTCTCAAAAAGGTATCGTTAAAGTTCTTTTAAGACAACAGATCTCTAATAGCTACAGTGCTAGAGTTTACAGGCTTTCAGCCAATTAAAATGAACTTGCAATTGATTGTGATAAGAATCCAAACACTGTATTATATGTTAAATCCCATGTTTTGTTTATAATAAAAGTTTTGTATTAAGCCACATTTCTGAATAGAGGTTATCCAAATGGGTTAGGTGCTTATTATCAAGTACTACTTTTATATTGCAGCAGTTTGATCCACTAAATAATATCTCTTCAGGAGTGTTTGTTAGTCTTACAGATTTTTACAAGCTGTGCTTTTTGTATGTACAAAACTTGTTATGTAGGGATTTATTGTATTTAGCATTGTGCAAGTTGTTCTTTAAAAAAGAACTTGAAATACTTTATGTAAACAGTTCTGGACCAATACGTGAGTAAAATCTTTGTTTTTTCTTTAAAAAAAAGGTCTGTTCTTTTTTGTTTTGTTAAGTTCTTATGGGGTTTCTTCCTATGTTAAATCAGCCAGTTCTGACTAGATGGCATTTTGTGTTCCAAGGTCTTGTTATAGAATGTTATTTTAGCTTTAAGTAAAATCAGGTTACTTTTCAGTGTGTAAGAATACGTGTGAAAACATAATTGGCAAAAATTGTAGAATAATGGATTTGATTTTGCTTTAAATGGCCAATTTATGAAAAGGGAACAGCTTATTTGGCTGGACAGATCTGATTAACCTTTTAAAAAACCCAAACCCACAGGGTAGAAAATTGGCACAGGAAGTGTCTGTTAAGACAGTGCTGAACAAGTTGTTTATGTCAAAACAAATGGAAGTTGCTGAAGCTGTGCACAGAGATGTTCAGTAGAGTGCAGCTCACCTATCCTGTATTTTTGGTGGTCTGGGATAGCAGCACCATCAGGCTGGTGCAGACACTGGGAGATGTGCTGGTAGCAGCGCTCTCCTGTTCAGGCAGAAGGTCGGATGGGATTGCCAAGCCAGCAGTGTCTGTGTGGCTGCGAGGCCCGGTATGTTGTCTACTCCCTTCTGTTACTGCTGAACAAAATCTGAATTTTAGGAAGATGAAAACATTATGCTTCTGTAAGAGTACATTCTTACTGTATCTCTCATGGTCCTTGAGCAGTTTGAGAACCATGCAGCTGCAAGTCTTTCCACTAATGTCAGCCTGGTGTAGAGGGAAGGCTTCTGTAACAGCAGCATCACTGCTCATTGACTGCCTGTCAGATCAGACCTGTCCCCGTCACAAGAAAACTGAACCATCCTCTTAAATCATTAAATCTACCACAGGACAGTGAGGGATTCATATCCTGTACATCAAGATTTTATGCTGTGCTAATTTTCAATACATTTTCTTGTGTCGAGCATCCCATTACTCACTTAGTGCAATTACTGATTCCTGTTGCCTAAGACTGATTTGTATGAATTAAGGCTTTCTAAATGCTCCAGTTCCCAAAGTCACTTGTGGTCAGACTGGGATCTACAGCTTTCCAGGGCCAGTCTCTTTCAAAGAGAAGAATAGGAGACAACAAGGGAAGGAGCTCTTAAAACAGAAATGTCTTTATTAACAGTAAAACACAAGACGTGAATAATCCCTTTTACAATAGAATAATTCCAGCCAAAGGAAGTGGAGTGCGTTAAAAAGTGTATTGTTCAGACTAAATGTGTTGTCTTCAGAATGCCTCAAATCAAATGCAGCAGGAGGAATGCTTGTGAAAATGTCCCCTTGGTTAGCAGTTGGTATGTATCCTTCTTGGTATGACACAGCATGGAATAGAGTACTCTGGGGCTGGTTGCAGGACCCAGAGCTGCCCAGATCTCTCGCACTCCTGAAGCTATGTCTGAGATTTTTCATTCTCGAGAGGCAAGAGCCCAAGTATTGTTCTTTATACAGCAACCTACGCTGGTTTACAGAATATCACAAACCTTGAGTAATACTTGGATAGTGCAGATGTTTTGCTTTGCTTCTGATGGAAAACAGAGGGCAGAATTATTCATAGACATAAGTGACTCTGTTATGGATGACTCACAGTGCTTTTCTCACCAGACTGATAGCTCATAGTTAACACAACCCCATAGTTAACACACCTTGCTCAAATCCACCATTTTAGCCCCTTTCATAGAGCTTTGCAACTTTATGGCTTCATTGATCCACACAAAAAAGTCTGTTTCTTCACTTTCTTGTCTTACTTCTCAACCCCATTTATATCACAGAGGTGATATGAAATGAAGGTTTAAATTGCTAACACTGACTTATCTGCAGAAAGCAGGCTGTGGTACATTTAACTTGTATTTTAAAAGTATTATAAATAATTAAAAACTCCAATTGCTTGAGTAAGTGAAGAAATTTTATCTGAATGTGCATTATCTCTGCTCATCATTATGTTTGTTCCCTTGCTGTCTTGTTTGCAAAGCTTCGCATGAACATAACTGTGAATTAATAAGACAACACACACTTTAGCATCAAATAAACCACTTTGAAATATGATGTGCTCGCTCACTACTGTGAAAGTGCAAGGGATCAGATTTTACCAAGTTTTTTCTAGCTTTTCTTTGCTGATGAGGTCTGTATTTAAAATTATTAACTGGTTGGTCTATTTCACCCTATGCTATTCATATGCAATATTATTTGAATACTATCACAGAATATAAAATAGCAGCATCCATGGATAATAAAAACACTATGACTGGAGATCTAAAATGTGTTCACAATTAGCTGCAAATGTTCACATTGACTGTAATGGAAGAGTAGCTGACTCTGGAGGACATAGTGGTTATGCCTACCTTGTGTAAGAGACATGGCCTGCAAATTAGATTTCTTATCTGTACAGGCACCAAGTTTGCAAGCATGGCCCAGGTACAAGTGGAGGTGTCCTCTTGCTAGGATTCTCATGTGCCTCATCTCCCTGGCAGGGAAGTGTGGCATCAGTATGGCAATGTAATGTAAGGCACGCCTGGGCAAGGTGTCTGGAAAGCCCTGGGGTGAACATGTAACAGAATTCTGGCTGTTCCTGGCTCTTCTGGAGCTTCCTATGGGTAGATGATGGGTGCAAACCAAAGGCTATGTTCTGTGCTGGTCCCCAACATGCAGAAGCATCTGTCTGCACTAGAGACACAAAGTGATTTCTCTCAGCTGAACAAAGACTAAATACTGACTCAGGCTTCCTATATCTTCCAGAAAGGTACTCCTGGAGCTGCTGTGAGGAACAAGCCCTGTTTCAGTGGCTGCAATGAAGCTTCCAGGTTGAAAAGTTTTTTATTCACAGATCTAAAGTCTCATAGAATCTTTCTCCCTGCTGCAAGATGGGACCAACTCTCTCAAGCTCTTTTTTCATGGTAACTTGACCTCTTAGTTGGTCTTTGTGAAGCACACTTGTCCATCCTTATGTACTGTTAAAAATGTGACTTCATAGTCAGGAGTCCTCAGGAAGGTTCATGCTGACTATTTTCCTTTGGGTACTGCAATTGCCCCCTTTATCTTGAAATGAGCTGGTTTATCACAATTCCCAGGTAGATGCTCTCTCTGTATATAGTCCATGTCTTTCAGTTGTGCAGTTTCTGTTCAGATTGCATCTTTCTTTGAGGAACATACACTGGATGTGCTTATAGTGTCCTTGAACAGTTGCCCCAAAGCTGAGCTCCTCATTAGTCTTGCAGCAAGGCAGAGGGTAATCTTCCAAGTGTCTTTTCCAGATCCAATCAGAGCTTACTCTCTGGATCACATGGGACACCATTTGCCCCAATACATCAAATGGCCTAATCAGGAAGCTGGCACACTCTCTCTCCCAGGCTGGGTGTACAGGAAGAACCCGAGAAAGGATTGTGGTACTTCAAGCTGTTCCTAAAACAGGTCTTAATGATTAGTTCAGATGTGAATGTAAAAAGCTCTAGTGAACACAGTGGCTGCCCGAGCATGTACTGCCTTGATACCTCCAGCAATAACCACTGAGCTTATCTGGTTGTAGGCTCCATCCTCCTCAGTCTCTTAATCATCTCAGTGCATTTCTGGCTACTGAAACACCCATGAACTGTAAATCCTCTATAAAAATTTTCTCAGCCCCTTCAGTGGGGTCTCCACTCACTCAGAAGGGCTTGGGTTCAGATGTTCAAGTAACAGTCAAGAAACCTCCAGGTTTCTCCAGAGCAGGGAAGTCTTGCCTTTGGCTTGGCAAGCACCTGGGACATCATCATCATCATCAAATACTTTGGGTTGGAAGTGACCTTTAAAGATCATCAAGTCTCAAACTCCTGCTGTGGGCAGGGACATGTTGCAGAATGATTAGAGGATCAGGGACATAGATTATTGATAAAGGGAACAAATTAATAACAGAACTGTACAAGCAAGAGCCTGCAAGTAAAGGCTTGCATGAGAAAAAGCCTCCATGAGAAATGTCTGTGTGAGAAACAGGCCTGGGAACAAAAAGGGAGTTTTTAGGAGGTACAGTGCTGTTCTGATAAAGATGTGCTGACCATGAGAAGGGAGGAAAAACTTTGATCTCTCAAGACAAAACATAAAGCTTGCCAAATGTAGTCTTTTATCTAACCCAATTATGTAGAAGTAAGAATGCGCCTTTGTAAGTTTAAACTAATTAAAGAACTGATAAGCATGTATACTTTCACACTATATAAGTGCCTTTGTATTGCTAATAAACGAAGCTTGCTTACCGGTCACATTGATTGTCTACTTGGCTTCCCTCACCTGAAGTCGGCAGGGACACTGTCCTCAAGACCAGGTTACTCAAAGACCCATCCAACCTTGAACACTTCTGGGGATGGGGCACCCACAACTTCTCTGGGACAGCTTTTCCTGTGCCAGTATCTCCCCACCCTCACAGTAAAGAATTTCTGCCAAATATCTTAACTAAAACTACCTTCTTTCAGTTAAAGCCATTACCGCCTTGTCCTGTAACTACATGGCCTTCCGGTGATATTAATCTACATTTTGGGCAGCACTTCTCAACTTTGAAAAATGGTATTTAATTACTCTACCTTATGACTCAATCTTTTTTTTTGTGTTTGATTTTGGCTGTACTAAGTTAGGTTATGGGGAGCCAAGGAAAGAGGCAAATAGTGCAGAGGATGTAATGTTTCTTTCCATTGCTGAACACCATGTAGTGCTAAAGTATTCCTAAAAGTTACAGTTTCACCAGAGCAGTCTTGATCCAAGAAAATTAGTCTTATACTTGAGACCCCTTCAAAGTTCCTAATTTTGATCAGGCTTCTTTATAAATTGTTTCCATTCAGTCAAGAAGCAAACAGTCTCTGCTTGAGCTGCCTCTGTAAATCCAGCTGTTTGTGCAACTCCTTAGTCACTGGTGAGATTGATTTGTAGAGCTGATAGACAAAGGTGGGTGTTCTAAACCAGGAAGAACAAGGCCAGATTAGATAAGGTTACAGTCACAAATGCCTTGTTTTCTGCATTTTAAGAGGGGTGTGGTGAAGATGATGTTTACAGCGAGAGATGTTTGGAGTGTTGATTTTATGCTGAGGGAACATTAATGCGAAATAGCTAAAGAGAAACGTTTCATCCTGAAACTGCTGCTAACAGAGAGCTTCTTCCCGTGGCAACCACTTATCACTGAATCTCCACAGAGACCCAAAGGATAATGTATACTGGAAGGGATCTCAGTGTGGAATCAAGTCTGACGCCCTGCTCAGGACGGGGACTGCTTGGAGAAGGCTGCTCAGGATAGTGAAAGTCTTAACACAGTACCTGCTGGAGACATGGAAGAGATTTCCTCAGCTCCAGGTGATGTTACTTCGGGCCACAGTTCCCCTTAATGTTTCTGATACATTATCTGTCAGAGTGAGCTCAGCAAAGCGTTCTGATGAGGAGCAAAGGCGTTGGTGGCGTAGCTGCTGACGGGGAGGGAAAGCACGTGCTGCACCTCTGAATGCTACAGCCACTGCTGTGCCGTACCTGGGCAGCTTTTCCAGGGCAAGGGGATGGGACTGAGCCACCCAAGCAGCACTGCCATGGAATGGCTCCAGGCAGTCAGGGTTCGAGATTTGCTCCTGTCACCTCTGGGTGCGAATGGCACATTAATACCGGTGCTGCTGAAGAGCTGGCAGCAACTAAAGTCATCTTCTCTTGACTGTTTAATAGGAAAACAAGTGGTCTACGTACCATGCTGAATGTGCTTTATGCCTCTGCCTCATCAGACTCCCATTGCTGCTTGCTGATGCATGGTACTCCTCCACAGAAACTTCTAAGAGGCTATGAAGTGTTGATGACTCAAAAAAAGACATTTTAAAAATCTGCCTTCAACTAAGTAGTCTCCCTGTAAGTGGTTTTAAATCTCTCAGGAAGACTATCTCCAAAGCTTAAGTATTAATGAGTAGTACATTTAAAGACCTTAAATTGACTACTGCTTTTAAAGGTTCATGAAAACATTTCAGCAGAAATTATCTCCTTCCAAAGTAGGGAGACATTAGAGATACAAAGAGATTACAAATTGCTGTAAATTGTAAGAAACCTGAATTTTTACCAAATTTCCATTCATGTATACTAGAGAAGCTTGTAAAAGAAACTTTGTTCAAAAAGAAAGAGAAATAAATGGTTTATTAGCCTTACTTTTCATCTCTGCATCTGGGCAGGAGTCATCTTATTTACTTGTTTGCCTCATCCACTGGTACCACTTCTCCCATGTACTGTGGGCTTTGGGGAAGAGCTGTCAGCTTCTGTGTCGCTTGCACAGCATCTTACACAGTGAGCTAAGCCCCCAGAAACCACCAAAATAGGAAACAACTGACACAGTGGTATCAGCCTTCCCAAAGGCTAAAAACTGAGATGGCTGTTGCCAGAATTGCCCAGAATTGAGTGCTTTGATCCAATTTTCAGCAAATAGTTAAATTTGCTGAAATTCATCTCATCCTAATACAGATGTTTTAAATGTGTCAGAGGAATCGTTCTCCAGAAATGCCTCTTTTCCTACTAGTAAGACAGTATTAAGGTGACTACCTTAAATGTGATACATGTATGGACTGCATGGAAGCCAAATCCTATTTAAAAAGTGATTACTGTAAACTTAGACATAAAGGAAAGGAAAAACTGCTCTGAATTGACCACTTTCCATTTAAACAAAACAAACTGAGAAAGCATCGTTACTAGGCTGGGAAAGTCACCACATCTTCATTAGGGTTCCCCTCATCTATTTTCGGATACATCCCCTGTAGCAGTCTGCATTTGAGCTAGTGACCCTGAGTTCCCCTTACACTCAGTGGGAAGACACAAGCATGCTCAGAGCACAGTGTATTTCACCTATTTGAAATACCTTGTGATGAAACAAATAATGCCCCAGAAGAAGCTGCTTCTCTTCACTGGCCATCCAATTTTCCTCTGCTGAATGGACAGAAAACTGAGTTCTGGAGCTGCCCAAGAGCAGATGCACCTCAGAACATCTCTTTTTGCTCTCTGTGAGGAAGATGACAATGCTGGGAATGTCTAAAAGGAACTCCTGGGCTTCTCTCTATTTTAGAAGGGAAGGAGGTTTCAGCCTAAAAGGCAAGGAAGGGACAGAGCTAGATCCTGGACAGGAGAGGTGATTTCCCCTGTCCTTAGCTGCTAAGAAAAAAAAGGAATGAGCAAAATCAAAAGGTGCTCATCATCGAGCAAAGGTGCAGCTGGAGAAGAGGAGCAATAAGCATGCTAAAAAATATTTTACCAGTACCTGATCACTGATGACAGAGGAAGCTGAGGAAAATGCATTTTTCCAAACTGATGTCTCTGAAGTCTGCTAAACAGTAAATGGCACACCTGGAATTTCTGTATATTATTATTATTTTTGGATTTCATTGCTTCAAGAGACTGTAAAGGTTTTCCTATCTCACAGTGACACTGCTGATGTCAAATGGTGACAGAATCGCACTTACAAATTTCCTATACAACTTGCTATTACTGCTCAAACTTAACAATAATTTATCCTTCTGTGCCCTGCTGATTCTGTAGGTGGCTGAAGATGCATTCAAATGAAGTAACACTGTTAGTTTACTCACTGTCTTTCCAGTGAATGTTATTTCCTTTTGCATATGTTCTAGAGCTGAAAATTTCAGGTGTCCTCTTCTAATTATGCAGCAAAATGTGTAGCACCAGATACTGTGTGAGAAGAAATATCCTGAAAAACATTTTTTTTTCCCTCATGATACTTCTGCTGATTTCTATGGAGGAATGAGATTGGAGAAGTTATCACTCTTTCTAACCCTTAAATAAAAACAATTTTCAGTGGACTGTTATGCCTGGAAAGAAATAATACTTGACTCTTTCAACAAAAGGAAAGACCATCAAAATGTAGTAAGAGTTTCACCTGTCTCCTCAGAAAAAGTTTCCAAGTGAACAGCATTTTGCAAGGATGGGATTAGAGTATGGACAATAGATTTCCCTGCTTACAGAAGGAACGGTAACCTTGAAGAACAAGGTTCTGCACATAGATTCACTTTTCACTTGTTCGTGGCTTGCAGTGCCTCACCATCCTTTGCAGGCAAGGCAAAAGCTCAGCAAATGATGAAGCCTGTATCTAAGATGAGAAACCATCCATGGGGATGTATGGAGTGACTGGCAGGGAAGCCCTCTCAGTCAGACCCAAGCAATGCAGTCACATCCCAAGGACTGGCCCAGCACAGGGGATGGACATGGCTGTCTCCCATCTCCTTCTCATTGTGATGCCTTAGGCATCCTTTGAGTGTGGGGTTTTCTGTTCCCAAGATGAATGATAAAGTAATTATTTGCTTCTTCAATGCACACCTAATTTCCCTTTTCTGAATCACAGTTCAAGTCCCTTTTTGGTGTACCCTTGATATCAGCACAGCAGTCTAAATACAGACAGTCCTAACTTTAAAACAAACTACATCAATACTGTAGAAGGGATAGGATTCAGTTTACATGCCAGATACATATGCAAGTATGTATGTACTTTGCAAAAAAGCACTGGAAGTTAATTAGTTTTTTTAACTCATAGGCAGATATTTCAATTATTATTTTTTTCTTAGGAGTTTGTTGCTTTTCAGTGCAGCAGTACCGTACCCTACTGTGTGAACAGTATCAGACTACTCAGGTTGTCCAGAATGCTCTGATAAGGGTCCTGTGCTGAACACGTCCCGAGGGCTCTCTCCTCCTGACAAATCCCAGGAGAGATGGGTGTGCCTCAGCTCCTCAGAGGATTTGTTGTCCCATCGTGCTTTGCAGTAGGGAGACAGACTGGAGTTGCAGTTTAGTCCTTCAGATCACTGGATAAAAGTCATCTCTGTGCCTAAGTCCTGTGCACCACCTCAGGTCCTCTTCTGGACTTGAAATCAGGATGTAAGATGAATACAAATGGCACAGAGATCTGACTCTGGTTGCCTGCAGAGGGGTGAATTTCACCTACTAGGAACAGCTATAGCCAGGTTTCTGAACCCATGTGAAAGTGCTGGGAATTTGCACCATTTACTGGCTTGGCTGGGGAATGAAGATGCTCACAGGAAATGTTTGACACTTTTACAGGAATTTGGCTTATTTTGTACTAGAGAACAGATATGCTATACCTGAATTTCTAAACTTATTGTACTGGCATCAGAGTAACTAGAAACCACAAAACAAAACAAAAAAAAAAAAAAAAAAGAGTAGACTATGTATAGATATATTTACATCTACATACATCTACATATAGAAGCTTCTGTTCATGGGAATTCTATAAGCCACTGCCTGCAATAGCATCCATCCTAAGGGAATTCTAGAGATGAATCTTAAGAGACTGAGGAGATGGGGTTGTGAGGTGAGCCCATCTGTGTCAGCACCTTATCCAGCCATTGCAATGGTCCATGCAGGTGGATCTCAATCCAGCAGGGCGTGCTTGTAACATCTTGGCGATGATACTCTGCTCCCCAGCCCTATAAAAGGACCAAAAAGTGAGGTGGTATTTTTAAAAAAAACACCCAAAACATTAAATCACAACTCCCGTGCTGATAGTCTAACACAACTACAGATAGTCCACCACCCAAGTTCCCAAGATTTAATGCTTTATCCTAAGGATAATTTTCTCTAGAAACTTTGCTCTTTTTTAAGGTCACTGTTATCATAATTACCAGGGACTCTATGCTATTAAATTAAAAATCTCAGTCACACTTCCAGGTGCTGAGAATAACTGGCATGGAAAGGCCTGTTTCCAAGCTTGGCTGTCTGCAAACAGCCCATGGGGAATGGTCCCTGTTGTTTGCCTCCCAGAGACATGCCCAGGAAAGTCTGGCAGACTGCTGTCTGGCACAGACAAAAAAGCAGGCCAGACTCTTTCATTAACAGGAACTGGGAATGTTCCTGGGCAGTGCTTCATGTATTGGTAGAGATTCATCCTGTGAGTCTGAGGCCTTAGAATTTCTAGATATTTATCTAAACCTCTGGAAACTTCCAGCAGTTCCTATGTACCATACTTAGCCTATGTATAAATATTTTCCTTAGGTTTTCTATCCTTGAACATGTCCTCTTTCCCAACGGGAGTTCCCAGCTGTCTGCTGTGGGAAGTAATTTCTCCAGCTCTTTTGGGGAAGATAAGGGATATGAAGTATCTGAGAGAAGATGGGGATGGGGTGCTGGCAAGGAGAAAAGAAAACCTGAAATACCCATGCCTCAAGGGGCAGGTTTAAGTTAGGAAAAGGCTTTTCTCCCAGTGGATGGTTGGGCACTGGAACAGGCTCCCCAGGGAAGTGGTCACAGCACCAGCATGACAGAGTTCAAGAAGCATTCAGACAATGCTTGTGGACACACAGTGCAACTCTTGGGGATGGTGCTGTGCAGGGCCAGGAGCTGGACTGGATGATCCTGATGAATCCCTTCCAACTCAGCTTATTCTATGATTCAAGCAGGCACGGTGTCTAAGCAGTGCTAAGCAGGCAGCCTGACGTCACAGCAACACAAGGCATGCGAGTCACAGCCCACAGCCTTGCAGCTCAGCAGCTGTCTCACTGGCAGAACTGAACTCAGATTTCCATAGGGCAATGTGCAAAACATGGTCCCACTACAGGATGAGGATCTTCATTTGTGGGATGCTGATCAGACACTGAGTCGTACCTGTCATTATGATAGTCAGGCAGGTTGGCATTCTTGTTTTGAAAAAAGGACATGGAAGTATATTAAGACTGATGGCTGCCAAAGTCACCAAAATTTTAGAGTGCTGAGCAGTTCAGACAACTGAGGCTGCTAGAGGCCACTCTTTAGATGATAGCTGGAAAACTAGGATCAACACGAAAATAAGATGTCACCATAAATGGTCTGGATACAATCCATGTTAATTAATGAAGAAAAGGGGAAAGAAAGCAGAAGAGTAAGATATGGATCCACCAAAGCCCAAAGAGTACTTCCAAACAGGCAGCATTTTTCTGAACTGCACAGCATTTATCAGACTAGAAAGGGCCTGTGTTCACAGAACCTCGGATTGATGTTCTGTAAATGATTACATAAAATGCCAGCACAGTCAGACTTCTGAGATGGTGAAGTCACAAGTGCTCAACTGCAGTGAAGATACAGAGCCAGGAGAGCAAATGTCAGAGAAGTTGGTGCACCTTGCTGACAGGCAGGACAGAAAATCCAGAGGAACAACAATTACAGGATTCAAGCACAACGTGCCAGATTTGGGGGAGCCTGGCAGGCAGCTGGCCATCTCCCTCTGCTGGCAACTCCCAAACACTCCCAGTGATGCTATCTCTGGCTGGAGCACCCCCAGGGGAAATGCCAGGAGGGCAAGGACCCTGGTTCTCCCTGTATATCATTCTTGGGTTACAGGTAGCCTCCTTCACCCCAAGGCTGAAAGGAGCTCCGAGCTGGAGTTCTCTTAATGAGGGAATAAAGTGAGTAAACTCACAAAGCTGCAGTGGTGTTTTGCACAGAGGGTGGGAAGAGGATACTGGTACCCCCATGGGTCCTGCTGCTCCTGCCAACACTTCCCACCTCCTGTGGGCAACAGCTCTCTCCAGCCTAGGCTCCATGTCCCAGAGTGCTGAACTTTCAAGTCTGCTGGGTATTCCCCTTAGCCTCAAGACCTGGGGGAATGAGGGAGGGATTGTGCTGGGTTCAGAACTCAGCTTGGAGAAACTCTCCATCTCTTCCCTTTGTGCTTCAGCTGCCTCAGCTGTGGAGAGGTGACAAGAGCCATCCTGCTTTGGTTATCAGCAGTGCTCAGTGGATGGAAGCTGTTCTCACTGATGATATACCCACATTTGACCTCCTCCCAGCTGCTTGTGTGCTGGGCACAAAAAGGACATCAGAGGGGACAAGACCTTCACCCCCCTCTGTCCCATGTCCTGCATCCAGAAGGTGGCACGGTCCTGGCAAGTTTCTCATGTCTTGGTCCCTTACCCATCCCTACCTCCCTTGAGCTCAAGCATTGGTGGGGTCAGAGGCAGGGTCTCCAGCCCTTTGGTTCCCCTTGCCCTGTGGGCTGTAGGTGACCAGCAGTATCTGGACTCGAGTCAGCAGGGAAGCCACAGCACTGCCCTGCACCCAAGGGTTCTCTTGGACTGTGGCTCTGACAGACAAGATGCTCCTCTGGGCACTGTGTCCCCAACACCCAGGGTCACTCCTGACTCCAGACTGAAGACAGGAGGGCTCACACATTTGGAGGGAAATATTTTGGGAAGACTGAGTACAAGAAAGAGTATTTGCAGGCCAGGAAGAAAGAGCCTAGATGAGATTTGCGTAGCAATTTTCCAGACGTCATGGGAAAGAGTTTAAAATAACTCCTTGCACTGGCCCTCTGGTGCCTGAGGCACTATAATAGCTACTATTATTTCAACAAAGCAAGGTGATAATATGGCAGCAGCATTATATAGTGCATCAACAGCACCATTTCTGCTGCCATGCTGGGCATGGAGGCAGATAACACATCAAAGAGCCTGCCCTTGAGTTGCTGAGATAATGAAAATATTGTGTAACTGGCTACACTGCCTTTACAAACAACGTGCCCATTCATGTCTTCCATTAAAGAAAATGCTGTTTGTTGGGTTTCTTGCTTTCTTTTTTTTCCCTAATGCTTGCATGTGAGCAAAATGTCAATTCCTTCCCGAGAACAAAGCACCAACATGGGCATGGGCATGGGCATGGATATTTTTTTTGGCTTGGACTCTTGGGAAAAGTTACAGAGCACTCTTAATGCTCTCAGAGACTTAAGAAGAGGGTCCCCAAGGATGGCTAGAAAAAGTCAGACCAGAAAGATATGTGGGACTCAACTCATTGGCTCTGCAGAACATAAGGAAACTGGGCTCAAGTCTCAAGCAATTTTTTGGTGTCTTAGATGTAAATTCAATTATCTCAATTCAGTAATTTGTATAGAAACAAACCTGCAAGACAAAGGAACATACTCAAGCCATTTTTACGGTTCCTAGCAGGACCACTGGCTTCTAATGGTGCAACTGCTCTAGTCTGCAGGCTCAGCATTGCTGCCAGCTCTCCCCAGCAGCACTATAGCAAGTTGGTCTAGCATCATCTGGAAACTGTCTAGAAATACTCATCATTCTTTGGGGGTTAGGTGCTGCAACAGGCACGTAAGTAAATCCTAAGTGCTAAAAGGAGTCGAGAGATCTCTTTCTGGTGAGAAGGCCATTCAGAAGATTTGAGAAAGTCACACAAAGACTGATAGATTTCACACAGAGCAGTCAGACTGTGGAATTCGGATATGAAGGACATCAGAACAGTAATGGCTTTGGTGGCCTCCTGTCTCTTCCAAGTAACAGGGGGAAGGTCAGATGTTCTTTTGGATTTTTTATTCTGCTTGCAAGAAGCCCTTCTGGTTGTGTGGCTGGCCAGAGTGAATGTCATCAGAAAGTAAGACAATCTTTTGCCAGGGATCAGGCAGATGCCAAACAACAACAATTATCTGCAAGCTCAGTGAGGGATGAAAAGGACCCAGTGTTTCTTGATTGAGACCATATATACCAGTCTGTCATACTGATAAGACTTAAATCAGCCTAGAGACATAAGGACATTCTTTTCAGATCTCTGGCTCTATCAAGCTCTATTGCACACCAGCAACAACAGGAGAGATCACAACTGCCTAAGATATGTGCTACAACATTTATATGTTGCTAAGCCCTTCTGAGTTGAACTTTTTGAACAATCAGTGGGGAAACACCTGCCTATTCTCTGCCTATTTTCCACAGAGAGCCTATGAAATACCTAAATTTTGTAATCTAAGAGATTTTCAGGTTGATCACAAAAGCTAATGATTTTGAGCACCTGTAAGTTTAAGGCAATACTGGAAAACAGGCTGTCTGAATTGCCATTCAAAAGCTGGGTATCTAAATCCCCTCTTGGAATGGATTTGATGGGATCTAGTTTTGCACCAAAGCTAGCAGGGATGCAAGAGAAAGCAAAGAATCCTTACTTTAACAAAGCTCATTCGAATAGTACACATCTTGGTCAGCTCATACACCACTTCAAAACCATGATTGACTGACTGGGCAAGCAGCTGGGCAAAGAGCTGGTTGTTGAAGATCTTCAGGCTGCAGCCACTGGGGATCTTGCAGACAGTGGCTGGGTGAAAACCATGCTGGTAGTTACAGTTGCGGCTTTGCACAAAAATACTGCTGTCACTGACACATTCGGCATAAACCTCCCCACCGACGTAGTAAAGATGAACACCTAGAAAAAGAGAATAAACGTGTATTATTTCTCCATTGTTCACAACACACTTTATGCCAGTAATTCATTATTTTACTGGTTTGGGCATACAAGCCCAGGATCCTTCCAGAGTCTTTGTTTCTCAGTGCAGGTTGCTTTACTTCTTTTACCCAACAGCATAGTACTTTATGGCAAGATACACATACATAAACATCAAAAACATTTCAACCATATACTAAACATCAATCAAAACTATCCAAAAATCACTGTTGCATTACACAGCTAAATGTTTTTTCACTATTAAGCAAATGCACACTGGCCAAGACCCACTTCACTGCATGCTGTTTTACTACAGGGTCCTACTGTCATACAGTTAAAACACAGTATGGTATGTACTTAAAATAGCTTTTCTGTATTTTGCTTTATCCACCACATCAGAACCATGTATTTGCATTTACATGATGTGATTTACTCATCAGATCCTGTTCCAAGTGACCTTTAGCAAGAAAATGACTGATGTTCTTCTGAACTTTTCAGTGCCCAAGCGACTTACCAATACTAACTCAAATTTTGACTGTGACTTGGGGAAATTAAGGTAGAAGCACTTCTATCCCTTCAAAGACTCTAATCCACCAAGGATATCTGCTTGCATGAAAACATACCTAAATTGGTGGGAAGCTTTATCTTAGCCTAACTCAGCAACCTCAAAGTTAGGGATCATCTGTAAGATGATAACTGTGTAGATGCCTTCTCTAGCTGATAGATGGAGAGAGGCACTGTGACCAGATGATTCACTCCATCTGCTACAGAGTGCAGGCTCAGAGCCAGCGTAAACCCATGGAAGTCTGTGCAGGTGCTGAAAAGGCTCTGCCATTCCCTGCCCCTGCTGGCACACCTGCTTTCATGCTGGCAGCAACAGCTGAGGATTGGGCAGCTGTCCAGGCTGAGGAACTGAACCAGCTAATAAACTTAAAAACAAACAACCCAAAATTTATTTTCAGTGAGATCTCATGAGATCTTCATCAGTGCAAGTGTGGCAATGGGACCCTGACTGCTGGAACATGAGCATGAAGATACAACAACCTGAAAGGGGCCAAGTCATCCTGTGAAAATGCCCAGACAGTCACCCTTCCCATGGCTAGATTAGGGGAAATCAACCTTTCCCATGGCCAAGAGAGGTGGAAGAACTCAGTTCTTTGTTCTTGTGAAAACCACCACTAAATAAAAATAAAATCCTCCTCTCTAATGCTGGGTATGCCGTTCAAACACACACAGATGTTCACAGAGCCTCAGTAGACTGCCTGCAAAGCTAGTGGTTACCGTGCTTTAATAATGCAGCTGTAATTAGTTTTATTCCCGGTGTCTTTCATACAAAGACTGGTTACGTATTCCAGCTCTGTTCATCATTCTGCAGTCATAACAACAAGGGGCAGCAGCACATCCTTAGGACAAAACCAGCCTCTAAACAGAAGTGGGAAAGGCACGGGGGAAAGCAAGTTTAGTGGGAAAAGAATCTGGGAAAAATACTCTCTCCTATAGTCTTTCAGGGTGACTCAGATGGGAACCTTTAAGCCTGTCTTCAAGCCATCACTTGACTTCTGTGCACCCACAAGAGCTCAAATGATCTGTGAGTGGCAGGGGTGTGGCTCAGAGCACACTCTGGTACTGCACTGGGAACAGGAGCGACAGGAAAGCATCAGCTCCAACTGCACCAAGCACCGTGGGTGCTGCACACTGTGGCTGCTGCTAGTTGACCTTCCTTTCCATGGAAATAGACAAAAGGGAAGGACTGAAAGGACTTAAAGGAGTCCATATAACTTTCTGAAATAATCAGATGAAGTGAGAACAGAGAGCAGGGAGAGAAGAATGACATAAATGTGCACCACATTTAAAATCTTCAGGTGTAGCTACTGATTTAGGGTCACCACAGGGGCTAAGGTGAAAATTTTAAAGGATGAGTTTTCAAAGTATATTAAGTAACCCATTTTCTGAAAAAAAGGAGAATGCTTTCAAAGGCATTGCCCAAACATTGTGCTATAATAACAAAAACACCAATGTCACTTCTGAAAGCCGAGGTTACAAATAGTTTTTTCCTTGTGAACTTTTAAAAAACAATAAATACAGCACTAATCATTGTGTATTCCTATTATTCTAGTATTCATTCACCAGAGAAAAGCACCCTCAAGGAAACCAAGCAGCTAAATACATATTTGTAGAAGACCAAACCAAAGGTCCGTATGTTTCAGTGGTATTTCATTGCTCCCTGCAGAAACTGAAAATTCAGCAGTCTCCAAGCTTCCACATCTTTTTGACACTGATCAAAAGTTCCTTTTTTGTCCTTGAAGTCTGACTGCTGAAACAGGTCCAATTGCTCGTAGATGTTGCATTGTGTTCTGGATTGTTTTCAGCTTTGATGTGGTATTTCCAGGAAACGGTTTCACGCTGATACACTAGATGACAATTCAATCACATATCCTTATCCTACTGAGCTAATCTTGTTTACTCACTCTTTTTTCTCCCGTGTTAACATGTGACAATTGTATCCATTTCAGCAACTTTCATCTGTCCACCATGCCTTTGAACTGCACGCTTCTGGAACTGCTCTGTGCTCTTCTGCGGGCCTGCACTGGTGCTGCTTGTACTCCATTTGTATATGGTTTTTTAGGATTTGTATAAACAGGGAAGAGAAGTAAAATTAAAGATCTCTGATCTATTAAGCTCCTCTCTGGGCAACCTGCTCCTTCCCTTGAGCACATTCCTAGTGTAGGACTTTAAAGGACTTTAAATCAATTAAGATGGATCTTCACATTTAAATGGATGAAGACCATTAGCATTTACCTAACTTTATTTCTGTTCTGTCTCTTCCTCTTTTGGGGCAGAAAGTCACAGGCTGTAACATCCCCAAATGACAGCTAGGATCTTTTGTCATTCTTCTTTTAGGGCCGGGCTCAGCTTTTATCTACATCTCTTTGACAGCTTACACAGATAGGGTGTAAAGCTTTGCTTTATTTTCTAAGTAAATTAGAACTAGATGTACAACACATTTGCACTCCTCACAATGAACCACTAGGGCAGACACTTGTAGCATCTGCAACATAAATGTTTTCCATTTTGGGGGAAAGTGCAAGAGCTTAGCTCTACATTCCGTGCACCAGCTTCAGGTTCACTGCTGTTTGTAAAAACTGTATCACATTTGTCTCAGAACTTCCTCGTATTCAGTCATTCAACACTAGACTATCAAGAGCCAATTAAAATATTGCTCTAGGCCTGGGAAATGAGGTGAGGTTGACAAGATAATAGGAGTGGAACAATTAGAGTTAATTAGCCCAGTGGGAAATGCATTCCCAGGCAGCTACTGGTGAGAGGCTGAGTTGGCAAGATAATGAGTCTAGACTGGATATACCAGAACCGGCAAAGCTTCATCTGCACGGAGAAGTGGCTGGCACAGGGCTTCTGACTCACCACCACAAACAACAGTAAGTTCTGGGAGAATATCAGGCCCTACAGAGCCCTAGGGAGCTGGGACAGAGTGTGTGGCCATGCGTGTCCAGGTGTGGTCTCCTCGTACTCGGCACCAGCAGCATGTGACCCTGCATGCTGAGGGTATATGTGCACCAGCGGGGAGCATACAGAGCTGCAACAGCAACCACTGCTGGGAGAATCCAAACCTTAGTTTTACTGGTGAAAAGCTGACAAAGCAGGGAATTGGACTGGTGGAGGGGGGGAAGGAAAGCTACAAACACTACCATAGTTCTTCAGCTAAGTAACTCAACTACTAAGTGTTTCATCCATCTTCCTTTGTTATTTGGTGGGAGGAGAAGCAGCCCTGAGGCACCAGCAATTATCCTTTTAGTGGCATTTCAATGGCAATATTCCCAGTTGCCAGAAGCTCTAATAAATAAAATGAAAATACATACTGCTAAATTAGAACACACAACTATAAACAACATTTTTCTCTTTGCTGGCCAAGTAAATAGCCTTTGTAAGGAGTTACTCTGCTGATTGTTATCCAGTCAGAAAAGAATCCTCTGCTTTTCTTCTATTTCAGAAGTAATGTCAGACCTTTTGTTTTAAGGCAAGCACATCTGATGAATCAGCTACGTTTGTTAATGTCATGCATGGATCTTTTGAGCTCTGAATATTATTCCTGAGGAGAGGGGATTTCCTCTTACCTTTTCCTATGTGTCTCCTGGTGTTTTCTATAGTAGAATTGCGGTTTACATTTGAGAGCAGACCCAGGCAGAACCTGTTTTTGTTATTTGAAGGATCTGTAAATCCATCTATAAGGATACTTCGTGAGGAAGCCTGGAAAGTCTCTCCTACCCGGTTGTTGAGTTCATAGTAGGCAACTGAGCACCAGTGTTGGGGCTCCTCATAACAAACAGGCCGAAAGTCTGTAGGAAATAAAGTTAAGCAGCTGCTCAGGTTTCAGCAATATTTTTTAAACAATCTTTCTCTGTTTTCTTTCATTCCCTCCCACTCTCAGTCCCTCATCTCTTCATCTAAGTAGTCACTTATGTCATGCTTTATCCCAGCAACAGCTTCCATTGCTTCTTGATTTTATGACTGAAGTCCCAAACATGCAAAAGGTTGGTGCACCAGCTTAACTCTAAGCCTCTGAGGAGCCCCACTTCTTCTTAAAAGTGGAAACTCCACTGCATTAAATCAAGCACACTGACAGTCCTTGCTGAACTGGGGCCCAAACTATACACTGAAAATAGTAAGGGATACATCTGCTCTGCACACCAGCAGGAGATAGGGATGACAGATGGGCTCAAAGCAAGCCAAAACTGAGCCAAGTTTTTGGTATTAGGCCTTCAGCCTAATACCAGACTCTGTGGTTCAGAAGTAATAAATCAGTCCAATTTTTGCAGGCTTTCAGGCTTTCTGCTTCCATGTGGGACTGTAAGCAGAAATGTCAGCAAGGTCATTTCTTTTGGATCTATCCCTGCCCAGGTTTTCTAAGTCAGAGATGGAGAAAGACTCAAAAATGTAACAGAATCTCTGAGCCTCATTTGTCCTATAGGAATTAGTAGGAAACTTTATCCTGCCTGCTCACCACAGGCATGTGAGCCCGCCTGCCCCCAGAGTACCTCTGTGCATAACCTCTAATAAACCTCCAACTAATATTCACTAGGATAGTGATCAGGGATGGTAAGCTATGATAAAAAGATTAAACTAGCTTGACAATTTATTAAAAGTATTGGTGTCTGATAACTTGTTATTATCTGGACATTCTGTGTCCCCATCCGTAATTAGCACTATCCCCTCACACTCCTTCTGCTCCAGTTCCATGCTGCATACACACTCCTTGCTGTTTCAGAAGGCTGGCAATATTTTTTGAATGTGCATGCGTGTGCAGTGCTCAGTTCTCGTTCTAGAAACGGCATCTCTTTAGGAACACGACATGACGGACTAAAAGAACAATGGGGATCTTTCCTTTGCAGTAGCAGGAATCCAAAGCAAAAGCCAGCTCCCCATTCCTACCCTGCAGCAACTGGCTGTGAATGGTGGAGGCATCATCTGCCAGTACTGGCCCAAAGGTAGCAGAGGCTGTGCTGGAGAAGTCACCAAGTTGCTTTGAGGGGTGCAAGGAGGATCCCAGATCCTTCTTTGACCATTCATGCCCCTTCCACTAAAGAATTCTTATAAGATGACAAAGAGTTTGATCTTCTGTCAAAATCTCCTTGTACTCCACTAGAAAATGTCCTTTCCTTTTCTAGCCAGCCAGTAATGTAATATTAATACAAAGACAGCAGTAAAAGGTCCCTACCATGAGGCTTTAAAGTACTTGAAACCCAGAGGTGAAGGTGATAAAGAAATGAGTTCTCATATTGATAATGCTTTTGTGTGTTATATTGCCCCACCAGCCTTGGTTTGATGTGTTTATCATTACAATGTAGATAACAGCATTTGCTTTCATTAACAGCTTTTTAACTGTAATAGTCCACGGATGCAAATAAGGTCTAAACTCTGTAACTTTGCACATGATTCATGGAAATCTTACATCAACTTATCCTGCTAGCTAATGGATGGGTCTAGCACACAGCCTTACTGAAAAACTGCCTGAAACTTATTATTACCAATCACTAAACCTTCTTGTGCAAATAATATTTTTTTCTTAACATTTTTATTTAAAGAATAGTACAAATGGTTATTTACTTTCAGCTTCTCCATCGGCAGATTTACCTCCAGTGGGCAAAGACAGCACTAGTTGACTTTCAGCTATTGCATCCATTGACCGTCCATTGTGGATTCCTGGAGGTTCTCTTGCATGATAGGGCGGAGGTGGAGTTTCCACTATAGAAAGAAAGAAAAAAGAAAGGAAGAAAGAAAGGAAGAAAGACACCTAAGTCAGTATGTTGGTAAATTCCTCCTGTTTTTTCCTGGTGAATATTTTACTACTTCAGCATTTTTTGGATAGAGAGGACTAGAAACAGCACAAATATGAATCTGACCTCCATTCAGTCTCTAGATTAAGACCATTGCATGTTCAGGAAAGATAGGAAGGAAAAGCTGTCCTGTTGGACATGCAGCTCTTGAAAGAGAGAGGGATGGTCACAACAATGCCTCAGGCCTAGACCCGTGTCAAATCAAGTCCTCTGTTAACACCAGTTATTACCCTAAGAAAGTAATGCAGTTTCATCCTTTAGTTCCAGATTTCTCTCTTTAATTTAAAACTTGAGGAGGATGATTTAAGAGCGGAAGCTAACTATATTTGATCCTCTGGGAGAAAGCTCTTGTTCTTCATAATCTGTAAAAAAAGCCTACGGAAAGCTATAGAAATCAGACTTGGCAAAACTCCCTCTAGACTTGTTCTTTTTTACTCTGTCCTACAAGGGAAGTCTGTCCCTCTCCTGGTTTGTTCAGTCTCCCATCAAAGAGGAATGGATGTCATGAAAACATTGGGAGGAAAAGTATCAACTCACAATTGCCCACCTCCTGATTTGTTTCATTTACAGCAACATGAGCTAGAAAACAGAAGACGACTCTGTAATGGGATTCTCCAGAAAGTCTGGAGGCTCTAGAAAGCCCAATTAAAAAGGATTTCATTTTCATATCATAAAATGTCAACATTCACTGCATAAGCACTAGAAGTGTGCAGTTTTGTTCGTTTGAATAGAAACTCAATGGGCTTATGTGCAAATTATAGCCATATCCAAGCTTGCAGGACCAAGGGCCTCTTTAAGAAGGGTTTAACTTGGTTCCAGGCTGAAATTCCCTCCTGTGTTTGGGGTGTGTTGGCTGCCCCTCAAAATGGAATAGCTTGACCTGGAGTGGATAACTGTGAACTGTCTCATGAGACAACCACTGAATCTTCCAAGGAATGTTATTCTATTCTATTTAAGCACTGCTCAGGACGTAGGAATTTCATACACTGTATGAAATTTCTAACACTTAGATCACATAACCCTCCAGCAAAAAATAGTAAAACAAAATCAAGAAATAGTGTAAGAGAAAACAAGTTACAGAAAGTAATATAGTCACAGAATCACGTGGTTATATGGATATTTTTGATGTCTATGCCTAAGCTAGTCACATTTAGGTCTCCTTATACCCACTAAGGAAAAATAGGAACCTGTAGACACATATAAAAGAAGATGCAATGAATCTTGTTCTAGGAGTGCCTGTTTTCCTCCACTGATTGCAGGGAGAGTACAAACAATTCCATGAGATGCAAAAATTTGCATTGTTGACATCTCTCTCTGGTGACAGCAATCCCTCTGAAGGTTCTTGATGTAACTCCAGTTTGCTTTAGATAGCCGTCCATCCCTGATTGTTACACAGGCAAATTATGCTTATCAGGGTGCCATGAGCTGTGATATACTGAAGCTCAGGTTGAGCCACTTCCATTATTAAGTAGCTTTTCAAGGTCCCAAGTTCAGTTAAATGCACAAGTCAGAGTCAATACACAGCTGGAATGGGCCTGATTTAACTGTCAGGACCAGCTCCACTGAATCCAGCTTGGTTACACAGAGGTGAAAGAAAAAATATTGGAGAAGACAAACAAGTCTTACTACTTGATGAAATGTTTCAGTGTTGCTAAATATGATTTAATCAGAAATACAGATCTAGAGAAGAAATGAATGAAGGCACATTCAGTGAATGAAGAGGGAAGGAAAAACATCACACTGTGTTGGAAGTATTCAGCTTAAAAGGGAGTTCAAATGCTACAAACACCTTGTAAAACAAACATCTTTCTTGCACTCAAAATGAAATAGGCATATCATTAAGGACCCAAATTTAAATGCTTCATAGTTGAGACACTAAAATCTTAAATTAAAATATTCCGACCTGAATTCATCTCTTTGTGAAAAAGCTGACATAACTGAAACTATTTGAAAGTTAAAGTGCTGAAGTGAATCTGAACCATGTTTTGAGACTAAAACTAGCTCTCAGCTGTGTTGCATTAACAGCAAAAGCGCAGTTAAATTTTCAGGTAATTAGAACTGTACTAAGTCAAGAGTTCACAACACAATCAATCTGAGTGACATAAGCCTCCTAATCTCAGAACTGTGGACAATGTTCCAAAGTCATAGGAACTTGCCTGGTGACTTCTCCAAGTGTTGGGCCAGATTGTTAAACACCTTAACTTTCTGAAATTTATGCAGTCGGTGGGATCACCATACACTTAAAAAAATTTCTGCACGCCAATTTCCCCATATTGTCCTGTCTTTTGATGGAGTTCCTAAAGGTTCCTACCCTGACCATCTTAGGTCCCTAACTTAGTTCTTGCAAGTACTCTTTTCCATGAATTGTACCAGAAGCTTGCATGGGTAGCTTAGGACAGAATTTGGCCTGGCACAACTGCTTCTCTCCTCAACTTTTCCCCCGCAGTAATCATGAAATCTCACCCAGGCACTTCTAGGAGTGGGATGACTACAGTTCTTAATCTCTTGAGCATCTGTCAGAAGGACTGAGAGACAATACACAAGAAACAGTCACAAGAAATCACATTCCAAGCCCATTCTGTCCAACAGTTCAAGCTGTAGTTACAGTCTGGGGGGAGCACAGAATTGTTACCTGGCCCCAGGCCCTGGCAGGAACTTCAAATGCCTCAGTCAGGGTGTCTAAAAGCTCATTCTTACCTGTGAGCTGATAGGGACTTCCTGGTCCAGAAGAGCTTTCTGGTGAGTTGGGGTAGCTGATGCTGTTAGGTGACTGGGAGAACATGTGGCTGGGGGATGATGGGAAAGGGGTGCATGGAGGATGCTGGAAAGAATCGGGATAGGTGGCATTGTGCGGCATCAGTGGCTCGCTGTGCAGAGAAGTGTTTCGAAACTTGGCAAGGAGGCTGAGGTGAGGGTTAAACTCGCTGTGTCTTGGAACGAGTACAGGAGGTAGAACTGAAAACAAAAACAACAGCAGAAAAGATGGTTAAAACTGTATTCTTGAAAGTATATCTCGGTGTAAGTTAAAAAGGGGCATATTCCATGCTGCTCAAATATCGCTGTCTTCATACAAGTCATTGAAGAGCAACAAACCTGTCCATACCCAAGATCAAAAGCTGAATTCCTGGACATTTTTCTCCAGATCTGCAGCCAGTTACAGCAGTTCTACATGCAAAATATGGAACCTTGGCTCGCACAAGGTACCATAAAATTCACAGGTACAACATGAAGAAATTCAGGTGGTACATCTCTCCCTTTCAGAATTACCTATTCCTTCCTTCTTCAAAGACTGAACATGTCAGGATTTTTCTAAATATTATCATCAGGATGTGCCAAATGCACAGCCAAGTTTAATAGCAATTAATAGTGCAATATACTGCATAGTTTACTACCAGCGTGTTACAGATGGGCAAAAGGAAGTACAGACCGGAAGCCAGACACCAGATTGAAAATGTTATCAGGTACTTGAAAATGCTGCCAGACAGACAGTGAGATCTTTAAAAGGAAATGTAAATGGCAATTCAAGCATTGCAGCAATATCAATTTAGCTCTTGCAATACAGTTAAAAAAGATCTAGCGTAAGAAGGCACATGTCAGTGGTTGGTATTTAAGACATGAAAAATGCAGGTCAGAAAACTGAAATCCAAATTAACCCATGTAAAAATTAGTCTAGTGGAAGATACTGCCTCTCCACAAACTCTCTTCACTTTCATCTCACACTGTCAGTGCTGTTAACAGCATTGCCCCTCTGAGAAACCCAAAGTTGATCCAAATTATTTGGATTCTGATATATGAGGAGCAAGAGTAGAATTAAGAGTCAAAACACTTTAAAAATCCTGGCTAGTGAGATACCTATGAAGATGCAGTTCCTAGGATAGAACACAAAGAGGCTTGCTGAATAATTTTGCATATGACAGTTCAACCTGAGGCTTTAATTGTGTCCTCCATAGTCCTTAGTGGGGAGAACAGCACCTACAATGTACCCCAAGATCTTGTACCCCAAGATCTCTCTATTAGTTACTAGCTCACATATCTAATTATCTTAGTTAAGGCTTTCAACACAGTTAGGGAAAATGAATTCCCAGTTGGTACTGTGCAGATCTGAAAGCCACCAAAGAAGATAAGGAGGCAATTTGAGTTATTGTGAGAAGGATGAATTGTCCCAGCATTGGGGACAATTCAGTGATGCCTTAGGTTTTAACTTTTGATGTTTTTCAAATCCTGTACTGCTTGGTGTGTAGCTCTGGGGTTCCTTGTGGCCTGTTAGGTGCTGTTCTCCCATGCTGGTTAGACATAACAAGCCATTCTAGGTTTGCTCTCCAAGGACACCTAGATTGTCCCAGGCCATAAAATATATAAACTAAAGCCTCTGAAGAGGGGGCAACCCAGTGGTGGTTACATCATTAACTGGGGTTGTAATTGGAGAATTAATCCTGATGTGCAAATGGACCAAACTTATAAAAGTGTGAAGAACTTGTGACTTGGCATTCATCTTGGGAGTATCCTGGGGACTCTTAAGGGTGTACCTTTGAAGGCCCTTCAAATAAATACCTACCTTTATTCCCTTACTCCTGTCTAGTCTCCGTTTTTTAGGTGGCCATCTCAGGCATCATCAGCAGGCTCGTATTGACTGACCTAGTGTTCAGAGTTCCTCTGGCCTAAAACCCAGCAGCGTGTCATTTTCCAGTCTATCCTTACTAGTTTATGGAAACAAATAGCAATGTGTACTCTTGGTTTAAAATATTGATGGGAATATACAGTTTGGACATGTTTTAACATATGGCTTGGGCCCAAAAGCTTTGTCTAGGTAAGGCAAATACTTTTTAGGTAGGTTAGCTAACAACTTTTAATTAAAGCAAACTCATTTATGCAGCTTAATGAAAGAGTGGAATAATTGCTATAAAGCAAATAATGTATAGATAATGCAAAACATGTGCATGCAAAGAGGCTGCAGGAACTCTCCTTGTGATGCACATCAGTCACTCAGAGAGCTGGGGCAATTACAATGCCTGGTACCAACAATGAGTTTACAGATTCTTGCTCAATGTAGCACTATGCTGCAGTTGGGGCAGGGTCAGACCACATGTCTGCCCACCCACTGGAATATACCATTTGGGAATTTGCTAGTCACCCATGACATGAAGAACTGAGCCCTAAAACTATGCAAAAGATTGGACTGATGGCAGGGAGATGACTGCAGAAGTTATTTGCTTACCTGCCTGGAAACACAGGCACTGGGATACACATACGTGCTTCTCTGGCCCAATGCATTACTAATTAGCCTCTGGCCAAGACAAAGATGGTGCTCTGGAGACTACCTTCTTTCCTTCTGCCTCTCATATGCCCCTATTTGTGGCACAAAGATTCTGCTGCCACTTTCTTAAGTCCTTTGGTAGAGAAAGGTATTTCTGCTTCTTTACTGTTTCTTTAGCTTTAGACTTCCAGGTAGGACTCATACAGGCAATGCAAGCATTCACATCTGAAATGTACTGCCCAGTCCCCTGTGGATCTCTTCATAGCCCCTGGAGAGAAATAAAGTCTTTTATTCTGCTTAAAATAATTATCATTATTTTAAACTGCTATATATTGGGACAAGACCGGTACCATCACTGCAGATGTGGTTTTGGTGAGCGGTATTCCTCCCATCCCATGCTCCTCTGAACAGCTCCAGACTGTGAGCTGTTGCTGCTTCTGGATTTTTATTTTGCTGCTTCTGGAGTTTTCCTCAGCTGCTCCATGAAACTGGTATGATGCTTGTCAGGTTTGCTGCTGATCAGCCGGCTGTGACCAGCAGCCTTCAAAAATGAGGAGCTGGTGATCCCTTTGCAGCCAGCAGAGGCGCTGAGCAAGGGACAGCTGTGTGCAGCAACGTCGGGCGGTGTTGAGAAGCTGACACCTCACTGTGGGTACCACAGGTAAGGGAGCTGCTTCCTTCAGCCCTGTGAGGACTCAACTCCTCTAAATGAAAGCTGGATGTGTGAACAGTGCTTGCCAGGGAAAGCCTTTGTTGCGTTGAGTGAGTCAGCAAGAAGAATTTTCAGGCCTTGAACTCCTTCCCAGCTCTGACCATGGCACTCTTAATTTCTGCTCCGCTGTACAGTTTTTGCCACTTTACTCACTCTTTCCACTGACTGTTCTGTGACTGCCTAGAGGGCTAAAGCCTCTGAGGTGGTGAGGCATTCAGAGATTTTCTTGTTTGTGGCTAAGAGTACCCCCGAGGGCCTCGTTCTCCTTGTTCTTTTGGTAACATGTCACTCTCCAGGGCTCAACGAGTCTGAAGGAAGTGTGACCAGAGGCATAAAACTGAGTAACTGAGTGTGTTGGGACCTGTCTGTCCTCATAAATTGTTCACATTTTCTCCACTCATTGGGGTCCTTTTCTTCTACCTGCCATTTTCCACCAAGAGCCAGAGGCGGGTTCTTCCTTCTATGTGTGCTCAAGTGTTGATGATCTTTGTTCAACTGAAGACAAATATGGTCATGTCCCAAGTCCTGCCACTGCCTTTCATGCCTTTCTCCCATTCCCTTTAGCTTCAACAGTTATTGCTGGGAACCTGGCTGTGCCCAGAGCCTGTGACTTCAGATGCTAGCAAGCAAACTTATCCGCCTCAGTTTAATTTCAGGTACAACATCCACACTGCAATTTCTCACACATAAGTCCACCTCTGCATAGTTTACTACTTTTGGAGACCTACTCTCTGGTGAGATCCATCTGTTTTCTGTGCCCATGACCAGTCCCAAACACATAGCCAATGGTGAGGCCATCAGGTGGTCTTCCACCTGGAAGGCTATCACATCTTGGTCCCACTCAGGCTTGATGAAAGCAATCAGTTAGTCTAAGTCAAAAATCCTCTTGTCTACAGCACTGGTGCACCCTCAGATTTGCAATACCAACATATGAATGATCTCATTTAAAAATAATAGAGTACATGTTTAGGCAGCTTCTTCTGACAACAAACCATTCAGACTTCTGAGAACCTCTTTGAAGGCAACAATGAAGGGGGAAGCAGAGAATAACCAACATATCTGTTTCCTTCAGGCTAGGTGGCTTAAGTCCTCTCTGCAGTGGGATGTGGCACACATACAGGAAATATTTTCTGCTTTTTTTTGAAGTGGCACCTGCTACTCAGCAGATGTGAGAAGTAATCTGCTGGGGATACTTGTAGCAGCAATAAAAGCCATGTGTAACCTGTGCAGTATCAGTAGCAGAGCCTAAAACGGGACTGGGCAGACTGAGGACACAGCAGAGGTAATGAAATCCCTGAATCTCTGACCAGAGTTCAAAGCTGCACTCTAGTAACAGAGGTCTAGGGATTTGCCAGGCCATCAAAGAAAGGATGAGACCCTCGCATCTTTGACACAACTCATTCATTCTGGATCAACGTTAGTGGATCTGGTCAAAGAGTGGTTGACTCAGCAAGAAAGACTGCAGTGATGGAAAATGATCCCCAAAAAGATGGATATTTTAATGAAAATAATACTGGTATATAGATTATAAAAAATGCAGTGCAGACTTATTTCAAGGGTGGATTCTTTAGCTCCATAGGACGAGACTCAGTGAATCTCATAGAAGCCTGAGATCACCATCAGCCAAGATGCAGATGATTTCCTGCAGTTAAAAGAAGCAGACCGGTACCTAAATCAACCACTCCCAGCCTTTTCTGTGGTGATCTCACTGCTGCCACTTTCTAATGAAGCTCATTTGTTCTCTTGCCTTGCCAACACCTCCTTGCAGCACTGCTTTCTAACTGGAGCTGCATTGCACCTCTTGCAGTGGTGCAAGTTCCCTCTCCTGCTGCTGCCCCAGCACACCTGAGTGGGTTGCACTCTTTGCTATACTATACAAATATATACTATGGCTGTGAGCTTCAGCTTCTAAGTTTCCCTGTAAGAAGAGTTGTAGGGGTGAATACAACAGGCTGAGAACAATTCCTGAGTCCTGTGGAGAACTGGCACAGCACAGTTTGCATCCTCTCAGCTGCACCTCACTTTCACCTCCAAAACAAGGTGGCCAAGTCCAAAGTGCCCAAAGTCCCTCCTGTGGGCTGACTCTGCACTCGGAGAGCTGCTAGTCCACGAGTCCACATGGGTCAAAGCTGTGCCTGGGATCATGCTACCAATTCAGCTGTACCCAGACCTGCACCTTTTCCCCTTCTACTTTACTAGCAGAGATTCTGCCAGTCTGCTGCACAGACAAACAATACAGACATTGTTCACAGCTGAAAGCTTCTGAGTTTCAGGATCAGAACAACAAGCTTTGGCAGCCATTTAGCAGCTGCTGGACTATTCCATTAGTAGTGCTTGTTAGCTGGCACTGAACAGATGAGAAAACCAGAGTTGAAATCAGCACTGTGCAGTGCTGTCTACTACTGCACTGAGGAGACTCCATTAGCTACTCCAAAGTTACACCAGAAAAATTGAGAAGACACTAAAGACTGCAGCCTGCAAATAAACAAATGTAATAAACACAAAACGGGATATTTTATGAGCATCTTTTCTTAAATTATTGAAGAGTTTACTTTAGCAAGGTGTGAGATCAGTTCTTTCCACTGAAAACTGTTGACAACAAGCATCACTCAGTGTAGCTGTAAAATTTAAAAGTTGTGACAATCTTTACAGCAGTTTGGATGCAACTTCGCGGTGACAGCTCTGCTGCACTGGAAGGATTATCAGAAGAGGAAGCAGGCCCTGGTGTTTAACAAATGTTAACAAATGTCCTTCCTTTATTTCATCTGTGTGAAAAGAAACATCCCACAGTTCACTTATCTGATCCTAATGTCACCTCAGAGTAAAATTCATGCCAGACAAGGAGTAATCTCAGAATAATAAGTATACACTTACCAACAGTATCCATTAGTAAATTAAATTACTATGATTTTTGGCAGCAAGGGAGAGCTAGGTTAGACATTAGAAATAATTTTGAACTGTAAGAATAGCAAAGCAATAGATTCACTTGCCTGGGGATGTTGTAGAGCCTTTATCACATGGGATTTTTAGAGCTCATTAGGAAAAGATCTATCAGGAATGTACCTGGTAATTTGGTTTGGTTTGGGAGTCTGGGCAGAGGGAAACAGGATGACTGCTCAAGACCTTTGCCAGCCCTGCTTTCTAAGATCCCTGTAGAAGTCAACACCAAACACTACAATTTTTTAACAGCTGTTTCATTGACACAAAGCCCAATTGAATGACCTTTCAGTGAGGTCATAAGTTTTTAGTGCAGTCCAAAGAGGATTAACAGTGGAAAACTTCAAAGTTTTATGGGAACTTGGTGGATTTATTTCACATAAATTCTCCATTTAGGTAAGTAAATCCCACTGCAGGCAGACCACCAGGCATTTTAGGGAAAATCAATTGACCTGGTTTCATATTCACTGCAAAACATGCCATCTTAATGCAACTCTTATCTTTAAAGAGAGAGCTAGTGTTTCCTGGGGGCTAATGAGTCAGTTGTTGGTTTTCAATGTAAATCTCACCACGGTGGTAAGGCCAAGCTGGTGCCCAGACTTCATGCAAATGGCCACCAGCTCACTCGAGGAGTATTCAGCACCCAGGTCCATGGAAGGGAAGCTGCTTTCAGCACCTTGGACAAGATCCGGGTGCCCTCAGGGGTCCAATGGGATGCAGACCCCACCGGGAGAGGGGCTCCTTACTCCCTCCTTAGTCCTGGCTGCCGGACCTATGATACCACCAGGCAGGGTAAGACCCAAGATCCTCCCATCAGACGGAGCCTGCCTTTTCATGTTTCAGAGCACAGCTGTAGGATGCACCAAGACTAGACCTGCCAGAGCAAGAGCTGACACAGAGATGCGAATCATTTACAGATGACATAATTACCTGGGGTTTCCACCCGCCGGTAATGGTAGGGGTTGATGCACACTTCTTTCTGTTTTGAGCCAAAAGGGAACTCACAACATTCCAATGGTTTCAACTCATGGTGAGATTGTAAATCAGGCCAGCGCCACACTCTGCAATATATGACGTGGGGAAGCCCCTTGCGGTGAGACACCTGCAGCCGCCCATCCAAGGAACGTGGGATCGTGACGCATTTACTGGGCTGACCCGGGCAGCTCAGAGCCCTCTCCAGTTCTTCCATGGCTCCTTTCTTCTTCTTTAACTTCTTCACCAAGGAATCAACAGCTTTTTCTGCCCACTTTTCTTCTTCATCTCCTTGTTTCCAGCCCAGCAGCCTTTTCACTGCAGGGCTGGTGAAGGAGAACAAGGAACTGATAGGGGTGCTGGAGTGCATAAGAAGCAGAGATTATGCACAAGCGTCAACGGAAGCACAAACTGCTCTCCTGCCTTGCAAGGCCTGCACGGAGTTTCCACAGTATTGTGATGGACACTTCCTTCAAGGAAAGGTTCTTTCACACATATGTTTTTGTAGTCTTAGGCACTGGTTACAAGTAGTCCAACAGGGTGAGTCTCAGAACTTTCCAAACATCAAGAAACTGCTGATGAGGCCTGGAACAGCAACACAATACATAGTTAGGCTTCACACACTATTTCCATTGTTCCCCCAATAAAATATTTTGAAAGAGTAATTATTCAAAATGTGTAGTTAATTTTCAGTGGTTTTCTGTTTGGTTTTTGATGTTTATTTTGGGCCCAAGCCTCTCCTCCCCACTACCCTCCCCACTCATTTTAGAGTTGGACCATGGAAATTGTTAAGTATCCAGTCACTTTAACTTGTGTTTAGAGATTAATGCACCCGGCAAATGGTTTCAGAACTAAGATTATTTTTAGTACAAAAGAAAATTTACCCTCTTTTATATATGCTGGTAGCTGTAGGTTCAGCTCAAGCATATTCTATGAAAATAAATCTGTAATACCAAATTTATGGAAACAATGAGTAGAATACTGTTCTGATTTCAACTTCCTCTCTGCCACTCCGATCTCACTGTACTGTCAAGAGTTGTACAGTATTAACTGAAAAATTAATTTAAAATTAAACTACTTGCAGATTTCATTTAAGGCCTTTCAAAGATCTACTAATATTCTCTAAACTTACTTATATTTTCTCACATGGAAGAGAAACACCTTTTTTGCCCACACAGTCTGTTTCTTTCTCTTCAACAGTTCACAGCTTTCTGGATCCAAATCACAGACTTTTGGACATGGTTTGTGCTGGATGGATCCTGAGTTATTTTTGCTAAGAGCTGCTACATCTGACAAAATCCAACAGAAAGGGTTTCGTTCTTGAGAGCTTTTCCTTTTTTTTTCTTCATATAACTGTAGCCAGTCTAATTTTAGCTGAAAATTACATATTTCCACTGACTGGAACTCTGAGGAAAAACATCCTCATACATCAAGCTATTTAATGCTTTAAATATATTTCATGGACCCCCTGTGCATGGCAAGTCCAAAAGTCTGAACTACACAGAGGGCATTTAAAACAGGAGATGGGGACAGCTTCCAAATGGATGTCTCTAGAAAAGCAGCTCCACAACTGCCCTAGTCCACCCTTGTGGACTTTTTTGCCCCCACCAATGAAGGCCTGCTCACAGTCCTCAGCACCACTTATGTGCAGCCACTGAGGAGACAGATGTTGCCCAGCAGTGGGAGTGGCAGAGCTTCACAAACTGTATGTTTGTGCAATTTCCTTAAATGCACCGATCTTGTAAGAGTTCAAAGGGCACCTGGGGACACCATGTGCAGGTGCAGGTACAACACAGTGAGGCAGGAGGCCAGTCCCAAAGACTGGGTCCTTGGCATACTTGGATACCCTCAGCGCCACGCAGCTCTGGAGCATGCTGCAGAGTGAGCACAGCCCAGGGCAGCACAGCCTCCTGGACAGGCTGCAATGTTTACTGAGGACCAAGGACTGCCTAGAGCTGTTTTTCTCCCAGCTCTTCTGTTTTGTTGTCATGCCCATCCCTATGCCCCACTGCATCACCCTTTGAGATGCCCACCACCCTGAGAAATGCAGATACATGGAAACATAACAAGCTTTTTCTCTTCCTCCACAATAGCAGCAATGATAGGGGAAGGGGCTCAAAGTTCCAAAAGCCTTCCACTGCACTAGGAAGATGGAAGCACTTGGCCCCACAGAAGAGAAAGCATAAAAGCAACTCTTTGGCAGCAGCAGCAGCTGTTCTCCAAGACTTTCATATTCCAAGCACCGTTCAAATATGCACAGAGGGACTACAAAACTGGAAGGCAGAACAGGCACACCTTGCTCCAGGCACCCACCACAAAACTGAGCTCTGGCTTATGCAGTTTCTACATTATCAATCTATGTATGTGTCCATTTGTCCTTGACTGTCAAGAGAGGCTCTTGACAGAGCACGGGAGAAACCCCCTTGCTCATGCCCTTCATCAACCAAAGATCGATTCCATGGAACTGCCCAAACCTGTCCCACCCTATGAAGAGAAACTCCAGATTCCAGATTTTTTCCCTGCCCTGTATTACTAGAAGTCCAATGACCTGGAGTATTTAACTGGATAATTATTAATTCCTCTAGACAAAAACAAAGTCTATTCCAAACACTTAGAGGGTACACATGAGAATGAAGTAAAATCAGAGTGATTTATCACAGAAAAAAAACCCCTCAATCTGTTGTAAAACATAATGTGGATAAAATTTAGGCAGTCAGGCTCCAGCCTTTGCAGGAGCAGGCTCAGCCTACAGAGCCCAGCACCAGCCCCATCCAGACATCCTGTGCAGTGGAGGTGTCTGTCCCTCACTGCCCTGGTGAGAACCTGTGGAGGATCCATCACCACACTGCTGTCATTGCCTGGCAGCACCAAACCCCATCCTCACATGAGAAAATAAAACAGTGCTGGGATCACTGTGGATCAACCCTGAAAGCAGCAACAGGAAGCAAGGAAAGCCTGGGATGAAAGCCCACTGGACCAGTAGCAATGTAGAAGTCTCTACTCTATGCTGAGAGGGAAAATGGCTCACACTTCTTATCTGAAGGGGTCTCCTGGGCAGTGGCATGCATAAACAACTGCTCCTGATAAGTTAATGCAACATTACAACCATCAGATGTGAAAATATACATGTTCATATAAAAGTATTGTCCCGAGATTTTAGTTTCCATTTTGACCAAGGTTTTAAATAAACACATTAATCTCGTTCAGTCAAATTAAATAACTCAACAGTGACATCAGTATGAGTCTGAGCACTATTGTTGCTAGTGGGAGAGTCGCCAAGACTATGTGTATAAAAGCAAAAGCCGTGCTTTGCAGACCATGTGATGTAGTCTCAGATAAGTACATTGCACAATTTCCTACCGCGCTCCCCCCAGTTTCTTCTAAAATCTTTTTCCCCCAAATTCAACTGACATATAAAATACAAATGGTATTAAATAAACTAAACAGCTTTCAAAAAATATTATCAGAACATCCTAGTTTAATGTTATTAAATTACATAATACTGCACACTGTTCAGCAGACTAAGCCCTGTGTTGCTACGCTTAGATTCTCCATTGTGAAATAGGGAGGCAGCCACTCTGCTCCAGGACTGCAACTACAGAGATGTCAATTCAATTTCATTTTAACAGTCTTTCAGGACAGTGGTTGCTTAAGCCATATGCCTTTGGTAACACGCAGCTTGCCTACCCAACTGGAAACTTTCAATGCTGAAATGTTTCAAAACCACACTTGATGTATTTTCTGTGCTGATGATCCATTGTGTTTCTTGATGCTCAGTGCAGTTTAGAGTGGCAGTAGGGAGGGAAGTGTTTCAGTTTTGATCCATATTCCCAACACATGTCCATCATACGATGATGGAAGTTCTGGTCTGTTCACCTCTGTCTCCCTCAGTGACAATGTGATGTGCTATTGTGAGGATGAGTCAGGCATCATCCAGGATACATTCCTAACAAGACTCCCTCCTCTGGGACTACAAGGAAGGCTTTGTCTATCTGTCAGCTAACTGACTGGTCAACACTAAACACAGTCAGTTTTCCATGCTGTAAATCTTTATTCCATTACTGAGTTTAGCTTAAGGTCTGAAGCTTGATTTAGGGAAGAGCCAAAAGACATATGGGACATGAGCATGGACCCACCCTTTTGTTTCTGTGGCCTGCAGGAGAGGGTAGGACTGGAAACGTGTCAGCCCAGTTCACTGGGTCCATTCTCCCTAAACATAGGGTTGTCTACTACAACTGTTGCTGTGGCATAACAGTGGTGGGAAACATCTCTGGGCACAAGAACTTGATTACCTATAGCATGTTATTACCACAGCATCTGGAATGGCTTTGATCTGTGCCAGCAGCACTCCCCCAAACCACTCTTGTGTGTAGTTCAAGAGCTAGAAGGGAACATGGGTCACTCCTAATAATAAGTCAGCAAAGATCCACCATGTTTTGGAGGGTGAGACAGCCATTGCACAGAAGTAAGCCTCAAGGCCAAGAGCAGTATAAGGCATGTTTAATTTATTAGTATAGAAGCAGTCTTTTAGTAGAATTTACTTGGCCACAGAAGCACATCCAAATTTTTGACACCCATATCTGACTTACTCATCCTCAAGTTCCTAAATACGTATTTGAGGAAAATACATGTGTACATGGCATGGACCACTCCACCTAAAGGTAAACATCTAGAAAAAAAAATTAGCAAAATTAGGCACTGCATTCAGCTAATGCTGTGTGAGATGAGGCACCTCAAGTCTGAATGACTGTAAGGCTAAGAGCCAGCAACATGGACATGAAGTGGAAGGGACTAGGATATTACCTCCTACTCCTATGCCCATTTTTCACCTTCCAGTGTAGAAATAGTCTGTAGGTCCTCAGGTCAGCAGGAGAAATGTGTAGCTCCAGGAGCTTCACTTCAGTAATTTCTACAGTGCTACTAAAGAGCCTGACACACGAAGAGCAGAGGAAAGCCCATCATAATTGTGGGCTTCCCATTTCCTAACCGGAGCCAGATCCTGCTGAAGTCAGTAAGAGGGGTTCCAGAGCTCATGGAAATTAAACATGCCCTCCTCTGTGTCTCATGAGGCAACATGCTGACATCTCCACTATGGAAAGATTTTGTGAAGTTTAGATTTCACCTAATGTGAAAAGGATCCACTGTGTCAGGGGAGACTCGTGTCACACCTCCGCAGGATGCCTGTGCAGTCCAACATGCTGATGAAGTTCCCTCTAATTCAGTTGCCATAGAATCACAGAATCATAGGATATCCTGAGTTGAAACGGACCCACCTGGGTCATCAAAGCCAACTCCTGGCTCAGCACAGGACCACCCCAAGAATCACACCGTGTGCCTGAGAGCATTGTCCAAACACTTCTTGAACTCTCTCAGGGTTGGTGCTGTGACCACTTCTCTGGGGAGCCTGTTCCAGTGCCCAACCACCCTCTGGGTGAAGAACCTTTTCCTGATATCCAGCCTAAACCTCCCCTGACACAGCTTCATACCATTCCCTCAGGCTGGGGGAATTTCTCTCCCATAGGCACAGCAGGGAAATTGTACCAGCCTTTGTTAAATTTCACTCTAAGTTTTCTGCAGAAGTCAAAAACGAATATTACATGGATGCTAACAAAAACAGACTTAAAACACCACTGTGTAAAAGCAAAGCATACAGCCTCCCTCAGAAGCATATCTATGTATGTGTGTGTAAGCACAGGCGTGAGCAGATGTGTGCTCCTTGTCTTGGAATAAATCTTCAAGGTGCTGCCTCCACTCGAGCACTTGCCTGGGCAAACTGCACAGTGAGAGGCATGGCTATCTGTCTGGAGAATGCCTGACATCATCAGTCTCGGTGTCACTGCAACAGCTAAGTAAGGCCACAGAGGGAGATTTCTCAGAGGGTTGTCTAGACATAAGCTGTGCAGTTCTTGGAGATGCATGTGGCTGGAAAACAGAGCAGTGAGACAATTATAGCTGTAAGTCTGACACGTGGCGGCTAAATCACAACAGTACTAGAAGGGAGAAAATTGTTTCAGTCGATCAATGTGAAGAGGAATGCTGTGAACATGCTCTTGGTTAGTTATTTTTACCTAGCACTGATTCAGTTACTTCTACCTACTATGAAAGAGAGAAGCATGTGAGTTTTCTTAAATTAACTAATTCTTAGTGTGTTTTCAAATGTGCCCAGCTGGCAGCAGCCAGCACACACCCAGGGCTGTCAAGGAACCTCCCAGGTCACATCATCACTGCCACTTGCTGTGGGGATCTTCCAAACATCAGCAGAGAAAAGGCTTTTAAAACAAACAAACAAACAAACAAACAAACAAACAAAAGTGCGTACAAATACTTGGGCCTCAAATGAATGACGAACCTCACCAACCTTGCCTAGGGCCTCATGCACCAACCCTTTTTGGTTTTTTTGCCTGCACAGCAACTTGGAACTGGGCAGGGGATGTTTCACATAAACACCCATTCCAGAAGAGCAGTGTGAAAGCACACACCTGATTACAGTCCAGTAATCAGCTCATGGCTCAGGAACAGTGGCCACATGTTATTTTTGAAGCATGTAAATCACTTGTACCACTCATGGCACCCTCAACATCATTTGGGGTCCCCGAAGGATTCTTGTTGCACTTGGGACACACCAGACAAGGGTGCTGTTATTAATTTATCTGAAACCACTGTCTTTCACACCCAAGAAAATATAGTGAATGAATTATTCATTACAATGTTACCAACTTGGTCCACAACCACGGAACCTAACACCTAGGGTTTTAATTTAATAAAATGCAAAGAAGGTTGTTTTTGTTTTTAAATTAAGAAATGAAATTTCTTCCCAGTTTCACCCTGGACTGCTCCAACTAAAAACAGATGCAATGATAGGAGGTAGAGTGCTTGAGGCTCAAATTTATCCATGTTTCACAGAGCCCTGGCAACATCTCTTTGTTTATTCCTATAAGCTTAAATGAATAATGCAAGCTTCTGAAAATCATTTTCTTGAGTCTTTTTCAAGGTTGCTCTGAAAACCCTACTACAATGAACTGTATGTGAAGGCATCAATATCAAAGAGCAAATCTCACAGCACCTCATGCTTTTCCAGCCACCCATTCACCCTGTGGAGCCTTCACCTGAACTCATTGCTTCCCAAATAAAGTAAGAATAAAATTTGATGTTAGTGCCTAAAAATTTGTGACGTCCAAATAATTTTTCTGAGCCTGTGTAACCAGTCAAATATTACCTCATCTATTCAGCATCTTTTAGTTTCTCATGTCAGGAATAACACATTCTTATTTGATATAAAGATGGAAAGATTCAAATATATAAGCTGCATGCCTTAACATAGCTACATGCACTTCCATAGGCCAAACATTGTGGAAGGGTTTCAGAGGCATAAATTCTGTCACAAAAGAAAATTAAGCACCCAGGTCATGTTTGGTATGCCCATGATGCCTGATAAGGAAGGGATGTACCAATTCCTTCTGTGGGACTGCTCTGGAGGAGCACATTGACAGATGCTTCAACAAAGCTTTGTTAGTGTGACATCAGATGGGGAGAACAGAAGTGCATGAACATGGTAACAGTACCCCCATGTACAAAGGCTGTTGCAGACAGGATAGGGGCAATCCATCTTTATGTCCACTTGAAGAATCAGGGAGAGCTTATGAGTAGGATAGATACATGTTGGGATAGTTGCTGCTGGAAGTCTGTGAGTGCATTTTACATGGCTTGCTTCAAGAATAACTGTGCTGGCCTTGGGGAGGAAGAAGGGACTGGAAAACCCCTTGAGATGAGCCCTTAGGACCCTACATCCCCTACTACAACCAAGCAAAACAGCCCCTCTCTTCAGGTGCAGCACTGGGCTAGCATGGCCACACTGGCTTTGGCCCCTGGGCTACTTGCATCCAGCTGCTGAGGACAGAAACCTAAACCAGAGGGCCACATGCTCCCACCAATTTTTGCCTTTGAAAATCTCCCACAATATCTGAAGGCACCCCACAAAATTACCACAACCAAAGTCTATGTAAAAATATTAAACTGGACCAATTTATCACCATGATCTCTCTCTGACTGTACTTCCTTCCTCAGTATTAATTTTTAAAGGAAACCAGTGACTGTGATGTTTATGAAGAGTGAACTGCACTGTTCCCTGTCTGGGCCACACTGAAGTTTCTAAGATGCAATCCCACAGGGACACATCCTCTTCTCTGCCTCACACCCTGCTCCCTGCAGGCAGGAAGAAGACCCATTCACCCAGTCCCTGCCTTACCCCTTCCTGTGGCTGCCTTGCTCAGACTCAGACTGGCATCTGCAAGGAAGAGCCCCTCTCTCAGC
The DNA here is from genome assembly GCF_020740725.1 of Corvus hawaiiensis. NCBI lineage: Eukaryota > Metazoa > Chordata > Aves > Passeriformes > Corvidae > Corvus > Corvus hawaiiensis. The sequence goes on from NC_063214.1 coordinate 55,463,468, forward strand.
TGCTTTCCTCCAGCAGAGCTGAAGGCTAAGGAGCACTCATGCCATGGAGGAACTCTGAGGATGTATCTGTGGGAGAAGTGGAGGCAGTGGGGTGGTGAGGAGGTGCATCAACCTGCCTTAGGAAGCCAACATGTCTTCTCATGGCTCTGGCTATCCCCATTTTATAGCCAGTCAGTCCTGCATTCCTCACATACCCACCATTCCCAGAGAAACTGTAGCAAAGCCCATTGGTGTTTCTAAAAATGGAACGGTTAGAAATACACAAAAAATAGAATTCCTGCTTTTAAAATAAAAGCTGACTCGTCTCTAATACAAAGCGTGCAGCCAAGTGCCTCCAGAACAAACACTTCACAAAGGAAGAAGGGGACTTGAAAAGAATTTCAGCTTCAATGCTGGTCTAAAGTTTATATCCACACTAATCAGATCCTGCAATCCTCATTATCAATCACTGGCATTCTTGGAGTCATTCCCAAATACCCATTTTAGGAAAAGGATTTGCTTAGATTTAGATGTTAAGAATGTTGTGACAAAGGATACATCTAAAGAACGATTTCTTCACCAAGGATGTGGCACTCTAGTCTGATGAGAACCTATTCTGGAAGTTTAGTGTCTTAAGTTGTTAGAAGAGAATATACTTTTGAAGACCTGGTTGTGCCTTTACAGTGCACACAGGGAAAAAGGATAAAGCAAATGTTCTCCTTATATTGTATGGTAGCACATCCCACCTCAGGGAAGTCTGCCTTCTTAGCTTACTCAGTTCTGGTGTTAACACAGCAGACAGTTTAGCATCTCACAGCTTGGAAAGTGAAATACAGATCAATCGATCATATGGATCATCAATAAAATACTCAAAAGGAAGAACTTTCAGAAGTGCTTCCCCCCTGACTGGCAGCAGGCCTGGAGAGGGAGCAACAGTGCTGCTGGCCATCTCTCCTTCTCTCCAGGTCTGGCAACCTGGCCAACTGCATATGGGGGATAGGTTTCACACAAAAACCCCTTTCTGTATACATCACACTAGCAGTTTTCCATGGAATTGCATTAGTATTTCATTGTGTTCAAACCATATCACATTCAAATCTGTTTTTCCTAAAAGGCTTCCATTGTGCATCACTGTGGGAAATTGCTAATGCAATAAGATTGACATATAGGTTCTCCTGCATGAACATCCGCAGTAATCTGTGCTAATTGAGCCCTCAGTGGCTTGTGAAATGCTGCAGGGGGGAGGAAGGGTGGAGCATCCACAGGGCCTACATCTTGGAGAACTGCAGCAAATAACCGTGTGGAGGACAGGTAAGCACTAGTATTAGTGTGCTTTATCCATGTAAAGATCTGATTTAGTGGCAGGGAGTGCCTTGGTCAAGGGACCAGGATATTTTCTATGAAAAATATCTGGATGTGCTTGGGCTGTCTGTGGAAGTTATTTCCCAACAACAGGGCTAAGAACAAAAGGAGCAAGAACTTGCCTATCTAATTCCCTTCTGTGGGGGAAAGAAGGAGATGGCTGGCCATTCCCAGTGACTTGAGCTGAAGATGTGGGTGCTCAGATTCTCTGTAAGCCAGAACACTTGCTTGTGAGATTAAAAAGGCTTCATATGCCTACTTTTGAGCCTGGGAGTAAATAACAAGTGCTGGATTCTCTTTAGCATGTAAGATGACATGTCATGTTAACTACCAGCCTCAGAAAATGCTGAGCAGAAGGCACAAATCAGGCCCTGAGTCTTTAAAAGAAATATTTTACTCTTCTGCAAATCCATCTCAGGATTCCAAGGAATACCCCATCTCTTCAGGGCTGTTTCTACCCTTCCTCCCCTCTTCTAACACTTAGCTCTGACCCATGCAACTCCTACAACCCAAGGCTCTCAAGGAGGCTACCACCAAGAAGTCTGAGGTGGTCCCGTAGGACCATGCAGCAGGACAGGCATGGGAGCCGCAGGCTGCAGCCTCCCACAGGAATGGATTTTGGTTTCTCTATTCTAGGTGTCTCTGTGAAAGCCTCATGCCCTGTGTGAAGTAATTCCAGATCTGTTGATGAGAGAGAGATAAATCAGCTACCTCATATATGCTGCAGGGTAAGAAACCGCACATTGGCAGCTGGGCCAGAGTCATTTGACAGAGACAAGTAGGTTTGGATAGGCAAGACCAGCAAGTAACCATAAGAGTCTTGAAAAGCCACATGAACTCCTTGTGCCTCCGGTCAGTTTTGTGCCTACTGAGCAGCGTGTGGGATCACTTCCTGCCACAAGGCCTCAGGGTAAATGGCTTTCCCTCAGGTGCCTCGACTTCTGCATTTGTCACACAGGTACCCTGACACAGATGGCTTTGTGAAGCATGATCAACTCTTCTGATGAGGAATGATGCAAAGGAATGCTTAAAAAAAAAAAAAAAAGTGTGGTTTTTTTTCTTTCGTTAAGGGAAGGCACAGCAAGAAAACACACATAAAAAAAAGATTAAGTATTGTTGAAATGTATTGACCTCAGCTGCAGGGTTATTCACATTATAAAGGATTCTTCATTAGGTGGAGCTTTGCTGCTTGCAGACAAGGCCTTCTGGAAAGGGCACCTCCATCACCAGCTCCTGCCTGCTGTTCTGCACAGCATGGCTGCGTGACCCAGCACGCCACCAGGCCGAGCAAACACAGAACCACCGTTATCAAAAAATGGCCAATCTGGCTCCCATTGTAGCCAGGTAATGAGGGTGAAAGGAAGCCTGAAGCAGAACAAACTCTAATGACCCACAGGTCTGTTAATTTTCTTTCCTCCTCATTTCTCTCTTTTAATGGATGGTGAGTTTGAGGCCAACAGTTGTGGGGAACTCAGGGTGTGGGGACTATTTTCAAAGCCTATACAAAGGCCAGGTATATAGAGATACTCCAGAATGGGAGATATTTCAGAAGCAAAAGAACCAGGATTTTGGCAGGGGCCATGCTGACTGGGAGCAGAACGCAGGTGGGAGAAGAGAGCTTGTTGGGAAATGGGAGGTTGCAGTATCAAGCTGGAAGGTTGCCACATTGCAGACTAATGCTTTAGCAGCTGCAAACAAAAGGAAGGAGGAATGTAAGAAGTAACACGAAGAAAAAGTGTCAAGAGATATCTGGAAGTACCAAGACCTGTGAGGAAACAGAAGAGGCAAAGATGATGCTAAGTTTGGTAGAGGGAGGATGGTGATGCTACTGACAGGGAAAAAAGAGTGGGAAGGAAACAAGTTCCGGAAAGACAGATGTGGGAAAGGATAAGGCTTTCCTTCTCCCAGTCAGAAACACATCTCGATCGTAATGCTGTCTCAGAAAAACAGAGATCAACTATCAGATTTTCTTCTTCTGTTTTTTCTTGGTTTTTTAAATTAGGGTTTTATTATTATTATTATTATTATTTATTATTATTATTAGTGGCTGCATACACTGGGAAGTCTCCTTCACTCCATATCCACTTCCACCATGTCCTTGCTGTGCCCTTGTCCAGAGGAACTGAACCTCAAAGAGAACTGCTCAACCTTACATCTGTCTAAGGTGCAGAAACCTGAAAGTGGTCCTATAGAACAATCTGTGTGAAAATCACAGGTATCTGCACAAAATTTGGGCAGATAATGTTTCACTTGCTTTAATTAAAATGCAAACATGTATTAGTCAGGATCTCTCTCTGGGCTCTGATCCTGCCATCTATTAGATCCACTCATTTGCAAAAGCACAGCCGATTTTTAGCTGATATAATAAATACACAGGGCCCAAGTCTCTTTAAGTCACCTTTCCACCTGTAAAATTCCCACAGTATTAACCATTCAAACATTGTAGGCAAAATATAAGATGGGAAATAATTTGGGATATTTTTGAAAAATTAATTTTGTTGTACTGTATTCAAAGTCTAATGCTTCCTTACAGCCGTTCTCAAAGACAGTAATAGGACTGCAATGATTACCTCAAATTGTCATTGGTATTACTATTGTTTGCTGTTCATGTAGAGTAACACTAATGATTCCTTATACTGGCCTGTATCAGGAAACCAGGCAGTTTAACAGAACAACCTTTCCTATGTGTGTTTTTGCTGTGCTGTTTTCTGTTAAAATACTTATGATGCGTTGTTTGGAGTTTTTTTCTTCCCCAACCCTGTAATTATTATTTGTAAACAGTATATATTGCACAGAAAATGGAATCTCTCTACACTATCACTGTATTTTTTGCAGCAGAAAAATGACCTATATATATATAATATAAATAATATATATTATATATATAATATATTATATATTTTTTTTCTGTCTGCCCTTATTCTTTTAAGTTTCTTTGAAACAGGGTGCCCAGTATTGCTGGTGCTGGAATTACTGTTAGTCAGTACCAGCAATGATGATAAACTCCAGCTAGTGTTTTGGTTAGAGGTCACTTGTAATTAGTAGTCATTGTCCTTTGAATTTAACAATGGAAAAATAAAACTTTATAGCGACAGATTAGCCTGGCCATCAAAATTACAGCACTTTAGCATTCAGGAGAGAGGATTGCATGACACACTATCTCCCTGGCTGATAACAGCAGATAGCTAAGGATTCAAATGCGAGGTGCAGAAAGCCTGTAAAAGAATAAAAGGAGAGAAAGGAGGATTAACTGCCCAGATGTTATGTGATACGTTATATTGACACCTCTGTGCTCCTCTTTTAGTGAGCTGGGCCTCATCTTTTACCTACTGAAGTCAAGGTGGGGCACTACTGCCAGTTTCCATGAGAGTAGCTTTCTAACCCAAGGAGCTATCTAGTTCCTCTACACCATGTCCCCACCTTCTGCAGATACTCGGCACATGTGTGCATGACTTAGTGAAATACTAATTCTCAACTTTTTCACAAAGTTGTGCAGTTGACAGCTTTGTGCATATTCGTTTCAGTTGCTGCAGGTAACAAAAAGCTATCTCCACCACGTATCAGTTTACAAATACTGACATGGATTCGATGCACACAACGGGAGATGTCCCAATTTGCATATATCATATGGATATGATAAGGATTTGTGATAAAATACACTTGACCCTTATTCCAGCCATTTTTGGGGAATTACTCTTTATCAGCTTATGTGCAAGCTAATAAAGTGAAGAAGAAAATGTTTCTAATTCCATGACAAAGGACAGACAGGAATGGGAACTACTGCCAAACTCAGTAAATACAAGATATCCTTCTTGATGCAACTGACTTTAAATGTATTTTTGGGCATGTTTATTTTAGCTACTAAGTCAAATTAACTCAATATTTAAAAAACCAACAAACAAACCACAAACATCCCCAGTCTCTGCTTTAAAATCTAACAGGAAGCAAAGATGAACCAGCCAGACACTGGTACTTATCAAATCTGAAAGAAGGGAGTTGTCTGGCTGGATTAAAACGGATGAGGTTTGTTTGAGTGATGACATTTGTCCTACCGTTGCTGAGGGGAGGAATTTTGCAGTACTTTCTTCATCTTATACTCCTGAAGATGGGAAGATTAGTCCTACCACACAAATACTTGCACATATAGAGAGGCACATTTCCACACATCAGAGATGCTGAGAAGTACTGAAACTTGTGTTATCTGCAGTGTCCTTCCCAAAGCACTGCAAACTTGAATACATTCCCAAGCCATCCTCATCATTTCCCACTTCTGCCAAGGGAGAGCTCCTTCACTAAATAGTTGACCATTCTGGGCTGAAATATTTTTTTCACTAATTTATAAAATGCAAGTAATTAAGAGTGCGTGCGCATGTCTGTGTGCGCGGACGTGTCCGCGTGTGTGTCATTTATTTTTATTCCCACTAATGCCTCTTTTAAAGCAGACCTGGCTACCATCAAATAAATTTACACATAAAATCAAAGTAGGAAAACACAAAGTTACCAAACAATATCCGAATTGTTACCAATGAGCCGAGCTCCGAATTCCCCCCACTTAAGAGCTGCCTGGGTACGGAGATAAAATTACAGTGATTCATAATTTGCCGTATCGGGGGCTATTGTTTTTGGAAATGTTGGTTACTTGCTAACATGTAACGTTCTAACTTCGGAGCCAAAAGACAAAAAGCCAATCAGAGTCACCGTTCGTAGCTGGAATAAAAACCCCGAGTCACAGCAATTCTGCTCCGTTTTGCCCGGGAGCGTGTCCAGGAGCGGGATTTCTTGAACAGAAAATAACCTCTGAAAGGAAAAGTATTTCCAAACGTGTCATGTGGGGCTCTGTTGTTTCTTTTCTTTTTTTTTTTTTTTTTTTTTCCTTCCCTCTCCTACTTAAACGAGAAGGAAAGAAATCCTGACAGCGGGACGACTTGTCAGCGTTTAGCCATCCATAAAAATGTTTTTCCCCGCGCTCCTCCTTTCACTCGCCGTCCTGGCGTCGGTTTGTCTCATCTCGCTGCTCCGCGGCCCCAGCCCCCGCCCGCACACCGCCCCAGCCCAGCGGGGCCGGGGCCGCCAGCCGGGGGGACACCGGCCCGGGGCGCCGCCGCGGCTGCCCCGCCGGGCGCACGGGGGGATGCTGCGGCCGCCGCCGCCGCCCAGCGACCCGGCACCGCTCGGTACCGCTTGGGGAAGGATGCGGGACAGCCCCGGCGCGAAGTTTGGGGCGACGGCAGCGGCACTGTTCCCCGTCCCCTCTCCTTCCCCCTTCCGCCCTTCCCGGGACGGGGCCGGGAGCCCCGGCTCTTACCTGCCACGGCCGCGGGCTGGGGTCTCGGCGCGCCGCGGGCGGGAGCGGGGCTGCAGCTGCGCGGCGGCGGGGCCAGGGCGCAGCGGCAGCGGCAGCAGCAGCCCTGACCGGCGTCAGTCAGGCGGGAGCCGCCAGGCTGTATTAGTGCGCCGGGCTGGACCGCGGCCAGCAGCGCCGCGGCCGCTGGCCCGCCCCTCGCCCCCCCGCCCCCGCGCCCCCCCGGCCGCGCCGCCCCCGCCGCGCTCACACACGCTCGCAGACACACGCTCACACACACAGGGGTGCGCACACACCAGCGCACACGCTCACGCCCGCAGAGGCTCGCACACTTGCACCGCTCGCACACATCCGCACAGATACAGATACACGCACACAGACACTTGCACGCACTGTCGCGCTCACAAACACACGCCCACGGTGAGTTACACACACACGCACACAGACACACACATACAGACACACATACACACACTCTCACACACTCACGCAGACCCCGTGCACTTCCCCGCACCCGCCGCACGCCGCCCCTCGCCGGGCTCACCCCTCCGCACACGCCGAGTTCTGGCCCTCCGGCACACGGGTTCCCCGTGCCGGAGCTCACCCCCAGGCACGGGCACACGGACCGTCCCCGCGGAACCCGCCCTTAACACACACCCCGCTGCCGCTCGCCCCCAGCCCCGCGCCCCACTGGAGCGCAGCCGCCTCGGGGGCCGCCGGGCCTCCCCGGGACAGGTCCTCTGCCCGGTGCCCCCGCAGCCAGCCCTTCCCCGGGGTCCTTCTCGCCAGCCTCCGAGCCCCCGAGGATGGACACAGTGGCCAAGCGGAGCGTGGGGCAACTTCAACCCCGTCCTGAGCTGCTGCGGGTGCTGCTGATCCGGCTTTTGGGCACAAGGGACAAACGCTGTCTGCGGGCAGAGACTTGGAATCAACGTCGTCCTTCTGGGACGGCTGGACAGCACAGCTGCAACCGGGTTTGGGGATCAAACTGCGCCTTCCCACGCCGGGCTGTGCAGGCGTCCCGTCATTTCTCGGACTGGTCAGAGAACAGCAAACTGTATCTGGCACTGATGAGCAGATGCGTTTCCTGCTCCAGAGATTACCTATTAAAACCTCATATTCCCCAGAAGTAACCATCTCTAGCTCTGTAGCGTATGGCGTTAGCTGTAATAAGGAAGGACTGAAAGAAGGGAAGTCAAGCGGCTTCAAGGACACTAGACATAAAAGCTACTCATGAAATTGGGGCTCCAGGCAGTTCTAGGAACAGGCACTTGTCTGAACCTGACCCTGGCTGCATTGAGGGGTTCCAGTTAAATTGCACTGTGCCTTTTGAGGTCAATCAATAAATATGATTAAAGATACCATCCTGCTGACATTTTCACCAAAATTTTTTACATTGTAAGACATGACAGCAAAGCTAATGTTGTTTGAGTAGACATCAAAAAGCCACAATGCAATTACAGCTCCTCAGCACAGTTTTATCGAAGCATGCGTGCATGAGGGCTATGGTGCAATAGGGAGATACAATATAATGCCCCAAAATACCTCTGTTTCCCACTTTGGATTAAATAGTTTTAAAATACCAGTAGCTTCCCCACTGCTTGTCTGGCTTCTGCAGGAGACTTCTTGACAGATGAGTGGCAGAAGAGATGCTGTTATTTACAAATCACTGTAAACATTAATAAATTTCTGATCACAGGTTCTAACTCGGCATGCTTTCAGATTTTATGTCCATAATGCTGTTTATTTTTAACTGGAGACATCACACTGCAAATGTATTCGTGGACAGTTGTGGGGGGGGGGGGGTGGTCAGCAGAGCTGTGATGTGTAACTTACTGAGGCACAACCAAATTCTGCTGGGTCTCACTGCATCTCTTTCAGGTGTTGAAACCTCTGGTTTCTCATGCCTCTGCTCACAGTTTCTGCTACCAAAAAAGGGGTGGCAGGACAAGGTGGGTCTTTACTCTTGCCACTCTGGTGCACAGCCTGCTGTGCTATCACCAGTCCATCTTCATTGTCAGGGTACATTAAAATGCCAGTACTGCTACTAGAGTGATCCAACCAGCAGGGAGGGGGGATAGCAGCAGAGCTGCTGCCTAGATTGAGCAGTCAGTACCTAAAACTTTACTTTGATTGAAGCATCCAGTTAAATAGGCATAAACTATTTGTGAAATGGCTTAATTGCATTCCTATTTGTGTGATGGCAGTTTTAACAGCCATATTGAAAAAAAAGTCTAGCTAACAGAGGTCACATGGGTATGTATATATATATATTACTAGAGTTTGATACACTATAGATTATATAGCAGGCAGGCAATATTTTTTTGTGTGTGCAGTTGTATTTCAGATCAAGTGGCATGCATGCATACGTGTTTTATTACAAGAGCTGAATATATGCTGGTGTACCTGGGATCTGCTAAACCTTTGGAATGATCAGTCTCAGGATCAGTGCTCATATATCCCGCCTGTCCTTTCCACTCTCTCCACACACACTTTCAGAGCCCAAATGCCTGAGCCCAAATCTTCTTCTGCATGGCTTTCAGAGCTGGTGTCCTCTTTGTAAGGCTCTGCTCCTCCTGTCAGGGTGACTCATCACCTGTCACTCCTCTGCACCGCCTGGGCTCTGCTAATTCCATTTCTCATTTGCCACTATCTCTCTTGAGTGCCTCATTTCCCATCCTGCCCTTTGCAAAAGCCCTTCCTTAGCCTGCACACGATGTAACTTTCCTTCTCAAATCCCCTCCTGTAAAATGTGGACCAACCTTCTTTACTCATAAACCAAAACCTGATCAGAGTATTCTTATCTTGGTCTGTATTTTGTCTTTTTGTACTGGATAACTCTGTAAAGAAAATCATTGGTATAAGATTATATAGAAAACAGTAAAGACTGGATGTAGCTGTAAAAGGGGTGGAAGGGTATTAATGTCTTTTTGCACTGATACTGTGTAAAACATAGAATAACATGAATTTTCCACTTGGAGGGAACTGCAAGTTCCTGAGAACTGTAAATATACTGACTCTGTATGTACTGCTCCAGGGCTCCAGTGAAGCAGTGGCACTGTCCACTGCCAAACAAGGAATAGATGTTACAACAGCAGTGTCAAGTGCCGTGTGATGGAGATACCTCCAACAGCTCCAAGCGTGGTGCTGCGGACACTAGAAGACTCCTAGCCACAGTATCTTGAATTTACTCTGTGTGTTACATTTTCCTCAAGGGCTTTCTCCAGGCAAAGACACAACAGGCACTTGCCTCTGGCAGCAGATTTTTGGGAACAGCAACATAGTTGTGGTTCTGTTGCCCGCTTTGCCTGTGCCAAAGCTCTGGAAAGTGAGGGCTGTTCCTGTATGTCAGGGTGGAGTCACATGTGCGGGGCAGCATTGCCAAGAAGAAGCTGACTATTCAAGCAGCAGCACTCACCATCTCACTCCCTCAGTGGGTGCTAAACAATGAGCAGAAATTCTGCCAGGATGCCTAGCTCCACACCTTTTACTCATCATGATAGGGCTGGACCAGCCCCAACTCCTTACCCTTGGGTTCGACTGTTTGATATTTCTTGTGTTGTCTAGAAGCTTGGAGCTTACCCTGCTTCTTATTCACAGATGGTTTGGATATCTCAGTATCCTAACTAAGGTCTCGACAGTTTGGACACATCTTTATCAGGTTTAAAAATAAACACTTGAACCATCAGGGAGTCTTTCTTCACACATCTTCTCCACCAAAAGCAGAATGAAACATTCGCTTTTACAAACATGTTTCGTGCTATTCACATCAATTTCCTGCATGTTTATGATTTAAGATGCTAATTCTCAGAAGAAAAACAGGTGGAAAAAGCAGCTGCAATCTTGTGCAACATGTTGGTGAATGTGGCATTGCAGAGACTGTTCTGGGCAGCTGGGTTCTCTGTTTCATCACAGAAAAGGCATTGCAATTGCTCGTCACACTGCTCTTTGCTTCAGACTCTGCAAGTGAAGCTATAAATCCAGAGAGGCAGAAGGAGATAGGCAGGCAGGTTTGTAGGTGTGTGCCTAAAGGGAGAGAAGGAAAAAAGGGAATCAGCAGTAGAGTGGATGGAGGAACAAGGACCACCTGAGAAGACTGAAAAACAATAGTTCAGAAATACTGGGAGACACAGAGATGAGCAGGCTGGGGGGCTTCATGTACTGCCGCCAGGATGGGGATTCTGTCCCTTTTGGGTCAGATGACTAGTAAGATCTGAAATTTGTCATTTAGCTTCATGGCACTTTTCATCTAGAGTTGAAATAGGTGTCAAGAAGTGAATGAGCATACTGTGGTATGGACAAATGAACTTATTCTCAGTACCTTTGTTGGGATTTTGGGAATTCCCCTTCTGTTCTCTTTTTCTCTTGAGGAATTTTTCCCATATATGTTGCTGGGGCAACAAATTGCTGGGTGTTTGGGAGAAACAAAAGACCTGGCCACAGAAGGAGGGGTCCAACGGGCTACTCGTTTTCACCTGGGTTTGACAGTGCCACTGCTTCACTGGAGCCCTGGAGCAGTACATACAGAGTCAGTATATTTACAGTTCTCAGGAACTTGCAGTTCCCTCCAAGTGGAAAATTCATGTTATTCTATGTTTTACACAGTATCAGTGCAAAAAGACATTAATACCCTTCCACCCTTTTTACCCTGGGTTTCACTGGTTTCACCTAGTTCAGATGGGGAGAAAGGCTGGAAGGAATTTGTCAGCACTGCAGGCTGCTGGTTTTTTTGGCTGCCTTCCTTCTACCAGAGAAACCCCGGGATTCCCAAGCCCGCCTTTCCCTGCCCACTGGGAGCTGGGCTGCGGCCGCCCTGCCCCTGCTGTTGCTTCGAGCTTTCGCTGCTCTGTAGCCCTGCATGCCCTGCCTGCCCAGACCTCCGGGGGTTCCCGCTGCAGCTCCGGAGTTCGATACATCTCATTTGCCACCCAGGATTTGTGCTCGTCCCTGCCGTTCCAGCCTGCTGTTCCTGAGGGTCTGGCCGGACTCTGGGATCGGCTGCCCAGCGGTTTGTGAAGCCTTTGTTCCATCCTTCCCAGGATCCCAGGCCACCAGTGCTGCGTGCTCCCCGAGCTCGCTCCGGAGCGCCCCCTGCAGCCGCGGGGGAACCATCGCACCTGCCCTGCTCACCGGGAGCCGCCAGCGCCCCTGCCGGCTGCGAGCGGAACTGCACCCGAGGGGAAAGGGCCTGACAGCCGAGAAGGCTGGGACTGGGTTTGTGATTGTTTGCTGTTACTGCCATGGTTATTGTTGTTTGTTTGACTGGTTATACACATAGAGATATATAATAGTAAAGAACTGTTATTCCTATTCCTCATATCTTTGCCTGAAAGTCCCTTAATTTCAAAATGATAATAATTTGGAGGGAAAGGGGTTTGCATATTTTTTTCATTTCAAGGGAGACTCTTGCCTTCCTTGGCAGACATCTGTCTTTCAAACCAAGACAACCTTTCAATTACCAGTTGAAAGAGGCTCTGCTAAATATTTGGACTGGACAGGTTACCACAGTTTTCAGAAGTGGAAAGGATAATTTTCTATCCAGTACCGTAACAAGATTTTTGTTAGTGTGTGCATCTAACTACTGGCTAAAGCAACTGCACAAGAGTGAAATCATATTATTTGTGATTAAAGATTTTTGGGGCAAATTCAGCTCTGAGCTAAAACCCCATAAATTTTAAGGGATTCCAGTGAAATTTGTCATCATCTTGCTCTACCAAAGCTCCACCGGGTCCTTTGACTTTTTCCTTTTCTTTATCTACATACAGTGGCTTGGCTTTAATTCACTGAAGTTTTTAATGCACTGAGATCCAGCTACCTGTCTTGTTATTCATGCTGAGTTTGTTCTCTGCTGCAGATAATAAGACTCGAGATGCTCAGAACAATATGATTGTTGAGATGTCTTTTTATTCCAAGAGATGTGAATTGACTAGCCAAGACTAGTTGGAAGAACAAGATCTTCCAGTTCACAGGGTCTGTTACTTTCTCCTCAAAGCTATGAGACCATGTGGAGGAAGAGGACAGAGACAACCTACTTGCACTTCTTGTTCCTTTAGCATAGCAATGCTGATGACTTAGAAGCAAACTCTAGAAGGATTCTGTTTCCACCCTTTTTAGCTAGCACTGGCTGACATGTGTGGTAAATCACTTCTCTGATGTTTGCTTGACCTGGATTAAATATTTATGTGCCTCTGGCTCAACTGGCATTGGTTCAACAACTGCTGTAATCCCCTCCCTTCACCTTCTGGACTTCACACCTAACGCTGGGAAGAATCAGATGAACCCTAAGCCATTTGATCTATGTCCATTCTTTGTCTTACGAACCTGAGCAGTTTTCTTGTTGCTGAGGGGTTGCTTGGATGAAAAGAAGAGTATGGAAAAGAAACAATGTGCAAAGGTTCATTGGCACTAAGAATGAAGCAGTGTCCTTTGACTTCACATATATACAGAGGTCCCAGGATTTCCCTGAACTTTGACATCTGAGCCAACAGCTATGGTTGACCTAGAGCAAATCTTCTGGAAAAAGAGATTTTGAAATCTTTGGTGATGGAAAATCTATTACAAATCTTGCTAAGTTGTTCTGTGCTCAGGCTTATCCTTGGCTGTAAAGAAAAATGGTTTTCCCTACTCTGAATTTTTCTGGCTTCAGCTACTAGCATTTTAATCTTGAGTCTTTACACATGGGACTAAAAGTTCATTACTTCTACATGTCTGTTCCTTTACAGCCCATGCTTATGCTACCTTTTCCTTCATACACTTGGCAATGGTCCTTAAATATCAGGTGATTAAATCATCTTAAGGGCTGCTGGGGCCTCCTTTGAGCCCTTTCCAAATTCTCATCAACTTCTTGAATGGTGGACATCAAGAACCCAGGCTTCTCCAGCTTTATTAGACATCAGGGGACATACACAGAGGATAGTTAACCTTGTATGTCTCTGTGTCAACCTATAGAGATCACACCAGTATTTAATAATTCTGGGTCTTGCTGAGATGAAGCCCAAGATTTGTTTAGATTCCAGGTTAGACTCCCCATCCTCTCATACCTCGACTGCAAACATTCTTCCCTCCAGCATGTCACCCTACAGACAGGAACAGTGTGCAGAAACATGTGTTGTTTTCTTGAGCCAGGCTTACAAGAAAGTGCTGGAATAACTTCCCCATTGATGAGGGAAAAACTCTACCTCTGAAGACCAGATTAGGCAAAAATCTGTCAGAACAGCTGGTTCTTTTTTGGAAATGGGGAGGGATGGAATGACTTCGAGGTCCTCACCTGCCCTACTGACAATCTAACTACATATTCTCTTCAATTTTTTTTTCTCTTCCTTTTCCAACAATGCCATAATTTGTGTCATTGGCAAAGTTCTCAGTAACAACTTCATAGATTGTTCTGTATCATTATTAAAAACATAGTTAAATACTGTTAGTTCAAGAAAGTATGTCTTTAAGGCCCCATTAAAAATCCATCAAGCTGATAAAATTTTCCCCATTTATGGTGACGTTTTCAGACCTAGGAACTAGTCAGTTTTTAATCAATTTAGAATAATACGAATTCAATACAGCTTACATTAATTTCCTAATTAAAATGTCAGGTAGCGTGAAGCTGAATACCTCTGGAAAGACTGTAAGATCAAACTCATTTCCTTTACCAGCTAATCTTTTAATTCAGTTTTAATTACACCAGATACATTTATTGAGTGGTGGTACATATGTTGTCCTCCCTTAATCCTTTACTGACCATGACCTGTGTTAGCTGTTCCATTGTATTACCTGGAATTGTTTTTAGCTCTGAAAGACCTCTAATCACCCCACCTATTCCATATATCTCAAAATGCTGACATAATATTAGCTGTCTTCTGCTTTAATGTTCCTAACCATTCAAAATCTGTTGAAGTAGCATGTGTTGGTCATACAGCTTGTTAGTGCTCACACATAAAATCCTTGAGAAGGAGCTGTTAGATGCTGAATCTTTAAGACCAGGGCAGCCAGTAAGCAGAACTTTTCTCAAGAAACTATTGACCTGATGGTTTCAAAATATCTTAAGTTAGGATTTGCTTTTTAACATCACCTTCAGTTATTTTTAAAATAGAAAATATGCTGTTACCTTGCAGTATAAGTAATTCAACTCTTTGTTTTCCAGATAGTTTTTGAAATCTTTTATTTATTATTCCCAGTTCTATCATTTCTACCTAGTACTGAACAAATAATTGTTTGAATTACTTTAACTTCTTGAATGCTTAACTCTTTCCTACTGTTACTTTTTCTATCCATGGATTTATCCTTCTTTTTTTTCCATTATGATTTTTTTTCCCTAAAATCTCTATTTCTTTTTTGTCTCCTGTATTTTATAGAATATATTTGCATTCATACTAGTTCTGAGTCCATCTGCTCTCTGTTAACCAGAAAAGCCTCCGTTCTCAGCTGGACTGTGGTTTTGAAAGCATCTCCTAGAATGTTTGAAGCAATTCCTAATTATTATTCCCTTTCTATTTATTTTCTTTCTTTTCAGCTGATTTAGCTTCAAACTGCTTTCAGCTTTGTGAGATTGGATTTCTGAGGTTTGTTTGTGGAAGTTTTTTTTTTTTTTTATTTCCAAGAACATGTATAGCTGTCTGAACTATCTTCTGATCCCACATCACAAATGCAATTAAGTCATGATACCTTGCTCTTACACAATCTCTGTAAAGCAATCTCTGTATTTCAGTGATAGACTTCTCTACCAGTCAAGACTTAGTCTAACACATACTCCTTCCATGTTAGATGCTAAGTTTTTGAGGCCAGGGAAGCCATCCTTAGTGAGCAGAACTCTTCAGAAGAAACTACTGACCTGACAGGGTATCATTCCTGACCCTCTCTGGAAGGAAATTTAAAGTGAGTCCATAGAGATATTTTTTTCACTTGGCCACATTGTCAATGAAGAAGATTTTGGGAATAATGAGTGGGATCATCTTGACGTGTTAATTTTAGTTCTGATGTGCCTCCTTCTGTTTGAAACTCAGCTTGAATAGTTCCACTGCTGTCCACAAGTACCTGAAAGGAGGCTGTAGCAAGGTGGGGGTTGGCCTCTTCTCCCAGGCAAAGCTAGTGATAGAGTGGTTAAGCATTGGAATGGGTTCCCCAGGAAATGGTGGAGTCACCATACTGGGAAGTGTTCAAAACCTGAGAAAACCTGGCACATTGTGATATGCTCTAGTGGGCACAGTGGGATTCAGTTGAAGGTTGGATTTGGTGATCTTGGAAGTCTTTTTCAATCTTATTGAAAACTATGTTTTATCTTTATCTGTCACAGTGCAGCAGTTATCCCTAAAATGCCTTTGTGTGTTGTGTTTACAAGGTATGGTACTTGGATTTTCACATGCTTTTATGGTTTCTTCATATTCTTGCTCTAGGAAGGGAAAAGAATGGTCACAACAACAACAGGCCAGTAACTCCTCCCTCCCCCACCTTTTGTTTTTTCTGGACTTAAAAGCTTATTAACAAATTTCTCAAAACGGAGACTGCAAAGATGTGTTTCACTTTCTGAGAAAGCCCATCTTGGAAGGACATTTGAAACTCTTATCACTAAATGGTGTCCTCAGCCTTCCCTCTCCAGATGAAAACATGAAAAGGTGTTCAAAATTAATGTTGATGGCAAACATCTCCTTAATAACATTTTATTTTAAAACACTCCCATAGTTTAAAGAAAGACAGTATATGTGCCTGCCAGGAGAGAAAAAAGGACATCTTTATGAACTAGACTATTTAAAACTCAAAATATAAAAAGAAAAAAAACCCTCAGTGGTATCTGACAGACAAGAACATTTTACTGATAAATGTATCTTATTTGTTCAGTGTTGGCATTAAAGCAGGATGCAGCAAGTAGAAGGGAAAATGCCATCTGTATTAGAAAACTCAATGTCTTTTTAATTAAAAACTTGACTTATATGGATCAGATTTATCTGTGTTTTTATTATCTGGCAGAAGTAAAAAGAACCTCACAAACTTATAGTTGCTTCAAGCAGTAGGGGTCAAGCAGTGCATCATTTTATCCTGAATTTGCTTTAAAACAAGTTGGGTACTGACTATTTTGCTTAGGAGTTCCAAGAAGGAGACCACTGCACTCCAATCTACTCCTTGCAAATATGTTAACAGCAGTTGTCTTGGAGATCATGAAGTTATTGCCACTCCATAGGACAAGTAGCAACAGTCTGCTTGGAAGTCTGTGCCTTTCAAAGGGAGATGCATTTGGTATTTTATGCCCTGATTTAAAGTTGACTGCAGTTCATAGGAACTACCACCACCATTTTCATTAAGTTATAGATCAAGTAGATATTAAATAAGGATTGCAAGACTAAGCATGTGATAAATTCACTCCCCTGGGAATCACCTGGCACCAAATACCAGGCCTCACATTTAATCAAGTTATCAGAGAAGCTGAGGTACATAAAGATCTGTTTTACTCAGCATCTGTTCAGTGACTATTAGACATCTGGAAAGTACAAATCCTAAAGAATATTTTATACCTACAAACATTTTTAACCCACTCAATGCCTAGGATGAAATACTTTGAGATAGTTCATTAGTCCAGCATTTCTAGTCTTACAGTAAAAAAATCCCAAACAAACTGAAAGAGAAACAGGGGGAGAAGAAGCTATTTCTTATGGATGAAAGTAGATCAACATTTAAAGATTTGCCACTAAAGCATACCTGTAGGTATATCATTGTATGAACATCGGACAGAAAAGCGTTCCTTAAGTCATAAAGCAGCTACTTATTTTCTAGTCTTACCACATTTGAATTACAGAGATGATATACAGTACATGATGCATATACTTTTGCTTTTTCATGATGCCTCTTCATCTTTTTGCATGCTCCAGACCATATTCCAGAAAAATGTCATCATTCCTTTCACAGAAACATCTGTCCAACTGTAAAATGGACCCTTTTTTTTTGTTGTTTTGTGGCTTCCACCACAAGACTTAAAGGCACCATATTTTACAATCTAACACATTTAGATTCAGTGAAACTCTATGTTACTGCACACTAATGTAATAATGAGAAATGTAATTAAAGTCACTGCTATAATAACATCTTATCGGAATGCACAATGAAGATAAACTTGCTTATTCCAGAGACAGAGGGCTTATTGCATAGGAAGCAGTTTGTTCTGATGGATTCTTTGATCTACAGCTGGTATCTCTGTTAACTGGAGGGGTGGGGAAGGGCTCGGTATATATTGCCACATTTTCCTTTGGCTGCTAAAGGGAGGATAATTAAAAATAAAGGGGGCTTCAGGATCAAAGAAATGGAAAAAGTTACGCTGCCTCGTCAACTGGCTGAGGAAAAAAGTTTTTAAAAAGATCTTCATTAGTAAATATTTAGAAGGCACAGATGCTGAATAAACACCTCATTTAGCTACAGACTTCAGCAGACAATGAGTGTATCAAAAAAATCAAAAGATGCAAAAGAAAAATAAAACTAGGTTGGTGGCTAGTATGTAAACTGTGTATAGAAATACCACAACTATGCACAAGGTATCAGGTTTTCTTCATAAAGTGCGAGAAATTACTCTGACTCATCCCTCCATATTTTGTAAACAAATGAGACGATGGCAACTGAAAGCCTCAGAGAAGGCTCAGAAGTCAGTCCCTGGGAACTGGGTGAGATAGTTTCAGCAAACTAGCCCTTGGCACTGTGTATCTCAAACTGGGGTGCCCAACTAGCTCCAGTCTCTTCCAAAGGAGGCACTAAAAAGCACACGAAAAGAGAGAAGAAAAGGAGTGATTTCTTTATTCTGCTTAAGTCTTGCGAAAGCTGGAGCACAACATTAATTGTTTATTCCAAATACTTAAACATTCAGTGCAAGGGTCCATGTTTGCAGAGTCCAAGTGGAAATGACTCAGCATGCTAAAAAGAAAAAGAGCAGGCTGTCCTGTTGTAGTTCACATAATTAAAATATTCTGCCTAAATGCATTACATCTCCCCACACACATCAAAGGCTTGTGTTTCCTCAAACTCTCCATTTAAATTTAGGGAAGCCAGAGTTCTTAAGCTCTTATGAGAGAGAAAATATGATGTGGTCTGAGCATCTCTGCCTTGGTGTGCATAACAAATCACAACCCTGTAAAATACCAGGTCCCAGGCAAAGATGCCTTATTTTCAATACATATTGCATACCACCACTGCTCTGTTACCCTTTGCAGTATTAAGGGCTGTGTGTCTAATTCAGTTTGTACATCAGCCTGTATTTCCATAAGCCTGCATTTGGGTCTACTAGTAGCCCAGCACTGCAGGAAAACTAGGTTGCAGTCTTAAGGAATTGGCAGGAATTTATATGCTAGTTGGTGTATTCTTAAAGGTTTTTGGTTTACTTGCTTTTTGAAGGTATTTGGATAGGGCTGCTCTTTTCCTCTGTGGCTTTAGATAGCTTTGATGGAGACTTTCTTCATCAGCACATGTGAAGTATTTGCTCTCTTGCCTGGCAGCCTCCAGGTGGTAGAGAATGCAGGTGGTGAGGCAGCAATTTAGGGAAATAAGGACTCAGCAATGCCCATGTGGAAAGAGCAGCAGCTGTGGGCTTTGGGCCAGTAATAAAAGTGACAGTCATTGCAGATGTCTCCTGAAAGCAAGGAGAAGCCAGCAGTAATGCTTGTCTGGGCTGTTTGCACTGGGACTAACTGTTCACTGTGGGTGCAGCCTTGTGGGGCTTTGCTGGGAAGAGACATTGTCAGGGAAGATGAGGGGCAGGCACTTAGTGCTTGTTGTAGCCTCTTGTATCATGCCCTGGAGACAAGTTATGTGAGCAAGGTGAATGACCAGAAGTTTTAGAAGAAAAGGTGGTTGCTATTTTCCCTTTATAGCCCAGCTGGGCCTACAGCTGGGATGATTTCAGGTCAAGGATGATAATGTGAAGAGAGTGAGGGTAGGGGCCAGGGTGTGATGGTGTTACCCGCCATCTCTGGATGTCAGCTCAGATCTTTTCCTTGGCTTAGGGGCTGTGTTATGGCTGACTGTGATGGACAGTGTCAGGACTCTTCGGGTGGGGGCAGCCACTCCAAAAGCTGGAACCTGTCACCTGGCACACATTCTTCTTGGCTGAAGCAACATCTCCCTTCAGGTTTCTTTAATGTAATTTGGTATTTCCAGTGGGTTGGTGCTATTTACTGGGGTATTGTACTGTGTAGCTTGTGAAGACAAGACTTAGGACTGACCACTATAAACAACTACCACGTAGTTCAGGGGATGAAGAAATGAGACCTTGGACTGAGCATATTTTGAAAAACTTCCTTGTTCAGTATTTTCCCATGATACTCTCAATCTAGTTTTCTCTAGATGAAGTAACCAGTCATTCTGTGGCAATGCTACAAAACATTGGTTTGACAATTAATTTTCCTTCTTAGTGAAGAGTTGGGAAATAGATCTCATTTCCACAAGACGGCTGTATAATCCCTTTTTTTACAGCTTTCATGAGTTAGAGCAGTTCTCCCCGCCTGTCAGCCCCTCATTTGAAAGCTGTTGGGTGTAAAAGGTGGTGCTTGGTACTCATAGGAGAGTGAGCATCAGACCATCATCTGAGGAAGGTAGGCAGTAGGGGCTGCATCACCACAGCAAAGTAATAGTTACAGCAAAATGGAGCAGAGAGGTTTTGGATCATGCTTAGCTTAAAGGAATTTAATCTGTGGTACCTCCTTTCTGAAAGTCACTGAGCTATGGAAAGGTCCAGCACGAGGCCACTGAACTCTGTTGGGCCACTGTTCAGCAAGGAGTGAGAGACTCTTGAGGATATAGACCAAGTGTAGAGGTAGACACCCTCCCTTTTAACAGAAGAATGTGTCTGAGAATTGGAAGTCTTGGTTCCTGCCCATGTGCTGGAAACTGCTTTACAGCATTTGCCTGAGAAGCAATTGAATAAATTCCTCTGCGGCACTGGAAACAAGACAGAAGACTCCTTTCCCAAGGGGATATTTAAACTTCTCATTGGAAAAGATTTAAACTTGTCATTTGACGTATTTTGTCAGCAATGATTTTATTACTCAGTGGCTATTAATCATGGGCCTTACTGTGGCATTCGTATTTCAAGTCATTAGCCTTTTATTTTCTGGCAAAAATGTAGTAGATCTGTAAGAGTGACTGTTCCCTGCTGCTGAGAAAGCCATGGCACCATAAAACTTGAGAAGCCTTGCACTAATGTAATCAATCTACTAAATGACAGCTATATTTGAAATACTGTGTGCACGTATAATGCTTCACAATGGAAAGCAAATACTGGTAGCACTGCCATGTTGAGGCTCTACACCAGCATTTGCTGAGTTTCTTGTGTGGAACTACTTCTGTGCTGCAAACACTTCTTCTTCTGGAAGGTCTGTTCCCTCAGATTTGGCAGTGCTTATCCAACGCCAAATGGTGTGTTGGTTACATAACATTCTGATGTCAGGTTTGCATCCCAGCAAAATGACAACCACATCTTCTTATTTTTTTTTTTAATTACATTATCTCACAGATATGAAAAATAATGTTTGCCACTGACTTCACATCCAGTGAATGTTTCCCGTGAGTTTTTTACTATGTTAAGCAAAGACCTGGGAAACCTGAGTCAATTTATTTTGAAGTTCTTTATGGTGACACTGACTACAAAGGCAACAGCCATCTTAGGAGCATTGCGTACTTTTGTCTGTCCTTTGGGTATGAAAAATTAATCTCTACAGGACACAGTCTCATCTAGTATGGGATTCAACCCTGAGTGAATATAAATGCAGATTAAATTGGGGGAAAAATGTTGACAAGTCGGCAGCAGCAACATGGAAAGAACAAAGCTTTTGTAAACCTAGGAACTTCCTAAGAAACTTTTAGGGTCCTCATAAATTATTATCTAGGCACAGCTGAGAGCAGCAGTCTACTTTCCTACTGAATTTTCCTAACTCTTAAATATCTGACTGAGTGCAGCAGTGGCTTTATGAATGACCATTCTGCAAATGCTTTCCCCAAACATCTTGCTTGATGGAAAAATAAAAGCTCTTGCACATTGCTCGAACTTGTGCAGTGATACTATGCATTTAGATTTGCACTTAGTAGCAAAGACAGTATTCTCCCCAAAGTAATCACAGTGCATAATAAAGCTTCTTTAAAGCGGGGAATGTAATTGCTTGGTGTTGACTGCACACCTACAGAACTATGAGCCTAATGCTTGCATTAATAGAGAACATCTCAGGAGCAGAGGAGCTAAAACCCCAGGATTTTTAGTGCAGCCTGCAGGCAGGGTAATTGGGGTCCCAGGTAATCAACAAAATGACTTCATATTCCCTGTGAATGTTTGCTGTTCACAGAGAGGAGCTTCTATTCCAACATATTAAAATCTTTCGTCCTACCACTGGAAAATCCAGTAGGGGTTTTTTGAGGGTAATTAAATTATCATGCCCATCTTCCAAATTAGGGCTAGACTGATTTACTGTATAATCTTGAGTAAATCAGAAGTAGCCAGGAATAGAAAGAATGCTTCATTATTTTACAACCCAGAGAAATCATTACATGTGAAATTAGATTCCTCTAAACCATGCAGGTCTGTTCAAGGCACTCCTGAAATTCCTTTGTGATGGGCAAAGGTGCACACAGTAAGATCACTCTTCCCTCACTACTTTCTCCAGAACTTCTCTGTATTGGAGGCAGAGCACCCATGGTTTCAGGGAATGGAGTGGGCCTTACACTGAACTTTCCTTCCTTCTGTCTTCTCAATATAAGATAAAACCCCATTCTCTCAGCTCTGAATGATTGTTCTGGGGTACATGAGTAGTGACCCTGCATTTGAGACTTTACCATGATCCTCTTCTACTTTCAGGAAAAGGGCATGTCCAGGATATGATGTTAGCTCTTCCTTGGTTCTTATGAGGCTTAGGAAGGCACTGGCAATTATGTGAAAGACAAACATCACACATGTAGACAAAATGGTGAGTAACATCCTCCCTCTCCAGTATTTCTGTACGATCAGACAAATCATAGCATTCCTTATTCTTTGTTTGATACTTAAAGATGAATGGCTCTATTAAGTTGTCTAGTTCTATTTACTCATTTTGGTAAACAGACTTTTTCAGTAGTTAATTAGTTTGATAAGTGAACTGAAAAGGTCCAGATTTCTTCTGCCATGGGATCACTATATGTGGATATGAGTGGGGGTGCAAGAATTTCAGAGGTGTCATGGAAGTTGAGGAAATACATGAAAACATGAGTAGTGCATGCAGAGGTTGCTTGAATCTAATGTATTCTTGTGCAGTCAACCATTCTTTTTTCTAGCTTTCTAGAAAATAGTGGAATGAAATTGCTTGCTGTCTCTGTTATGAGAATAATTTTTGTATTTGTCCTTTTTGTAGTCCTCTTGCAGTACTCCTGCAGAAACCTGGTTATTTTTTATTCTGTTCCTGTTCTTATGAAGCATTTTATTGAGAAAATAAATGGTCAAGAATAGTAAAATTAGACATAACATCAGAAAACATTTTTGTGAGACTACAGTTTTACTGTTTGACTGAAAACCAGTAAAGGTTGCTCTAACCTCATCTGTGTTTCATCTTTCATTATCACAAAACCTTCTACCAGGGCAGAACCTAGCCAGACTTGTAAAACAACCAAAGGGAGAGCTGACACAGTTGATTACAATTTCCAAAATGTATGACTTGGCTTAAAAACTGGAAGATGGCCATGAATATGGTTTTAGCTTTTTTTTTTTGTTTGTTTTTTGGTTTTTTGGCACCAAGATATGGAAGTTATCAGCAGTTCTGTTGTTGAGACCTTAAATGGCAGACCTAGTCAGCCAAAAAGAGTTAGAAATTCCTTGTGGTTTTGACCTTTTTCCTAGTTTGACAGCAGATGATTGAGAGTATGCAGTGCGTAGTTTATGACAGCCTGTGCAACTGAGGTTGTAGTGTGGCTACAGGATGAAGCCTGTCCTTGACAAAATTAGCTAAACCTTTCTCTACTCTACAAAGATAGGAAGATGAGGATTAGTCTCACATGTGGAAGGCTGCTTTCCAGAGACTAGGCAAAGTGAATTTGCCAAAACTGTTTGCAGAACTCCATGATTCTTCATCATCCTGTGGTTCAAGTACCTCTTCTGATCTCCAGTCCAAAAGCTGACACTCAATATTTCCCTTTGTTTTGTAATGGGATCTTTATACAGCTCCAGAATAACCCCAGATGAAACATCAAAACATGGCAAAAACCAGATGGGAATGTCAGAGTTCATGTCACCTCATTCTTCAAGAATATTGCATAGAATGTGTCAGCAACAAAGGCTTGGATTCAGTCTAGATATTGAAGTTCATTCTGCTGAAACAACAAATTGATGAAAAGCCAATGGAGGAAAGTGGTCTTGACAGCAGAAAAAAAAGAAGCAAGGAAGGCAGAGCCTGACTGATGCAAAGGGATGGACCTGAGGGGGAGTTAAGGTCACGTAGGTGAGAAGGATCACCTGTGGCTAAGCCATTTTTGGAAGGATGTTTGTTTGGTCTGAAGCTGTTTCGTCAATACTGAAGAGTGCTCTGGTACTTGGAAGACTAAGCCCAGCAAGTGGGACTGGAAAAGTTTTGTTTGTTTTTTTTTACACCAGGGAAATATCTAATTATGCAGCCAGGGCAGTTGAACAGATCCATGAACGAAAAGTTAAGTAGATTAAAAAACATCAAGGGAAATGGAGGCTAGTTAGCCCTTTCTTTTCTGATGGATCTATTAAATGAAATCATATTCTAGCACACCCCTCTCAGCTATGATCTCACAACTATTACTTAAGCTTGGTCATATGAAAATATAATTTCTTTTCCCAGTAAGAAACAAAGGTTTGTCTGTAGCTTCTCCCCTGAGCCTCGATGACCCCTTGGGCTTGTGTGCTCAAGACTCCCTTATGTGCTGTTGGATAACGCAATAGGCATGACATGGTAGCATCCCATTCTTAACCTCTGAATCCCTATCCCAAAGAGGTAGATAACTTATGGTCCAGCTGGCAAGGTGCAGCACTCCAACAGTGCTGGAACACTACTTTAATTCATGCCCCTTGAGCTATTACAGACATGCTACTGCATCTCTAAGAAACACACACAGATCATAAATAAGGTTAGATGTTATTTTAAGTAATAAACACTAAGATACAGAAATTTCATTGCAGCCTTCTGTCTTTGTCTGTCTCTCCATTTTGACTATTTTTAGCATGCAGTCAGCATTATGACTATGAACTCAAGGAATGCTTGGACAATAGGTACATAAATAATTATGGATAGGTTTCCAGAGCCTTAAACATTAGCAGAGAATTCAAGTTAAATGCTGGCTGGGACTATTCCATGGCTTGGAAACACAAGCTGTATTTATACATATTGCAATAATTTTATTTCCCATGGTGAAAAACTAACCTGGACATTGGTGGTGGTTGAAGAGTCTGCACAGAAGCTTTGAGAATTGCAAATTGATGTATTACTGAACACAATTCTGCAGAACGAACTGGAGCCATCTTCTATGTTTGTCTGCTTATACTTCACAGCAGTGAACTCTGAGTACTTCACATAGATTAAGACTGATTAAACCTGTGTGATTACTCATTTAAGAGTTACCCTGCCTTGTGACAATGCTGCAGTGTTGCTGAAACCTGTTAAGAGATATTAGCTGCTAGAGCTGTCACAGGAAACATACTGCACATCCGCAGACGTGCCTGAGAGTAAAAAGAGAGATTTTTACTGTTTTTCCAATTGGTATTTAAAACACAAGTTAAAAATGTAGCTTGTAAGGATAAAAGCTATGTGTGTATCAAGGGATATTGCATTGCTATTGCTTTGGGTTGTGATAAAAAATAGTAACAGTAAAGAAAACTTGTGTAAACTGAACATATTCTACTAACTTGATTTTTTTTAGCATGTGTTTTTAAAGAGAACTCTTTGATATTAAGTCACTTTTTGAAAAAATCTCTTGTGAAGTATTAGTAAAGTGGTGCAGAAAAGTAAGGTTTTTATGCAGATATAAAAATATTTTTTTAAAAAACCTGAAATCTATATTTATGAAAACACTACCTATGCAGACACTGATGTCAGTAGTCATCAAAAACATTAATGTTACAGAATTACCATGTAGATTTTCTCTATTTGTTTTTATTTCCTTTTCACAGTCTGTGAGAATTCTTTGTCTTGAGTCTTTGCAGAGCTGGGTCATGCAGGACAGTGAGTAACACAGAAGACTTTCACCTCCTGCAGGTCACCCCTGCAAATGTAAGTCGAGGAAGAAATAGTAAAAGTGAAGAGTCCACTGAAATACAAATAAATGTATTTCTGCAATTTTACAAAGAGAAGCATGAGGACAAGCTAGGCAGAGCACTGGTTTGAGTGATAGCCTTGGTGATCAGGGAGGTTCTTTGTTTATATCCAAGGCACTTGGTTCTCTACACAATCTCTGCAATTAAGCAGGCCTGCATCAAATGGGAATCAACCAGCTTTTTTTCCTAGTAATGACAGAAACATTCTACTCAAACCTCCCATTTCATGCTGTATCACTTTGTAAAATCAAGTGGGGTCTCTGGAACATATCAAGAGCCAGAGTCAGATCTTTCTTGATGGATTTCAGTAATTAAAGGTCTCATTTTGAGAGGGCAACAAGACCTCAGGTCTTGTGTAGGCTTAAAGAAGGAGGAATTTTTGTTCTCTGCCCTTGGAAAGTGTACTAGCCTACAGGTGACAAGTCAGCCTACAAACTTGTGTTGAGTTCACAGCTATTAAAAGGGGAAGCCCTCCTTTTGCTGTTGCACTCTGTGCCTGCTGGACCATTCAGGGAGTCATTTTAGATCACTGAAATGGTACAAAACTATCTCAGAAGATAGGGGGGAAAAAAGCAAACATGTAGAAGATGGCATCTTGCCATTCTAGTGAGCTGAACTGGCTTGAGGGAGACTCTAAGCGGCTGCAGAACAGGTGTAGAGGGAGCAGGAATACTCCTCTTTATGGCTCTGTGCAATTAAACCAGTACATCTGCTTCTGAAATTGTACCCAGGAGAATCTTTCCATGATTCTGGGATCACTGTGCAACAATTGAGGTGAGCTGGGCCTGAAGGAACACAGAGGAGAGCAGAGCAAAAATCTAAACCCAAGTGTGAGTCTAAAACGTGCTTCTGTTGGAACCTGTGTGTGGTGAGTCCTGGTCTGCTGTTACAGCCTGTGTGTCTTGTATTTATAATCTGCAAACAACTGCATAGGAGCTGAATATGCTACCCAGAAGACTTGTGATTGCTACATGAGTGACAGAAGGCAAAGCCAACTGTCCTTCTCAGCCAAAGTAAATCTTCGGTTTCTCTCTGGCTTTCAACCTCAGCTCCAGGTCACTCTCATTTTCTATTTCTCCCTACTCTCCTTTGATCCCAGTTGGCTCCATTTTTTATTCCAGTTCATCTTTTATCCTCACTGCAATGTGTTAAGCTACACCTATAGAAGCAACCCTTGTAGATCCCTTCCAACTCAGAATATTCTGTGATTCTGTGAATCCACACCGTAGCAGGTGTCCTGAGAAGCTGATATTTGATTCTAGTAATGGCAATGAGGAGTCGTGATTGATTCTGCAGAAGTGACAGAGATATATCCGGACAAGGTAAGAGAATAAAGCTTCTGAAGTCAAACTGAATATATTTTTTGAGAATTTATTCCAGCGCTTTATAGAAAACTGAGGTAACCCTAACAGAAGCAAAACTCAAGTCAGTATTACAGAAAAGTAAGAAAAATCACCAGTAAATTCA
This sequence comes from Corvus hawaiiensis, assembly GCF_020740725.1. NCBI lineage: Eukaryota > Metazoa > Chordata > Aves > Passeriformes > Corvidae > Corvus > Corvus hawaiiensis. The sequence continues at coordinate 55,490,827 of NC_063214.1, forward strand.
CATGTGAAAGTACAACCATACACCGTTCATTCTTTAAAGTTCTTCAAATTTGTACAAGTTTCAGAGAGACAGATTGGCTTAGTTTGTTGGCAATTCACAGCTACTTTGAAAGCACAAATGAAACTGTTCTGTACTGTATCACAGAGTGACATTAGTATGAAAGTGCCAAGACCCCTCCCTCCATCTCTGATCTCATTTGAAGTGTGACAACACCAGACTGGCATTACTAATGCACAGGTCCCCAGCGTACACTGGGTCTCACTCCTGCATGCTCTGAGCTTTCCATACCCTTTTCACTACAGATCTGTAGATGCCAAGGACTCCTAGCCTTGAGCACACAGTAATAAGTATGTATGAACAAAACATATTTATAAAAGACATTTTAAAATTGTATGTGCTTTCTTCTTGGACCTTCTACAGTCTGGAAAAGATCTGCAGTTTTATATCACGAAAACTATTTCAGCTTCAGACAAAAACGTTTGGAATGTCAAGGGACTACTGAAAGTCCTGAGAACAACTCTATGAACATTACTGTTATAACTCAGTAAAATCCATTAATGTTTTCCATAACATTGAATCTAAACATGCAGCAGTGTGAACCATGAATGGTAACTCCAAGTTGCAATATGGCCTAAAATTTCCAGATATAACAGAAACAAATGGTTATGGTCATTCACAACAAAACAATGCACAATGTAGAACAGAGTGCCTCTTTTTAATATGCAAAAGGAGATTCCAGATGTATGATGAGACAAAAGCAGATATATTTATTTGAATGAATTTATAAGACATGTTAAAGCTAGTATTTAATAAAATAAAAACCTGATTACCACGTAAGAAAATCTTTTTGGAAATGCTTTCTTTTTTCAAAATGTACAAATTCTCTGCTGACAATCTTACAAAACACATACATGCTGCAAAAATGAAACATACAACAGGAGCAATGAAGAATTATCTCAGCTTTCACCACCACTTCACTTGATTGAAACTGTTCTCGTGTTCCATTAAGCATAATAATATATTTGGAAAATGTAAATAACCTAATTACATTTTTTTGCTTCAAGCTTCCAGGCACCAGTCATATATCGCAGTCGTATAAAAAGAAGATCCCTGCCCATCTGCAGCCAGCTCCAAAAGGGAACTAACTTAGAACCTGTGATTAATGAAGAAGAAAATCAGAATGACATTGTTAGAAAAAAATGAGCACTGGCAAGACACACATTTAAGCAGTCATGAACCTCTGCATTCTCAGCACACTCAGCCCCACAACCTAGATCTCAACATTAATAAAAAACTTACATTTTGAAAGCTCTTGCTTTATAGAAATTACATTATGCCATAGGTGGGAGACTCTAGTTTGCAAGCAGCACAGTAATTCCATGTATGTGACAAAATGCACAGTGTTCTCTGTGACAAGGCTTTGTTCAAGTAAATAGGAACCTGAACATCAACAATTAAGCAAATGATTTATCTAGCAACTTTGGAGAAGAGGACTGCCACCTTGTCTTACAACAATAATATGAAGGTGCCAATCTTCAGGCAAGGCAAGGAACCCACACTACAAAACCAAGCCTTCTATAATCTCTGCTAACATTTGGGTTAGGTGCAAAGTACATGTGGAACTGCACTGAAAGGAAACATTGCAAGTGAAGTTGGCTCAGGACATTCTCTGATTCCACCTTTCATCATCACTGCAGTTCATTATCATTTCTGTTGTTTGGGGGTTGTGCTGAGGAGGAGAGATTCCGATTAAAAAAAAGATAAAGACATGAAAAGGGAAAAAAATAGAGGAACTGCATTTGATGGGGGGTAAGTGAGCCGAAGCAAGCAGTAACCAGTAACTATTAAGCTGGCTCTGCACTGAAGAAATATGCATGGAGCTATACTTCCCAGTAACTCAGTGGCAGAGACCTCCCTACAGGTATGAAAGAGTATCACATCTTAAGATTTTGGAAGACAAGACATGGTGAAATGGAATTGAACCAATAAGTGATGATGGTTAGACTCCCTGCACAGGGTTTTACAGTTGCACTAATTTATTAACACATCACAGCAAGAGGACATACCAAAGCAGTTTTTGTCCTAGCAGTGTAATTCCCTACTTTTGTCTCCAGTGGGAGCACAGAGTTTCTCTCCTGTGCTACCCCTTCACCTAGTCTTTCTGTACCAAGCCATGGCAGAAGGCTGGCAAGGACATGAAATGCAAAATTTTTATGGAAAAAAGGCTGCATGCTATCAAAACTGGGTAAGTATGGCAATAACCTTGGATCTGTTATTCTGGATTGACATGTAAGGAACCTTATAAGAACATGAACAATTTCCCTACCTTCTATTTCAGTCCAGTTGACAGCAACTTCTGCTATAGGTATTTTCAAGCGCTGGGCTATATAAAGAAGTTCCACGTCAAACGCCCTGAAGAAGAACAGGAAATACCAAATATAGTCACACATACTCCCAGAAGAAAGACAGTGCAAAAGTTAATTAAATGATTGTTCAGTTATGCAGTTGATACCATTGCTCTATGGGTCAGATACACATGGAAGGGAAATTAATTTTCCTGACTAAACATCTCAGAACACAGCCCACATACAGACAACAATAACAATACTTCACTGTGCTCTGTTTTTGAAGGTATAGATCACTCTGTGTTCAGCCCACTGCTTGCTTTTCATTCTGCCACAGTTTAAACATTTTTGAAGACCATAAACACCAAGCAGTCAAATGTACAGCGTCACTCCACATCTCTAGTAGTTTCATCAAAGGGGACATCTACTTGCTGTGGCTTTATGCTGATCTGATGGGTTCTCCTTTTACTTTCTCAGTCAAGGAACTCAAGGTAGCAGCATAGAAGTGAGACATTATTTATGTTACCATGCACAACAGAATCCAAACAACAGCTGTACTTTAGTGACCCCTTAATGCAAAACACAAAACCTCTCTTGAGACTTGTCTTTTCTGTTGGCTCAATTTTTTGCAGGTTGTACAGCAAAATGAATTGGGGCAGTGATCCTACTGTCAGGTGCTCCTCCCTGCTCAGTTTGTCCAGAACACACCTTAATCCTCTCAGTTCTCTGCACAGAGAACTGTCTGTGTATTTCATTCCTGCAACTGCATTCTCAGGTAGGCCTTCTACCTGTGACACACCAGACTTTTGATATTCAACCAGTAGTTCAGCAGCTTTTAATGGTTGCTTAGAAATCAGCACATGAAGCTGCTGGTAGCTACTATTGACAGGGTTGAACACAAAACACAATTAAGAAGATTCTGGTGATTTGCCTTAAATTCTCGTTGGTAAGTCCAAGATAGTTTTCCTTTGAAATGCAAGAAAATCTTTTGCTACTGGAGGAAATGTAAGCAATAAAAAAAAGAAAATTCATGCTTAAAGCGTTGCTTGAATTCATGTCTTTGGTAATTCCATTTAACACCAGAGAAAAGATGGAAAGGAACAGACAAGGTGATCAAGAGCAGGAAGAAGACACACTTTAGCAGGTTGCTTGCCAAGTTCAGATGTTATTTCCTTCTACTCCAAGCCACCCTCTCCTTTTAAGCAGTGCATTTCTGTAAAACTATGAATGAGCGCAACAACAACAACAGCCCACTTTGAAATGTGCCTGTAGGTCTGACAGACACAGGTAAGTTCCCACTGGAGTACAGACCACAGCACACTGGCTTGCTGCTGGAATCACAGACACACATGCACCAACCTGAACTCATGCTCTCTGTGTTTGTGACAGGAGAGCCACTGATTCCACACGGGACAGCATTAAAATAAGCAAAGGCAGCACAGACAGATGTTATCTACAGAGACTACAGCTATTGTGTATAGGGAATTTAGAGCTACTTTGTAAATCTGATTTTGATTAGGACACGGGCCTTCTCACTGTCAGCAAAAAAGTTACAAGAATAAATTATTTTTTACCTCAGTGAACTAAGTCTGCTCCAAGGAGCCTTGTCATTTCACTGCTTTCTTTACGTGACAGTTAAATATTATTTTATTAATCACTCCATGGTCTCTTCTACTGAAGAGATATTATTTAATTTTTTTGCTGACATTTTACGTTTGTAAGCCAAAACCCCAATGTATTCACCTTTGATTGTTTATGAATCATGTGTATTAAGACGAAATCTAATTTTGTGATACTTACTATTTAAATGACTAAAAATCTTAAGAGATGCAGAATAATTGTCTGATGAATTAGACTATATGAGCTGCTCTAAAAGTATTACATAAACTATTAGCCTAGTGAACTAATAGTTATTTGCAGTAATTCCTGTGGACAACTGATTACTGGAATGTCAGCACATACATCACAGAACAACAACATTAAATAGTTCTGTGAACTACAGGGCTCAAAGAAAAAGATTAAAAGCACAGGAATTAATCAGGTTGAACACTAATATTGTTACATGTGGTTGCCATTTGGGTAAGAGTGAACATATCCTGAAATTAAAAAAAAAACAAAACTATTCAAGGCTGAAAGGAGAATGACTTCAGTAGAATACCACTGGGTTATCATTTTTCTTCCCTTTTCCCCACCACCTTTCAGTATACCAGAATAGTTAGGGAATACAGACCACAGTATGTTCAATACACTGACAGCATTACACTACACCCATACTGCAGACCACCAGATCCAGATGGTACAGGAGAACCATACAGAAGCTTCCACAGCCAGGATTAAGCATGGGTATGTTAGATGGAGCCTACCCTAGAGGAGATCGAAGCCACACCAGTGGATGAGCTGGTAAGCACAATTCATGCAATTTGCCACAAAGCCATTTGTGAGCAGTCAACATGTGACAGAACCACTCCTAGAAACAGCAAGGTATTATTCACACCATGTACTGAATTCTGCTGCCTCTTGGCAGGGGGACACACAGCTCAGAATACCAAGTTTGGCTCCAGCCTGAAAGAATTCAGGCTCCAATCTAAGTACCCAGAGTTAGATACCCAAAAATATATAGTGTGAATGATTTCCCCATCTATTTCTAATAGTGGCTCAATTACCACAAACATGGAATGCAAAGTAAAGAAAAAATTCTCCACATGGTTGTGTTTTGGTTAAGTTACAATTTAAGACAATGCTGGCTAAAATTCATTTGAACACCAAGTTGTAGGGGTTTAGTTGAATTCAGTGCTTTTAAACTGAATCCGTAAGATGCTTGAACTTATAAAATATCTATCCTGAAAAATTATTCCGTATTTTAAAATTGCACTAGGACTCTTTTTTTCTGGTCCAGTATTATGTGTTTCAGAAAACAAAATCAGGCCTTCAGTTATAACATTTTAATTGGAATTTACGAGTTTTGTACACCCAAGATATGTTTTTCCAGTGAACTCCTACAGGCAACGAAGACTGCCAGTGGTCAGAGGTCTAACAATGAAACATGATGCCAAGTGGGCTAGACTGCCAGCACTGCCCTAGCTAAACTGGGGCTTTTGAAAGTCCACATGTCAGCCAAGAGCAGGACTTTTAACAAGACAAAACAGACACAGTTAAAACAGCAAAAATATTTTTGCATTGACTAGACACTCATAAACAATTCTACTTGCTCTGAACAAAACCAGGAAAAAACCATTTAATTCCACTGCTTGTGTTGGTCTATAATGGCACAGAAATGGAAAAAAATCCCTGTAGCAATATGAATGCTTATTTTTCTGAATTTTTATATAAAAACTCATATTTAGAGATTAGTGACAAACTGGAGAAACAAACATTTTTTTATATTGCTCTTTACAGTTTTATATGTGAAACAGCATGGCTTGTTCAGCACACAAGGCAAATTTTATAGACAAAAGTAATAGCCACAATTTGATCTGTTCAGTGATCTGCTGGCTTGTACAATGCCATTATAAATTGCCACTTCACAAAAATATGTCAACCAAACCAGGACTAGAACTACATTTTGAATTTCCCCTCCTTTTATCACTAAGGACAATATTTGCTATGTCTAGTTCTCCTAGGGATAGACATTTTCTGTCTGGAAGAAAATCCACCATTTTTTTTGTTGTCAGAAGAAATCAATGACCAAATTTAGGATAGGAAAACTTGGCCAGTGAGACCATTTAATTTTCCAGTATTTCTCCTACGCATCAAAACTTAACACGAACAGTTACATTTCTCAGGTCAAGACTGTAGATGCAGAACTAGACCTTCTTTTGTAGCCTGAAGTAATTCCAGCTGTCTCTGTTATGTTTTTATAATATCTCTTTTAATTTTCTTTTAAGTTTTAAATTAAAAAATGTGCTCCATCCATTTCTGCAAAACAGATTAGTTGTGTAATCAGATTCAGAATCTAAAACACAAAGCATATGCTCTCTGTTCAAAAGGTTGCTCTCATTTCAAACTAATGTCAAAACTCTGCTATTTAGAAAGTAAATTTCAAGAATGTTTCGTTTATATTCATATATACACAGCCAAAGGATAGTTAAACAAAAAAGACAATGAGAACACTCACAAAAAAAAGCTAGTTTAGGATGTAAGCATTATTTCCTAATATCAAATACATAAACAGTTCGCAGAATCTATTAATTTTCAAATGCTTTCTAAAATTCAGGGTTAGATTAAAAAAATATTCTAGGAAGTATCTTGGTCTCTCTTTAAAAAGTGTTACGTGATCCTTATTGCCATAATGATAAAACTGTACTTTTCCCTTGTATGCTTCAGTTTCAAGATTTTCTAAATATAAGCATCTATAAATCAAATTCAGCACAGTAAGAAGAAAAATCTGGTCTGTTTTCTAGTATTTTTAATATGCAAAAGGTGATATTCACATCAATGTCCACTGGAATGGGAAAAACATGGAGAAAGCATAAAGAAGTGAGGGTCTAAACAGGCGGGAATTATTAG